>NW_027174574.1:0-724520 GCF_000390325.3 Nicotiana tomentosiformis
GGAACCACTTGGAAGGGTGGGCAATAGCACACAAAAATATTGTAATCGGGTGGAATTCTAGTTTTTTGGCCGCAAAATGCAACAAATGAGGAATGTTCATGGCTGGGTGGTGACTATGGTTCCTTAGGTCGTATTTGATAGTCTGTAAAAATTTTAGGCGATAGGGGGTCCGGAGTTCCCGGTTTCACTTGGAAGGCTTGGGCTATAGGACACGAAAATATGGGAATCGCGCGGAATTCTAGTTTTTTGGCGGAAAAACGGAAAAAACTAGGAACGATCATGGCTGGGCGGTGACAATGGTTCCTTAGGTCTTATTTGATAGTCCGGAAAAATTTTAGGCAGTCGGGGTCCGCGGCTCTTGGGACCACTCGGAATGCGTGGGTATAGCACACGAAAATATGGGAATCGGGCGAATTTCTAGTTGTTTGGCCGGAAAACGCAAACAATGAGGAACGATCATGGTGGGGTGGTTACTATGGTTCCTTAGGTCGTATTTAATGGCCCGAAAATTTTTTAGATGATCGGGGTTCGGGGTTCCCGGGACCTATTTGAAGGCGTGGGGTAAAGCACACGAAAATATGGAAATCGCGCGGAATTCTAGTTTTTTGGCTGAAAAACGCAAAAGAGTAGGAACGATCATGGCGGGGCGGTGACTCTGGTTCCTTAGGTCGTATTTGATAGTCCGGAAAATTTTTAGGCGATCCGACTTCGGGGGGCCCGACCCACTCGGAAGGCGTGGGCGATAGCACACAAAAATATGGGAATCGGGCGGAATTCTAGTTTTTTGGCCAAAAAATACAAAATATGAGGAACGATCATGGCGAGGCGGTGACTATGGTTCCTTAGGTCCTAATTGATGGCCCAAAATTTTTTAGGCGATCCGAGTCCGGCGGCCCGGACAACTCGGAAGGCTTGGGGCACACAAAAATATGGTAATCGAGCGGAATTCTATCTTTTTGGCCGAAAAACGCAATAAATGAGGAACGATCATGGCGGGGCGGTGACTATGGTTCCTTAGGTCTTATTTGATGGCCCGAAAAATTTTAGGCGATCGGGGTCCACGGCTCCCGGGACCACTCGGAAGGCGTAAGCTATAGCACACGAAAATATGCAAATCGCGCGGAGTTCTAGTTTTTTGGCGGAAAAATGCAAAGCATTTTAAACGATCATGGTGGGGCGGTGACTATGGTACCTTAGGTCGTATTTGATAGTCCGGAAAAATTTTAGGCGATAGGGGTCCGGAGTTCCTGGGGTCACTTGGAAGGCGTGGGCTATAGGACACGAAAATATGGGAATCGCGCGGAATTCTAGTTTTTTGGCCGAAAAATGGAAAAAACTAGGAACGATCATGGCTGCTCGGTGACTATGGTTCCTTAGGTCTTATTTGATAGTCCGGAAAATTTTTAGGCGATCGGGGTCCGCGGCTCTTGGGACCACTCGGAATGCGTGGGTATAGCACACGAAAATATGGGAATCGGGCGAAATTCTAGTTGTTTGGCCGAAAAACGCAAACAATGAGGAACGATCATGGCGGGGTGGTTACTATGGTTCCTTAGGTTGTATTTGATGGCCCTAAAGTTTTTTAGACGAACCCGGTACCCCTTTGAAGGCGTGGGGTAAAGCACACGAAAATATGGAAATCGCGCAGAATTCTAGTTTTTTGGCTGAAAAACGCAAAAGACTAGGAACGATCATGGCGGGGCGGTGACTATGGTTCCTTAGGTCGTATTTGATAGTACGGAAAATTTTTAGGCGATCCGGCTCCGGCGGGCCCGACCCACTTGGAAGGCGTGGGCGATAGCACACAAAAATATGGGAATCGGGCGGAATTCTAGTTTTTGGCCAAAAAATGCAAAAAATGAGGAACGATCATGGCGAGGCGGTGACTATGTTTCCTTAGGTCCTAATTGATGGCCCGAAAATTTGTTAGGCGATCCGAGTCCGGCGGCCCGGCCCACTCGGAAGGCGTGGGGCACACAAAAATATGGTAATCGAGGGGAATTCTAGCTTTTTGGCCGAAAAACGCAATAAATGAGGAACGATCATGGCGGGGCGGTGACTATGGTTCCTTAGGTCGAATTTGATGGCCCGAAAAATTTTAGGCGATCGGGGTCCGCGGCTCTTGGGACCACTCGGAATGCGTGGGTATAGCACACGAAAATATGGGAATCGGGCGAAATTCTAGTTGTTTGGCCGAAAAACGCAAACAATGAGGAACGATCATGGCGGGGTGGTTACTATGGTTCCTTAGGTTGTATTTGATGGCCCTAAAGTTTTTTAGACGAACCCGGTACCCCTTTGAAGGCGTGGGGTAAAGCACACGAAAATATGGAAATCGCGCAGAATTCTAGTTTTTTGGCTGAAAAACGCAAAAGAGTAGGAAAGATCATGGCGGGGCGGTGACTATGGTTCCTTAGGTCGTATTTGATAGTACGGAAAATTTTTAGGCGATCCGGCTCCGGGGGCCCGACCCACTCGGAAGGCGTGGGCGATAGCACACAAAAATATGGGAATCAGGTGGAATTCTAGTTTTTTTGCCAAAAAATGCAAAACATGTGGAACGATCATGGCGAGGCAGTGACTATGGTTCCTTAGGTCCTAATTGATGGCCCGAAAAATTTTTAGGCGATCCGAGTCCAGCGGCCCGGCCCACTCGGAAGGCGTGGGGCACACAAAAATATGGTAATCGAGCGGAATTCTAGCTTTTTGGCCGAAAAATTCAATAAATGAGGAACGATCATGGCGGGGCGGTGACTATGGTTCCTTAGGTCGTATTTGATGGCCTAGAAAATTTTAGGCGATCGGGGTCCATGGCTCCCGGGACCACTCGGAAGGCGTAGGCTATAGCACACGAAAATATGCAAATCGCTCGGAGTTCTAGTTTTTTGGCCGAAAAATGCAAAGCATTTGGAACGATCATGGTGGGGCGGTGTCTATGGTACCTTAGGTCGTATTTGATAGTCCAGAAAAATTTTAGGCGATCGGGGTCCGCGGCTCCCCGGACCACTTGGAAGGCGTGGGTATAGCACACGAAAATATGGGAAACGGGCGTAATTCTAGTTTTTGGCCGAAAAATGCAAAAAATGAGAAACGATGATCGCGGGGCAGTTATTATGGTTCCTTAGGTCGTATTTGACGGCCCGAAAAAATTTTAGGAGATCGGGGTCCGGGGGTCCCGGAACCACTTGGAAGGGTGGGCAATAGCACACAAAAATATTGTAATCGGGTGGAATTCTAGTTTTTGGCCGAAAAACGCAACAAATGAGGAATGATCATGGCTGGGCGGGGACTATGGTTCCTTAGGTCGTATTTGATAGTCCGTAAAAATTTTAGGCGATAGGGGTCTGGAGCTCCTGGGTTAACTTGGAAGGCGTGGGCTATAGGACACGAAAATATGGGAATCGCGCGGAATTCTAGTTTTTTGGCCAAAAAACGGAAAAAACTAGGAACGATCATGGCTGGGCGGTGACTATGGTTCCTTAGGTCTTATTTGATAGTCCGGAAAAATTTTAGGCGATCGGGGTCCGCGGCTCTTGGGACCACTCGGAATGCGTGGGTATAGCACACGAAAATATGGGAATCGGGCGAAATTCTAGTTGTTTGGCCGAAAAACGCAAAAAATCAGGAACGATCATGGAGGGGTGGTTACTATGGTTCCTTAGGTCTTATTTAATGGCCGGAAAATTTTTTAGACGATCGGGGTTCGGGGTTGCCGGGACCCCTTTGAAGGCGTGGGGTAAAGCATACGAAAATATGGAAATCGCGCGGAATTCTAGTTTTTTGGCTGAAAAATGCAAAAGAGTAGGAACGATCATGGCGGGGCGGTGACTATGGTTCCTTAGGTCGTATTTGATAGTCCGGAAAATTTTTAGGCGATCCGACTCCGGGGAGCCCGACCCACTCGGAAGGCGTGGGCGATAGCACACAAAAATATGGGAATCGGGCGGAATTCTAGTTTTTTGGCCAAAAAATGCAAAAAATGAGGAACGATCATGGCGAGGCGGTGACTATGGCTCCTTAGGTCCTAATTGATGGCCCGAATTTTTTTTAGGCGATCTGAGTCCGGCGGCCTGGCCCACTCGGAAGGCGTGGGGCATACAAAAATATGGTAATCGAGCGGAATTCTAGCTTTTTGGCCGAAAAACGCAATAAATGAGGAACGATCATGGCGGGGCGGTGACTATGGTTCCTTAGGTCGTATTTGATGGCCCGGAAAATTTTAGGCGATCAGGGTCCACGGATCCCTGGACCACACGGAAGGCGTAAGCTATAGCACACGAAAATATGCAAATCGCGCGGAGTTCTAGTTTTTTTGCCGAAAAATGCAAAGCATTTGAAACGATCATGGTGGGGCGGTGACTATGGTACATTAGGTCCTATTTGATAGTCCGGAAAAATTTTAGGCGATAGGGGTCCGGAGTTCCCGGGGTCACTTGGAAGGCGTGGGCTATAGGACACGAAAATATGGGAATCGCGCGAAATTCTAGTTTTTTGGCCGAAAAATGGAAAAAACTAGGAACGATCATGGCTGGGTGGTGACTATGGTTCCTTAGGTCTTATTTGATAGTCCGGAAAAATTATAGGCGATCGGGGTCCGCGACTCTTGGGACCACTCGGAATGCGTGGGTATAGCACACGAAAATATGGGAATCGGGCGAAATTCTAGTTGTTTGGCCGAAAAACGCAAAAAATGAGGAACGATCATGGCGGGGTGGTTACTATGGTTCCTTAGGTCGTATTTGATGGCCCGGAAAATTTTTAGACGATCGGGGTTCGGGGTTCGCGGGACCCCTTTGAAGGCGTGGGCTAAAGCACACGAAAATATGGAAATCGCGCGGAATTCTAGTTTTTTGGCTGAAAAACGCAAAAGACTAGGAACGATCATGGCGGGGGCGGTAACTATGGTTCCTTAGGTCGTATTTGATAGTCGGGAAAAATTTTAGGCGATCCGGCTCCGGGGGGCCCGACCCACTCGGAAGGCGTGGGCGATAGCACACAAAAATATGGGAATCGGGCGGTGACTATGGTTCCTTAGGTCCTAATTGATGGCCAAAAATGTTTTTAGGCGATCCGAGTCCGGCGGCCCGGCCCGCTCGGAAGGCGTGGGGCACACAAAAATATGGTAATCGAGCGGAATTCTAGCTTTTTGGCCAAAAAACGCAATAAATGAGGAACGATCATGGAGGGGCGGTGACTATGGTTCCTTAGGTCGTATTTGATAGTCTGGAAAATTTTTAGGCGATCCGGCTCCGGGGGGCTATACCCACTCGGAAGGCGTGGGCGATAGCACACAAAAATATGGGAATTGGGCGGAATTCTAGTTTTTTGGCCAAAAAATGCAAAACTTGAGGAACGATCATGGCGAGGCGGTGACTATGGTTCCTTAGGTCCTAATTGATCGCCAAAAAGTTTTTTAGGCGATCCGAGTCTGGCGGCCCGGCCCACTCGGAAGGCGTGGGGCACACAAAAATATTGTAATCGAGCGGAATTCTAGCTTTTTGGCCGAAAAACGCAATAAATGAGGAACGATCATGGCGGGGCGGTGACTATGGTTCCTTAGGTCGTATTTGATGGCCCAGAAAATATTAGGCGATTGCGGTCACAGCTCCCGGGACCACTCGGAAGGCGTAAGCTTTAGCACATGAAAATATGCAAATCGCGCGGAGTTCTAGTTTTTTGGCCGAAAGATGCAGAGCATTTGGAACGATCATGGTGGGGCAGTGACTATGGTACCTTAGGTCGTATTTGATAGTCCGGAATATTTTTAGGCGATCGGGGTACGCGGCTCCCCGGACCACTTGGAAGGCGTGGGTATAGCACACGAAAATATGGGAATCGGGCGTAATTCTAGTTTTTTGGCCGAAAAATGCAAAAAATGAGAAACGATGATCGCGGGGCGATTAATATGGTTCCTTAGGTCGTATTTGATGGCCCGGAAAAATTTTAGGCGATCGGGGTCCGGGGGTCCCGGAACCACTTGGAAGGGTGGGCAATAGCACACAAAAGTATTGTAATCGGGCGGAATTCTAATTTTTTGGCCGAAAAACGCAACAAATGAGGAATGATCATGGATGGGCGGTGAATATGGTTCCTTAGGTCGTATTTGATAGTCCGGAAAAATTTTAGGCGATCGAGGTCCGATGCTCTTGGGACCACTCGGAATGCGTTGGTATAGCACACGAAAATATGGGAATCAGGCGAAATTCTAGTTGTTTGGCCAAAAAACGCAAAAATAGAGGAACGATCATGGCGGGGTGGTTACTATAGTTCCTTAGGTCGTATTTGATGGCCCGAAAATTTTTAGACGATCTGGGTTCGGGGTTCCCGGGACCCCTTTGAAGGCGTGGGCTAAAGCACATGAAAATATGGAAATCGCGCGGAATTCTAGTTTTTTGGCTGAAAAACGCAAAAGACTAGGAACGATCATGGAGGGGCGGTGACTATGGTTCCTTAGGTCGTATTTGATAGTCTGGAAAATTTTTAGGCGATCCGGCTCCGGGGGGCTAGACCCACTCGGAAGGCGTGGGCGATAGCACACAAAAATATGGGAATCGGGCGAAATTCTAGTTTTTTGGCCAAAAAATGCAAAACATGAGGAACGATCATGGCAAGGCGGTGACTATGGTTCCTTAGGTCCTAATTGATGGCCCAAAAATTTTTTAGGCGATCCGAGTCTGGCGGCCCGGCCCACTCGGAAGGCGTGGGGCACACAAAAATATGGTAATCGAGCGGAATTCTAGCTTTTTGGCCGTAAAACGCAATAAATGAGGAACGATCTTGGCGGGGCGGTGACTATGGTTCCTTAGGTCGTATTTGATGGCCCGAAAAATTTTAGGCGATCGGGGTCCACGGCTCCCGGGACCACTTGGAAGGCGTAAGCTATAGCACACGAAAATATGCAAATCGCGCGGAGTTCTAGGTTTTTGGCCGAAAAATGCGGAGCATTTGGAATGATCATGGCGGGGCGGTGACTATGGTTCCTTAGGTCGTATTTGATAGTCCGGAAAATTTTTAGGCGATCCGGCTCCGGAGGGCCCGACCCACTCAGAAAGCGTGGGCGATAGCACACAAAAATATGGGAATCGGGCGGAATTCTAGTTTTTTGGCCAAAAAATGCAAAAAATGAGAAACGATCATGGCGAGGCGGTGACTATGGTTCCTTAGGTCCTAATTGATGGTCCGAAAAGTTTTTAGGCGATCCGAGTCCGGCGGCCCGGCCCACTCGGAAGGCGTGGGCAATAGCACACAAAAATATTGTAATCGGGCGGAATTCTAGTTTTTTGGCCGAAAAACGCAACAAATAAGGAATGATCATGGCTGGGCGGTGACTATGGTTCCTTAGGTCGTATTTGATAGTCCGGAAAAATTTTAGGCGATAGGGGTCCGGAGTTACCGGGTTCACTTGTAAGGCGTGGGCTATAGGACACGAATATATGGGAATCGCTCGGAATTCTAGTTTTTTGGCCGAAAAACGGAAAAAACTAGGAACGATCATGGCTGGGTGGTGACTATGGTTCCTTAGGTCTTATTTGATAGTCCGGAAAAATTTTAGGCGATCGGGGTCTGCGGCTCTTGGGACCACTCGGAATGCGTGGGTATAGCACACGAAAATATGGGAATCGCGCGGAATTCTAATTTTTTTGCTGAAAAACGCAAAAGACTAGGAACGATCATGGCGGGGTGGTGACTATGGTTCCTTAGGTCGTATTTGATAGTCCAGAAAATTTTTAGGCGATCCGGCTACGGGGGGCCTGACCCACTCGGAAGGCGTGGGCGTAGCACACAAAAATATGGGAATCGGGCGGAATTCTAGTTTTTTGATCAAAAAATGCAAAAAATGAGGAACGATCATGGCGAGGCGGTGACTATGGTTCCATAGGTCGTAATTGATGGACCATAATATTTTTAGGCGATCCGAGTCCGGCGGCCCGGCCCACTCGGAAGGCGTGGGGCACACAAAAATATGGTAATCGAGCGTAATTTTAGCTTTTTGGCCCAAAAACGCAATAAATGAGGAACGATCATGGCGGGGCGGTGACTATGGTTCCTTAGGTCGTATTTGATGGCCCGGAAAATTTTAGGCGATCGGGGTCCACGATTCCCGGGACCACTCGGAAGGCGTAAGCTATAGCACACGAAAATATGCAAATCGCGCGGAGTTCTAGTTTTTGGCCGAAAAATGCAAAGCATTTGGAACGATCATGGTGGGGCGGTGACTATGGTACCTTAGATCGTATTTGATAGTCCGAAAATATTTTAGGCGATCGGGGTCCGCGGCTCCCCGGATTACTTGGAAGGCATGGGTATAGCACACGGAAATATGGGAATCGGGCGTAATTCTAGTTTTTTGGCCGAAAAATGCAAAAACTAAGAAACGATGATCGCGGAGCGGTTACTATGGTTCCTTAGGTCCTATTTGATGGCCCGGAAAATTTTTAGGCGATCGGGGTCCGGGGGGCCCGGAACCACTTGGAAGGGTGGGCAATAGCACACAAAAATATTGTAATCGGGCGGAATTCTAGGTTTTTGGCCGAAAAATGCAACAAATGAGGAATGATCATGGCTGGGCGGTGACTATGGTTCCTTAGGTCGTATTTGATAGTCCGGAAAAATTTTAGGCGATAGGGGTCCGGAGTTCCCGGGTTCACTTGGAAGGCGTGGGCTATAGGACACGAAAATATGGGAATCGCGCGGAATTCTAGTTTTTTGGCCGAAAAACGGAAAAAACTAGGAACGATCATGGCTGGGCGGTGACTATGGTTCCTTAGGTCTTATTTGATAGTCCGGAAAAATTTTAGGCGATAGGGGTCCGGAGACCCGGGACCACTCGGAAGGCGTGGGCTATAACACACAAAAATATGGGATCGCGCGGAATTCTAGTTGTTTGGCCGAAAAACGCAAAAAATGAGGAACGATCATGGCGGGGTGGTTACTATGGTTCCTTAGGTCGTATTGGATGGCCCGAAAAAATTTTAGACGATCGGGGTTCGGGGTTCCCGGGACCCCTTTGAAGGGGTGGGCTAAAGCACACGAAAATATGGAAATCGCGCGGAATTCTAGTTTTTTGTCAGAAAAATGCAAAAGACTAGGAACGATCATGGCGGGGCGGTGACTATGGTTCCTTAGGTCATATTTGATAGTCCGGAAAATTTTTAGGCGATCCGGCTCCGGGGGCCCGACCCACTCGGAAGGCGTGGGCGATAGCACACAAAAATATGGGAATCGGGCGGAATTCTAGTTTTTTGGCCAAAAAATGCAAAAAATGAGGAACGATCATGGCGAGGCGGTGACTATGGTTCCTTAGGTCCTAATTGATGGCCCGAAAATTTTTTAGGTGATCCGAGTCCGGCGGCCCGGCTCACTCGGAAGGCGTGGGGCATACAAAAATATGGTAATCGAGCGGAATTCTAGCTTTTTGGCCGAAAAACGCAATAAATGAGGAACGATCATGGAGGGGCGGTGACTATGGTTCCTTAGGTTGTACTTGATGGCCCGGAAACTTTAGGCGATCGGGGTCCACGGCTCCCGGGACCACTCGGAAGGCGTAAGCTATAGCACACGAAAATATGCAAATCGCGCGGAGTTCTAGTTTTTTGGCCAAAAAATGCAAAGCATTTGGAACGATCATGGTGGGGAGGTGACTATGGTACCTTAGGTCGTATTTGATAGTCCGGAAAAATTTTAGGCGATCGGGGTCCGCGGCTCCCCGGACCACTTGGAAGGCGTGGGTATAGCACACGAAAATATGGGAATCGGGCGTAATTCTAGTTTTTTGGCCGAAAAATGCAAAAAATGAGAAACGATGATGGCGGGGCGGTTACTATGGTTCCTTAAGTCGTATTTGACGGCCCAGAAAAATTTTAGGCGATCAGGGTCCTGGGGTCCCGGAACCACTTGGAAGGGTGGGCAATAGCACACAGAAATATTGTAATCGGGCGATATTCTAGTTTTTTGGCCGAAAAACTCAACAACTGAGGAATGATCATGGCTGGGCGGTGACTATGGTTCCTTAAATCGTATTTGATAGTCCAGAAAAATTTTAGGCGATAGGGGTCCGGAGTTCCCGGGTTCACTTGGAAGGCGTGGGCTATAGGACACGAAAATAGGGGAATCGCGCGGAATTCTAGTTTTTGGCAGAAAAATGGAAAAAACTAGGAACGATCATGGCTGGGCAGTGACTATGGTTCCTTAGGTCTTATTTGATAGTCCGGAAAACTTTTAGGCGATAGAGGTCCGCGTCTCTTGGGACCACTCGGAATGCGTGGGTATAGCGCACGAAAATATGGGAATCGGGCGAAATTCTAGTTCTTTGGCCGAAAAACGCAAAAAATGAGGAACGATCATGGCGGGGCGGATACTATGGTTCCTTAGGTCGTATTTGATAGTCCGGAAAATTTTTAGGAGATCAGGGTCCGGAGGTCCCGGGACCCCTCGGAAGGCGTTGGCTATAACACACAAAAATATAGGAATCGCGCGGAATTCTAGTTGTTTGGCTGAAAAATGCAAAAAATAAGGAACGATCATGGCAGGGCGGATAATATGGTTCCTTAGGTCGTATTTAATTGCCCAGAAAAATTTTAGGCGATCGGGGTCCGCGGCTCATGGGACCACTCGGAATGCGTGGGTATAGCACACGAAAATAAAGGAATCGGGCGAAATTCTAGGTCTTTTTTAGTAACATGCAAAAAATGTGGAAAGATCTTGGCAGGGCGGTGACTATGGTTCCTTTGGTCTTATTTGATAGTCCGGAAAAATATTAGGCGATAGGGGTTCGGAGGTCCCGGGTCCACTCGGAATGCGTGGGCTATAACACACAAAAATATGGGAATCGCGCGGAATTCTAGTTGTTTGGCCGAAAAACACAAAAAATGAGGAACGATCATGGTGGGGCGGATACTATGGTTCCTTAGTTGGTATTTGATAGTCCAGAAAATTTTTAGGCGATAGGGGTCAAGAGGTCCCGGGACCACTCGGAAGGCGTGGGCTATAACACACAAAAATATGGGAATCGCGCGGAATTCTAGTTGTTTGGCCGAAAAATGCAAAAAATGAGGAACGATCATGGCAGGGTGGTTACTATGGTTCCTTAGGTCGTATTTGATGGCCCGGAAAATTTTTAGGCAATCGGGGTTCGGGGTTCCCGGGACCCCTTGGAAGGCATGGGAGCACACGAAAATATGGAAATCGCGCGGAATTCTAGTTTTTTGGCTGAAAAACGCAAAAGACTAGGAACGATCATGGCGGGGCGGTGACTATGGTTCCTTAGGTCGTATTTGATAGTCCGGAAAATTTTTAGGCGATCCGGCTCCGGAGGGCCCGACCCACTCGGAAGGCGTGGGCGATAGCACACAAAAATATGGGAATCGGGCGGAATTCTAGTTTTTTGGCCAAAAAATGCAAAAAATGAGAAACGATCATGGCGAGGCGGTGACTATGGTTCCTTAGGTCCTAATTGATGGTCCGAAAAGTTTTTAGGCGATCCGAGTCCGGCGGCCCGGCCCACTCGGAAGGCGTGGGCAATAGCACACAAAAATATTGTAATCGGGCGGAATTCTAGTTTTTTGGCCGAAAAACGCAACAAATGAGGAATGATCATAGCTGGGCGGTGACTATGGTTCCTTAGGTTGTATTTGATAGTCCGGAAAAATTTTAGGTGATAGGGGTCCGGAGTTCCCGGGTTCATTTGGAAGGCGTGGGCTATAGGACACGAAAATATGGGAATCGCGCGGAATTCTAGTTTTTTAGCCGAAAAACGGAAAAAACTAGGAATGATCATGGCTGGACGGTGGCTATGGTTCCTTAGGTCTTATTTGATAGTCCGAAAAATTTTTAGGGGATCGGGGTCTGGAGGTCCCGGGACCACTCGGAAGGCGTGGGTTATAACACACAAAAATATGGAAATCGCGCGGAATTCTAGTTGTTTGCCGAAAAACGCAAAAAATAAGGAACGATCATGGCAGGGCGGATAATATATGGTTCCTTAGGTCGTATTTGATTGCCCGGAAAACTTTTAGGCGATCGGGGTCCGCGGCTCTTGGGACCACTCGGAATGCGTGGGTATAGCACACGAAAATATGGGAATCGGGCGAAATTCTGGGTCTTTTTCAGTAACATGCAAAAAATATGGAAAGATCTTGGTAGGGCGGTGACTATGGTTCCTTTGGTCTTATTTGATAGTCTGGAAAAATATTAGGCGATAGGGGTCCGGAGGTCCCGGGGCCACTCGGAAGGCGTGGGCTATAGCACACAAAAATATGGAAATTACGCGGAATTCTAGTTGTTCGGCCGAAAAAAGCAAAAAATGAGGAACGATCCTGGCGGGGCGGATACTATGGTTCTTTAGGTCGTATTTGATAGTCCGGAAAAATTTTAGGCGATAGGGGTCAGGAGGTCCCGGGACCACTCGGAAGGCATGGGCTATAACACACAAAAATATGGGAATCGCGCGGAATTCTAGTTGTTTGGCCGAAAAATGCAAAAAATGAGGAACGATCATGGCGGGGTGGTTACTATGGTTCCTTAGGTCGTATTTGATGGCCCGAAAATTTTTTAGGAAATCGGGGTTCGGGGTTCCCGGGACCCCTTGGAAGGCGCGGGCTAAAGCACACGAAAATATGGAAATCGCGCGGAATTCTAGTTTTTTGGCTGAAAAACGCAAAAGACTAGGAACAATCCTGGCGGGGCGGTGAATATGGTTCCTTAGGTCATATTTGATAGTCCGGAAAATTTTTAGGCGATCCGGCTCCGGGGGGCGCGACCCACTCGGAAGGCGTGGGCGATAGCACACAAAAATATGGGAATCGGGCGGAATTCTAGTTTTTTGGCCAAAAAATGAAAAAAATGAGAAACGATCATGGCGAGGAGGTGACTATGGTTCCTTAGGTCCTAATTGATGGCCCGAAAAATTTTTAGGCGATCCGAGTCCGTCGGCCCGGCCCACTCGGAAGGCGTGGGCAATAGCACACAAAAATATGGTAATCGAGCGGAATTCTAGATTTTTGGCCAAAAATGCAAAAAATGCTAAACATGAGGAACGACCATGGCGAGACGGTGACTATGGTTCCTTAGGTCATAATTGATGGCCAGAAATTTTTTTTGGCGATCCGAGTCCGGCGGCCCGGCCCACTCGGAAGGCGTGGGCAATAGCACACAAAAATATGGTAATCGAGCGGAATTCTAGTTTTTTGGCCGAAAAATGCAATAAATGAGGAACGATCATGGAGGGGCGGTGACTATGGTTCCTTAGGTCATATTTGATGGCCCGGAAAATTTTAGGCGATCGGGGTCCACGTCCCCCGTGACCACTCGGAAGGCGTAAGCTATAGCACACGAAAATATGCAAATCGCGCGGAGTTCTAGTTTTTTGGTCGAAAAATGCAAAGCATTTTGAACGATCATGGTGGGGCGGTGACTATGGTACCGTAGGTCGTATTTGATAGTCCGGAAAAATTTTAGGCGATCGGGGTCTGCGGCTCCCCGGACCACTTGGAAGGCGTGGGTATAGCACACGAAAATACGGGAATCGGGCATAATTCTAGTTTTTTGGCCGAAAAATGCAAAAAATGAGAAACGATGATCGCAAGGCGGTTACTATGGTTCCTTAGGTCGTATTTGACGACCCGAAAAAATTATAGGCGATCGGGGTCCGGGGGTCCCGGAACCACTTGGAAGGGTGGGCAATAGCACACAAAAATATTGTAATCGGGCGGAATTATAGTTTTTTAGCCGAAAAACGCAAAAAATGAGGAACGATCATGGCGGGGCGGATACTATGGTTTAATAGGTCGTATTTGATAGTTCGGAAAATTTTTAGGCGATCGGGGTCCGGAGGTCCCGGGACCCCTCGGATGGCGTGGGCTATAACACTCAAAAATATGGGAATCGCGCGGAATTCTAGTTGTTTGGCCGAAAAATGCAAAAAATAAGGAACGATCCTGGCAGGGAGAGTAATATGGTTCCTTAGGTCGTATTTGATTGCCCCGAAAAATTTTAGGCGATCGGGGTCCGCGGCTCTTGGGACCACTCGGAATGCGTGGGTATAGCACACGAAAATATGGGAATCGGGCGAAATTCTATGTCTTTTTCAGTAACATGCAAAAAATGTGAAAAGATATTGGCAGGGCGGTGACTATGGTTCCTTTGGTCTTATTTGATAGTCCGGAAAAATAATAGGCGAAAGGGGTCCGGAGGTCCCGGGACCACTCGGAAGGCGTGGGTTATAACACATAAAAATATGAGAATCGCGCGGAATTCTAGTTGTCTGGCCGAATAACGCAAAAAATGAGGAACGATCATGGCGGGGCAGATACAATGGTTCCTTAGGTCGTATTTGATAGTCCGGAAAAATTTTAGGCGAAAGGGGTCGGGAGGTCCAGGGACCACTCGGAAGGCGTGGGCTATAACACACAAAAATATGGGAATCGCGCGGAATTCTAGTTGTTTGGCCGAAAAACGCAAAAAATGAGGAACGATCATGGCAGCGTGGTTACTATGGTTCCTTAGGTCGTATTTGATGGCCCGGAAAATTTTAAGGCGATCGGGGTTCGGAGTTCCCGGGACCCCTTGGAAGGCGTGGGCTAAAGCACACGAAAATATTGAAATCGCGCGGAATTCTAGTTTTTTGGCTGAAAAATGCAAAAGACTAGGAACGATCATAGCGGGGCGGTGACTATGGTTCCATAGGTCGTATTTGATAGTCCAGAAAATTTTTAGGTGATCCGGCTCCGGGGGGCCGACCCACTCGGAAGGCGTGGGCGATAGCACACAAAAATATGGGAATCGGGCGGAATTCTAGTTTTTTGGCCAAAAAATGCAAAAAATGAGAAACAATCATGGCGAGGCGGTGACTATGGTTCCTTAGGTCCTAATTGATGGCCCGAAATTTTTTTAGGTGATCCGAGTCCGGCGGCCTGGCCCACTCGGAAGGCGTGGGCAATAGCACACAAAAATATGGTAATCGAGCAGAATTCTAGTTTTTTGGCCAAAAATGCAAAAAATGCAAAACATGAGGAACGATCATGGCTAGACGGTGACTATGGTTCCTTAGTCGTAATTGATGGCCCGAAAATATTTTAGGCGATCCGAGTCCGGCGCCCTGGCCCACTCGGAAGGCGTGGGCAATAGCACACAAAAATATGGTAATCGAGTAGAATTCTAGTTTTTTGTCCGAAAAACGTAATAAATGAGGAACGATCATGGATGGGCGATGACTATGGTTCCTTAGGTCGTATTTGATGGCCCGAAAAATTTTAGGCGATCGGGGTCCACGGCTCCCGGGACCACTCGGAAGGCGTAAGCTATAGCACATGAAAATATGCAAATCGCGCAGAGTTCTAGTTTTTTGGCCGAAAAATGCAAAGCATTTGGACCGATCATGCTGGGGCGGTGACTATGGTACCTTAGGTCATATTTGATAGTCCAAAAATTTTTTAGGTGATCGGGGTCCGCGACTCCCCGGACCACTTGGAAGGCGTGGGTATAGCACACAAAAATATGGGAATCGGGCGTAATTCAAGTTTTTTGGCCGAAAAATGCAAAAAATGAGAAACGATGATCGCGGGGCAGTTACTATGGTTCCTTAGGTCGTATTTGACGGCCCGGAAAAATTTTAGGCAATCGGGGTCCGGGGGTCCCGGAACCACTTGGAAGGGTGGGCAATAGCACACAAAAATATTGTAATCAGGCGGAATTCTAGTTTTTTGGCCGAAAATCGCAACAAATGAGGAATGATCATGGCTGGGCGGTGACTATGGTTCCTTAGGTCGTATTTGATAGTCCTGAAAAATTTTAGGCGATAGGGGTCCGGAGTTCCCGGGTTCACTTGGAAGGCGTGGGCTATAGGACACGAAAATATGGGAATCGCGCGGAATTCTAGTTTTTTGGCCGAAAAATGGAAAAAACTAGGAACGATCATGGCTGGGAGGTGACTATGGTTCCTTAGGTATTATTTGATAGTCCGAAAAAATTTTAGGCGATAGGGGTCCGCGGCTCCCCGGACCACTTGGAAGGCGTGGGTATATCACACGAAAATATGGGAATCAGGCGTAATTCTAGTTTTTTTGGCCGAAAAATGCAAAAAATGAGAAACGATGATCGCGGGGTGGTTACTACGGTTCCTTAGGTCGTATTTGACGGCCCGGAAAAATTTTAGTCGATCGGGGTCCGGGGGTCCCGGAACCACTTGGAAGAGTGGGCAATAGCACACAAAAATATTGTAATCGGGCGGAATTCTAGTTTTTTGGCCGAAAATCGCAACAAATGAGGAATGATCACGGCTGGGCGGTGACTATGGTTCCTTAGGTCGTATTTGATAGTCCTGAAAAATTTTAGGCGATAGGGGTCCGGGGTTCCCGGGTTCACTTGGAAGGCGTGGGCTATAGGACACGAAAATATGGGAATCGGGCGGAATTCTAGTTTTTTGGCCGAAAAACGGAAAAAACTAGGAACGATCATGGCTGGGAGGTGACTATGGTTCCTTAGGTCTTATTTGATAGTCCGGAAAAAATTTAGGCGATCGGGGTCCGCGGCTCCCCGGACCACTTGGAAGGCGTGGGTATAGCACACGAAAATATGGGAATCGGGCGTAATTCTAGTTTTTTGGCCGAAAAATGCAAAAAATGAGAAACGATGATCGCGGGGCGGTTACTATGGTTCCTTAGGTCGTATTTGACGGCCCGGAAAAATTTTAGGCGATCGGGGTCCGGGGGTCCCGGAACCACTTGGAAGGGTGGGCAATAGCACACAAAAATATTATAATCGGGCGGAATTCTAGTTTTTTGGCCGAAAATCACAACAAATGAGGAATGATCATGGCTGGGCGGTGACTATGGTTCCTTAGGTCGTATTTGATAGTCCTGAAAAATTTTAGGTGATAGGGGTCCGGAGTTCCCGGGTTCACTTGGAAGGCGTGGGCTATAGGACACGAAAATATGGGAATCGCGCGGAATTCTAGTTTTTAGCCGAAAAACGGAAAAAACTAGGAACGATCATGGCTGGGAGGTGACTATGGTTCCTTAGGTCTTATTTGATAGTCCAGAAAAATTTTAGGCGATAGAGGTCCGCGGCTCCCCGGACCACTTGGAAGGCGTGGGTATAGCACACGAAAATATGGGAATCGGGCGTAATTCTAGTTTTTTGGCCGAAAAATGCAAAAAATGAGAAACGATGATCGCAAGGCGGTTACTATGGTTCCTTAGGTCGCATTTGACGACCCGGAAAAATTATAGGCGATCGTGGTCCGGGGGTCCCGGAACCACTTGTAAGGGTGGGCAATAGCATACAAAAATATTGTAATCGGGCGGAATTCTAGTTTTTTGGCCGAAAATCGCAACAAATGAGGAATGATCATGGCTGGGCGGTGACTATGGTTCCTTAGGTCGTATTTGATAGTCCTGAAAAATTTTAGGCGATAGGGGTCCGGAGTTCCCGGGTTCACTTGGAATGCGTGGGCTATAGGACACGAAAATATGGGAATCGCGCGGAATTCTAGTTTTTTGGCCGAAAAACGGAAAAAACTAGGAACGATCATGGCTGGGAGGTGACTATGGTTCCTTAGGTCTTGTTTGATTGTCCGGAAAAATTTTAGGGTATAGGGGTCTGCGTCTCTTGGGACCACTCGGAATGCGTGGGTATAGCACACGAAAATATGGGAATCGGGCGAAATTCTAGTTGTTTGGCCGAAAAATGCAAATAATGAGGAACGATCGTGGCGGGGCGGATACTATGGTTCCTTAGTTCGTATTTGATTGTCCAGAAACTTTTTAGGCGATCGGGGTCCGGAGGTCCCGGGACCCCTCAGAAGGCGTGGGCTATAAGACACAAAAATATGGGAATCGCGCGTAATTCTAGTTGTTTGGCCGAAAAATGCAAAAAATAAGGAACGATCATGGCAGGGCGGATAATATGGTTCCTTAGGTCGTATTTGATTGCCCGGAAATATTTTAGGCGATCGGGGTCCGCGGCTATTGGGACCACTCGGAATGCGTGGGTATAGCACACGGAAATATGGGAATCGGGCGAAATTCTAGGTCTTTTTCAGTAACATGCAAAAAATGTGGAAAGATCTTGGCAGGGCGGTGACTATGGTTCCTTTGGTCTTATATGATAGTCCGGAAAAATATTAGGCGATAGGGGTCCGGAGGTCCCGGGACCACTCGGAAGGCATGGGCTATAACACACAAAAATATGGGAATCGCGCGGAATTCTAGTTGTCTGGCCGAAAAACACAAAAAATGAGGAACGATCATGGCGGGGCGGATACTATGGTTCCTTAGGTCATATTTGATAGTCCGAAAAAATTTTAGGCGATAGGGGTCAGGAGGTCCCGGGACCACTCGGAAGGCGTGGGCTATAACACACAAAAATATGGGAATCGCGCGGAATTCTAGTTGTTTGGCCGAAAAACGCAAAAAATGAGGAACGATCATGGCGGGGTGGTTACTATGGTTCCTTAGGTCGTATTTGATGGCCCGGAAATTTTTAGGCGTTCGGGGTTCGGGGTTCCCGGGACCCCTTGGAAGGCGTGGGCTAAAGGACACGAAAATATGGAAATCGCACGGAATTCTAGTTTTTTGGCTGAAATACGCAAAAGACTAGGAACGATCATGGCGGGGCGGTGACTATGGTTCCTTAGGTCGTATTTGATAGTCCGGAAAATTTTTAGGTGATCCGGCTCCGGGGGGCCCGACCCACTCGGAAGGCGTGGGCGATAGCACACAAAAATATGGGAATCGGGCGGAATTCTAGTTTTTTGGCCAAAAATGCAAAACATGAGGAACGATCATGGCGAGGCGGTGACTATGGTTCCTTAGGTCCTAATTGATGGCCCAAAATTTTTTTAGGCGATCCGAGTCCGGCGGCCCGGCCCACTCGGAAGGCGTGGGGCACACAAAAATATGGTAATCGAGCGGAATTCTAGTTTTTTGGCCGAAAAACGCAATAAATGAGGAACGATCATGGCGGGGCAGTGACTATGGTTCCTTAGGTCGTATTTGATGGCCCGGAAAATTTTAGGCGATCGGGGTCCACGGCTCCCGAGACCACTTGGAAGGCGTGGGTATAGCACACGAAAATATGGGAATCGGGCGTAATTCTAGTTTTTTGGCCGAAAAATGCAAAAAATGAGAAACGATGATTGCGGGGCAGTTACTATGGTTCCTTAGGTCGTATTTGACGGCCCGGAAAAATTTTAGGCGATCGGCGTCCAAGGGTTCCGGAACCACTTGGAAGGGTGGGCAATAGCACACAAAAATATTGTAATCGGGCGGAATTCTAGTTTTTTGGCCGAAAAACGCAACAATTGAGGAATGATCATGGCTGGGCGGTGACTATGGTTCCTTAGGTCGTATTTGATAGTCCGGAAAAATTTTAGGCGATAGGGGTCCGGAGTTCCCGGGTTCACTTGGAAGGCGTGGGATATAGGACACGAAAATATGGGAATCGCGCAGAATTCTAGTTTTTTGGCCGAAAAACGGAAAAAACTAGGAACGATCATGGCTGGGCGGTGACTATGGTTCCTTAGGTATTATTAGATAGTCCTGAAAAATTTTAGGCGATAGAGGTCCGCGTCTCTTGGGACCACTCGGAATGCGTGGGTATAGCGCACGAAAATATGTGAATCGGGCGAAATTCTAGTTGTTTGGCCGAAAAACGCAAAAAAATGAGGAACGATCATGGCGGGGCGGATACTATGGTTCCTTAGGTCGTATTTGAGAGTCCAAAAAATTTTTAGGGGATCGGGGTCCGGAGGTCCCGGGACCCCTCGGAAGGCGTGGGCTATAACACACAAAAATATGGGAATCGCGCGGAATTCTAGTTGTTTGGCCGAAAAATGCAAAAAATAAGGAACGAACATGGCAGGGCGGATAATATGGTTCCTTAGGTCGTATTTGATTGCCCTCAAAAATTTTAGGCGATCGGGGTCCGCGGCTCTTGGGACCACTCGGAATGCGTGGGTATAGCATACGAAAATATGGGAATCGGGCGAAATTCTAGGTCTTTTTCAGTAACATGCAAAAAATGTGGAAAGATCTTGGCAGGGCGGTGACTATGGTTCCTTTGGTCTTATTTGATAGTCCGGAAAAATATTAGGCGATAGGGGTCCGGAGGTCCCGGGACCACTCGGAAGGCGTGGGCTATAACACACAAAAATATGGGAATCGCGCGGAATTCTAGTTGTCTGGCCGAAAAACACAAAAAATGAGGAACGATCATGGCGGGGCGGATACTATGGTTCCTTAGGTCGTATTTGATAGTCCGGAAAAATTTTAGGCGATAGGGGTCAGGAGGTCCCGGGACCACTCGGAAGGCGTGGGCTATAACACACAAAAATATAGGAATCGCGCGGAATTCTAGTTGTTTGGCCGAAAAACGCAAAAAATAAGGAACGATCATGGCGGGGTGGTTACTATGGTTCCTTAGGTCGTATTGGATGGCCCGGAAAATTTTTAGGCGATCGGGATTCCCGGGACCCCTTGGAAGGCGTGGGCTAAAGCACACGAAAATATGGAAATCGCGCGGAATTCAAGTTTTTTGGCTGAAAAACGCAAAAGACTAGGAACGATCATGGCGGGGCAGTGACTATGGTTCCTTAGGTCGTATTTGATAGTCAGGAAAAATTTTAGGCGATAGGGGTCCGGAGTTCCCGGGTTCACTTGGAAGGCGTGGGCTATAGGACACGAAAATATGGGAATCGCGCGGAATTCTAGTTTTTTGGCCGAAAAACGGAAAAAACTAGGAACGATTATGGCTGGGCGGTGACTATGGTTCCTTAGGTCTTATTTGATAGTCCTGAAAAATTTTAGGCGATAGAGGTCCGCATCTCTTGGGACCACTCGGAATGCGTGGGTATAGCGCACGAAAATATGTGAATCGGGCGAAATTCTAGTTGTTTGGCCGAAAAACGCAAAAAATGAGGAATGATCATGGCGGGGCGGATACTATGGTTCCTTAGGTCGTATTTGATAGTCCAGAAAATTTTTAGGCGATCGAGGTCCGGAGGTCCCGGGACCCCTCGGAAGGCGTGGGCTATAACACACAAAAATATGGGAATCGCACGGAATTCTAGTTGTTTGGCCAAAAAACGCAAAAAATTAGGAACGATCATGGCAGGGCGGATAATATGGTTCCTTAGGTCGTATTTGATTGCCCTGAAAAATTTTAGGCGATCGGGGTCCGCGGTTCTTGGGACCACTCGGAATGCGTGGGTATAGCACACGAAAATATGGGAATCGGGCGAAATTCTAGGTCTTTTTCAGTAACACGCAAAAAATGTGGAAAGATCTTGGCAGGGCGGTGATTATGGTTCCTTTGGTCTTATTTGATAGTCCGGAAAAATATTAGGCGATAGGGGTCCGGAGGTCCCGGGACCACTCGAAGGCGTGGGCTATAACACAAAAAAATATGGGAATCGCGCGGAATTCTAGTTGTCTGGCCGAAAAACAAAAAAAATGAGGAACGATCATGGCGGGGCGGATACTATGGTTCCTTAGGTCGTATTTGTTAGTCCGGAAAAATTTTAGGCGATAGGGGTCAGGAGGTCCCGGGACCACTTGGAAGGCGTGGGCTATAACACACAAAATATATAGGAATCGCGCGGAATTCTAGTTGTTTGGCCGAAAAACGAAAAAAAATAAGGAACGATCATGGCGGGGTGGTTACTATGGTTCCTTAGGTCGTATTTGATGTCCCGGAAAATTTTTAGGCGATCGGGGTTCCCGGGACCCCTTGGAAGGCGTGGGCTAAAGCACACGAAAATATGGAAATCGCGCGGAATTCTAGTTTTTTGGCTGAAAAACGCAAAAGACTAGGAACGATCATGGCAGGGCAGTGACTATGGTTCCTTAGGTCGTATTTGATAGTCCTGAAAAATTTTAGGCGATAGGGGTCCGGAGTTCCCGGGTTCACTTGGAAGGCGTGGGCTATAGGACACGAAAATGTGGGAATCGCGCGGAATTCTAGTTTTTTGGCCGAAAAACGGAAAAAACTAGGAACGATTATGGCTGGGCGGTGACTATGGTTCCTTAGGTCTTATTTGATAGTCCTGAAAAATTTTAGGCGATAGAGGTCCGCGTCTCTTGGGACCACTCGGAATGCGTGGGTATAGCGCACGAAAATATGTGAATCGGGCGAAATTCTAGTTGTTTGGCCAAAAAACGCAAAAAATTAGGAACGATCATGGCAGGGCGGATAATATGGTTCCTTAGGTCGTATTTGATTGCCCTGAAAAATTTTAGGCGATCGGGGTCCGCGGTTCTTGGGACCACTCGGAATGCGTGGGTATAGCACACGAAAATATGGGAATCGGGCGAAATTCTAGGTCTTTTTCAGTAACACGCAAAAAATGTGGAAAGATCTTGGCAGGGCGGTGATTATGGTTCCTTTGGTCTTATTTGATAGTCCGGAAAAATATTAGGCGATAGGGGTCCGGAGGTCCCGGGACCACTCGAAGGCGTGGGCTATAACACAAAAAAATATGGGAATCGCGCGGAATTCTAGTTGTCTGGCCGAAAAACAAAAAAAATGAGGAACGATCATGGCGGGGCGGATACTATGGTTCCTTAGGTCGTATTTGTTAGTCCGGAAAAATTTTAGGCGATAGGGGTCAGGAGGTCCCGGGACCACTTGGAAGGCGTGGGCTATAACACACAAAATATATAGGAATCGCGCGGAATTCTAGTTGTTTGGCCGAAAAACGCAAAAAATAAGGAACGATCATGGCGGGGTGGTTACTATGGTTCCTTAGGTCGTATTTGATGTCCCGGAAAATTTTTAGGCGATCGGGGTTCCCGGGACCCCTTGGAAGGCGTGGGCTAAAGCACACGAAAATATGGAAATCGCGCGGAATTCTAGTTTTTTGGCTGAAAAACGCAAAAGACTAGGAACGATCATGGCGGGGCAGTGACTATGGTTCCTTAGGTCGTATTTGATAGTCCAGAAAATTTTTAGGCGATCCGGCTCCGGGGGGCCCGACCCCACTTGGAAGGCGTGGGCTATAGGACACGAAAATGTGGGAATCGCGCGGAATTCTAGTTTTTTGGCCGAAAAACGGAAAAAACTAGGAACGATTATGGCTGGGCGGTGACTATGGTTCCTTAGGTCTTATTTGATAGTCCTGAAAAATTTTAGGCGATAGAGGTCCGCGTCTCTTGGGACCACTCGGAATGCGTGGGTATAGCGCACGAAAATATGTGAATCGGGCGAAATTCTAGTTGTTTGGCCGAAAAATGCAAAAAATGAGGAACGATCATGGCGGGGCGGATACTATGGTTCCTTAGGTCGTATTTGATATTCCAGAAAATTTTTAGGCGATCGGGGTCCGGAGGTTCCGGGACCCCTCGAAAGGCGTGGGCTATAACACTCAAAAATATGGGAATCGCGCGGAATTCTAGTTGTTTGGCCGAAAAACGCAAAAAATAAGGAACGATCATGGCAGGGCGGATAATATGGTTCCTTAGGTCGTATTTGATTGCCCTGAAAAATTTTAGGCGATCGGGGTCCGCGGCTCTTGGGACCACTCGGAATGCGTGGGTATAGCACACGAAAATATGGGAATCGGGCGAAATTCTAGGTCTTTTTCAGTAACATGCAAAAAATGTGGAAAGATCTTGGCAGGGCGGTGACTATGGTTCCTTTGGTCTTATTTGATAGTCCGGAAAAATATTAGGCGATAGGGGTCCGGAGGTCCCGGGACCACTCGGAAGGCGTGGGCTATAACACACAAAAATATGGGAATCGCGCGGAATTCTAGTTGTCTGGCCGAAAAACAAACAAAATGAGGAACGATCATGGCGGAGCGGATACTATGGTTCCTTAGGTCGTATTTGATAGTCCGAAAAAATTTTAGGCGATAGGGGTCAGGAGGTCCCGGGACCACTCGGAAGGCGTGGGCTATAACACACAAAAATATAGGAATCGCGCGGAATTCTAGTTGTTTGGCCGAAAAATGCAAAAAAATAAGGAACGATCATGGCGGGGTGGTTACTATGGTTCCTTAGGTCGTATATGATGGCCCAGAAAATTTTTAGGCGATTTGGGTCCGGAGTTCCCGGGTTCACTTGGAAGGTGTGGGCTATAGGACACGAATATATGGGAATCGCGCGGAATTCTAGTTTTTTAGCCAAAAAACGGAAATAACTAGGAACGATCATGGCTGGGCGGTAACTATGATTCCTTAGGTCTTATTTGATAGTCCGGAAAATTTTTAGGCGATCGGGGTCCGCGGCTATTGGGACCACTCAGAATGCGTGGGTGTAGCAAACGAAAATATGGAAATCGCGCGGAATTCTAGTTTTTTGGCTGAAAAACGCAAAATACTAGGAACGATCATGGCGGGGTGGTGACTATGGTTCCTTAGGTCGTATTTGATAGTCCGGAAAATTTTTAGGCGATCCGGCTCCGGGGGGCCCGACCCACTCGGAAGGCGTGGGCGATAGCACACAAAAATATGGGAATCGGGCGGAATTCTAGTGTTTTGGCCAAAAAATGCAAACAATGAGGAACGATCATGGCGAAGCGGTGACTATGGTTCCATAGGTCGTAATTGATGGCCCAAAATTTGTTGAGGCGATCCGAGTCCGGTGGCCCGGCCCACACGAAAGGCGTGGGCCACACAAAAATATGGTAATCGAGCGGAATTCTAGCTTTTTGGCCGAAAAACGCAACAAATGAGGAACGATCATGGCGGGGCGGTGACTATGGTTCCTTAGGTCGTATTTGATGGCCCGAAAAATTTTAGGCGATCGGGGTCCACAGTTCCCGGGACCACTCGGAAGGCGTTAGCTATAGCACACGAAAATATGCAAATCGCGCGGAGTTCTAATTTTTTATCCGAAAAGTGCAAAGCATTTGGAACGATCATGGTGGGGCGGTGACTATGGTACCTTAGGTCGTATTTGATAGTCCGGAAAAATTTTAGGCGATCGGGGTCAGCGGCTCCCCGGACCACTTGGAAGGCATGGGTATAGCTCACGGAAATATGGGAATCGGGCGTAATCCTAGTTTTTTGGCCGAAAAAGGCAAAAAATAAGAAACGATGATCGCGGGGCGGTTACTATGGTTCCTTAGGTCGTATTTGACGGCCCGGAAAAATTTTAGGCGATCGGGGTCCGGGGGTCCCGGAACCACTTGGAAGGTTGGGCAATAGCACACAAAAATATTGTAATCGGGCGGAATTCTAATTTTTTGGCCGAAAAACGCAACAAATGAGGAATGATCATGGCTGGGCGGTGACTATGGTTCCTTAGGTCGTATTTGATAGTCCAGAAAATTTTTAGGCGATCGGGGTCCGGAGGTCCCGGGACCCCTCGGAAGGCGTGGGCTATATAACACACAAAAATATGGGAATCACGCGGAATTCTAGTTGTTTGGCCGAAAAACGCAAAAAATAAGGAACGATCATGGCAGGGCGGATAATATGGTTCCTTAGGTCGTATTTGATTGCCCTGAAAAATTTTAGGCGATCGGGGTCCGCGGCTCTTGGGACCACTCGGAATGCGTGGGTATAGCACACGAAAATATGGGAATCGGGCGAAATTCTAGGTCCTTCTGAGTAACATGCAAAAAATGTGGAAAGATCTTGGCAGGGCGGTGACTATGGTTCCTTTGGTCTTATTTGATAGTCCGGAAAAATATTAGGCGATAGGGGTCCAGAGGTCCCGGGACCACTCGGAAGGCGTGGGCTATAACACACAAAAATATGGGAATCGCGCGGAATTCTAGTTGTTTGGCCGAAAAATGCAAACAAATGAGGAACGATCATGGCGGGGCGGATACTATGGTTCCTTAGGTCATATTTGATAGTCCGGAAATATTTTAGGCGATAGGGGTCAGGAGGTCCCGGGACCACTCGGAAGGCGTGGGCTATAACACACAAAAATATAGGAATCGCGCGGAATTCTAGTTGTTTGGCCGAAAAATGCAAAAAATAAGGAACGATCATGGCGGGGTGGTTACTATGGTTCCTTAGGTCGTATTTGATGGCCCGGAAAATTTTTAGGCGATCGGGGTTCGGGGTTCCCGGGACCCCTTGGAAGGCGTGGGCTAAAGCACTCGAAAATATGGAAATCGCGCGGAATTCTAGTTTTTTGGCTGAAAAACACAAAAGGCTAGGAACGATCATGGCGGGGCGGTGACTATGGTTCCTTAGGTCGTATTTGATAGTCCGAAAAATTTTTAGGCGATCGGGGTCCGCGGCTCCCCGGACCACTTGGAAGGCGTGGGTATAGCACACGTAAATATGGGAATCGGGCGTAATTCTAGTTTTTTGGCCGAAAAATGCAAAAAATGAGAAACGATGATCGCGGGGCGGTTACTATGGTTCCTTAGGTCGTATTTGACGGCCCGGAAAAATTTTAGGCGATCGGGGTCCGGGGGTCCCGGAACCACTTGGAAAGGTGGGCAATAGCACACAAAAATATTGTAATCGGGCGGAATTCTTGTTTTTTGGCCGAAAATCGCAACAAATAAGGAATGATCATGGCTGGACGGTGACTATGGTTCCTTAGGTTGTATTTTATAGTCCTGAAAAATTTTAGGCGATAGGGGTCCGGAGTTCCCGGGTTCACTTGGAAGGCGTGGGCTATAGGACACGAAAATATGGGAATCGCGCGGAATTCTAGTTTTTAGCCGAAAAACGGAAAAAACTAGGAACGATCATGGCTGGGAGATGACTATGGTTCCTTAGGTCTTATTTGATAGTCCAGAAAAATTTTAGGCGATAGAGGTCCGCGGCTCCCCGGACCACTTGGAAGGCGTGGGTATAGCACACGAAAATATGGGAATCGGGCGTAATTCTAGTTTTTTGGCCGAAAAATGCAAAAAATGAGAAACGATGATCGCAAGGCGGTTACTATGGTTCCTTAGGTCGTATTTGATGACCCGGAAAAATTATAGGCGATCGGGGTCCGGGGGTCCCGGAACCACTTGTAAGGGTGGGCAATAGCATACAAAAATATTGTAATCGGGCGGAATTCTAGTTTTTTGGCCGAAAATCGCAACAAATGAGGTATGATCATGGCTGGGCGGTGACTATGGTTCCTTAGGTCGTATTTGATAGTCCTGAAAAATTTTAGGCGATAGGGGTCCGGAGTTCCCGGGTTCACTTGGAAGGCGTGGGCTATAGGACACGAAAACATGGGAATCGCGCGGAATTCTCGTTTTTTGGCCGAAAAACGGAAAAAACTAGGAACGATCATGGCTGGGAGGTGACTATGGTTCCTTAGGTATTATTTGATAGTCCGGAAAAATTTTAGGCGATAGGGGTCCGCGTCTCTTGGGACCACTCGGAATGCGTGGGTATAGCACACGTAAATATGGGAATCGGGCGAAATTCTAGTTGTTTGGCCGAAAAATGCAAATAATGAGGAACGATCATGGCGGGGCAGATACAATGGTTCCTTAGTTCGTATTTGATTGTCCAGAAACTTTTTAGGCCATCGGGCTCCGGAGGTCCCGGGACCCCTCAGAAGGCATGGGCTATAAGACACAAAAATATGGGAATCGCGCGTAATTCTAGTTGTTTGGCCGAAAAATGCAAAAAATAAGGAACGATCATGGAAGGGCGGATAATATGGTTCCTTAGGTCGTATTTGATTGCCTGGAAATATTTTAGGCGATCGGGGTCCGCGGCTATTGGGACCACTCGGAATGCGTGGGTATAACGCACGAAAATATGAGAATCGGGCGAAATTCTAGGTCTTTTTCAGTAACATGCAAAAAATGTTGAAAGATCTTGGCAGGGCGGTGACTATGGTTCCTTTGGTCTTATATGATAGTCCGGAAAAATATTAGGCGATAGGGGTCCGGAGGTCCCGGGACCAATCGGAAGGCATGGGCTATAACACACAAAAATATGGGAATCGTGCGGAATTCTAGTTGTGTGGCCGAAAAACACAAAAAATGAGGAACGATCATGGCGGGGCGGATACTATGGTTTCTTAGGTCATATTTGATAGTCCGAAAAAATTTTAGGCGATAGGGGTCAGGAGGTCCCGGGACCACTCGGAAGGCGTGGGCTATAACACACAAAAATATAGGAATCGCGCGGAATTCTAGTTGTTTGGCCGAAAAACGCAAAAAATGAGGAACGATCATGGCGGGGTGGTTACTATGGTTCCTTAGGTCGTATTTGATGGCCCGGAAAATTTTTAGGCGATCGGGGTTCCCGGGACCCCTTGGAAGGCGTGGGCTAAAGGACACGAAAATATGGAAATCGCACGGAATTCTAGTTTTTTGGCTGAAAAACGCAAAAGACTAGGAACGATCATGGCGGGGCGGTGACTATGGTTCCTTAGGTCATATTTGATAGTCCGGAAAATTTTTAGGTGATCCGGCTCCGGGGGGCCCGACCCACTCGGAAGGCTTGGGCGATAGCACACAAAAATATGGGAATCGGGCGGAATTCTAGTTTTTTGGCCAAAAATGCAAAACATGAGGAACGATCATGGCGAGGCGGTGACTATGGTTCTTTAGGTCCTAATTGATGGCCCGAAAATTTTTTAGGCGATCCGAGTCCGGCGGCCCGGCCCACTCGGAAGGCGTGGGGCACACAAAAATATGGTAATCGAGCGGAATTCTAGTTTTTTGGCCGAAAAATGCAATAAATGAGGAACGATCATGGCGGGGCAGTGACTATGGTTCCTTAGGTCGTATTTGATGGCCCGGAAAATTTTAGGCGATCGGGGTCCACGGCTCCCGAGACCACTTGGAAGGCGTGGGTATAGCACACGAAAATATGGGAATCGGGCGTAATTCTAGTTTTTTGGCCGAAAAATGCAAAAAATGAGAAACGATGATCGCGGGGCGGTTACTATGGTTCCTTAGGTCGTATTTGACGGCCCGAAAAAATTTTAGGCGATCGGCGTCCAAGGGTTCCGGAACCACTTGGAAGGGTGGGCAATAGCACACAAAAATATTGTAATGGGGCGGAATTCTAGTTATTTGGCCGAAAAACGCAACAAATGAGGAATGATCATGGCTGGGCGGTGACTATGGTTCCTTAGGTCGTATTTGATAGTCCGGAAAAATTTTAGGCGATAGGGGTCCGGAGTTCCCGGGTTCACTTGGAAGGAGTGGCTGGGCAGTGACTATGGTTCCTTAGGTCTTATTTGATAGTCCTGAAAAATTTTAGGCGATAGAGGTCTGCGTCTCTTGGGACCACTCGGAATGCGTGGGTATAGCGCACGAAAATATGTGAATCGGGCGAAATTCTAGTTGTTTGGCCGAAAAACGCAAAAAATGAGGAACGATCATGGCGGGGCGGATACTATGGTTCCTTAGGTCGTATTTGAGAGTCCAGAAAATTTTTAGGCGATCGGGGTCCGGAGGTCCCGGGACCCCTCGGAAGGCGTGGGCTATAACACACAAAAATATGGGAATCGCGCGGAATTCTAGTTGTTTGGCCGAAAAATGCAAAAAATAAGGAACGATCATGGCAGGGCGGATAATATGGTTCCTTAGGTCGTATTTGATTGCCCTCAAAAATTTTAGGCGATCGGGGTCCGCGGCTCTTGGGACCACTCGGAATGCGTGGGTATAGCACACGAAAATATGGGAATCGGGCGAAATTCTAGGTCTTTTTTAGTAACATGCAAAAAATGTGGAAAGATCTTGGCAGGGCGGTGACTATGGTTCCTTTGGTCTTATTTGATAGTCCGGAAAAATATTAGGCGATAGGGGTCCGGAGGTCCCGGGACCACTCGGAAGGCGTGGGCTATAACACACAAAAATATGGGAATCGCGCGGAATTCTAGTTGTTTGGCCGAAAAACGCAAAAAATGAGGAACGATCATGGCGGGGCGGATACTATGGTTCCTTAGGTCGTATTTGATAGTCCGGAAAAATTTTAGGCGATAGGGGTCAGGAGGTCCCGGGACCACTCGGAAGGCGTGGGCTATAACACACAAAAATATGGGAATCGCGCGGAATTCTAGTTGTTTGGCCGAAAAACGCAAAAAATGAGGAACGATCATGGCGGGGTGGTTACTATGGTTCCTTAGGTCGTATTTGATGGCCCGGAAAATTTTTAGGCGATCGGGGTTCCTGGGACCCTTGGAAGGCGTGGGCTAAAGCACACGAAAATATGGAAATCGCGCGGAATTCTAGTTTTTTGGCTGAAAAATGCAAAAGACTAGGAACGATCATGGTGGGGCAGTGACTATGGTTCCTTAGGTCGTATTTGATAGTCCGGAAAAATTTTAGGCGATAGGGGTCCGGAGTTCCCGGGTACACTTGGAAGGCGTGGGCTATAGGACACGAAAATATGGGAATCGCGCGGAATTCTAGTTTTTTTGCCGAAAAACGGAAAAACTAGGAACGATTATGGCTGGGCGGTGACTATGGTTCCTTAGGTCTTATTTGATAGTCCTGAAAAATTTTAGGCGATAGAGGTCCGCGTCTCTTGGGACCACTCGGAATGCGTGGGTATAGCGCACGAAAATATGTGAATCGGGCGAAATTCTAGTTGTTTGGCCGAAAAACGCGAAAAATGAGGAACGATCATGGCGGGGCAGATACTATGGTTCCTTAGGTCGTATTTGATAGTCCAGAAAATTTTTAGGCGATCGGGGTCCGGAGGTTCCGGGACCCCTCGGAAGGCGTGGGCTATAACACACAAAAATATGGGAATCGCGCGGAATTCTAGTTGTTTGGCCGAAAAACGCAAAAAATAAGGAACGATCATGACAGGGCAGATAATATGGTTCCTTAGGTCGTATTTGATTGCCCTGAAAAATTTTAGGCGATCGGGGTCCGCGGCTCTTGGAAGGCATGGGCTATAGGACACGAATATATGGGAATCGCGCGGAATTCTAGTTTTTTAGCCAAAAAACGGAAAAAACTAGGAACGATCATGGCTGGGTGGTGACTATGGTTCCTTAGGTCTTATTTGATAGTCCGGAAAAATTTTAGGCGATCGGGGTCCGCGGCTATTGGGACCACTCGGAATGCGTGGGTATAGCACACGAAAATATGGAAATCGCGCGAAATTCTAGTTTTTTGGCTGAAAAACGCAAAAGACTAGGAACGATTATGGTGGGGCGGTGACTATGGTTCCTTAGGTCGTATTTGATAGTCCGGAAAATTTTTAGGCGATCCGGCTCCGGGGGCCCGACCCACTCGGAAGGCGTGGGCGATAGCACACAAAAATATGGGAATCGGGCGGAATTCTAGTTTTTTGGCCAAAAAATGCAAAAAATGAGGAACGATCATGGCGAAGCGGTGACTATGGTTCCTTAGGTCGTAATTGATGGCCCGAAAATTTTTAGGCGATCCGAGTCCGGTGGCCCGGCCCACTCGGAAGGCGTGGGGCACACAAAAATATGGTAATCGAGCGGAATTCTAGCTTTTTGGCCGAAAAACGCAATAAATGAGGAACGATCATGGCGGGGCGGTGACTATGGTTCCTTAGGTCATATTTGATGGCCCGGAAAATTTTAGGCGATCGGGGTCCACGATTCCCGGGACCACTCGGAAGGCGTAAGCTATAGCACACGAAAATATGCAAATCGCGCGAAGTTCTAATTTTTTGGCCGAAAAATGCAAAGCATTTGGAACGATCATGGTGGGGCGGTGACTATGGTACCTTAGGTCGTATTTGATAGTCCGGAAAAATTTTAGGCGATCGGGGTCCGCGGCTCCCCGGACCACTTGGAAGGCATGGGTATAGCACACGGAAATATGGGAATCGGGCGTAATTCTAGTTTTTTGGCCGAAAATGCAAAAAAAAAGAAACGATGATCGCGGGGCGGTTACTATGGTTCCTTAGGTCGTATTTGACAGCCCGAAAAAATTTTAGACGATCGGGGTCCGGGGGTCCCGGAACCACTTGGAAGGTTGGGCTAGCACACAAAAATATTGTAATCGGGCGGAATTCTAGTTTTTTGGCCGAAAAACGCAACAAATGAGGAATGATCATGGCTGTGCGGTGACTATGGTTCCTTAGGTCGTATTTGATAGTCCAAAAAATTTTTAGGCGATCGGGGTCCGCAGGTCCCGGGACCCCTCGGAAGGTGTGGGCTATAACACACAAAAATATGGGAATCGCGCGGAATTCTAGTTGTTTGGCCGAAAAACGCAAAAAATAAGGAACGATCATGGCGGGGCGGATACTATGGTTCCTTAGGTCGTATTTGATTGCCCGGAAAAATTTTAGGCGATCGGGGTCCGCGGCTCTTGGGACCACTCGGAATGCGTGGGTATAGCACACGAAAATATGGGAATCGGGCGAAATTCTAGGTCTTTTTCAGTAACATGCAAAAAATATGGAAAGATCTTGGCAGGGCGGTGACTATGGTTCCTTTGGTCTTATTTGATAGTCCGGAAAAATATTAGGCGATAGGGGTCCGGAGGTCCCGGGACCACTCGGAAGGCGTGGGCTATAACACACAAAAATATGGGAATCGCGCGGAATTCTAGTTGTCTGGCCGAAAAATAAAAAAAATGAGGAACGATCATGGCAGGGCGGATACTATGGTTCCTTAGGTCGTATTTGATAGTCCGGAAAAATTTTAGGCGATAGGGGTCAGGAGGTCCCGGGACCACTCGGAAGGCGTGGGCTATAACACACAAAAATATGGGAATCGCGTGAAATTCTAGTTGTTTGGTCGAAAAACGCAAAAAATAAGGAACGATCATGGCGGGGTGGTTACTATGGTTCCTTAGGTCATATATGATGGCCCAGAAAATTTTTAGGAGATCGGGGTTCGGGGTTCCCGGGACCCCTTGGAAGGCGTGGGCTAAAGCACACGAAAATATGGAAATCGCGCGGAATTCTAGTTTTTTGGCTGAAAAATGCAAAAGACTAGGAACGATCATGGCAGGGCGGTGACTATGGTTCCTTAGGTCGTATTTGATAGTCCGGAAAAATTTTAGGCGATATGGGTCCGGAGTTCCCGGGTTCACTTGGAAGGCGTGGGCTATAGGACACGAATATATGGGAATCGCGCGAAATTCTAGTTTTTTAGCCAAAAAACAGAAATAACTAGGAACGATCATGGCTGGGCGGTAACTATGGTTCCTTAGGTCTTATTTGATAGTCCGGAAAATTTTTAGGCGATCGGGGTCCGCAGCTATTGGGACCACTCAGAATGCGTGGGTATAGCACACGAAAATATGGAAATCGCGCGAAATTCTAGTTTTTTGGCTGAAAAACGCAAAAGACTAGGAACGATCATGGCGGGGTGGTGACTATGGTTCCTTAAATCATATTTGATAGTCCGGAAAATTTTTAGGCGATCCGGCTCCGGGGGGCCCGACCCACTCGGAAGGCGTGGGCGATAGCACACAAAAATATGGGAATCGGGCGGAATTCTAATGTTTTGGCCAAAAAATGCAAACAATGAGGAACGATCATGGCGAAGCGGTGACTATGGTTCCTTAGGTCGTAATTAATGGCCCGAAATTTGTTTAGGCAATCCGAGTCCGGTGGCCCGGCCCACTCGGAAGGCGTGGACCACACAAAAATATGGTAATCGAGCGGAATTCTAGCTTTTTGGCCGAAAAACGCAATAAATGAGGAACGATCATGGCGGGGCGGTGACTATGTTTCCTTAGGTCGTATTTGATGGCCCGGAAAATTTTAAGCGATCGGGGTCCACGGTTCCCGGGACCACTCGGAAGGCGTAAGCTATAGCACACGAAAATATGCAAATCGCGCGGAGTTCTAATTTTTTGGCCGAAAAATGCAAAGCATTTGGAACGATCATGGTGGGGCGGTGACTATGGTACCTTAGGTCGTATTTGATAGTCCGGAAAAATTTTAGGCGATCGGGGTCCGCGGCTCCCCGGACCACTTGGAAGGCATGGGTATAGCACACGAAAATATGGGAATCGGGCGTAATTCTAGTTTTTTGGCCGAAAAATGCAAAAAATAAGAAACGATGATCGCGGGGCGGTTACTATGGTTTCTTAGGTCGTATTTGACAGCCCGGAAAAATTTTAGGCGATCGGGGTCCGGGGGATCCGGAACCACTTGGAAGGTTGGGCAATAGCACACAAAAATATTGTAATCGGGCGGAATTCTAATTTTTTGGCCGAAAAACGCAACAAATGAGGAATGATCATGGCTGGGCGGTGACTATGGTTCCTTAGGTCGTATTTGATAGTCCAGAAAATTTTTAGGCGATCGGGGTCCGCAGGTCCCGGGACCCCTCGGAAGGCGTGGGCTATAACACACAAAAATATGGGAATCGCGCCTAATTCTAGTTGTTTGGCCGAAAAACGCAAAAAATAAGGAACGATCATGGCAGGGCGGATAATATGGTTCCTTAGGTCGTATTTGATTGCCCTGAAAAATTTTAGGCGATCGGGGTCCGCGGCTCTTGGGACCACTCGGAATGCGTGGGTATAGCACACGAAAATATGGGAATCGGGCGAAATTCTAGGTCTTTTTGAGTAACATGCAAAAAATGTGGAAAGATCTTGGCAGGGCGGTGACTATCATTCCTTTGGTCTTATTTGATAGTCCGGAAAAATATTAGGCGATAGGGGTCCGGAGGTCCCGGGACCACTCGGAAGGCATGGGCTATAACACACAAAAATATGGGAATCGCACGGAATTCTAGTTGTCTGGCCGAAAAACAAAAAAAATGAGGAACGATCATGGCGGGGCGGATACTATGGTTCCTTAGGTCGTATTTGATAGTCCGGAAAAATTTTAGGCGATAGGGGTCAGGAGGTCCCGGGACCACTCGGAAGGCGTGGGCTATAACACACAAAAATATAGGAATCGCGCGGAATTCTAGTTGTTTGGCCGAAAAACGCAAAAAATAAGGAACGATCATGGCGGGGTGGTTACTATGGTTCCTTAGGTCGTATTTGATGGCCCGGAAAATTTTTAGGCGATCGGGGTTCGGGGTTCCCGGGATCCCTTGGAAGGCGTGGGCTAAAGCACACGAAAATATGGAAATCGCGCGGAATTCTAGTTTTTTGGCTGAAAAATGCAAAAGGCTAGGAACGATCATGGCGGGGCGGTGACTATGGTTCCTTAGGTCGTATTTGATAGTCCGGAAAAATTTTAGGCGATAGGGGTCCGGAGTTCCCGGGTTCACTTGGAAGGCGTGGGCTATAGGACACGAATATATGGGAATCGCGCGGAATTCTAGTTTTTTAGCCAAAAAACGGAAATAACTAGGAACGATCATGGCTGGGCGGTGACTATGGTTCCTTAGGTCTTATTTTATAGTCCGGAAAAATTTTAGGCGATCGGGGTCCGCTGCTATTGGGACCACTCGGAATGCGTGGGTATAGCACACGAAAATATGGAAATCGCGCTGAAAAATGCAAAAGACTAGGAACGATCATGGCGGGGCGGTGACTATGGTTCCTTAGGTCGTATTTGATAGTCCGAAAATTTTTAGGCGATCCGGCTCCTGGGGGCCCGACCCACTCGGAAGGCGTGGGCGATAGCACACAAAAATATGGGAATCGGGCGGAATTCTAGTTTTTTGGCCAAAAAATGCAAAAAATGAGGAACGATCATGGCGAAGCGGTGACTATGGTTCCTTAGGTCGTAATTTAAGGCCCGAAATTTTTTTAGGCGATCCGAGTCCGGTGGCCCGGCCCACTCGGAAGGCGTGGGGCACACACAAAATATGGTAATCGAGCGGAATTCTAGCTTTTTGGCCGAAAAATGCAATAAATGAGGAACGATCATGGCGGGGCGGTGACTATGGTTCCTTAGGTCGTATTTGATGGCCCGGAAAATTTTAGGCGATCGGGGTCCACGGTTCCCGGGACCACTCGGAAGGCGTAAGCTATAGCACACGAAAATATGCAAATCGCGCGGAGTTCTAATTTTTTTGCCGAAAAATGCAAAGCATTTGGAACGATCATGGTGGGGCGGTGACTATGGTACCTTAGGTAGTATTTGATAGTCCGGAAAAATTTTAGGCGATCGGGGTCCGCGGCTCCCCGGACCACTTGGAAGGCATGGGTATAGCACACGGAAATATGGGAATCGGGCGTAATTCTAGTTTTTTGGCCGAAAAATGCAAAACATAAGAAACGATGATCGCGGGGCGGTTACTACGGTTCCTTAGGTCGTATTTGACAGCCCGGAAAAATTTTAGGCGATCGGGGTCCGGGGGTCCCGGAACCACTTGGAAGGTTGGGCAATAGCACACAAAAATATTGTAATCGGGCGGAATTCTAGTTTTTTGGCCGAAAAACGCAACAAATGAGGAATGATCATGGCTGGGCGGTGACTATGGTTCCTTAGGTTGTATTTGATAGTCCGTAAAAATTTTAGGCGATAGGGGTCCGGAGTTCCCGGGTTCACTTGGAAGGCGTGGGCTATAGGACACGAAAATATGGGAATAGCGCGGAATTCTTGTTTTTTGGCCGAAAAACAGAAAAAACTAGGAACGATCATGGCTGGGCGGTGACTATGGTTCCTTAGGTCTTATTTGATAGTCCGAAAAATTTTAGGCGCTCGTGGTCCGCGGCTCTTGGGACTACTCGGAATGCGTGGGTATAGCACACGAAAATATGGGAATCTGGCGAAATTCTAGTTGTTTGGCCGAAAAATGCAAAAAATGAGGAACGATCATGGCGGGGTGGTTACTATGGTTCCTTAGGTCGTATTTGATGGCTCTAAAATTTTTTAGACGATCGGGGTTCGGGGTTCCCAGGACCCCTTTGAAGGGGTGGGCTAAAGGACACGAAAATGTGGAAAATCGCGCGGAATTCTAGTTTTTTGGCTGAAAAACGCAAAAGACTAGGAATGATCATGGCGGGGCGATGACTATTGTTCCTTAGGTCATATTTGATAGTCCGGAAAATTTTTAGGCGATCCGGCTCCGGGGGCCTGACCCACTCGGAAGGCGTGGGCGATAGCACACAAAAATATGGTAATCGGGCGGAATTCTAGTTTTTTGGCCAAAAAATGCAAAAAATGAGGAACGATCATGGAGAGGCGGTGACTATGGTTCCTTAGGTCCTAATTGATGGCCCAAAATTTTTTTAGGCGATTCGAGTCCGGCGGCCCGGCCCACTCGGAAGGCGTGGGGCACACAAAAATATGGTAATCGAGCGGAATTCTAGCTTTTTGGCCGAAAAACGCAATAAATGAGGAACGATCATGGCGGGGCGGTGACTATGGTTCCTTAGGTCGTATTGGATGGCCCGGAAATTTTAGGCGATCGGGGTCCACGGTTCCCGGGACCACTCGGAAGGCGTAAGCTATAGCACACGAAAATATGCAAATCGCGCGGAGTTCTAATTTTTTGGCCGAAAAACGCAAAAGACTAGGAATGATCATGGCGGGGCGATGACTATTGTTCCTTAGGTCATATTTGATAGTCTAGAAAATTTTTAGGCGATCCGGCTCCGGGGGGCCTGACCCACTCGGAAGGCGTGGGCGATAGCACACAAAAATGTGGTAATCGCGCGGAATTCTAGTTTTTTGGCTGAAAAACGCAAAAGACTAGGAATGATCATGGCGGGGCGATGACTATTGTTCCTTAGGTCATATTTGATAGTCCAGAAAATTTTTAGGCAATCCGGCTCCGGGGGGCCTGACCCACTCGGAAGGCGTGGGCGATAGCACACAAAAATATGGTAATCGGGCGGAATTCTAGTTTTTTGGCCAAAAAATGCAAAAAATGAGGAACGATCATGGCGAGGTGGTGACTATGGTTCCTTAGGTCCTAATTGATGGCCCAAAATATTTTTAGGCGATTCGAGTCCGGCGGCCCGGCCCACTCGGAAGGCGTGGGGCACACAAAAATATGGTAATCGAGCGAAATTCTAGCTTTTTGGCCGAAAAATGCAATAAATGAGGAACGATCATGGCGGGGCGGTGACTATGGTTCCTTAGGTCGTATTTGATGGCCCGGAAATTTTAGGCGATCGGGGTCCACGGTTCCCGGGACCACTCGGAAGGCGTAAGCTATAGCACACGATAATATGCAAATCGCGCGGAGTTCTAATTTTTTGGCCGAAAAATGCAAAGCATTTGGAACGATCATGGTGGGGCGGTGACTATGGTACCTTAGGTCGTATTTGATAGTCCGGAAAAATTTTAGGCGATCGGGGTCCGCGGCTCCCTGGACCACTTGGAAGGCATGGGTATAGCACACGGAAATATGGGAATCGGGCGTAATTCTAGTTTTTTGGCCGAAAAATGCAAAAAATAAGAAACGATGATCGCGGGGCGGTTACTATGGTTCCTTAGGTCATATTTGACAGCCCGGAAAAATTTTAGGCGATCGGGGTCCGGGAGTCCCGGAACCACTTGGAAGGTTGTGCAATAGGACACAAAAATATTGTAATCGGGCGGAATTCTAGTTTTTTGGCCGAAAAACGCAACAAATGAGGAATGATCATGGCTGGGCGGTGACTATGGTTCCTTAGGTCGTATTTGATAGTCCGTAAAAATTTTAGGCGATAGGGGTCCGGAGTTCCCGGGTTCACTTGGAAGGCGTGGGCTATAGGACACGAAAATATGGGAATAGCGCGGAATTCTTGTTTTTTGGCCGAAAAACGGAAAACTCTAGGAACGATCATGGCTGGGCGGTGACTATGGTTCCTTAGGTCTTATTTGATAGTCCGGAAAAATTTTAGGCGCTCGTGGTCCGCGGCTCTTGGGACTACTCGGAATGCCTGGGTATAGCACACGAAGATATGGGAATCTGGCGAAATTCTAGTTGTTTGGCCGAAAAATGCAAAAAATGAGGAACGATCATGGCGGGGTGGTTACTATGGTTCCTTAGGTCGTATTTGATGGCTCTAAAATTTTTTAGACGATCGGGGTTCGGGGTTCCCAGGACCCCTTTGAAGGGGTGGGCTAAAGGACACGAAAATGTGGAAAATCGCGCGGAATTCTAGTTTTTTGGCTGAAAAACGCAAAAGACTAGGAATGATCATGGCGGGGCGATGACTATTGTCCTTAGGTCATATTTGATAGTCCGAAAAATTTTTAGGCGATCCGGCTCCGGGGGGCCTGACCCACTCGGAAGGCGTGGGCGATAGCACACAAAAATATGGTAATCGGGCGGAATTCTTGTTTTTTGGCCAAAAAATGCAAAAAATGAGGAACGATCATGGCGAGGCGGTGACTATGGTTCCTTAGGTCCTAATTGATGGCCCAAAAGTTTTTTAGGCGATTCGAGTCCGGCGGCCCGGCCCACTCGGAAGGCGTGGGGCACACAAAAATATGGTAATCGAGCGGAATTCTAGCTTTTTGGCCGAAAAACGCAATAAATGAGGAACGATCATGGCGGGGCGGTGACTATGGTTCCTTAGGTCATATTTGATGGCCCGAAAATTTTAGGCGATCGGGGTCCACGGTTCCCGGGACCACTCGGAAGGCGTAAGCTATAGCACACGAAAATATGCAAATCGTGCGGAGTTCTAATTTTTTGGCCGAAAAATGCAAAGCATTTGGAACGATCATGGTGGGGCGGTGACTATGGTACCTTAGGTCGTATTTGATAGTCCGGAAAATTTTTAGGCGATCGGGGTCCGCGGCTCCCTGGACCACTTGGAAGGCATGGGTATAGCACATGGAAATATGGGAATCGGGCGTAATTCTAGTTTTTTGGCCGAAAAATGCAAAAAATAAGAAACGATGATCGCGGGGCGGTTACTATGGTTCCTTAGGTCGTATTTGACAGCCCGGAAAAATTTTAGGCGATCGGGGTTCGGGAGTCCCGGAACCACTTGGAAGGTTGTGCAATAGGACACAAAAATATTGTAATCGGGCGGAATTCTAGTTTTTTGGCCGAAAAACGCAACAAATGAGGAATGATCATGGCTGGGCGGTGACTATGATTCCTTAGGTCGTATTTGATAGTCCGTAAAAATTTTAGGCGATAGGGGTCCGGAGTTCCCGGGTTCACTTGGAAGGCGTGGGCTATAGGACAGAAAATATGGGAATAGCGCGGAATTCTTGTTTTTTGGCCGAAAAACGGAAAACACTAGGAACGATCATGGCTGGGCGGTGACTATGGTTCCTTAGGTCTTATTTGATAGTCCGGAAAAATTTTAGGCGCTCGTGGTCCGCGGCTCTTGGGACTACTCGGAATGCCTGGGTATAGCACACGAAGATATGGGAATCTGGCGAAATTCTAGTTGTTTGGCCGAAAAATGCAAAAAATGAGGAACGATCATGGCGGGGTGGTTACTATGGTTCCTTAGGTCGTATTTGATGGCTCTAAAATTTTTTAGACGATCGGGGTTCGGGGTTCCCAGGACCCCTTTGAAGGGGTGGGCTAAAGGACACGAAAATGTGGAAAATCGCGCGGAATTCTAGTTTTTTAGCTGAAAAACGCAAAAGACTAGGAATGATCATGGCAGGGCGATGACTATTGTTTCTTAGGTCATATTTGATAGTCCGGAAAATTTTTAGGCGATCCGGCTCCGGGGGGCCTGACGCACTCGGAAGGCGTGGGCGATAGCACACAAAAATATGGTAATCGGGCGGAATTCTTGTTTTTTGGCCAAAAAATGCAAAAAATGAGGAACGATCATGGCGAGGCGGTGACTATGGTTCCTTAGGTCCTAATTGATGGCCCAAAATAATGACCTGAAAATGACCTACGGACCTCCAAATCCACATCTGGACGCGCTTCCAATACCAGAATCACCATACGGAACTATTCTCAGGCTTGGAATCCCAAAAGGACATTGATAACATTGAAATACACCTCAACCCAATATTTATGGAATTCCTCCAAAATGGCAACTTCCACAATAGGCGCTGAAATGCTCCCGGGTCATCCAAAACTCGATCCATACATACCCCCAATTGCAAAATCATCATACGAACCTGTTGGAACCTTCAAATCCCAATTCGAGGTCGTTTACTCAAAAATCACACTTTAGTCAATTCCTCCAACTTAAGGCTTCCGAAATTAGATTTTTCTTTCCAAATCAACTTCGAACTTCCCGAAATTAAATTCCGACCACGTGTACAAGTCATAATACCTTAAGTGAAGCTGCTTAGTGTCTCAAACCGCCGAATGATGTGCTAAAGCTCAAAATGGCCGGTCGGGTCGTTACATTCTCTCCCACTTAAACATATGTTCGTCCTCGAACGTGCTAAGAACTGTTCTGGAGTTGTCTGAATTCACCTTTTAACACCTCGCGCGCCTACCTGTGCTACCACAACCCAGCTGAGCACATTAGCTCAAGCAATTCTGAAGATCCTCCCCTTTATTTAGGCAAATAAGCCTTAGAGCCAAATTCCAACATCCGAAATTCACTACTAGGACTGCTTCCAACGTACGAACACCGTTTCAATCACTACACGATGTACCAATACATAATTGTATATCCTTACTGAATTCTTATCATGTACCGCGTAACTCATTGCCTAAAATTTTTCGGGCCATCAAATACGACCTAAGGAACCATAGTCACCGCCCCGCCATGATCGTTCCTCATTTATTGCGTTTTTCGGCGAAAAAGCTAGAATTTCGCTCGATTACCATATTTTTGTGTGCCCCACGCCTTCCGAGTGGGCCGGGCCGCCGGACTCGGATCGCCTAAAATATTTTCGGGCCATCAATTAGGACCTAAGGAACCATAGTCACCGCCTCGGCGATCGGGGTCCGCGGCTCCCTGGACCACTTGGAAGGCATGGGTATAGCACATGGAAATATGGGAATCGGGCGTAATTCTAGTTTTTTGGCCGAAAAATGCAAAAAATAAGAAACGATGATCGCGGGGCGGTTACTATGGTTCCTTAGGTCGTATTTGACAGCCCGGAAAAATTTTAGGGCGATCGGGGTCCGGGAGTCCCGGAACCACTTGGAAGGTTGTGCAATAGGACACAAAAATATTGTAATCGGGCGGAATTCTAGTTTTTTGGCCGAAAAACGCAACAAATGAGGAATGATCATGGCTGGGCGGTGAGTATGGTTCCTTAGGTCATATTTGATAGTCCGTAAAAATTTTAGGCGATAGGGGTCCGGAGTTCCCGGGTTCACTTGGAAGGCGTGGGCTATAGGACACGAAAATATGGGAATAGCGCGGAATTCTTGTTTTTTGGCCGAAAAACGGAAAACACTAGGAACGATCATGGCTGGGCGGTGACTATGGTTCCTTAGGTCTTATTTGATAGTCCGGAAAAATTTTAGGCGCTCGTGGTCCGCGGCTCTTGGGACTACTCGGAATGCCTGGGTATAGCACACGAAGATATGGGAATCTGGCGAAATTCTAGTTGTTTGGCCGAAAAATGCAAAAAATGAGGAACGATCATGGCGGGGTGGTTACTATGGTTCCTTAGGTCGTATTTGATGGCTCTAAAATTTTTTAGACGATCGGGGTTCGGGGTTCCCAGGACCCCTTTGAAGGGGTGGGCTAAAGGACACGAAAATGTGGAAAATCGCGCGGAATTCTAGTTTTTTGGCTGAAAAATGCAAAAGACTAGGAATGATCATGGCGGGGCGATGACTATTGTTCCTTAGGTCATATTTGATAGTCCAGAAAATTTTTAGGCGATCCGGCTCCGGGGGGCCTGACCCACTCGGAAGGCGTGGGCGATAGCACACAAAAATATGGTAATCGGGCGGAATTCTAGTTTTTTGGCCAAAAAATGCAAAAAATGAGGAACGATCATGGCGAGGCGGTGACTATGGTTCCTTAGGTCCTAATTGATGGCTCAAAATTTTTTTAGGCGATTCGAGTCCGGCGGCCCGGCCCACTCGGAAGGCGTGGGGCACACAAAAATATGGTAATCGAGCGAAATTCTAGCTTTTTGGTCGAAAAACGCAATAAATGAGGAACGATCATGGCGGGGCGGTGACTATGGTTCCTTAGGTCGTATTTGATGGCCCGGAAATTTTAGGCGATCGGGGTCCACGGCTCCCGGGACCACTCGGAAGGCGTAAGCTATAGCACACGAAAATATGCAAATCGCGCGGAGTTCTAGTTTTTTGGCCGAAAAATGCAAAGCATTTGGAACGACCATGGTGGGGCGGTGACTATGGTACCTTAGGTCGTATTTGATAGTCCGGAAAAATTTTAGGCGATCGGGGTCCGCGGCTCCCCGGACCACTTGGAAGGCGTGGGTATAGCACACGTAAATATGGGAATCAGGCGTAATTCTAGTTTTTTGGCCGAAAAATGCAAAAAATGAGAAACGATGATCGCGGGGCGGTTACTATGGTTCCTTAGGTCATATTTGACAGCCTGGAAAAATTTTAGGCGATCGGGGTCCGGGGGTCCTGGATCCACTTGGAAGGGTTGCACACAAAAATATTGTAATCGGGCGGAATTCTAGTTTTTTGGCCGAAAAACGCAAAAAATGAGGAATAATCATGGCTGGGCGATGACTATGGTTCCTTAGGTCGTATTTCATAGTCCGGAAAAATTTTAGGCGATAGGGGTCCGGAGTTCCCGGGTACACTTGGAAGGCGTGGGCTATAGGACACGAAAATATGGGAATCGCGCGGAATTCTAGTTTTTTGGCCGAAAAATGGAAAAAACTAGGAACGATCATGGCTGGGCGGTGACTATGGTTCCTTAGGTCTTATTTGATTGTCCGGAAAAATTTTAGGCGATCGGGGTCCGCGGCTCTTGGGACTACTCGGAATGCGTGGGTATAGCACACGAAGATATGGGAATCTGGCGAAATTCTAGTTGTTTGGCCGAAAAACGCAAAAAATGAGGAACGATCATGGCGGGGTGGTTACTATGGTTCCTTATGTCGTATTTGGTGGCCTGAAAAATTTTTAGACGATCGGGGTTCGGGGTTCCCTGGACCCCTTTGAAGGGGTGGGCTAAAGGACACGAAAATGTGGAAAATGGCGCGGAATTCTAGTATTTTGGCTGAAAAACGCAAAAGGCTAGGAACGATCATGGCGGGGCGATGACTATTGTTCCTTAGGTCATATTTGATAGTCCGGAAAATTTTTAGGCGATCCGGCTCCGGGGGCCCGACCCACTCGGAAGGCGTGGGCGATAGCACACAAAAATATGATAATCGGGCGGAATTCTAGTTTTTTGGCCAAAAAATGCAAAAAATGAGGAACGATCATGGTGAGGCGGTGACTATGGTTCCTTAGGTCCTAATTGATGGCCCAAATTATTTTTAGGCGATTCGAGTCCGGCGGCCCGGCCCACTCGGAAGGCGTGGGGCACACAAAAATATGGTAATCGAGCGGAATTCTAGCTTTTTGGCCGAAAAACGCAATAAATGAGGAACGATCATGGCAGGGCGGTGACTATGGTTCCTTAGGTCGTATTTGATGGCCCAGAAATTTTAGGCGATCGGGGTCCACGGCTCCCAGGACCACTCGGAAGGCGTAAGCTATAGCACACGAAAATATGCAAATCGCGCGGAGTTATAGTTTTTTGGCCGAAAAATGCAAAGCATTTGGAACGATCATGGTGGGGCGGTGACTATGGTACCTTAGATCGTATTTGATAGTCCGGAAAAATTTTAGGCGATCGGGGTCCGCGGCTCCCCGGACCACTTGGAAGGCGTGGGTATAGCACACGTAAATATGGGAATCGGGCGTAATTCTAGTTTTTTGGCCGAAAAATGCAAAATATGAGAAACGATGATCGCGGGGCGGTTACTATGGTTCCTTAGGTCGCATTTGATGTCCCGGAAAATTTTTAGGCGATCGGGGTCCGGGGGTCCTGGAACCACCTGGAAGGGTTGCACACAAAAATATTGTAATCGGGCGGAATTCTAGTTTTTTGGCCGAAAAACGCAACAAATGAGGAATGATCATGGCTGGGCGATGACTATGGTTCCTTAGGTCGTATTTGATAGTCCGGAAAAATTTTAGGCGATAGGGGTCCGGAGTTCCCGGGTTCACTTGGAAGGCATGGGCTATAGGACACGAAAATATAGGAATCGCGCGGAATTCTAGTTTTTTGGCCGAAAAACGGAAAAAACTAGGAACGATCATGGCTGGGCGGTGACTATGGTTCCTTAGGTTTTATTTGATAGTCCGGAAAAAATTTAGTCGATCGGGGTCCGCGGCTCTTGGGACTACTCGGAATGCGTGGGTATAGCACACGAAGATATGGGAATCTGGCAAAATTCTAGTTGTTTGGCCGAAAAACGCAAAAAATGAGGAACGATCATGGCGGGGTGGTTACTATGGTTCCTTAGGTCGTATTTGACGGCCCGGAAAAATTTTAGGTGATCGGGGTTCGGAGGTCCCGGAACCACTTGGAAGGGTGGGCAATAGCACACAAAAACATTGTAATCGGGCAGAATTCTAGTTTTTTGGCCGAAAAACGCAACAAATGAGGAATGGTCATGGCTGGGCGGTGACTATGGTTCCTTAGGTCGTATTTGATAGTCCGGAAATATTTTAGGCGATAGGGGTCTGGAGTTCCCGGGTTCAATTGGAAGGCGTGGGCTATAGGACACGAAAATATGGGAATCGCGCGGAATTCTAATTTTTTGGCCGAAAAACGGAAAAAACTAGGAACGATCATGGCTGGGCGGTGACTATGGTTCCTTAGGTCTTATTTGATAGTCCGGAAAAATTTTAGGCGATAGGGGTCCGCGTCTCTTGGGACCACTCGGAATGCGTGGGTATAGCACACGAAAATATGGGAATCGGGCGAAATTCTAGTTGTTTGGCCGAAAAACGCAAAAAATGAGGAACGATCATGGCGGGGCGGATACTATGGTTCCTTTGGTCATATTTGATAGTCCGGAAAATTTTTAGGCGATCGGGGTCCGGAGGTTGCGAGACTCCTCGGAAGGCGTGGGCTATAACACACAAATATATGGGAATCCCGCGGAATTCTAGTTGTTTGGCCGAAAAACGCAAAAAATAAGAAACGATCATGGCAGGGCGGATATTATGGTTCCTTAGGTCGTATTTGATTGCCCGGAAAAATTTTAGCCGATCGGGTCCCGCGGCTCTTGGGACCACTCAGAATGCGTGGGTATAGCACACGAAAATATGGGAATCGGGCGAAATTCTAGGTATTTTTCAGTAACATGCAAAAAATGTGGAAAGATCTTGGCAGGGCGGTGACTATGGTTCCTTTGGTCTTATTTGATAGTCCGGAAAAATATTAGGCGATAGGGGTCCGGAGGTCCCGGGACCACTCGGAAGGCGTGGGCTATAACACACAAAAATATGGGAATCGCGCGGAATTCTAGTTGTTTGGCCGAAAAACGCAAAAAATGAGGAACGATCATGGCGGGGCGGATACTATGGTTCCTTAGGTCGTATTTGATAGTCCGGAAAAATTTTAGGCGATAGGGGTCAGGAGGTCCCGGGACCACTCGGAAGGCGTGGGCTATAACACACAAAAATATGGGAATCGCGCGGAATTCTAGTTGTTTGGCCGAAAAACGCAAAAAATGAGGAACGATCATGGCGGGGTGGTTACTATGGTTCCTTAGGTCGTATTTGATGGCCCGGAAAATTTTTAGGCGATCGGGGTTTGGGGTTTTCGGGACCCCTGGGAAGGCGTGGGCTAAAGCACACGAAAATATGAAAATCGCGCGGAATTCTAGTTTTTTGGCTGAAAAACGCAAAAGACTAGGAACGATCATGGCGGGGCAGTGACTATGGTTCCTTAGGTCGTATTTGATAGTCCGGAAAATTTTTAGGCGATCCGGCTCCGGGTGGCCCGACCCACTCGGAAGGCGTGGGCGATAGCACACAAAAATATGGGAATCGGGCGGAATTCTGGTTTTTTTGCCAAAAAATGCAAAAAATGAGAAACGATCATGGCGAGGCTGTGACTATGGTTCCTTAGGTCCTAATTGATGGCCCGAAATTTTTTTAGGCGATCTGAGTCTGGAGGCCTGGCCCACTCGGAAGGCGTGGGCAATAGCACACAAAAATATGGTAATCGAGCGGAATTCTAGTTTTTTGGCCGAAAAACGCAACAAATGAGGAATGATCATGGGTGGGCGGTGACTATGGTTCCTTAGGTCGTATTTGATAGTCCGGAAAAACATTAGGCGATAGGGGTCCGGAGTTCCCGGGTTCACTTGGAAGGCGTGGGCTGCAGGACATGAAAATATGGGAATCGCGTGGAGTTCTAGTTTTTTGGCCGAAAAATGCAAAGCATTTGGATCGATCATGGTGGGGCAGTGACAATGGTACCTTAGGTCGTATTTGTTAGTCCGGAAAAATTTTAGGCGATCGGGGTCCGCAACTCCCCGGACCACTTGGAAGGCGTGGGTATAGCACACGAAAATATAGGAATCGGGTGTAATTCTAGTTTTTTGGCCGAAAAATGAAAAAAAAGAGAAACGATGATCGCGGGGCGGTTACTATGGTTCCTTAGGTCGTATTTGACGGCCCGGAAAAATTTTAGGCGATCAGGGTCGGAGGGTCCCGGAACCACTTGGAAGAGTGGGCAATAGCACACAAAAATATTGTAATCGGGCGGAATTCTAGGTCGTATTTGATAGTCCGGAAAAATTTTAGGCGATAGGGGTCCGGAGTTCCCAGGTTCACTTGGAAGGCGTGGGCTATAGGACACGAAAATATGGGAATCGCGCGGAATTCTAGTTTTTTGGGTCAAAAACGGAAAAAACTAGGAACGATCATGGCTGGGCGGTGACTATGGTTCCTTAGGTCTTATTTGATAGTCCGGAAAAATTTTAGGCGATAGGGGTCCGCCTCTCTTGGGACCACTCGGAAGGCGTGGGCTATAACACACAAAAATATGGGAATCGTGCGGAATTCTAGTTGTTTGGCCGAAAAACGCAAAAAATAAGGAACGATCATGGCAGGGCGGATAATATGGTTCCTTAGGTTGTATTAGATTGCCCGGAAAACTTTTAGGCGATCGGGGTCCGCGGCTCTTGGGACCACTCGGAATGCGTGGGTATAGCACACGAAAATATGGGAATCGGGCGAAATTCTAGGTCTTTTTCAGTAACATGCAAATAATGTGGAAAGATCTTGGCAGGGCGGTGACTATGGTTCCTTTGGTCTTATTTGATAGTCCGGAAAAATATAAGGCGATAGGGGTCCGGAGGTCCCGGGACCACAAGAAAGGCGTGGGCTATAACACACAAAAATATGGGAATCGCGCGGAATTCTACTTGTTTGGCCAAAAAACGCAAAAAATGAGTAACGATCATGGCTGGGCGGATACTATGGTTCCTTAGGTCGTATTTGATAGTCCGAAAAAATTTTAGGCGGTAGGGGTCAGGAGGTCCCGGGACCACTCGGAAGGCGTGGGCTATAACACACTAAAATATGGGAATCGCGCGGAATTCTAGTTGTTTGGCCGATAAACGCAAAAAATGAGGAACGATCATGGCAGCGTGGTTACTATAGTTCCTTAGGTCGTATTTGATGGCCCGGAAAATTTTTAGGCGATCGGGGTTCGGGGTTCCCGGGACCCCTTGGAAAGCGTGGGCTAAAGCACACGAAAATATGGAAATCGCGCGGAATTCTAGTTTTTTGGCTGAAAAACGCAAATGACTAGGAACGATCATGGCGGGGAGGTGACTATGGTTCCTTAGGTCTTATTTGATAGTCCGAAAAATTTTTAGGCGATCCGGCTCCGGGGGGCCCGACCCACTCGGAAGGCGTGGGCGATATAGCACACAAAAATATGGGAATCGGGCGGAATTCTAGTTTTTTGGCCAAAAATGCAAAAAATGAGAAACGATCATGGCGAGGCGGTGACTATGGTTCCTTAGGTCCTAATTGATGGCCCAAAATATTTTTAGGCAATCCGAGTCCGGCGGCCCGGCCCACTCGGAAGACGTGGGCAATAGCACACAAAAATATGGTAATCGGGCAGAATTCTAGTTTTTTGGCCAAAAATGCAAAAAATGCAAAACATGAGGAACGATCATGGAGAGGCGGTGACTATGGTTCCTTAGGTCCTAATTGATGGCCCGAAAATTTTTTAGGCAATCCGAGTCCAGCGGCCTGGCCCACTCGGAAGGCGTGGAGCACACAAAAATATGGTAATCGAGCGAAATTCTAGTTTTTTGGCCGAAAATGCAATAAATGAGGAACGATCAAGGCAGGGCGGTGACTATGGTTCCTTAAGTCGTATTTGATGGCCCAGAAAATTATAGGCGATCAGGGTCCACGGCTCCCGGGACCACTCGGAAGGCGTAAGCTATAGCACACGAAAATATGCAAATCGCGCGAAGTTCTAGTATTTTGGGCGAAGAATGCAAAGCATTTTGAACGATCATGGTGGGGCGGTGACTATGGTACCTTAGGTCGTATTTGATAGTCCGGAAAAATTTTAGGCGATCGGGGTCCGCGGCTCCCGGACCATTTGGAAGGCGTGGGTATAGCACACGAAAATATGGGAATCGGGTGTAATTCTGGTTTTTTTGCCGAAAAATGCAAAAAATGAGAAACGATGATCGCGGGGCGGTTACTATGGTTCCTTAGGTCGTATTTGACGGCCCGAAAAATTTTTAGGCGATCGGGGTCCGGGGGTCCCGGAACCACTTGGAATGGTGGGCAATAGCACACAAAAATATTGTAATCGGGCGAAATTCTAGTTTTTTGGCCGAAAAACGTAACAAATGAGGAATGATCATGGCTGGGCGGTGACTATGGTTCCTTAGGTCAATATTTGATAGTCCGGAAAAATTTTAGGCGATAGGGGTCCGAAGTTCCCGGGTTCACGTGGAAGGCGTGGGCTATAGGACACGAAAATAGGGGAATCGCGCGGAATTCTAGTTTTTTGGCCGAAAAACGAAAAAACTAGGAACGATTATGGCTGGGCGGTGACTATGGTTCCTTAGGTCTTATTTGATAGTCCGGAAAAATTTTAGGCGATAGAGGTTCGCGTCTCTTGGGACCACTCGGAATGCGTGGGTATAGCGCACAAAAATATGGGAATCGGGCAAAATTCTAGTTGTTTGGCCGAAAAACGCAAAAAATGACGAACGATCATGGCGGGGCGGATACTATGGTTCCTTAGGTCGTATTTGATAGTCCGGAAAATTTTTTAGGCGATCGGGGTCCGGAGGTCCCGGGACCCCTCGTAAGGCGTGGGCTATAACACACAAAAATATGGGAATCGCGCGAAATTCTAGTTGTTTGGCCGAAAAACGCAAAAAATAAGGAACGATCATGGCAGGGCAGATAATATGGTTCCTTAGGTCGTATTTGATTGCCCGGAAAAATTTTAGGCGATCGGGGTCCGCGGCTCTTGGGACCACTCGGAATGCGTGTGTATGGCACACGAAAATATGGGAATCGGGCGAAATTCTAGGTCTTTTTCAGTAACATGCAAAAAATGTGGAAAGATCTTAGCAGGGCGGTGACTATGGTTCCTTTGGTCTTATTTGATAGTCCGGAAAAATATTAGGTGATAGGGGTCCGGAGTCCCGGGACCACTCGGAAGGCGTGGGCTATAACACACAAAAATATGGGAATCGCGCGGAATTCTAGTTGTCTAGCTGAAAAACACAAAAAATGAGGAACGATCATGGCGGGGCGGATACTATGGTTCCTTAGGTCGTATTTGATATTCCGGAAAAATTTTAGGCGATAGGGGTCAGGAGGTCCCGGGACCACTCGGAAGGCGTGGGCTATAACACACAAAAATATGGGAATAAGGCGAAATTCTAGTTTTTGGCCAAAAAATGCAAAAAATGAGGAACGATCATGGAGAGGCAGTGACTATGGTTCCTTAGGTCCTAATTGATGGCCCGAAAATTTTTTAGGCGATCCGAGTCCGGCGGCCCGGCCCACTCGGAAGGCGTGGGTAATAGCACACAAAAATATGGTGATCGAGCGGAATTCTAGTGTTTTGGCCAAAAATGCAAAAATGCAAAACATGAGGAACAATCATGGCGAGACGGTGACTATGGTTCCTTAGGTCGTAATTGATGGCCCGAAAAATTTTAGGCGATCGGGGTCCGCGGCTCCCCGGACCACCTGGAAGGCGTGGGTATAGCACACGAAAATATGGGAATCGGACGTAATTCTAGTTTTTTGGCCGAAAAATGCAAAAAATGAGAAACGATGATGGCGGGGCAGTTACTATGGTTCCTTAGGTCGTATTTGACGGCCCGGAAAAATTTTAGGCGATCGGGGTCCGGGGGTCCCGGAACCACTGGGAAGAGTGGGCAATAGCACACAAAAATATTGTAATCGGGCGGAATTCTAGTTTTTTGGCCGAAAACGCAACAAATGAGGAATGATCATGGCTGGGCGGTGACAATGGTTCCTTAGGTCATATTTGATAGTCCGGAAAAATTTTAGGCTATAGGGGTCCTGAGGTCCCGGGACCACTCGGAAGGTGTGGGCTATAACACACAAAAATATGGGAATCGCGCGAAATTCTAGTTGTTTGGCCGAAAAATGCAAAAAATAAGGAACGATCATGGCAGGGCAGATAATATGGTTCCTTAGGTCATATTTGATTGCCCGGAAAATTTTTAGGCGATCGGGTCCCGCGGCTCTTGGGACCACTCGGAATGCGTGGGTATAGCACACGAAAATATGGGAATCGGGCGAAATTCTAGGTATTTTTCAGTAACATGCAAAAAATGTGGAAAGATCTTGGCAGGGCGGTGACTATGGTTCCTTTGGTCTTATTTGATAGTCCGGAAAAATATTAGGCGATAGGGGTCCGGAGGTCCCGGGACCACTCGGAAGGCGTGGGCTATAACACACAAAAATATGGGAATCGCGCGGAATTCTAGTTGTTTGGCCGAAAAACGCAAAAAATGAGGAACGATCATGGCGGGGCGGATACTATGGTTCCTTAGGTCGTATTTGATAGTCCGGAAAAATTTTAGGCGATAGGGGTCAGGAGGTCCCGGGACCACTCGGAAGGCGTGGGCTATAACATACAAAAATATGGGAATCGCGCGAAATTCTAGTTGTTTGGCCGAAAAACGCAAAAAATGAGGAACGATCATGGCGGGGTGGTTACTATGGTTCCTTAGGTCGTATTTGTTGGCCTGGAAAATTTTTAGGCGATCGGGGTTTGGGGTTTTCGGGACCCCTGGGAAGGCGTGGGCTAAAGCACATGAAAATATGGAAATCGCGCGGAATTCTAGTTTTTAGGCTGAAAAACGCAAAAGACTAGGAACGATCATGGCGTGGCAGTGACTATGGTTCCTTAGGTCGTATTTGATAGTCCGGAAAATTTTTAGGCGATCCGGCTCCGGGTGGCCCGACCCACTCGGAAGGCGTGGGCGATAGCACACAAAAATATGGGAATCGGGCGGAATTCTAGTTGTTTGGCCAAAAAATGCAAAAAATGAGAAACGATCATGGCGAGGCAGTGACTATGGTTCCTTAGGTCCTAATTGATGGCCCAAAATTTTTTTAGGCGATCTGAGTCTGGAGGCCTGGCCCACTCGGAAGGCGTGGGCAATAGCACACAAAAATATGGTAATCGAGCGGAATTCTATTTTTTTGTCGAAAAACGCAACAAATGAGGAATGATCATGGGTGGGCGGTGACTATGGTTCCTTAGGTCGTATTTGATAGTCCGGAAAAACATTAGGCGATAGGGGTCCGGAGTTCCCGGGTTCACTTGGAAGGCGTGGGCTATAGGACACGAAAATATGGGAATCGCGCGGAGTTCTAGTTTTTTGGCCGAAAAATGCAAAGCATTTGGATCGATCATGGTGGGGCGGTGACTATGGTACCTTAGGTCGTATTTGTTAGTCCGGAAAAATTTTAGGCGATCGGGGTCCGCGACTCCCCGGACCACTTGGAAGGCGTGGGTATAGCACACGAAAATATAGGAATCGGGTGTAATTCTAGTTTTTTGGCCGAAAAATGCAAAAAAAGAGAAACGATGATCGCGGGGCGGTTACTATGGTTCCTTAGGTCGTATTTGACGGCCCGGAAAAATTTTAGGCGATCGGGGTCCGAGGGTCCCGGAACCACTTGGAAGAGTGGGCAATAGCACACAAAAATATTGTAATCGGGCGGAATTCTAGGTCGTATTTGATAGTCCGGAAAAATTTTAGGCGATAGGGGTCCGGAGTTCCCGGGTTCACTTGGAAGGCGTGGGCTATAGGACACGAAAATATGGGAATCGCGCGGAATTCTAGTTTTTGGCTGAAATACGGAAAAAACTAGGAACGATCATGGCTGGGCGGTGACTATGGTTCCTTAGGTCTTATTTGATAGTCCGAAAAAATTTTAGGCGATAGGGGTCCGCCTCTCTTGGGACCACTCGGAAGGCATGGGCTATAACACACAAAAATATGGGAATCGCGCGGAATTCTAGTTGTTTGGCCGAAAAACGCAAAAAATAAGGAACGATCATGGAAGGGCGGATAATATGGTTCCTTAGGTTGTATTAGATTGCCCGGAAAAATTTTAGGCGATCGGGGTCCGCGACTCCCCGGACCACTTGGAAGGCGTGGGTATAGCACACGAAAATATAGGAATCGGGCGGAATTCTAGTTTTTTGCCAAAAATGCAAAAAATGAGAAACGATCATGGCGAGGCGGTGACTATGGTTCCTTAGGTCCTAATTGATGGCCCAAAATTTTTTTAGGCAATCCGAGTCCGGCGGCCCGGCCCACTCGGAAGACGTGGGCAATAGCACACAAAAATATGGTAATCGGGCAGAATTCTAGTTTTTGGCCAAAAATGCAAAAAATGCAAAACATGAGGAACGATCATGGAGAGGCGGTGACTATGGTTCCTTAGGTCCTAATTGATGGCCCGAAAATTTTTTAGGCAATCCGAGTCCAGCGGCCTGGCCCACTCGGAAGGCGTGGGGCATACAAAAATATGGTAATCGAGCGGAATTCTAGTTTTTTGGCCGAAAAATGCAATAAATGAGGAACGATCAAGGCGGGGCGGTGACTATGGTTCCTTAGGTCGTATTTGATGGCCCAAAAAATTATAGGCGATCAGGGTCCACGGCTCCCGGGACCACTCGGAAGGCGTAAGCTATAGCACACGAAAATATGCAAATCGCGCGGAGTTCTAGTATTTTGGGCGAAGAATGCAAAGCATTTTGAACGATCATGGTGGGGCGGTGACTATGGTACCTTAGGTCGTATTTGATAGTCCGGAAAAATTTTAGGCGATCGGGGTCCGCGGCTCCCCGGACCATTTGGAAGGCGTGGGTATAGCACACGAAAATATGGGAATCGGGCGTAATTCTGGTTTTTTGGCCGAAAAATGCAAAAAATGAGAAACGATGATCGCGGGGCGGTTACTATGGTTCCTTAGGTCGTATTTGACGGCCCGAAAAAATTTTAGGCGATCGGGGTCCGGGGGTCCCGGAACCACTTGGAAGGGTGGGCAATAGCACACAAAAATATTGTAATCGGGCGAAATTCTAGTTTTTTGGCCGAAAAACGTAACAAATGAGGAATGATCATGGCTGGGCGGTGACTATGGTTCCTTAGGTCAATATTTGATAGTCCGGAAAAATTTTAGGTGATAGGGGTCCGGAGTTCCCGAGTTCACTTGGAAGGCGTGGGCTATAGGACACGAAAATAGGGGAATCGCGCGGAATTCTAGTTTTTTGGCCGAAAAACGAAAAAACTAGGAACGATTATGGCTGGGCGGTGACTATGGTTCCTTAGGTCTTATTTGATAGTCCGGAAAAATTTTAGGCGATAGAGGTTCGCGTCTCTTGGGACCACTCGGAATGCGTGGGTATAGCGCACAAAAATATGGGAATCGGGCAAAATTCTAGTTGTTTTGCCGAAAAACACAAAAAATGACAAACGATCATGGCTGGGCGGATACTATGGTTCCTTAGGTTGTATTTGATAGTCCGGAAAATTTTTAGGCGATCGGGGTCCGGAGGTCCCGGGACCCCTCGGAAGGCGTGGGCTATAACACACAAAAATATGGGAATCGCGCGAAATTCTAGTTGTTTGGCCGAAAAACGCAAAAAATAAGGAACGATCATGGCGGGGTGGATACTATGGTTCCTTAGGTTGTATTTGATTGCCCGGAAAAATTTTAGGCGATCGGGGTCCGCGGCTCTTGGGACCACTCGGAATGCGGGGGTATAGCACACGAAAATATGGTAATCGGGCGAAATTCTAGGTCTTTTTCAGTAACATGCAAAAAATGTGGAAAGATCTTGGCAGGGCGGTGACTATGGTTCCTTTGGTCTTATTTGATAGTCCGGAAAAATATTAGGCGATAGGGGTCCGGAGGTCCCGGGACCACTCGGAAGGCGTGGGCTATAACACACAAAAATATGGGAATCGCGCGGAATTCTAGTTGTTTGGCCGAGAAATGCAAAAAATGAGGAACGGTCATGGCGGGGCGCATACTATGGTTCCTTAGGTCGTATTTGATAGTCCGGAAAAATTTTAGGCGATAGGGGTCAGGAGGTCCTGGGACCACTCGGAAGGCGTGGGCTATAACACACAAAAATATGGGAATCGCGCGGAATTCTAGTTGTTTGGACGAAAAATGCAAAAAATGAGGAACGATAATGGTGGGGTGGTTACTATGGTTCCTTAGGTCGTAATTGATGGCCCGAAAATTTTTAGGCGATCCGAGTACGGCGCCTTGGCCCACTCGGAAGGCATGGGCAATAGAACACAAAAATATGGTAATCAAGCGGAATTCTAGTTTTTTGGCCAACAAATGCAATAAATGAGGAACGATCATGGCGGGGCGGTGACTATGTTTCCTTAGGTCGTATTTGATGGCCCGGAAAATTTTAGGCGATCGGGGTCCACAGCTCCCGGGACCACTCGGAAGGCGTAAGCTATAGCACACGAAAATATGCAAATCGCGCGGAGTTCTAGTTTTTTGGCCGAAAAATGCAAAGCATTTGGAACGATCATGGTGGGGCGGTGACTATGGTACCTTAGGTCGTATTTGATAGTCCGGAAAATTTTTAGGTGATCGGGGTCCGCGGCTCCCCGGACCACTTGGAAGGCGTGGGTATAGCACATGAAAATATGGGAATCGGCCGTAATTCTAGTTTTTTGGCCGAAAAATGCAAAAAATGAGAAACGATGATCACGGGGCGGTTACTGTGGTTCCTTAGGTTGTATTTGATGGCCCGGAAAATTTTTAGGCGATCAGGGTCGGGGGGTCCCGGAACCACTTGGAAGGGTGGGCAATAGCACACAAAAATATTGTAATCGGGCGAAATTCTAGATTTGTGGCCGAAAAACGCAACAAATGAGGAATGATCATGGCTGGGTGGTGACAATTGTTCCTTAGGTTGTATTTGATAGTCCGGAAAAATTTTAGCCGATAGAGGTCCGGAGTTCCCGGGTTCACTTGGAAGGCGTGGGCTATAGGACACAAAAATATGGGAATCGCGCGGAATTATAGTTTTTTGGCCGAAAAACAGAAAAAACTAGGAACGATCATGGCTGGGCGGTGACTATGGTTCCTTAGGTCTTATTTGATTGTCCAGAAAAATTTTAGGTGATCGGGGTCCGCGGCTCTTGGGACCACTCGGAATGCGTGGGTATAGCACACGAAAATATGGGAATCGGGCGAAATTCTAGTTGTTTGGGCGAAAAACGCAAAAAATGAGGAACGATCATGGCGGGCTGGTTACTATGGTTCCTTAGGTCGTATCTGATAACCCGGAAATTTTTTAGACGATCGGGGTTCGGGGTTCCCGAGACCCCTTTGAAGGCGTGGGCTAAAGCACACGAAAATATGGAAATCGCGCGGAATTCTAGTTTTTTGGCTGAAAAATGCAAAAGACTAGGAACGATCATGGCGGGGAGGTGACTATCGTCCCTTAGTTCGTATTTGATAGTCCGGAAATTTTTCAGGCGATCCGAGTCTGGCGGCCCGGCCCACTCGGAAGGCGTGGGGCACACAAAAATATGGTAATCGAGCGGAATTCTAGCTTTTTGGCCGAAAAACGCAATAAATGAGGAACGATCATGGCGGGGCGGTGACTATGGTTCCTTAGGTCGTATTTGATGGCCCGGAAAATTTTAGGCGATCAAGGTCCATGTCTCCCGGGACCACTCGGAAGGCGTAAGCTATAGCACACGAAAATAAGAAAATCGCGCGGAGTTCTAGTTTTTTGGCCGAAAAATGCAAAGCATTTGGAACGATCATGGTGGGGCGGTGACTATGGTACCTTAGGTCGTATTTGATAGTCTGGAAAATTTTTAGGCGATCGGGGTCCGCGGCTCCCCGGACCACTTGGAAGGCGTGGGTATAGCACCCGAAAATATGGGAATAGGGCGTAATTCTAGTTTTTTGGAGAAAAATGCAAAAAATGAGAAACGATGATCGCGGGGCGGTTACTATTGTTCCTTAGGTCATATTTGATTGCCCGGAATAATTTTAGACGATCGGGGTCCGCGGCTCTTGGGACCACTCGGAATGCGTGGGTATAGCACACGAAAATATGGGAATCGGGTGAAATTCTAGGTCTTTTTCAGTAACATGCAAAATATGTGGAAAGATCTTGGCAGGGTGGTGACTATGGTTCCTTTGGTCTTATTTGATAGTCCGAAAAAATATTAGGTGATAGGGGTCCGGAGGTCCCGGGACCACTCGGAAGGCGTGGGCTATAACACACAAAAATCTGGGAATCGCGCGGAATTCTAGTTGTTTGGCCGAAAAATGCAAAAAATAAGGAACGATCATGGCTGGGCGGTGACTATGGTTCCTTAGGTCTTATTTGATAGTCCGGAAAAATTTTAGGCGATAGGGGTCCGGAGACCCGGGACCACTTGTAAGGCGTGGGTATAGCACACGAAAATATGGGAATCGGGCGGAATTCTAGTTGTTTGGCCGAAAAATGCAAAAAATGAGAAACGATGATCGCGGGGCGGTTACTATTGTTCCTTAGGTCGTATTTGATTGCCCGGAATAATTTTAGGCGATCGAGGTCCACGGCTCTTGTGACCACTCGGAATGCGTGGGTATAGCACACGAAAATATGGGAATCGGGTGAAATTCTAGGTCTTTTTCAGTAACATGCAAAAAATGTGGAAGGATCTTGGCAGGGTGGTGACTATGGTTCCTTTGGTCTTATTTGATAGTCCGGAAAAATATTTGGCGATAGGGGTCCGGAGGTCCCGGGACCACTCGGAAGGCGTGGGTTATAACACACAAAAATCTGGGAATCGCGCGGAATTCTAGTTGTTTGGCCGAAAAATGCAAAAAATAAGGAACGATCATGGCTGGGCGGTGACTATGGTTCCTTAGGTCTTATTTGATAGTCCGGAAAAATTTTAGGCGATAGGGGTCCGGAGGCCCGGGACCACTTGTAAGGCGTGGGTTTAGCACACGAAAATATGGGAATCGGGCGGAATTCTAGTTGTTTGGCCAAAAAATGCAAAAAATGAGAAACGATCATGGCGGGAAGGTGAATATGGTTCCTTAGGTCTTATTTGATGGCCCAAAAACCTTTTAGGTGATCCGAGTGCGGGGGGCACGGCCCACTCGGAAGGCGTGGACTATAGCACACGAAAATATGGGAATCGCGCGGAATTCTATTTGTTTGGCCGAAAAACGCAAAAAATAAGGAACGATCATGGCGGGGCAGATACTATGGTTCCTTAGGTCATATTTGATGGCCCGGAAAATTTTTAGGCGATCGGGGTTTGGGGTTCCCGGGACCCCTTGGAAGGCGTGGGCTAAACCACACGAAAATAAGGAAATCGCGCGGAATTCTAGTTTTTTGGCTGAAAAATGCAAAAGACTAGGAACGATCATGGCGGGGCGGTGACTATGGTTCCTTAGGTCGTATTTGATAGTCCGGAAAATTTTTAGGCGATCCGGCTCCGGGGGGCCCGACCCACTCGGAAGGCGTGGGCGATAGCACACAAAAATATGGGAATCGGGCGGAATTCTATTTTTTTGGCCAAAAAATGCAAAATATGAGGAACGATCATGGCGAGGCGATGACTATGGTTCCTTAGGTCCTAATTGATGGCCCGAAAAGTTTTTAGGCGATCCGAGTCCGGCGGCCCGGCCCACTCGGAAGGCGTGGGCAATAGCACACAAAAATATGGTAATCGAGCGAAATTCTAGTTTTTTGGCCGAAAAACGCAATAAATGAGGAACGATCATGGCAGGGCGGTGACTATGGTTCCTTAGGTCTTATTTGATGTCCCGGAAAATTTTAGGCGATCGGGGTCCACGGCCCCCGGGACCACTCGTAAGGTGTAAGCTATAGCTTACGAAAATATGCAAATCGCGCGGAGTTCTAGTTTTTTGGCCAAAAAATGCAAAGCATTTGGAACGATCATGGTGGGGCGGTGACTATGGTACCTTAGGTCGTATTTGATAGTCCGAAAAAATTTTAGGCGATCGGGGTCCGCGACTCCCCGGACCACTTGGAAGGCGTGGGTATAGCACACGAAAATATGGGAATCGGGCGTAATTCTAGTTTTTTGGCCGAAAAATGCAAAAAATGAGAAGCGATGATGGCTGGGCGGTTACTATGGTTCCTTAGGTCGTATTTGATAGTCCGAAAAAATTTTAGGCGATCGGGGTCCGCGACTCCCCGGACCACTTGGAAGGCGTGGGTATAGCACACGAAAATATGGGAATCGGGCGTAATTCTAGTTTTTTGGCTGAAAAATGCAAAAGACTAGGAACGATCATGGCGGGGTGGTGACTATGGTTCCTTAGGTCGTATTTGATAGTCCGGAAAATTTTTAGGCGATCCGGCTCCGGGGGCCCGACCCACTCGGAAGGCGTGGGCGATAGCACACAAAAATATGGGAATCGGGCGGAATTCTATTTTTTTGGCCAAAAAATGCAAAATATGAGGAACGATCATGGCGAGGCGATGACTATGGTTCCTTAGGTCCTAATTGATGGCCCGAAAAGTTTTTAGGCGATCCGAGTCCGGCGGCCCGGCCCACTCGGAAGGCGTGGGCAATAGCACACAAAAATATGGTAATCGAGCGAAATTCTAGTTTTTTGGCCGAAAAACGCAATAAATGAGGAACGATCATGGCAGGGCGGTGACTATGGTTCCTTAGGTCTTATTTGATGGCCCGGAAAATTTTAGGCGATCGGGGTCCACGGCCCCCGGGACCACTCGTAAGGTGTAAGCTATAGCTTACGAAAATATGCAAATCGCGCGGAGTTCTAGTTTTTTGGCCAAAAAATGCAAAGCATTTGGAACGATCATGGTGGGGCGGTGACTATGGTACCTTAGGTCGTATTTGATAGTCCGAAAAAATTTTAGGCGATCGGGGTCCGCGACTCCCCGGACCACTTGGAAGGCGTGGGTATAGCACACGAAAATATGGGAATCGGGCGTAATTCTAGTTTTTTGGCCGAAAAATGCAAAAAATGAGAAGCGATGATGGCTGGGCGGTTACTATGGTTCCTTAGGTCGTATTTGATAGTCCGAAAAAATTTTAGGCGATCGGGGTCCGCGACTCCCCGGACCACTTGGAAGGCGTGGGTATAGCACACGAAAATATGGGAATCGGGCGTAATTCTAGTTTTTTGGCTGAAAAATGCAAAAGACTAGGAACGATCATGGCGGGGTGGTGACTATGGTTCCTTAGGTCGTATTTGATAGTCCGGAAAATTTTTAGGCGATCCGGCTCCGGGGGGCCCGACCCACTCGGAAGGCGTGGGCGATAGCACACAAAAATATGGGAATCGGGCGGAATTCTATTTTTTTGGCCAAAAAATGCAAAATATGAGGAACGATCATGGCGAGGCGATGACTATGGTTCCTTAGGTCCTAATTGATGGCCCGAAAAGTTTTTAGGCGATCCGAGTCCGGCGGCCCGGCCCACTCGGAAGGCGTGGGCAATAGCACATAAAAATATGGTAATCGAGCGAAATTCTAGTTTTTTGGCCGAAAAACGCAATAAATGAGGAACGATGATGGCAGGGCGGTGACTATGGTTCCTTAGGTCTTATTTGATGGCCCGGAAAATTTTAGGCGATCGGGGTCCACGGCCCCCGGGACCACTCGTAAGGTGTAAGCTATAGCTTACGAAAATATGCAAATCGCGCGGAGTTCTAGTTTTTTGGCCAAAAAATGCAAAGCATTTGGAACGATCATGGTGGGGAGGTGACTATGGTACCTTAGGTCGTATTTGATAGTCCGAAAAAATTTCAGGCGATCGGGGTCCGCGACTCCCCGGACCACTTGGAAGGCGTGGGTATAGCACACGAAAATATGGGAATCGGGCGTAATTCTAGTTTTTTGGCCGAAAAATGCAAAAAATGCGAAGCGATGATGGCTGGGCGGTTACTATGGTTCCTTAGGTCGTATTTGATAGTCCGAAAAATTTTTAGGCGATCGGGGTCCGCGACTCCCCGGACCACTTGGAAGGCGTGGGTATAGCACACGAAAATATGGGAATCGGGCGTAATTCTAGTTTTTTGGCCGAAAAATGCAAAAAATAATGAACGATCATGGCGGGGCGGATACTATGGTTCCTTAGGTCGTATTTGATTGCCTGGAAAAATTTTAGGCGATCGGGGTCTGCGGCTCTTGGGACCACTCGGAATGCGTGGGTATAGCACACGAAAATATGGGAATCGGGCGAAATTCTAGGTCTTTTTCTGTAACATGCAAAAATTGTGGAAAGATCTTGGCAGGGTGGTGACTATGGTTCCTTTGGTCTTATTTGATAGTCCAGAAAAATATTAGGCGATAGGGGTCCGGAGGTCCCGGGACCACTCGAAAGGCGTGGGCTATAACACACAAAAATATGGGAATCGCGCGGAATTCTAGTTGTTTGGCCGAAAAACGCAAAAAAAGAGGAACGATCATGGCGGGGCGGATACTATGGTTCCTTAGGTCGTATTTGATAGTCCGGAAAAATTTTAGGCGATAGGGGTCAGGAGGTCCCGGGACCACTCGGAAGGCGTGGGCTATAACACACAAAAATATGGGAATCGCGCGGAATTCTAGTTGTTTGGCCGAAAAACGCAAAAACTAAGGAACGATCATGGCTGGGCGGTAACTATGGTTCCTTAGGTCTTATTTGATAATCCGGAAAATTTTTAGGCGATAGGGGTCCGGAGACCCGGGACCACTTGTAAGGCGTGGTATAGCACACGAAAATATGGGAATCGGGCGGAATTCTAGTTGTTTGGCCGAAAAATGCAAAAAATGAGAAACGATCATGGCGGGAAGGTGACTATGGTTCCTTAGGTCTTATTTGATGGCCCAAAAACTTTTTAGTTGATCCGAGTGCGGGGGGCACGACCCACTCGGAAGACGTGGGCTATAGCACACGAAAATATGGGAATCGCGGGGTATTCTAGTTGTTTGGCCGAAAAACGCAAAAAATAAGGAACGATCATGGTGGGGCAGATACTATGGTTCCTTAGGTCGTATTTGATGGCCCGGAAAAAGTTTTAGGCGATGGGGGTTCGGGGTTCCCGGGACCTTTTGGAAGGCATGGGCTAAAGCACACGAAAATATGGAAATCGCGCGGAATTCTAGTTTTTTGGCTGAAAAATGCAAATGACTAGGAACGATCATGGTGGGGCGGTGACTATGGTTTCTTAGGTCATATTTGATAGTCCAGAAAACTTTTAGGCAATCCGGCTCCTGGGGGCCCGACCCACTCGGATAGCACACAATAATATGGGAATCGGCCGGAATTCTATTTCTTTGGCCAAAAAATGCAAAAAATGAGGAACGATCATGGCGAGGCGGTGACTATGGTTCCTTAGGTCCTAATTGATGGCCCGAAAAGTTTTTAGGCGATCCGAGTCCGGCGGCCCGGCCCACTCGGAAGGCGTGGGCAATAGCACACAAAAATATGGTAATCGAACGAAATTCTAGTTTTTTGGCCGAAAAACGCAATAAATGAGGAACGATCATGTTGGGGCGGTGACTATGGTTCCTTAGGTCTTATTTGATGGCCCGGAAAATTTTAGGCGATCGGGGTCCACGGCTCCCGGGACCACTCGGAAGGCGTAAGCTATAGCACACGAAAATATACAAATCGCGCAGAGTTCTAGATTTTTGGCCAAAAAATGCAAAGCTTTTGGAACGTTCATGGTGGGGCGGTGACTATGGTACCTTAGGTCGTATTTGAAAGTCTAGAAAAATTTTAGGCGATCGGGGTCCGCGGCTCCCCGGACCACCTGGAAGGCGTGGGTATAGCACACAAAAATATGGGAATCGGACGTAATTCTAGTTTTTTGGACGAAAAATGCAAAAAATGAGAAACGATGATGGCGGGGCAGTTACTATGGTTCCTTAGGTCGTATTTGACGGCCCGGAAAAATTTTATGCGATCGGGGTCCGGGGGTCCCGGAACCACTGCGAAGGGTGGGCAATAGCACACAAAAATATTGTAATCGGGCGGAATTCTAGTTTTTTGGCCGAAAACGCAACAAATGAGGAATGATCATGGCTGGGTGGTGACAATGGTTCCTTAGGTCATATTTGATAGTCCGGAAAAATTTTAGGCGATAGGGGTCCTGAGGTCCCGGGACCACTCGGAAGGTGTGGGCTATAACACACAAAAATATGGGAATCGCGCAGAATTCTAGTTGTTTGGCCGAAAAACGCAAACAATAAGGAATGATCATGGCGGGGCGGATACTATGGTTCCTTAGCTCGTATTTGATAGTCCGAAAAAATTTTAGGCGATAGGGGTCAGGAGGTCCCGGGACCACTTTGAAGGCATGGGCTATAACACACAACATATGGGAATCGCGCGAAATTCTAGTTGTTTGGCCGAAAAAGGCAAAAAATAAGGAACGATCATGGCTGGGCGGTGACTATGGTTCCTTAGGTCTTATTTGATAGTCCGGAAAAATTTTTGGCGATAGGGGTCCTGAGACCCGGGACCACTTGTAAGGCGTGGGTATAGCACACGAAAATATGGGAATCGGGCGGAATTCTAGTTGTTTGGCCGAAAAATGCAAAAAATGAGAAACGATCATGGCGGGAAGGTGACTATGGTTCCTTAGGTCTTATTTGATGGCCCAAAAACTTTTTAGGTGATCCGAGTGCGGGAGGCACGGCCCACTCTGAAGGCGTGGGCTATAGCACACAAAAATATGGGAATCGCGCGGAATTCTAGTTTTTTGGCCGAAAAACGCAATAAATGAGGAACGATCATGTTGGGGCGGTGACTATGGTTCCTTAGGTCTTATTTGATGGCCCGGAAAATTTTAGGCGATCGGGGTCCACGGCTCCCGGGACCACTCGGAAGGCGTAAGCTATAGCACACGAAAATATACAAATCGCGCAGAGTTCTAGATTTTTGGCCAAAAAATGCAAAGCATTTGGAACGTTCATGGTGGGACGGTGACTATGGTACCTTAGGTCATATTTGAAAGTCCAGAAAAATTTTAGGCGATCGGGGTCCGCGGCTCCCCGGACCACCTGGAAGGCGTGGGTATAGCACACGAAAATATGGGAATCGGACGTAGTTCTAGTTTTTTGGACGAAAAATGCAAAAAATGAGAAACGATGATGGCGGGGCAGTTACTATGGTTCCTTAGGTCGTATTTGACGGCCCGGAAAATTTTTAGGCGATCGGGGTCCGGGGGTCCCGGAACCACTGGGAAGGGTGGGCAATAGCACACAAAAATATTGTAATCGGGCGGAATTCTAGTTTTTTGGCCGAAAACGCAACAAATGAGGAATGATCATGGCTGGGCGGTGACAATGGTTCCTTAGGTCATATTTGATAGTCCGGAAAAATTTTAGGCGATAGGGGTCCTGAGGTCCCGGGACCACTCGGAAGGTGTGGGCTATAACACAAAAAAATATGGGAATCGCGCGGAATTCTAGTTGTTTGGCCGAAAAACGCAAAAAATAAGGAATGATCATGGCGGGGCGGATACTATGGTTCCTTAGCTCGTATTTGATAGTCCGAAAAAATTTTAGGTGATAGGGGTCAGGAGGTCCCGGGACCACTCGGAAGGCGTGGGCTATAACACACAACATATGGGAATCGCGCGGAATTCTAGTTGTTTGGCCGAAAAAGGCAAAAAATAAGGAACGATAATGGCTGGGCGGTGACTATGGTTCCTTAGGTCTTATTTGATTGTCCGGAAAAAATTTTGGCGATAGGGGTCCTGAGACCCGGGACCACTTGTAAGGCGTGGGTATAGCACACGAAAATATGGGAATCGGGCGGAATTCTAGTTGTTTGGCCGAAAAATGCAAAAAATGAGAAACGATCATGGCGGGAAGGTGACTATGGTTCCTTAGGTCTTATTTGATGGCCCAAAAACTTTTTAGGTGATCCGAGTGCGGGGGGCACGTCCCACTCGGAAGGCGTGGGCTATAGCACACGAAAATATGGGAATCGCGCGCGGAATTCTAGTTGTTTGGCCGAAAAACACAAAAAATAAGGAACGATCATGGCGGGGCGGATACTATGGTTCCTTAGGTCGTATTTGATGGCCCGGAAAATTTTTAGGCGATCGGGGTTCGGGGTTCCCGGGACCCCTTGGAAGGCGTGGGCTAAAGCACACGAAAATATGGAAATCGCGCGGAATTCTAGTTTTTTGGCTGAAAAATGCAAAAGACTAGGAACGATCATGGCGGGGCGGTGACTATGGTTCCTTAGGTCGTATTTGATAGTCCGGAAAATTTTTAGACGATCCGGCTCCGGGGGGCCCGACCCACTCGGAAGGCGTGGGCTATAGCACACAAGAATATGGGAATTGGGCGGAATTCTATGTTTTTGGCCAAAAAATGCAAAACATGAGGAACGATCATGGCGAGGCGGTGACTATGGTTCCTTAGGTCCTAATTGATGGGCCGAAAATTTTTTAGGCGATCCGAGTCCGGCGGCCCTGCCTACTCGGAAGGCGTGGGCAATAGCACACAAAAATATGGTAATCGAGCGAAATTCTAGTTTTTTGGCCGAAAAACGCAATAAATGAGGAACGATCATGGCGGGGCGGTGACTATGGTTCCTTAGGTCTTATTTGATGGCCCGAAAAATTTTAGGCGATCGGGGTCCATGGCTCCCGGGACCACTCGGAAGGCGTAAGCCATAGCACACGAAAATATGCAAATCGCGCGGAGTTCTAGTTTTTTGGCCAAAAAATGCAAAGCATTTGGAATGATCATGGTGTGGCGGTGACTATGGTACCTTAGGTCGTATTTGGTAGTCCGAAAAATTTTTAGGCGATCGGGGTCCGCGGCTCCCCGGACCACTTGGAAGGAGTGGGTATAACACACGAAAATATGGGAATCGGGCATAATTCTAGTTTTTTGGCCGAAAAATGCAAAAAATGAGAAACGATGATGGCGGGGCCGTTACTATGGTTCCTTAGGTCATATTTGACGGCCCGGAAAAATTTTAGGCGATCGGGGTCCGGGGGTCCCGGAACCACTGGGAAGGGTGGGCAATAGCACACAAAAATATTGTAATCGGGCGGAATTCTAGTTTTTTGGCCGAAAACGCAACAAATGAGGAATGATCATGGATGGGCGGTGACTATGGTTCCTTAGGTCATATTTGATAGTCTGGAAAAATTTTAGGCGATAGGGGTCCTGAGGTCCCGGGACCACTCGGAAGGTGTGGGCTATAACACACAAAAATATGGGAATCGCGCGGAATTCTAGTTGTTTGGCCGAAAAACACAACAAATAAGGAACGATCATGGCGGGGCGGATACTATGGTTCCTTAGGTCGTATTTGATAGTCCGAAAAAATTTTAGGCAATAGGGGTCAGGAGGTCCCGGGACCACTCTGAAGGCGTGGGCTATAACACACAACATATGGGAATCGCGCGGAATTCTAGTTGTTTGGCCGAAAGAGGCAAAAAATAAGGAACGATCATGGCTGGGCGATGACTATGGTTTCTTAGGTCTTATTTGATAGTCCAGAAAATTTTTTGGCGATAGGGGTCCTGAGACCCGGGACCACTTGTAAGGCGTGGGTATAGCACACGAAAATATGGGAATCGGGCGGAATTCTAGTTGTTTGGCCGAAAAAACACAACAAATGAGGAATGATCATGGCTGGGCGGTGACTATGGTTCCTTAGGTCGTATTTGATAGTCCGGGAAAATTTTAGGCGATAAGGGTCCTGAGGTCCCGGGACCACTCGGAAGGTGTGGGCTATAACACACAAAAATATGGGAATCGCGCGGAATTCTAGTTGTTTGGCCGATAAACGCAAAAAATAAGGAACGATCATGGCGGGGCGGATACTATGGTTCCTTAGGTCGTATTGGATGGCCCGGAAAATTTTTAGGCGATCGGGGATCCGCGGCTCCCGGGACCCATTGGAAGGCATGGGCTAAAACACACGAAAATATGGAAATCGCGCGAAATTCAAGTTTTTTGGCTGAAAAATGCAAAAGACTAGGAACGATCATGGCGGGGCGGTGACTATGGTTCCTTAGGTCGTATTTGATAGTCTGGAAAATTTTTAGGCGATCCGGCTCCGGGGGGCCCGACCCACTCGGAAGGCGTGGGTGATAGCACACAAAAATATGGGAATCGGGCGGAATTCTACTTTTTTGGCCAAAAAATGCAAAAAATGAGGAACGATCATGGCGAAGCGGTGACTATGGTTCCTTAGGTCCTAATTGACGGCCCGAAAATTTTTTAGGCGATCCGAGTCCGGCGGCCCGGCCCACTCGGAAGGCATGGGCAATAGCACATAAAAATATGGTAATCGAGCAAAATTCTAGTTTTTTGGCCGAAAACCGCAATAAATGAGTAACGATCATGGCGGGGTGGTGACTATGGTTCCTTAGGTCCTATTTGATGGCCCGAAAAATTTTAGGCGATCGGGGTCCACGGCTCCCGGGACCGCTCGGAAGGCGTAAGCTATAGCACACGAAAATATGCAAATCGCACAGAGTTCTAGTTTTTTGTCCAAAAAATGCAAAGCATTTGGAACGATCATGGTGGGGCGGTGACTATGGTACCTTAGGTCGTATTTGATAGTCCGGAAAAATTTTAGGCGATCGTGGTCCGCGGCTCCCCGGACCACTTGGAAGGCGTGGGTATAGCACACCAAAATATGGGAATCGGGTGTAATTCTAGTTTTTTTCCGAAAAATGCAAAAAATGGGAAACGATGATGGCGGGGCGGTTACTATTGTTCCTTAGGTCGTATGTGACGGCCCGAAAATATTTTAGGCGATCGGGGTCCGGGGGTCCCGGAACCACTGGGAAGGGTGGGCAATAGCACACAAAAATATTGTAATCGGGCGGAATTCTAGTTTTTTGGCCGAAAAATGCAACAAATGAGGAATGATCATGGCTGGGCAGTGTCTATGGTTCCTTAGGTCATATTTGATAGTCCGAAAAAATTTTAGGAGATAAGGGTCCTGAGGTCCCGGGACCGCACGGAAGGTGTGGGCTATAACACACAAAAATATGGGAATCGCGCGGAATTCTAGTTGTTTGGCCGAAAAACGCAAAAAATAATGAACGATCATGGCGGGGCGGATACTATGGTTCCTTAGGTCGTATTTGATTGCCTGGAAAAATTTTAGGCGATCGGGGTCTGCGGCTCTTGGGACCACTCGGAATGCGTGGGTATAGCACACGAAAATATGGGAATCGGGCGAAATTCAAGGTCTTTTTCTGTAACATGCAAAAAATGTGGAAAGATCTTGGCAGGGTGGTGACTATGGTTCCTTTGGTCTTATTTGATAGTCCGGAAAAATATTAGGCGATAGGGGTCCGGAGGTCCCGGGACCACACGAAAGGCGTGGGCTATAACACACAAAAATATGGGAATCGCGCGGAATTCTAGTTGTTTGGCCGAAAAACGCAAAAAAAGAGAAACGATAATGGTGGGGCGGATACTATGGTTCCTTAGGTCGTATTTGATAGTCCGGAAAAATTTTAGGCGATAGGGGTCAGGAGGTCCCGGGACCACTCGGAAGGCGTGGGCTATAACACACAAAAATATGGGAATCGCGCGGAATTCTAGTTGTTTGGCCGAAAAACGCAAAAACTAAGGAACGATCATGGCTGGGCGGTAACTATGGTTCCTTAGGTCTTATTTGATAATCCGGAAAATTTTTAGGCGATAGGGGTCCGGAGACCCGGGACCACTTGTAAGGCGTGGTATAGCACACGAAAATATGGGAATCGGGCGGAATTCTAGTTGTTTGGCCGAAAAATGCAAAAAATGAGAAACGATCATGGCGGGAAGGTGACTATGGTTCCTTAGGTCTTATTTGATGGCCCAAAAACTTTTTAGGTAATCCGAGTGCGGGGGGCACGGCCCACTCGGAAGGCGTGGGCTATAACACACGAAAATATGGGAATCGCGTGGAATTCTAGTTGTTTGGCCGAAAAACACAAAAAATAAGGAACGATCATGGCGGGGCGGATACTATGGTTCCTTAGGTCGTATTTGATGGCCCGGAAAATTTTTAGGCGATCGGGGTTCGGGGTTCGGGGTTCCCGGGACCCCTTGGAAGGCGTGGGCTAAAGCACACGAAAATATGGAAATCGCGCGGAATTCTAGTTTTTTGGCTGAAAAATGCAAAAGACTAGGAACGATCATGGCGGGGCGGTGACTATGGTTCCTTAGGTCGTATTTGATAGTCCGAAAAATTTTTAGACGATCCGGCTCCGGGGGGCCCGACCCACTCGGAAGGCGTGGGCGATAGCACACAAGAATATGAGAATCGGGCGGAATTCTATTTTTTTGGCCAAAAAATGCAAAACATGAGGAACGATCATGGCGAGGCGGTGACTATGGTTCCTTAGGTCCTAATTGATGGGCCGAAAATTTTTTAGGCGATCCGAGTCCGGCGGCCCGGCCCACTCGGAAGGCGTGGGCAATAGCACACAAAAATATGGTAATCGAGCGAAATTCTAGTTTTTTGGCCGAAAAATGCAATAAATGAGGAACGATCATGTTGAGGCGGTGACTATGGTTCCTTAGGTCTTATTTGATGGCCCGGAAAATTTTAGGCGATCGGGGTCCACTGCTCCCGGGACCACTCGGAAGGCGTAAGCTATAGCACACGAAAATATACAAATCGCGCAGAGTTCTAGATTTTTGGCCAATAAATGCAAAGCATTTAAAACGTTCATGGTGGGGCGGTGACTATGGTACCTTAGGTCGTATTTGAAAGTCCAAAAAATTTTTAGGCGATCGGGGTCCGCGGCTCCCCTGACCACTTGGAAGGCGTGGGTATAACACACGAAAATATGGGAATCAGACGTAATTCTAGTTTTTTGGCCGAAAAATGCAAAAAATGAGAAACGATGATGGCGGGGCAGTTACTATGGTTCCTTAGGTCGTATTTGACGGCCCGGAAAAATTTTAGGCGATCGGGGTCCGGGGGTCCCGGAACCACTGGGAAGGGTGGGCAATAGCACACAAAAATATTGTAATCGGGCGGAATTCTAGTTTTTTGGCCGAAAACGCAACAAATGAGGAATGATCATGGCTGGGCGGTGACAATGGTTCCTTAGGTCATATTTGATAGTCCGGAAAAATTTTAGGCGATAGGGGTCCTGAGGTCCCGGGACCACTCGGAAGGTGTGGGCTATAACACACAAAAATATGGGAATCGCGCAGAATTCTAGTTGTTTGGCCGAAAAACGCAAAAAATAAGGAATGATCATGGCGGGGCGGATACTATGGTTCCTTAGCTCGTATTTGATAGTCCGAAAAAATTTTAGGCGATAGGGGTCAGGAGGTCCCGGGACCACTCGGAAGGCATGGGCTATAACACACAACATATGGGAATCGCGCGGAATTCTAGTTGTTTGGCCGAAAAAGGCAAAAAATAAGGAACGATCATGGCTGGGCGGTGACTATGGTTCCTTAGGTCTTATTTGATAGTCCGGAAAATATTTTGGCGATAGGGGTCCTGAGACCCGGGACCACTTGTAAGGCGTGGGTATAGCACACGAAAATATGGGAATCGGGCGGAATTCTAGTTGTTTGGCCGAAAAATGCAAAAAATGACAAACGATCATGGCGGGAAGGTGACTATGGTTCCTTAGGTCTTATTTGATGGCCCTAAAACTTTTTAGGTGATCCGAGTGCGGGGGGCACGGCCCACTCGGAAGGCGTGGGCTATAGCACACGAAAATATGGGAATCGCGCGGAATTCTAGTAGTTTGGCCGAAAAACACAAAAAATAAGGAACGATCATGGCGGGGCGGATACTATGGTTCCTTAGGTCGTATTTGATGGCCCGGAAAATTTTTAGGCGATCGGGGTTCCCGGGACCCCATGGAAGGCGTGGGCTAAAGCACACGAAAATAAGGAAATCGCGCGGAATTCTAGTTTTTTGGCTGAAAAATGCAAAAGACTAGGAACGATCATGGCGGGGCGGTGACTATGGTTCCTTAGGTCGTATTTGATAGTCCGGAAAATTTTTAGACGATCCGGCTCCGGGGGGCCCGACCCACTCGGAAGGCGTGGGCGATAGCACACAAAAATATGGGAATCGGGCGGAATTCCATTTTTTTGGCCAAAAAATGCAAAACATGAGGAACGATCATGGCGAGGCGGTGACTATGGTTCCTTAGGTCCTAATTGATGGGCCGAAAATTTTTTAGGCGATCCGAGTCCGGCGGCTCGGCCTACTCGGAAGGCGTGGGCAATAGCACACAAAAATATGGTAATCGAGCGAAATTCTAGTTTTTTGGCTGAAAAACGCAATAAATGAGGAACGATCATGGCGGGGCGGTGACTATAGTTCCTTAGGTCTTATTTGATGGCCCGAAAAATTTTAGGCGATCGGGGGCCACGGCTCCCGGGACCACTCGGAAGGCGTATGCCATAGCACACGAAAATATGCAAATCGCGCGGAGTTCTAGTTTTTTGGCCAAAAAATGCAAAGCATTTGGAACGATCATGGTGTGGCGGTGACTATGGTACCTTAGGTCGTATTTGGTAGTCCGGAAAAATTTTAGGCGATCGGGGTCCGCGGCTCCCCGGACCACTTGGAAGGAGTGGGTATAGCACACGAAAATATGGGAATCAGGCGTAATTCTAGTTTTTTGGCCGAAAAATGCAAAAAATGAGAAACGATGATGGCGGGGCAGTTACTATGGTTCCTTAGGTCATATTTGACGGCCCGGAAAAATTTTAGGCGATCGGGGTCCGGGGGTCCCGGAACCACTGGGAAGGGTGGGCAATAGCACACAAAAATATTGTAATCGGGCGGAATTCTAGTTTTTTGGCCGAAAACGCAACAAATGAGGAATGATCATGGATGGGCGGTGACTATGGTTCCTTAGGTCATATTTGATAGTCCGGAAAAATTTTAGGCGATAGGGGTCCTGAGGTCCCGGGACAAACTCGGAAGGTGTGGGCTATAACACACAAAAATATGGGAATCGCGCGGAATTCTAGTTGTTTGGCCGAAAAACACAAAAAATAAGGAATGATCATGGCGGGGCGGATACTATGGTTCCTTAGGTCGTATTTGATAGTCCGAAAAAATTTTAGGCAATAGGGGTCAGGAGGTCCCGGGACCACTCGGAAGGCGTGGGCTATAACACACAACATATGGGAATCGCGCAGAATTCTAGTTGTTTGGCCGAAAAAGGGAAAAAATAAGGAACGATCATGGTTGGGCGGTGACTATGGTTTCTTAGGTCTTATTTAATAGTCCGGAAAATTTTTTGGCGATAGGGGTCCTTAGACCCGGGACCACTTGTAAGGCGTGGGTATAGCACACGAAAATATGGGAATCGGGCGGAATTCTAGTTGTTTCGCCGAAAATTGCAAAAAATGAGAAACAATCATGGCGTGAAGGTGACTATGGTTCCTTAGGTCTTATTTGATGGCCCAAAAACTTTTTAGGTGATCCGAGTGCGGGGGGCATGGCCCACTCGGAAGGCGTGGGCTATAGCATACGAAAATATGGGAACCGCGCGGAATTCTAGTTGTTTGGCCGAAAAACACAAAAAATAAGGAACGATCATGGCGGGGAGGATACTATGGTTCCTTAGGTCATATTTGATGGCCCGGAAAATTTTTAGGCGATCGGGGTTCGGGGTTCCCGGGACCCCTTGGAAGGCGTCGGCTATAGCACACGAAAATATGGAAATCGCGCGGAATTCTAGTTTTTTGGCTGAAAAATGCAAAAGACTAGGAACGATCATGGCGGGGCGGTGACTATGGTTCCTTAGGTCGTATTTGATAGTCCGGAAAATTTTTAGGCGATCCGGCTCCGGGGGGCCCGACCCACTCGTAAGGCGTGGGCGATAGCACACAAAAATATAGGAATCGGGCGGAATTCTATTTTTTTGGCCAAAAAAGGCAAAACGTGAGGAACGATCATGGCGAGGCGGTGACTATGGTTCCTTAGGTCTTATTTGATGGCCCGAAAAATTTTAGGCGATCGGGGTCCACGGCTCCCGGGACCACTCGGAAGGCGTAAGCCATAGCACACGAAAATATGCAAATCGCGCGGAGTTCTAGTTTTTTGGCCAAAAAATGCAAAGCATTTGGAACGATCATGGTGTGGCGGTGACTATGGTACCTTAGGTCGTATTTGGTAGTCCGGAAAAATTTTAGGCGATCGGGGTCCGCGGCTCCCCGGACCACTTGGAAGGAGTGGGTATAGCACACGAAAATATGGGAATCAGGCGTAATTCTAGTTTTTTTGCCGAAAAATGCAAAAAATGAGAAACCATGATGGCGGGGCGGTTACTATGGTTCCTTAGGTCGTATTTGACGGCCCGGAAAAATTTTAGGCGATCGGGGTCCGGGGGTCCCGGAACCACTGGGAAGGTTGGGCAATAGCACACAAAAATATTGTAATCGGGCGGAATTCTAGTTTTTTGGCCGAAAAATGCAACAAATGAGGAATGATCATGACTGGGCGGTGAGTATGGTTCCTTAGGTCATATTTGATTGTCCGGAAAAATTTTAGATCATAGGGGTCCTGAGGTCCCGGGACCACTCGGAAGGTGTGGGCTATAACACACAAAAATATGGAAATCGCGCAGAATTCTAGTTGTTTGGCCGAAAAACGCAAAAAATATGGAATGATCATGGCGGGGCGGATATTATGGTTCCTTAGCTTGTATTTGATAGTCCGAAAAAATTTTAGGCGATAGGGGTCAGGAGGTCCCGGGACCACTCGGAAGGCATGGGCTATAACACACAACATATGGGAATCGCGCGGAATTCTAGTTGTTTGGCCGAAAAAGGCAAAAAATAAGGAACGATCATGGCTGGGCGGTGACTATGGTTCCTTAGGTCTTATTTGATAGTCCGGAAAATATTTTGGCGATAGGGGTCCTGAGACCCGGGACCACTTGTAAGGCGTGGGTATAGCACACGAAAATATGGGAATCGGGCGGAATTCTAGTTGTTTGGCCGAAAAATGCAAAAAATGAGAAACGATCATGGCGGGAAGGTGACTATGGTTCCTTAGGTCTTATTTGATGGCCCAAAAACTTTTTAGGTGATCCGAGTTTGGGGGGCACGGCCCACTCGGAAGGCGTGGGCTATAGCACACGAAAATATGGGAATCGCGCGAAATTCCAGTAGTTTGGCCGAAAAACACAAAAAATAAGGAACGATCATGGCGGGGCGGATACTATGGTTCCTTAGGTCGTATTTGATGGCCCGAAAAATTTTTAGGCGATCGGGGTTCGGGGTTCCCGGGACCCTTGGAAGGCGTGGGCTAAAGCACACGAAAATATGGAAATCGCGCGGAATTCTAGTTTTTTGGCTGAAAAATGCAAAAGACTAGGAACGATCATGGCGGGGCGGTGACTATGGTTCCTTAGGTCGTATTTGATAGTCCGGAAAATTTTTAGACGATCCGGCTCCGGGGGGCCCGACCCACTCGGAAGGCGTGGGCGATAGCACACAAGAATATGGGAATTGGGCGGAATTCTATGTTTTTGGCCAAAAAATGCAAAACATGAGGAACGATCATGGCGGGGCGGTTACTATGGTTCCTTAGGTCGTATTTGACGGCCCAGAAAAATTTTAGGCGATCGGGGTCCGGGGGTCCCGGAACCACTTGGAAGGGTGGGCAATAGCAAACAAAAATATTGTAATCGGGCGGAATTCTAGTTTTTTGGCCGAAAAACGCAACAAATGAGGAATGATCATGGCTGGGCGGTGACTATCGTCCTTAGGTCGTATTTGATAGTCCGGAAAAATTTTAGGCGATAGGGGTCCGGAGTTCCCGGGTTCACTTGGAAGGCGTGGGCTATAGGACACGAAAATATGGGAATCGCGCGGAATTCTAGTTGTTTTGCCCAAAAACGCAAAAAATAAGGAACGATCATGGCGGGGCCGATACTATGGTTCCTTAGGTCGTATTTGATTGCCCGGAAAAATTTTAGGCGATCGGGGTCCGCGGCTCTTAGGACCACTCGGAAGGCGTGGTCAATAGCACACGAAAATATGGGAATCGGGCGAAATTCTAGGTCTTTTTCAGTAACATGCAAAAAATTTGGAAAGATCTTGGCAGGGCGGTGACTATGGTTCCTTTGGTCTTATTTGATATTCCGAAAAAATATTAGGCGATAGGGGTCCGGAGGTCCCGGGACCACTCGGAAGGCGTGGGCTATAACACACAAAAATATGGGAATCGCGCGGAATTCTAGTTGTTTGGCCGAAAAACACAAAAAATGAGTAAGGACCATGGCGGGGCGGATACTATGGTTTCTTAGGTCGAATTTAATAGTCCCGAAAAATTTTAGGCGATAGGGGTCAGGAGGTCCCGGGACCACTCGGAAGGCGTGGGCAATAACACACAAAAATATGGGAATCGAGCGGAATTCTAGTTGTTTGGCCGAAAAACGCAAAAAATGAGGAACGATCATGGAGGGGTTGTTACTATGGTTCCTTAGGTCGTATTTTCTGGCCCGAAATACTTTTAGACGATCGGGGTTCGGGGTTCCCGGGACCCCTTGGAAGGCGTGGGCTAAAGCACACGAAAATATGGAAATCGCGCGTAATTCTAGTTTTTTGGCCGAAAAATGCAAAAAATGAGAAACGATGATGGTGGGGTGGTTACTATAGTTCCTTTGGTCGTATTTGACGGCCCGGAAAATTTTTAGGCGATGGGGGTCCGGGGGTCGCGAAACCACTTGGAAGGGTGGGCAATAGCAAACAAAAATATTGTAATCGGGCGGAATTCTAGTTTTTTGGCCGAAGAACGCAATAAATGAGGAATGATCATGGATGGGCGGTGACTATGGTTCCTTAGGTCGTATTTGATAGTCCGGAAAAATTTTGAGCGATAGGGGTCCGGAGTTCCCGGGTTCACTTGGAAGGCTTGGGCTATAGGATACGAAAATATGGGAATCGCGGGAAATTCTAGTTTTTTGGCTGAAAAACGGAAAAACCTAGGAAGGATCATGGCTGACTATGCTTCCTTAGGTCTTATTTGATAGTCCGGAAAAATTTTAGGCGATAGGGGTCCGGAGACCCGGGACCACTCGGAAGGCGTGGGCTATAACAGACAAAAATATGGGAATCGCGCGAAATTCTAGTTGTTTGGCCGAAAAATGCAAAAAATGAGGAACGATCATGGCGGGGCGGATACTATGGTTCCTTAGGTCAAAATTGATGGCCCGAAAATTTTTTAGGCGATCCGAGTCCAGCGGCCCAGCCCACTCGGAAGGCGTGGGCAATAGCACACAAAAATATGGTAATCGAGCGGAATTCTAGTTTTTTGGCCGAAAAACGCAATAAATGAGGAACGATCATGGCGGGGCGGTGACTATGGTTCCTTAGGTCGTATTTGATGGCCCGGAAAATTTTAGGCGATCGGGGTCCACGGCTCCCGGGACCACTCGGAAGGCGTAAGCTATAGCACACTAAAATATGCAAATCGCGCGGAGTTCTAGTTTTTTGGCCGAAAAATGCAAAGCATTTGGAACGATCATGGTGGGGCGGTGACTATGGTACCTTAGGTCGTATTTAATAGTCCGGAAAAATTTTAGGCGATCGGGGTCCGCGGCTCCCCGGACCACTTGGAAGGCGTGGGTATAGCACACGAAAATATGGGAATCATGCGTAATTCTAGTTTTTTGGCCGAAAAATGCAAAAAATGACAAACGATGATGGCAGGGCGGTTACTATAGTTCCTTAGGTCGTATTGGGCGACCCGAAAAAATTTTAGGCGATCGGGGTCCGGGGGTCCCGGAACCACTTGGAAGGGTGGGCATTAGCAAACAAAAATATTGTAATCGGGCGGAATTCTAGTTTTTTGGCCGAAAAACGCAACAAATGAGGAATGATCATGGTTGGGCGGTGACTATGGTTCCTTAGGTCGTATTTGATAGTCCGGAAAAAATTTGGGCTATAGGGGTCCGGAGTTCCCGGGTTCACTTGGAAGGCGTGGGCTATAGGACACGAAAATAAGGGAATATCGCGGAATTCTCATTTTTTGGCCGAAAAACGGAAAAAACTACGAACGATCATGGCTGGGCGGTGACTATGGTTCCTTAGGTCTTATTTGATAGTCCGGAAAAATTTTAGGCTATAGGGGTCCGGAGACCCGGGACCACTCGGAAGGCGTGGGCTATAACACACAAAAATATGGGAATCGCGCGAAATTCTAGTTGTTTGGCCGAAAAACGCAAAAAATGAGGAACGATCATTTTGGGGCGGATACTATGGTTCCTTAGGTCGAATATGATAGTTTAGAGAAATTTTAGGCGATAGGGGTCCGGAGGTCCCGGGACCACTCGGAAGGTGTGGGCTAACACACAAAAATATGGGAATTGCACGGAATTCTAGTTGTTTGGCCGAAAAACGCAAAAAATAAGGAACGATCATGGCGGGGCAGATACTTTGGTTCCTTAGGTCGTATTTGATTGCCCGGAAAAATTTTAGGCGATCGGGGTCCGCGGCTCTTGGGACCACTCGGAATGCGTGGGTATAGCACACGAAAATATGGGAATCGGGCGAAATTCTAGGTCTTTTTCAGTAACATTGCAAAAATGTGGAAAGATCTTGGCAGGGCGGTGACTATGGTTCTTTTGGTCTTATTTGATTGTCTGGAAAAATATTAGGCGATAGGGGTCCGGAGGTCCCGGGACCACTCGGAAGGCGTGGGCTATAACACACAAAAATATGAGAATCGCGCGGAATTCTAGTTCTTTGGCCGAAAAATGCAAAAAATGAGTAACAATCATGGCGGGGCGGATACCATGGTTCCTTAGGTCGTATTTGATAGTCCGGAAAAATTTTAGGCGATAGGGGTCAGGAGGTCCCGGGACAACTCGTAAGGCGTGGGCTATAACACACAAAAATATGGGAATCGAGCGGAATTCTAGTTATTTGGCCAAAAAATGCAAAAAATGAGGAACGATCATGGCGGGGTGGTTACTATGGTTCCTTAGATCGTATTAGATGGCCCGAAAATTTTTTAGGCGATCGGAGTTCGGGGTTCTCGGGACCCCTTGGAAGGCATGGGCTAAAGCACACGAAAATATGGAAATCGCGCGGAATTCTAGTTTTTTGGCTGAAAAACGCAAAAGATTAGGAACGATCATGGCGGGGCGGTGACTATGGTTCCTTAGGTCGTATTTGATAGTCCGGAAAATTTTAGGCGATCCGGCTTCGGGGGGCCCGAACCACTCGGAAGGCGAGGGCGATAGCACAGCAAAATATGGGAATCGGGCGGAATTCTAGTTTTTTGGCCAAAAAATGCAAAAAATGAGGAACCATCATGGGAGGCGGTGACTATGGTTCCTTAGGTCCTAATTGATGGCCCGAAAATTATTTTGGAGATCCGAGTCCGGCGGCCCGGCCCACTCGGAAGGCGTGGGCAATAGCACACAAAAATATGGTAATCGAGCGGAATTCTTGTTTTTTGGACGAAAAACGCAATAAATGAGGAACGATCATGGCGGGGCGGTGACTATGGTTCCTTAGGTCGTATTTGATGGCCTGGAAAATTTTAGGCAATCGGGTTCCATGGCTCCCGGGACCACTCAGAAGGCGTAAGCTATATAGCACTATAAAATATGCAAATCGCGCGGAGTTCTAGTTTTTTGGCCGAAAAATGCAAAGCATTTGGAACGATCATGGTGGGGCGGTGACTATGGTACCTTAGGTCGTATTTGATAGTCCAAAAAAATTTTAGGCGATCGGGGTCCGCGGCTCCCCGGACCACTTGGAAGGCGTGGGTATAGCGCACGAAAATATGGGAATCGGGCGTAATTCTAGTTTTTTGGCCGAAATGTGCAAAAAATGAGAAACGATGATGGCGGGGCGGTTACTATGGTTCCTTAGGTCGTATTTGATGGCCCAGAAAAATTTTAGGCGATCGGGGTCCGGGGGTCCCGGAACCACTTGGAAGGGTGGGCAATAGCACACAAAAATATTATAATCGGGTGGAATTCAAGTTTTTTTGCCGAAAAATGCAACAAATGAGGATTGATCATGGCTGGGCGGTGACTATGGTTCCTAAGGTCATATTTGATAGTCCGAAAAAATTTTAGGCGATAGGGGTCCTGAGGTCCCGGGACCACTCGGAAGGTGTGGGCTATAACACACAAAAATATGGGAATCGCGCGAATTCTAGTTGTTTGGCTGAAAAACGCAAAAAATGAGGAACGATCATGGAGAGGCAGTGACTATGGTTCCTTAGGTCCTAATTGATGGCCCGAAAATATTTTAGGCGATCCGAGTCCGGCGGCCCGGCCCCCTCGGAAGGCGTGGGCAATAGCACACAAAAATATGGTAATCGCGCGGAATTCTAGTTTTTTGGCCGAAAAATGCAAAAAATGAGAAACGATGATGGTGGGGCGGTTACTATAGTTCCTTTGGTCGTATTTGACGGCCCGGAAAAATTTTAGGCGATCGGGGTCCGGGGGTCCCGGAACCACTTGGAAGGGTGGGCAATAGCAAACAAAAATATTGTAATCGGGCGGAATTCTAGTTTTTTGGCCGAAAAACGCAACAAATGAGGAATGATCATAGCTGGGCGGTGACTACGGTTCCTTAGGTCGTATTTGATAGTCCGGAAAAATTTTGGCCGATAGGGGTCCGGAGTTCCCGGGTTCACCTGGAAGGCGTGGGCTATAGGACACAAAAATATGGGAATCGCGCGGAATCCTAGTTTTTTTGCCGAAAAACGGAAAAAACTAGGAAGGATCATGGCTGGGTGGTGACTATGGTTCCTTAGGTCTTATTTTATAGTCCAGAAAAATTTTAGACGATAGGGGTCCGGAGACCCGGGACCACTCGGAAGGCGTGGGCTATAACACACAAAAATATGGGAATCGCGCGAAATTCTAGTTGTTTGGCCGAAAAATGCAAAAAATGAGGAACGATCATGGCAGGGCGGATACTATGGTTCCTTAGGTCGAAATTGATGGCCCGAAAATTTTTTAGGCGATCCGAGTCCAACGGCCCGGCCCACTCTGAAGGCGTGGGCAATAGCACACTAAAATATGGTAATCGAGTGGAATTCTAGTTTTTTGGCCTAAAAACGCAATAAATGAGGAACGATCATGGCGGGGCAGTGACTATGGTTCCTTAGGTCGTATTTGATGGCCCGGAAAATTTTAGGCGATCGGGGTTCACGGCTCCCGGGACCACTCGGAAGGCGTAAGCTATAGCACACTAAAATATGCAAATCGCGCGGAGTTCTAGTTTTTTGGCTGAAAAATGCAAAGCATTTGGAACGATCATGGTGGGGCGGTGACTATGGTACCTTAGGTCGTATTTGATAGTCCGGAAAAATTTTAGGCGATCGGGGTCCGCGGCTCCCCGGACCACTTGGAAGGCGTGGGTATAGCACACGAAAATATGGGAATCGGGCGTAATTCTAGTTTTTTGGCCGAAAAATGCAAAAAATGAGAAACGATGATGGCGGGGCGGTTACTATGGTTCCTTAGGTCGTATTTGATGGCCCGAAAAATTTTTAGGCGATCGGGGTCCGGGGGTCCCGGAACCACTTGGAAGGGTGGGCAATAGCAAACAAAAATATTGTAATCGGGCGGAATTCTAGTTTTTTGGCCGAAAATCGCAACAAATGAGGAATGATCATGGCTGGGCGGTGACTATGGTTCCTTAGGTCATATTTGATAGTCCGGAGAAATTTTGGGCGATGGGGGTCTGGAGTTCAGGGGTTCACTTGGAAGGCGTGGGCTATAGGACACGAAAATATGGGAATCGCGCAGAATTCTCATTTTTTGGCCGAAAAACGGAAAATACTAGGAACGATCATGGCTGGGCGGTGACTATGGTTCCTTAGGTCGTATTTGATAGTCCAGAAAAATTTTGGGCGATAGGGGTCCGGAGTTCCCGGGTTCACTTGGAAGGCGTGGGCTATAGGACATGAAAATATGGGAATCGCGCGGAATTCTCATTTTTTGGCCGAAAGCGGAAAAAACTAGGAACGATCATGGCTGGGTGGTGACTATGGTTCCTTAGGTCTTATTTGATAGTCCGGAAAAATATTAGGCGATAGGGGTCCGGAGACCCGGGACCACTCGGAAGGCGTGGACTATAACACACAAAAATATGAGAATCGCGCGAAATTCTAGTTGTTTGGCCGAAAAACGCAAAAAATGAGGAACGTTCATGGCGGGGCGGATACTACGGTTCCTTTGGTCTTATTTGATAGTCCGGAAAAATTTTAGGCGATAGGGGTCCGGAGGTCCCGGGACCACTCGGAAGGTGTGGGCTAACAAACAAAAATATGGGAATCGCGCGGAATTCTAGTTGTTTGGCCCAAAAACGTAGAAAATAAGGAACGATCATGGCGGGGCGGATACTATGGTTCCTTAGGTTGTATTTGATTGCCCGGAAAAATTTTAGGCGATCGGGGTCCGCGGCTCTTGGGACCACTCGGAATGCGTGGGTCACACGAAAATATGGGAATCGGGCGAAATTCTAGGTCTTTTTCAGTAACATGCAAAAAATGTGGAAAGATCTTGGCAGGGCGGTGACTATGGTTACTTTGGTCTTATTTGATAGTCCGGAAAAAAAAAGGCGATAGGGGTCCGGACGTCCCGGGACCACTCGGAACGCGTGGGCTATAACACACAAAAATATGGGAATCGCGCGGAATTCTAGTTGTTTGGCCGAAAAATGCAAAAAATGAGTAACGATCATGGCGGGGCAGATACAATGGTTCCTTAGGTCGTATTTGGTAGTCTGGAAAAATTTTAGGCGATAGGGGTCAGGAGGTCCCGGGACCACTCGGAAGGCGTGGGCTATAACACACAAAAATATGGGAATCGAGCGGAATTCTAGTTATTTGGCCGAAAAACGCAAAAAATGAGGAACGATCATGGCGCGGCGGTGACTATGGTTCCTTAGGTCATATTTGATAGTCTATAAAATTTTTAGGTGATCCGGCTCCGGGGGGCCCGACCCACTCGGAAGGCGTGGGCGATAGCACAGCAAAATATGGGAATCGGGCGGAATTCTAGTTTTTTGGCCAAAAAATGCAAAAAATGAGGAACGATCATGGGAGGCGGTGACTATGGTTCCTTAGGTCCTAATTGATGGCCCGAAAATTATTTTGGAGATCCGAGTCTGGCGGCCCGGCCCACTCGGAAGGCGTGGGCAATAGCACACAAAAATATGGTAATCGAGCGGAATTCTAGTTTTTTGGCCGAAAATCGCAACAAATGAGGAATGATCATGGCTGGGTGGTGACTATGGTTCCTTAGGTCATATTTGATAGTCCGGAGAAATTTTGGGCGATAGGGGTCTGGAGTTCAGGGGTTCACTTGGAAGGCGTGGGCTATAGGACACGAAAATATGGGAATCGCGTAGAATTCTCATTTTTTGGCCGAAAAACGGAAAATACTAGGAACGATCATGGCTGGGCGGTGACCATGGTTCCTTAGGTCGTATTTGATAGTCCAGAAAAATTTTAGGCGATAGGGGTCCGGAGTTCCCGGGTTCACTTGGAAGGCGTGGGCTATAGGACATGAAAATATGGGAATCGCGCGGAATTCTCATTTTTTGGCCGAAAGCGGAAAAAACTAGGAACGATCATGGCTGGGTGGTGACTATGGTTCCTTAGGTCTTATTTGATAGTCCGGAAAAATTTTAGGCGATAGGGGTCCGGAGACCCGGGACCACTCGGAAGGCGTGGACTATAACACACAAAAATATGAGAATCGCGCGAAATTCTAGTTGTTTGGCCGAAAAACGCAAAAAATGAGGAACGATCATGGCGGGGCGGATACTACGGTTCCTTAGGTCGAATATAATAGTCCGGAAAAATTTTAGGCGATAGGGGTCCGGAGGTCCCGGGACCACTCGGAAGGTGTGGGCTAACAAACAAAAATATGGGAATCGCGCGGAATTCTAGTTGTTTGGCCGAAAAACGTAGAAAATAAGGAACGATCATGGCGGGGCGGATACTATGGTTCCTTAGGTCGTATTTGATTGCCCGGAAAAATTTTATGCGATCGGGGTCCGCGGCTCTTGGGACCACTCGGAATGCGTGGGTATAGCACACGAAAATATGGGAATCGGGCGAAATTCTAGGTCTTTTTCAGTAACATGCAAAAAATGTGGAACGATCTTGGCAGGGCGGTGACTATGGTTCCTTTGGTCTTATTTGATAGTCCGAAAAAATATTAGGCGATAGGGGTCCGGACGTCCCGTGACCACTCGGAAGGCGTGGGCTATAACACTCAAAAATATGGGAATCGAGCGGAATTCTAGTTGTTTGGCCGAAAAATGCAAAAAATGAGTAACGATCATGGCGGGGCAGATAAAATGGTTCCTTAGGTCGTATTTGGTAGTCTGGAAAAATTTTAGGCGATAGGGGTCAGGAGGTCCCGGGACCACTCGGAAGGCGTGGGCTATAACACACAAAAATATGGGAATCGAGCGGAATTCTAGTTATTTGGCCGAAAAACGCAAAAAATGAGGAACGATCATGGCGGGGCGGTGACTATGGTTCCTTAGGTCATATTTGATAGTCTGTAAAATTTTTAGGCGATCCGGCTCCGGGGGGCCCGACCCACTCGGAAGGCGTGGGCGATAGCACAGCAAAATATGGGAATCGGGCGGAATTCTAGTTTTTTGGGCAAATTTCGGGTGACTATGGTTCCTTAGGTCCTAATTGATGGCCCGAAAATTATTTTGGAGATCCGAGTCCGGCGGCCCGGCCCACTCGGAAGGCGTGGGCAATAGCACACAAAAATATGGTAATCGAGCGGAATTCTAGTTTTTTGGACGAAAAACGCAATAAATGAGGAACGATCATGGCAGGGAGGTGACTATGGTTCCTTAGGTCGTATTTGATGGCCTGGAAAATTTTAGGCGATCGGGGTCCATGGCTCCCGGGACCACTCAGAAGGCGTAAGCTATATAGCACACTAAAATATGCAAATCGCGCGGAGTTCTAGTTTTTTGGCCTAAAAATGCAAAGCATTTGGAACGATCATGGTGGGGCGGTGACTATGGTACCTTAGGTCGTATTTGATAGTCCAAAAAAATTTTAGGCGATCGGGGTCCGCGGCTCCCCGGACTACTTGGAAGGCGTGGGTATAGCACACGAAAATATGGGAATCGGGCGTAATTCTAGTTTTTTGGCCGAAATATGCAAAAAATGAGAAACGATGATAGCGGGGCGGTTACTATGGTTCCTTAGGTTGTATTTGACGGACCCAGAAAAATTTTAGGCGATCAGGGTCCGGGGGTCCCGGAACCATTTGGAAGGGTGGGCAATAGCACACAAAAATATTATAATCGGGCGGAATTCTAGTTTTTTGGCCGAAAAATGCAACAAATGAGGCATGATCATGGCTGGGCGGTGACTATGGTTCCTCAGGTCATATTTGATAGTCCGGAAAAATTTTAGGCGATAGGGGTCCTGAGGTCCCTGGACCACTCGGAAGGTGTGGGCTATAACACAAAAAAATATGGGAATCGAGCGGAATTCTAGTTATTTGGTCGAAAAACGCAAAAAATGAGGAACGATCATGGCGGGGCGGTGACTATGGTTCCTTAGGTCATATTTGATAGTCCGAAAATTTTTTAGGCGATCCGAGTCCGGCGGCCCGGCCCACTCGGAAGGCGTGGGCAATAGCCCACAAAAATATGGTAATCGAGCGGAATTCTAGTTTTTTGGCCGAAAAACGCAATAAATGAGGAACGATCATGGCGGGGCGGTGACTATGGTTCCTTAGGTCGTATTTGATGGCCCGGAAAATTTTAGGCGATCGGGGTCCACGGCTCCCGGGACCACTCGGAAGGCGTAAGCTATAGCACACTAAAATATGCAAATCGCGCGGAGTTCTAGTTTTTTGGCCGAAAAATGCAAAGCATTTGGAACGATCATGGTGGGGCGGTGACTATGGTACCTTAGGTCGTATTTGATAGTCCGGAAAAATTTTAGGCGATCGGGGTCCGCGGCTCCCCGGACCACTTGGAAGGCGTGGGTATAGCACACGAAAATATGGGAATCGGGCGTAATTCTAGTTTTTTGGGCGAAAAATGCAAAAAATGAGAAACGATGATGGCGGGGCAGTTACTATGGTTCCTTAGGTCGTATTTGATGGCCCGGAAAAATTTTAGGCGATCGGGGTCCGGGGGTCCCGGAACCACTTGGAAGGGTGGGCAATAGCACACAAAAATATTATAATCGGGCGGAATTGTTACAACCCAAATTCGCATATCATAGATCATGCCGTAAGGTAGTCGACGTAAATCCAAGAAGAGATTATCTTTGAGATGATAATAAGTTAATCCTATTGGTCTTAAACGATACAAGGGTGTATAAGAGTGGTTAACAAGTATTTGAAGTTAAGCTAATCAAGGATGTTGTAACCCGTATTTTCGGATAACACTAGAGGTGATTAACTGTCCCAAGAGGTCTTGTTTTAATGTATTTGAATCATATAATATCCGCATCATAAGTCTTGAAGTCAAGCGAGTTATGAAATAAAAGTCGATAAAAGTTGTCGCAACTTAGGTTTATAATTTTACTTAAACTTTAGGTCAAATGTTACTGCATTTTACTCCCAATGTGCTTGGAATTATGGGGTGATCTACCTATCAAATTGAAGATCTATGAGTCTAGTTTCCAACGCATTAAACCGTTCGTCGATACGATCTCGGAATAGAGAGATATTCGCGTTTTCGCGAGAGTGCGCCAAGCTGCTCTCTATGGGGCCCACAAAGGCGGTTTAAGACATTTGGACATATATAAGATAACTCAACCCCGTTTTAAGTCATTATTTTTCAGTATATTCAGACCTTATAACCCTAAAAACATTCTCTCAAGGTTCTCTCATGATCCAAGACCCAAACAAAGGGCAAACAACACAAATTAAATGTCGGGAATCCTGTGGTGCTAGTAAGTTTCTTGTTTTTCTTGTTGTTGCTGATTTTTGTGTTGTTCCAGCTCATGTGGGAGGTTGTTTTAAGTGCTTTATGTTCTGTAAATACACCTTCAAGTTTTTAATATCAACCCTAGGTGATTTCAAGTCTTCTAAAGTAATTCTAGTGCCGAAAAACCCGAATTAATTGCTAGTTTCGCTTCCTTGTTCTTGTGGCAGAATTGAAGGGATATTTCGTGGAAAATTAAGGTCAAATTGGAGTTGTTCTTTCTGTTTAAAGGTAATGAACCTCTTACTCTATATATATTTAAGATTATCCAAGTTGTGGCTAAGTCGTTGATGCTAGAACTTGTGAAATATATATCGAAAGGCTTGGTAGTAATGTTGTTAGTTGGTGGACTGTTTTGGAGGCTCAATATGATTATTAATGATGTTGTTTGGGCTGTTTGGTGATTGTATTGACTTGTGTGAAGTCATATAAATAGGGGAGGTGCTGTCCGTTTCATCGTAAAATAGGTTGCGGTCGATACATAATAGTTACGACGCTTAAACGATAATGATAGTGTCATTTCTTTTATTGTAGACTAAGGAGTCGTGACATTTGCATAGCTTGAGGTTGGGCAGTATATACAAGGTATGTGAGGCTATCCCCTTCATTCTTTTGCACGACTCCAATTGTACATAATGTAATGAACGAGCTCCCAAAGATACTCTACTCTTAGAAGCTAGCAGTACTTACATTGCTGCCCTTCTTATGAAACGATTGATATTGATGTTACTTCTCTTATTCTTATATTATCAATGTTGTTGGTAGTTCCTGATTCTTATAAGATTCTTGATGAAGAGTTAATCCTAATAACGTGTACGAAGGATACCGACCTTACGTCACTCCGAAAGGTTCAAATTATGATTCCAACGAGTCCAGCATGCATCATATATATGTATCTATTTTACTCTACCGAGCCGCGCTATAGTCGGCCGGGTATGGCACCTATTGTGCAACCACTGATCAGTTGGGTTTTACCGAGCTCCACGTGGCCGGGTACGATTCTACCGAGCCCTATGATGGCCGGATATGTTTTACCGAGCCTATTATGGCCGGGTACGATATGATGATGATGATGCCCACAAAGGCATATGTTTTAAACGTTTATGTATATATATATATATATGTATGTATCATGTATTTCATGTCAGTAGCCCTCAGAGGTACCCAGATGTCACAGGTTGTATATTCCCTATCACTGTTTACATTATTGTTCTTACTTATGCTATTCTGCCTTACATACTCAGTACTTTATTCGTACTGACGTCCTTTTTATTTGTGGACGCTGCATGTCGTGCTGCAGGTCCTGATAGACGGGTAGACGCAGCTCCCCCATCACAGTAGGCTATCCGGTTCAGCGTTATTGGCAAGATCCTTTCTCCGGACTTGCCGTGGTCTTGGTATGCATTTTTGTTATAGACATTATGGGTATGTCGGGGCCCTGTTCCGGCAATGTTGTAGCACTTATGTTCTTTTAGAGGCTCATAGACAGGTGTCGACTCATGTATGGTTTGGAATGCCTTGTCGGCTGATTTTTGTTGTATAGTCTTTCATGGCACCATGGTAGCTCGTACCTTATATATAGTTTCTTGACAGTCTTGTCGTCCCATGTTACGTATGTTCATGACATTATCTTTCATTGTTGGATGTTCATGATCCATGTCTTTCATTTATATTGGTCTTGTCGGCCCTTAAAGATAATAAGGAAGGTTAGATAAAATGTACGTTGGTGCTCGGCAAGTATGGCCCGGGTGCTAGTCATGACCCTCCAGTTGGGTCGTGACAGAAATACTTTTCCCTCTCTCATTTAATCATTACTCATTCTTGCATAGGTCTAAGACTATGGTTCCTTAGGTCATATTTGATAGTCCGAAAAAATTTTAGGCGATAGGGTCCGGATTTCTCGGGTTCACTTGGAAGGCGTGGGCTATAGGACACGAAAATATGGGAATCTCGCAGAATTCTCATTTTTTGGCCGAAAAACGGAAAATACTAGGAACGATCATGGCTGGGCGGTGACTATGGTACCTTAGGTCGTATTTGATAGTCCGAAAAACTTTTAGGCGATCGGGGTCCGCGGCTCCCCGGACCACTTGGAAGGCGTGGGTATAGCACACGAAAATATGGGAATCGGGCGTAATTCTAGTTTTTTGGCCGAAATATGCAAAAAATGAGAAACGATGATGGCGGGGCGGTTACTATGGTTCCTTAGGTCGTATTTGACGGCCCAGAAAACATTTAGGCGATCGGGGTCCGGGGGTCCCCGGAACCATTTGGAAGGGTGGGCAATAGCACACAAAAATATTGTAATCGGGCGGAATTCTAGTTTTTTGGCCGTAAAATGCAACAAATGAGGAATGATCATGGCTGGGCGGTGACTATGGTTCCTTAGGTCATATTTGATAGTCCGGAAAAATTTTAGGCGATAGGGGTCCTGAGGTCCCTGGACCACTCGGAAGGTAACACACAAAAATATGGGAATCGCGCGAATTCTAGTTGTTTGGCCGAAAAATGCAAAAAATGAGGAATGATCATGGCGAGGCAGTGACTATGGTTCCTTAGGTCCTAATTGATGGCCCGAAAATTTTTTAGGCGATCCGAGTCCGGCGGCCCGGCCCATTCGGAAGGCGTGGGCAATAGCACACAAAAATATGGTAATCCAGCGGAATTCTAGTTTTTTGGCCGAAAAACGCAATAAATGAGGAACGATCATGGCGGGGCGGTGACTATGGTTCCTTATGTCGTATTTGATGGCCCGGAAAATTTTAGGCGATCGGGGTCCACGGCTCCCGGGACCACTCGGAAGGCGTAAGCTATAGCACACTAAAATAATCAAATCGCGCGGAGTTCTAGTTTTTTGGCCGAAAAATGCAAAGCATTTGGAACGATCATGGTGGGGCGGTGACTATGGTACCTTAGGTCGTATTTGATAGTATGGAAAATTTTTAGGGGATCGAGGTCTGCGGCTCCCCGGACCACTTGGAAGGCGTGGGTATAGCACATGAAAATATGGGAATCGGGCGTAATTCTAGTTTTTTGGCCGAAAAATGCAAAAAATGAGAAACGATGATGGCGGGGCAGTTACTATGGTTCCTTAGGTCGTATTTGACAGCCCGAAAAAATTTTAGGCGATCGGGGTCCGGGGGTCCCGGAACCACTTGGAAGGGTGGGCAATAGCACACAAAAATATTGTAATCGGGCGGAATTCTAGTTTTTTGGCCGAAAAATGCTACAAATGAGGAATGATCATGGCAGGGCGGTGACTATGGTTCCTTAGGTCATATTTGATAGTCCAAAAAAATTTTAGGTGATAGGGGTCCGGATTTCCCGGGTTCACTTGGAAGGCGTGGGCTATAGGACACGAAAATATGGGAATCTCGCGGAATTCTAATATTTTGGCCGAAAAACGGAAAAAACTAGGAACGATCATGGCTGGGCAGTGACTATGGTTCCTTAGGTATTATTTGATAGTCCAGAAAAATTTTAGGCGATAGGAGTCCGGAGACCCGGGACCACTCGGAAGGCGTGGGCTATAACACACAAAAATATGGTAATCGGGCGGAATTCTAGTTTTTTGGCCGAAAAATACAACAAATGAGGAATGATCATGGCTGGGCGGTGACTATGGTTCCTTAGGTCATATTTGATAGTCCGGAAAAATTTTAGGCGATAGGGGTCCTGAGGTCCCTGGACCACTCGGAAGGTGTGGGCTATAACACACAAAAATATGGGAATCGCGCTAATTCTAGTTGTTTGGCCGAAAAACGCAAAAAATGAGGAACGATCATGGAGAGGCAGTGACTATAGTTCCTTAGGTCCTAATTGATGGCCCGAAAATTTTTTAGGCAATCCGAGTCCGGCAGCCCGGCCCACTCGGAAGGCGTGGGCAATAGCACACAACAATATGGTAATCGAGCGGAATTCTTTTTTTTGGTCGAAAAACGCAATAAATGAGGAACGATCATGGCGGGGCGGTGACTATGGTTCCTTAGGTCGTATTTGATGGCCCGGAAAATTTTAGGCGATCGGGGTCCACGGCTCCCGGGACCACTCGGAAGGCGTAAGCTATAGCACACTAAAATATGCAAATCGCGCGGAGTTCTAGTTTTTTGGCCGAAAAATGCAAAGCATTTGGAACGATCATGGTGGGGCGGTGACTATGGTACCTTAGGTCGTATTTGATAGTCCGGAAAAATTTTAGGCGATCGGGGTCCGCGGCTCCCCGGACCACTTGGAAGGCGTGGGTATAGCACACGAAAATATGGGAATCGGGCGTAATTCTAGTTTTTTGGCCGAAAAATGCAAAAAATGAGAAACGATGATGGCGGGGCAGTTACTATGGTTCCTTAGGTCGTATTTGACGGCCCGAAAAAATTTTAGGCGATCGGGGTCCGGGGGTCCCGGAACCACTTGGAAGGGTGGGCAATAACACACAACAATATTGTAATCGGGCGGAATTCTAGTTTTTTGGCCGAAAAACGCAACAAATGAGGAATGATCATGGCTGGGCGGTGACTATGGTTCCTTAGGTCATATTTGATAGTCCGAAAACTTTTTAGGCGATAGGGGTCCGGAGTTCCCGGGTTCACTTGGAAGGCGTGGGCTATAGGACATGAAAATATGGGAATCGCGCGGAATTCTAGTTTTTTGGCCGAAAAACGGAAAAAACTAGGAACGATCATGGCTGGGCAGTGACTATGGTTTCTTAGATATTATTTGATAGTCCGGAAAAATTTTAGGCGATAGGAGTCCGGAGACCCGGGACCACTCGGAAGGCGTGGGCTATAACACACAAAAATATGGGATAGCGCGGAATTCTAGTTGTTTGGCCGAAAAACGCAAAAAATGTGGAAATTTCTTGGCAGGGCGGTGACTATGGTTCCTTTGGTATTATTTGATAGTCCGGAAAAATATTAGGCGATAGGGGTCCGGAGGTCCCGGGACCACTCGGAAGGCGTGGGCTATAACAAACAAAAATATGGGAATCGCGCGGAATTCTAGTTGTTTGGCCGAAAAATGCAAAAAATGAGGAACGATCATGGCGGGGCGGATACTATGGTTCCTTAGGTCATATTTGATAGTCCGAAAAAATTTTAGGCGATAGGGGTCCGGAGACCCGGGACCACTCGGAAGGCGTGGACTATAACACACAAAAATATGGAATCGCGCGGAATTCTAGTTGTTTGGCCGAAAAACGCAAAAAATGAGAAACGATCATGGCGGGGTGGATACTATGGTTCCTTAGGTCGTATATGATAGTCCGGAAAAAGTTTAGGCGATAGGGGTCCGGAGGTCCCGGGACCACTCGGAAGGTGTGGGCTAACACACAAAAATATGGGAATCGCGCGAAATTCTAGTTGTTTGGCCGAAAAACGCAAAAAAGAAGGAACGATCATGGCGGGGCGGATACTATGGTTCCTTAGGTCGTATTTGATTTCCCGGAAATATTTTAGGCGATCGTGGTCCGCGGCTCTTGGGACCACTCGGAATGCGTGGTATAGCACATGAAAATATGGGAATCGGGCGAAATTCTAGGTCTTTTTCAGTAACATGCAAAAAATGTGGAAAGATCTTGGTAGGGCGGTGACTATGGTTCCTTTGGTCTTATTTGATAGTCCGGAAAAATATTAGGCGATAGGGGTCCGGAGGTCCCGGGAACACTCGGAACGCGTGGGCTATAACACACAAAAATATGGGAATCGCGCGGAATTCTAGTTGTTTGGCCGAAAAACGCAAACATTGAGTAACGATCATGGCGGGGCAGATACTATGGTTCCTTAGGTCGTATTTGATAGTCCGGAAAAATTTTAGGCGATAGGGGTCAGGAGGTCCCGGGACCACTCGGAAGGCGTGGGCTATAACACACAAAAATATGGGAATCGAGCGGAATTCTAGTTGTTTGGCCGAAAAATGCAAAAAATGAGGAACGATCATGGCGGGGTGGTTACTATGGTTCCTTAGTTCGTATTTGATGGCCCGAAATTTTTATAGGCGATCGGGGTTCGGGGTTCCCGAGACCCCTTGGAAGGCGTGGGCTAAAGCACACGAAAATATGGAAATCGCGCGAAATTCTAGTTTTTGGCTGAAAAACGCAAAAGACTAGGAACGATGATTGCGGGGCGGTGACTATGGTTCCTTAGGTCGTATTTGATAGTGTAGAAAAGTTTTAGGCGATCCGGCTCCGGGGGGCCCGACCCACTCGGAAGGCGTGGGCGATAGCACTGCAAAATATGGGAATCAGGCGGAATTCTAGTTTTTTGGCAAAGAAATGCAAAAAATGATGAACGATCATGGGAGGCGGTGACTATGGTTCCTTAGGTCCTAATTGATGGCCCGAAATATTTTTTGGCGGCCCGGCCCACTCGGAAGGCGTGGGCAATAGCACACAAAAATATGGTAATCGAGTTAAATTCTAGTTTTTTGGACGAAAAACGCAATAAATGAGGAACGATCATGGAAGGGCGGTGACTATGGTTCCTTAGGTCGTATTTGATGGCCCGGAAAATTTTAGGCGATCGGGGTCCACGGCTCCCGGGACCACTCAGAAGGCGTATGCTATATAACACACTAAAATATGCAAATCGCGCGGAGTTCTAGTTTTATGGCCGAAAAATGCAAAGCATTTACAACTAGAATTCCGCGCGATTCCCATATTTTTGTGTGTTATAGCCCACGCCTTCCGAGTGGTCCCGGGACCTCCGGACCCCTATCGCCTAATATTTTTCCGGACTATCAAATAAGACCAAAGGAACCATAGTCACCGCCCTGCCAAGATCTTTCCACATTTTTTGCATGTTACTGAAAAAGACCTAGAATTTCGCCCGATTCCCATATTTTCGTGTGCTATACCCACGCATTCCGAGTGGTCCCAAGAGCCGCGGACCCCGATCGCCTAAAATTTTTCCGGGCAATCAAATACGACCTAAGGAACCATAGTATCCGCCCCGCCATGATCGTTCCTTATTTTTTGCGTTTTTCGGCCAAACAACTAGAATTCCGCGCGATTCCCATATTTTTGTGTGTTATAGCCCACACCTTCCGAGTGGTCCCGGGACCTCAGGACCCCTATCGCCTAAAATTTTTCCGGACTATCAAATATGACCTAAGAAACCATAGACACCGCCCAGCCATGATCATTCCTGATTTGTTGCATTTTTCGGCAAAAAAACTAGAATTCCGCCCGATTACAATATTTTTGTGTGCTATTGCCCACCCTTCCAAGTGGTTCCGGGACCCCCGGACCCCGATCGCCTAAAATTTTTCCGGGCCGTCAAATACGACCTAAGGAACCATAGTAACCGCCCCGCCATCATCGTTTCTCATTTTTTGCATTTTTCGGCCAAAAAACTAGAATTACGCCCGATTCCCATATTTTCGTGTGCTATACCCACGCCTTCCAAGTGGTCCGGGGAGCCGCGGACCCCGATCGCCTAAAATTTTTCCGGACTATCAAATACGACCTAAGGTACCATAGTCACCGCCCCACCATGATCGTTCCAAATGCTTTGCATTTTTTGGCCAAAAAACTAGAACTCCGCGCGATTTGCATATTTTCGTGTGCTATAGCTTACGCCTTCCGAGTGGTCCCGGGAGCCGTGGACCCCGATCGCCTAAAATTTTCCGGGCCATCAAATAAGACCTAAGGAACCATAGTCACCGCCCCGCCATGATCGTTCCTTATTTATTGCATTTTTCGGCTAAAAAACTAGAATTTCGCTCGATTACCATATTTTTGTGTGCTGTTGCCCACGCCTTCCGAGTGGGCCGGGCCGCCGGACTCGGATCGCCTAAAAACTTTTCGGGCCATCAATTAGGACCTAAGGAACCATATTCACCGCCTCGCCATGATCGTTCCTCATTTTTTGCATTTTTTGGCCAAAAAAATAGAATTCCGCCCGATTCCCATATTTTTGTGTGCTATCGCCCACGCCTTCCGAGTGGGTCGGGCCCCCTGGAGCCGGATCGCCTAAAAATTTTCCGGACTATCAAATACGACCTAAGGAACCATAGTCACCGCCCCGCCATGATCTTTCCTAGTCTTTTGCATTTTTCAACCAAAAAACTAGAATTCCGCGCGATTTCCATATTTTCGTGTGCTTTAGCCCACGCCTTCCAAGGGTTCCCGGGAACCCCGAACCCCGATCGCCTAAAATTTTTCAGGCCATCAAATACGACCTAAGGAACCATAGTATCTGCCCCGCCATGATCGTTCCTTATTTTTTGCGTTTTTCGGCCAAACAACTAGAATTCCACGCGATTCCCATATTTTCTTGTGCTATAGCCCACGCCTTCTAAGTGGGCTATGCCCCCCGCACTCGGATAACCTAAAATATTTCCGGGCAATCAAATACGACCTAAGGAACCATAGTATCCGCCCCGCCATGATCGTTCCTTATTTTTTGTGTTTTTCGGCCAAACAACTAGAATTACGCCCGATTCCCATATTTTCGTGTGCTATACCCACGCCTTACAAGTGGTCCCGAGTCTCCGGACCCCTATCGCCTAAAATTTTTCCGGACTATCAAATAAGACCTAAGGAACCATAGTCACCGCCCAGCCATGATCTTTCCACATTTTTTGCATGTTACTGAAAAAGACCTAGAATTTCGCCTGATTCCCATATTTTCTTGTGCTATACCCACGCATTCCGAGTTCTCCCAAGAGCCGCGGACCCCGATCGCCTAAAATTTTACGGGCAATCAAATACGACCTATGGAACCATAGTATCCGCCCCGCCATGATCGTACCTTATTTTTTGCGTTTTTCGGCCAAACAACTAGAATTCCGCACGATTCCCATATTTTTGTGTGTTATAGCACATACCTTCCGAGTGGTCCCGGGACCTAAGGACCCCTATCGCCTAAAATATTTCCGGACTATCAAATATGACCTATGGAACCATAGTCACCGCCCAGCCATGATCATTCCTCATTTGTTGCATTTTTCGGCCAAAAAACTAGAATTCCGCCCGATTACAATATTTTTGTGTGTTATTCCCCACCCTTCCCAGTGGTTCCGGGACCCCCGGACCCCGATCGCCTAAAATTTTTCCGGGCCGTAAAATACAACCTAAGGAACCATAGTAACCGCCCCGCCATCGTCGTTTCTCATTTTTTGCATTTTTCGGCCAAAAAACTAGAATTACGCCCGATTCCCATATTTTCGTGTACTATACCCAGGCCTTCCAAGTGGTCCGGGGAGCCGCGGACCCCGATCGCCTAAAATTTTTCCGGACTATCAAATACGACCTAAGGTACCATAGTCACCGCCCCACCATGATCGTTCCAAATGCTTTGCATTTTTTGGCCAAAAAACTAGAACTCCGCGTGATTTGCATATTTTCGTGTGCTATAGCTTACGCCTTCCGAGTGGTCCCGGGAGCCATAGAACCCGATCGCCTAAAATTTTCCGGTCCATCAAATAAGACCTAAGGAACCATAGTCACCGCCCCGCCATGATCGTTCCTCATTTATTGCATTTTTCGGCCAAAATACTAGAATTTCGCTCGATTATCATAATTTTGTGTGCTATTGCCCACGCCTTCCGAGTGGGCCGGGCCGCCGGATTCGGATCGCCTAAAAACTTTTCGGGCCATCAATTTGGACCTAAGGAACCATAGTCACTGCCTCGCCATGATCATTCCTCATTTTTTGCATTTTTTGGCCAAAAAAATAGAATTCCGCCCGATTCCCATACGCCTTCCGAGTGGATCGGGCCCCCCGGAGCCGGATCGCCTACAAATTTTCCGGACTATCAAATACGACCTAAGGAACCATAGTCACCGCCCCGCCATGATCGTTCCTTGTCTTTTGCATTTTTCAGCCAAAAAACTAGAATTCCGCGCGATCCCATATTTTTGTGTGTTATAGCCCACGCCTTCCGAGTGGTCCCGGGTCTCCGGACCCCTATCGCCTAAAATTTTTCCGGACTATCAAATAAGACCTAAGGAACCATAGTCACCGCCCAGCCATGATCGTTCCTAGTTTTTTCCGTTTTTCGGCCAAAAAACTAGAATTCCGCGCGATTCCCATATTTTCGTGTCCTATAGCCCACGCCTTCCAAGTGAACCCGGGAACTCCGGACCCCTATCGCCTAAAATTTTTCCGGACTATCAAATACGACCTAAGGAACCATAGTCACCGCCCAGCCATGATCATTCCTCATTTGTTGCGTTTTTCGGCCAAAAAACTAGAATTCCGCCCGATTACAATATTTTTGTGTGCTATTGCCCACCCTTCCAAGTGGTTCCGGGACCCCCGGACCCCGATCGCCTAAAATTTTTCCGGGCCGTCAAATACGACCTAAGGAACCATAGTAACCGCCCCGCCATCATCGTTTCTCATTTTTTGCATTTTTCGGCCAAAAAACTAGAATTACGCCCGATTCCCATATTTTCGTGTGCTATACCCACGCCTTCCAAGTGGTCCGGGGAGCCGCGAACCCCGATCGCCTAAAATTTTTCCGGACTATCAAATACGACCTAAGGTACAATAGCCACCGCCCCACCATGATCGTTCCAAATGCTTTGAATTTTTTGGCCAAAAAACTAGAACACCGCGCGATTTGCATATTTCCGCGTGCTATAGCTTACGCCTTCCGAGTGGTCCCGGGAGCCGTGGACCCCGATCGCCTAAAATTTTTCGGGTCATCAAATAAGACCTAAGGAACCATAGTCACCGCCCCGCCATGATCGTTCCTTATTTATTGCATTTTTTGGCCAAAAAACTAGAATTTCACTCGATTACCATATTTTTGTGTGCTATTGCCCACGCCTTCCGAGTGGGCCGGGCCACCGGACTCGGATCGCCTAAAAACTTTTCGGCGCATCAAATAAGAGCTAAGGAACCATAGTCACCTTCACGCCATGATCGTTCCTCATTTTTTGCATTTTCGGCCAAACAACTAGAATTCCGCGCGATTCCCATATTTTTGTTTGTTATAGCGCACTCCTTCCGAGTGGACCCCCGGACCCCGATCGCCTAAAATTTTCCCGGGCCGTCAAATACGTCCTAAGGAACCATAGTAACCGCCCCGCCATCATCGTTTCCCATTTTTTGCATTTTTCAGCCAAAAAACTAGAATTACGCCCGATTCCCATATTTTCGTGTGCTATACCCACGCCTTCCATGTGGTCCGGGGAGCCGCGGACCCCGATCGCCTAAAATTTTTCCGGACTATCAAATACGACCTAAGGTACCATAGTCACCGCCCCACCATGATCGTTCCAAATGCTTTGCATTTTTTGTCCAAAAAATTAGAACTCCGCGCGATTTGCATATTTTCGTGTGCTATAGCTTACGCCTTCCGAGTGGTCTCGGGAGCCGTGGACCCCGATCTCCTAAAATTTTCCGGGCCATCAAATAAGACCTAAGGAACCATAGTCGCCACCCCGCCATGATCGTTCCTCATTTATTGCATTTTTCGGCCAAAAAACTAGAATTTCGCTGGATTACCATATTTTTGTGTGCTATTGCCCACGCCTTCCGAGTGGGCCGGGCCGCCGGACTCGGATCGCCTAAAAACTTTTCGGGCCATCAAATAATACCTAAGGAACCATAGTTACCTTCCCGCCATGATCGTTTCTCATTTTTTTCATTTTTCGGCCAAACAACTAAAATTCCGCCCGATTCCCATATTTTCGTGTGCTATACCCATGCCTTACAAGTGGTCCCGGGTCTCCGGACCCCTATCGCCTAAAATTTTTCCGGACTATCAAATAAGACCTAAGGAATCATAGACACCGCCCAGCCATGATCGTTCCTTATGTTTTGCGTTTTACGGCCAAACAACTAGAATTCCGCGTGATTCCCATATTTTTGTGTGTTATAGCCCACGCCTTCCGAGTGGTCCCGGGACCTCCTGACCCCTATCGCCTAAAATTTTTCCGGACTATCAAATACAACCTAAGGAACCATAGTATCCGCCCCGCAATGATCGTTCCTCTTTTTTTGCATTTTTTGGCCAAACAACAAGAATTCCGCGCGATTCCCATATTTTTGTGTGTTATAGCCCACGCCTTCCGAGTGGTCCCGGGATCTCCGGACCCCTATCGCCTAATATTTTTCTGGACTATCAAATAAGACCAAAGGAACCATAGTCACCACCCTGCCAAGATCTTTCCACATTTTTTGCATGTTACTGAAAAAGACCTAGAATTTCGCCCGATTCCCATATTTTCGTGTGCTATACCCACGCATTCCGAGTGGTCCCAACAGCCGCGGACCCCGATCGCCTAAAATTTTTCCGGGCAATCAAATACGACCTAAGGAACCATAGTATCTGCCCCGCCATGATTGTTCCTTATTTTTTGCATTTTTCGGCCAAACAACTAGAATTCCGCGCGATTCTCATATTTTCGTGTGCTATAGCCCACGCCTTCCGAGTGGGCCGTGCCCCCCTCACTCGGATCACCTAAAACGTTTTTGGGCCATCAAATAAGACCTAAGGAACCATAGTCACCTTCCCTCCATGATCGTTTCTCATTTTTGCATTTTTCTGCAAAATAACTAGAATTTCGCCCGATTCCCATATTTTCGTGTGCTATACCCACGCCTTACAAGTGGTCCCGGGTCTCTGGACCCCTATCGCCTAAAATTTTTCCGTACTATCAAATAAGACCTAAGGAACCATAGTCACCGCCCAGCCATGATCGTTCCTTATTATTTGCGTTTTTCGGCCAAACAACTAGAATTCCGCGCGATTCCCATATTTTTGTGTGTTATAGCCCACGCCTTCCGAGTGGTCCCGGGACCTCCTGACCCCGATCGCCTAAAATTTTTCCGGGCCATCAAATATGACCTAAGGAACCATAGTAACCGCCCCGCCATCATCGTTTCTCATTTTTTGCATTTTTCGGCCAAAACACTAGAATTACGCCTGATTACCGTATTTTCGTGTGCTATACCCACGCCTTCCAAGTGGTCCGGGGAGCCGCGGACCCCGATCGCCTAAAAATTTTCCGGACTATCAAATATGACCTAAGGAACCATAGTCACCGCCCAGCCATGATCATTCCTCATTTGTTGCGTTTTTCGGCCAAAAAACTAGAATTTTGCCCGATTACCATATTTGTGTGTGCTATCGCCCACGCCTTCCGAGTGGGTCGGGCCCCCGGAGCCGGATCGCCTAAAAATTTTTCGGACTATCAAATACGACCTATGGAACCATAGTCACCTCCCTGCCAAGATCTTTCCACATTTTTTGCATGTTACTGAAAAAGACCTAGAATTTCGCTCGATTCCCATATTTTCGTGTGCTATACCCACGCATTCCGAGTGGTCACAAGAGCCTCGGACCCCGATCGCCTAAAAATTTTCCGGGCAATCAAATACGACCTAAGGAACCATAGTATCCGCCCCGCCATGATCGTTCCTTATTTTTTGCATTTTTCGGCCAAACAACTAGAATTCCGCGCGATTCCCATATTTTTGTGTGTTATAGCCCACGCCTTCCGAGTGGTCCCGGGACCTCCTGACCCCTATCGCCTTAAATTTTTCCGGACCATCAAATACGAACTAAGGAACCATAGTATCTGCCCCGCCATGATCGTTCCTCTTTTTTTGCATTTTTCGGCCAAACAACTAGAATTCTGCCCGATTCCCATATTTTCGTGTGCTATACCCCGGGTCTCCGGACCCCTATCGCCTAAAATATTTCCGGACTATCAAATAAGACCTAAGGAACCATAGTCACCGCATAGCCATGATCGTTCCTTATTTTTTGCATTTTTCGGCCAAACAACTATAATTCCGCGCGATTCCCATATTTTTGTGTGTTATAGCCCACGCCTTCCGAGTGGTCCCAGGACCTCCTGACCCCTATCGCCTAAAATTTTTCCGGACTATCAAATACGACCTAAGGAACTATAGTATCCGCCCCGCCATGATCATTCCTCATTTGTTGCGTTTTTCGGCCAAAAAAACTAGAATTCCGCCCGATTACAATATTTTTGTGTGCTATTGCCCACCCTTCCCAGTGGTTCCGGGACCCCCGGACCCCGATCGCCTAATTTTTTTCAGGACTATCAAATAAGACCAAAGGAACCATAGTCACCGCCCTGTCAAGATCTTTCCACATTTTTTGCATGTTACTGAAAAAGACCTAGAATTTCGCCCGATTCCCATATTTTCGTGTGCTATACCCACGCATTCCGAGTGGTCCCAACAGCCGCGGACCCCGATCGCCTAAAATTTTTCCGGGCAATCAAATACGACCTAAGGAACCATAGTTTCTGCCCCGCCATGATTGTTCCTTATTTTTTGCATTTTTCGGCCAAACAACTAGAATTCCGCGCGATTCCCATATTTTCGTGTGCTATAGCCCACGCCTTCCGAGTGGGCCGTGCCCCCCTCACTCGGATCACCTAAAACATTTTTGGGCCATCAAATAAGACCTAAGGAACCATAGTCACCTTCCCTCCATGATCGTTTCTCATTTTTGCATTTTTCTGCAAAATAACTAGAATTTCACCCGATTCCCATATTTTCGTGTGCTATACCCACGCCTTACAAGTGGTCCCGGGTCTCTGGACCCCTGTCGCCTAAAATTTTTCCGTACTATCAAATAAGACCTAAGGAACCATAGTCACCGCCCAGCCATGATCGTTCCTTATTATTTGCGTTTTTCGGCCAAACAACTAGAATTCCGCGCGATTCCCATATTTTTGTGTGTTATAGCCCACGCCTTCCGAGTGGTCCCGGGACCTCCTGACCCCTATCGCCTTAAATTTTTCCGGACCATCAAATACGAACTAAGGAACCATAGTATCTGCCCCGCCATGATCGTTCCTCTTTTTTTGCATTTTTCGGCCAAACAACTAGAATTCTGCCCGATTCCCATATTTTCGTGTGCTATACCCCGGGTCTCCGGACCCCTATCGCCTAAAATATTTCCGGACTATCAAATAAGACCTAAGGAACCATAGTCACCGCATAGCCATGATCGTTCCTTATTTTTTGCATTTTTCGGCCAAACAACTATAATTCCGCGCGATTCCCATATTTTTGTGTGTTATAGCCCACGCCTTCCGAGTGGTCCCAGGACCTCCTGACCCCTATCGCCTAAAATTTTTCCGGACTATCAAATACGACCTAAGGAACCATAGTATCCGCCCCGCCATGATCATTCCTCATTTGTTGCGTTTTTCGGCCAAAAAACTAGAATTCCGCCCGATTACAATATTTTTGTGTGCTATTGCCCACCCTTCCCAGTGGTTCCGGGACCCCCGGACCCCGATCGCCTAATTTTTTTCAGGACTATCAAATAAGACCAAAGGAACCATAGTCACCGCCCTGTCAAGATCTTTCCACATTTTTTGCATGTTACTGAAAAAGACCTAGAATTTCGCCCGATTCCCATATTTTCGTGTGCTATACCCACGCATTCCGAGTGGTCCCAAGAGCCGCGGACCCCGATCGCCTAAAATTTTTCCGGGCAATCAAATACGACATAAGGAACCATAATATCCGCCCCGCCATGATCGTTCCTTATTTTTTGCGTTTTTCGCCGAATTTCGCGCGATTCCCATATTTTTGTGTGTTATAGCCCACACATTCCGAGTGGTCCCGGGACCTCAGGACCCCTATCGCCTAAAATTTTTCGGGACTATCAAATATGACCTAAGGAACCATAGTCACCGCCCAGCCATGATCATTTCTCATTTGTTGCGTTTTTCGGCCAAAAATCTAGAATTCCGCCCGATTACAATATTTTTGTGTGCTATTGCCCACCCTTCCCAGTGGTTCCGGGACCCCCGGACCCCGATCGCCTAAAATTTTTCCGGGCCATCAAATATGACCTAAGGAACCATAGTAACCGCCCCGCCATCATCGTTTCTCATTTTTTGCATTTTTCGGGCAAAAAACTAGAATTACGCCTAATTCCCATATTTTCGTGTGCTATACCCACGCCTTCCAAGTGGTCCGGGGAGCCGCGGACCCCGATCGCCTAAAATTTTTTCGGACTATCAAATATGACCTAAGGAACCATAGTCACCGCCCAGCCATGATCATTCCTCATTTGTTGCGTTTTTCGGCCAAAAAACTAGAATTCTGCCCGATTACCATATTTGTGTGTGCTATCGCCCACGCCTTCCGAGTGGGTCGGGCCCCCCGGAGCCGGATCGCTTAAAAAAATTTCGGACTTTCAAATACGACCTAAGGAACCATAGTCACCGCCCTGCCATGATCGTTCATAGTCTTTTGCATTTTTCAGCCAAAAAACTAGAATTCCGCGCGATTTCCATATTTTCGTTTGCTTTAGCCCACGCCTTCCAAGGGGTCCCGGGAACCCCAAACCCCGATCGCCTAAAAATTTTCTGGGCCAACAAATACGACCTAAGGAACCATAGTATCCGCCCCACCATGATCGTTCCTTATTTTTTGCGTTTTTCGGCCAAACAACTAGAATTCCGCGCGATTTTCATATTTTTGTGTGTTATAGCCCACGCCTTCCGAGTGGTCTCGGGACCTCCTGACCCCTATCGCCTAAAATTTTTCCGGACTATCAAATACGACCTAAGGAACCATAGTATCCGCCCCTCCATGATCGTTCCTCTTTTTTTGCATTTTTCGGCCAAACAACTAGAATTCCGCCCGATTCCCATATTTTCGTGTGCTATACCCATGCCTTACAAGTGGTCCCGGGTCTCAGGACCCCTATCGCCTAAAATATTTCCGGACTATCAAATAAGACCTAAGGAACCATAGTCACCGCATAGCCATGATCGTTCCTTAGTTTTTGCATTTTTCGGCCAAACAACTAGAATTCCGCGTGATTCCCATATTTTTGTGTGTTATAGCCCACGCCTTCCAAGTGGTCCCAGGACCTCCTGACCCCTTTCGCCTAAAATTTTTCCGGACTATCAAATACGACCTAAGGAACCATAGTATCCGCCCCGCCATGATCATTCCTCATTTGTTGCGTTTTTCGGCCAAAAAACTAGAATTCCGCCCGATTACAATATTTTTGTGTGCTATTGCCCACCTTTCCCAGTGGTTCCGGGACCCCCGGACCCCGATCGCCTAAAATTTTTCTGGGCCATCAAATACGACTTAAGGAACAATAGTAACCACCCTGCCAAGATCTTTCCACATTTTTTGCATGTTACTGAAAAAGACCTAGAATTTCGCCCGATTCCCATATTTTCGTGTGCTATACCCACGCATTCCGAGTGGTCGCAAGAGCCGCGGACCCCGATCGCCTAAAATTTTTCCGGGCAATCAAACACGACCTAACGAATCATAGTATCCGCCCCGCCATGATCGTTCCTTATTTTTTGCGTTTTTCTGCCAAACAGCTAGAATTCCGCGCGATTCCCATATTTTTGTGTGTTATAGCCCACACCTTCCCAGTGGTCTCGGGACCTCAGGACCCCTATGGCCTAAATATCTTCCGGACAATCAAATATGACCTAAGGAACCATACTCACCGCCCAGTCATGATCATTCCTCATTTGTTGCGTTTTTCGGCCAAAAAACTAGAATTTCGCCCGATTACAATATTTTTGTGTGCTATTGCCCAACCTTCCCAGTGGTTCCGGGACCCCCGGACCTCGATCGCCTAAAATTTTTCCGGGCCGTCAAATACGACCTAAGGAACCATAGTAACCGCCCCGCCATCATGGTTTCTCATTTTTTGCATTTTTCGGCCAAAAAACTAGAATTACGCCCGATTCCCATATTTTCGTGTGCTATACCCACTCCTTCCAAGTGGTCCGGGGAGCCGCGGACCCCGATCGCCTAAAATTTTTCCGGACTACCAAATACGACCTAAGGTACCATAGTCACCGCCACACCATGATCGTTCCAAATGCTATGCATTTTTTGGCCAAAAAACTAGAACTCCGCGCGGTTTGCATATTTTCGTGTGCTATGGCTTACGCCTTCCGAGTGGTCCCGGGAGCCGTGGACCCCGATCGCCTAAAATTTTTCGGGCCATCAAATAAGACCTAAGGAACCATAGTCACCGCCCCGCCATGATCGTTCCTCATTTATTGCGTTTTTCGGCCAAAAAACTAGAATTTCGCTCGATTACCATATTTTTGTGTGCTATTGCCCACGCCTTCCGAGTAGGCCGGGCCGCCGGACTCGGATCGCCTAAAAAATTTTCGGCCCATCAATTAGGACATAAGGAACCATAGTCACCACCTCGCCATGATCGTTCCTCATGTTTTGCCTTTTTTGGCCAAAAAAATAGAATTCCGCCCGATTCCCATATTTTTGTGTGCTATCGCCCACGCCTTTCGAGTGGGTCGGGCCCCCCGGAGCCGGATCGCCTAAAAAATTTCCAGACTATCAAATACGACCTAAGGAACAATAGTCACCGCCCCGCCATGATCGTTCCTAGTCTTTTGCATTTTTCAGCCAAAAAACAAGAATTCCGCGCGATTTCCATATTTTCGTGTGCTATACGCCTTCCAAGGGGTCCCGGGAACCCCGAACCCCGATCGCCTAAAAATTTTCCGGGCCATCAAATACGACCTAAGGAACCATAGTATCCACCCCGCCATGATCGTTCCTTATTTTTTGTGTTTTTTGGCCAAACAACTAGAATTCCGCGCGGTTCCCATATTTTCGTGTGCTATATCCCACGCCTTCCGAGTGGACCGTGCCCACCGCACTCGGATCACCTAAAAAGTTTTTGGGCCATCAAATAAGACCTAAGGAACCATAGTCACCTTCCCGCCATGATCGTTTCTCATTTTTTGCATTTTTAGGCCAAACAACTAGAATTCCGCCCGATTCCCATATTTTCGTGTGCTATACCCACGCCTTACAAGTGGTCCCGGGTCTCAGGACCCCTATCGCCAAAAAATTTTCCGGACTATCAAATAAGACCTAAGGAACCATAGTCACCGCCCAGCCATGATCGTTCCTTATTTTTTGCCTTTTTCGGCCAAACAACTAGAATTCCGCGCGATTCCCATATGTTGTGTGTTATAGCCCACGCCTTCCGAGTGGTCCCGGGACCTCCTGACCCCTATTGCCTAAAATTTTTTCGGACTATCAAATACGACCTAAGGAACCATAGTATCCGCCCCGCCATGATCGTTCCTTATTTTTTGCGTTTTTCGGCCAAACAACTAGAATTCCGCGCGATTCCCATATTTTTGTGTGTTATAGCCCACACCTTACGAGTGGTCCCGGGACCTCAGGACCCCTATCGCCTAAAATTTTTCCGGACTATCAAATATGACCTAAGGAACCATAGTCACCGCCCAGCCATGATCATTCCTCATTTGTTGCGTTTTTCGGCCAAAAAACTAGAATTCCGCCCGATTACCATATTTGTGTGTGCTATCGCCCACGCCTTCCGAGTGGGTCGTGCCCCCCGGAGCCGGATCGCCTAAAAAATTTTCGGACTATCAAATACGACCTAAGGAACCATAGTCACCGCCCCGCCATGAACGTTCATAGTCTTTTGCATTTTTCAGCCAAAAAACTAGAATTCCGCGCGATTTCCATATTTTCGTTTGCTTTAGCCCACGCCTTCCAAGGGGTCCCGGGAACCCCGATCGCCTAAAATTTTTCCGGGAAATCAAACACGACCTAAGGAATCATAGTATCCGCCCCGCCATGATCGTTTCTTATTGTTTGCATTTTTCGGCCAAACAAATAGAATTCCGAGCGATTTCCATATTTTTGTGTGTTATAGCCCATGCCTTCCGAGTGGTCTCGGGACCTCCTGACCCCTATCGCCTAAAAGTTTTCCGGACTATCAAATACGACCTAAGGAACCATAGTATCCGCCCCTCCATGATCGTTCCTCTTGTTTTGCATTTTTCGGCCAAACAACTAGAATTCCGCCCGATTCCCATATTTTCGTGTGCTATACCCATGCCTTACAAGCGGTCCCGGGTCTCAGGACCCCTATCGCCTAAAATATTTCCGGACTATCAAATAAGACCTAAGGAACCATAGTCACCGCATAGCCATGATCGTTCCTTAGTTTTTGTGTTTTTCGGCCAAACAACTAGAATTCCGCGCGATTCCCATATTTTTGTGTGTTATAGCCCATGCCTTCCGAGTGGTCCCAGGACCTCCTGACCCCTATCGCCTAAAATTTTTCCGGACTATCAAATACGACCTAAGGAACCATAGTATCCGCCCCGCCATGATCATTCCTCATTTGTTGCGTTTTTCGGCCAAAAAACTAGAATTCCGCCCGATTACAATATTTTTGTGTGCTATTGCCCACCTTTCCCAGTGGTTCAGGGACCCCCGGACCCCGATCGCCTAAAATTTTTCTGGGCCATCAAATACGACTTAAGGAACCATAGTAACCACCCTGCCAAGATCTTTCCACATTTTTTGCATGTTACTGAAAAAGACCTAGAATTTCGCCCGATTCCCATATTTTCGTGTGCTATACCCACGCATTCCGAGTGGTCCCAAGAGCCGCGGACCCCGATCGCCTAAAAATTTTCCGGGAAATCAAACACGACCTAAGGAATCATAGTATCCGCCCCGCCATGATCGTTTCTTATTGTTTGCATTTTTCGGCCAAACAAATAGAATTCCGAGCGATTTCCATATTTTTGTGTGTTATAGCCCATGCCTTCCGAGTGGTCTCGGGACCTCCTGACCCCTATCGCCTAAAAGTTTTCCGGACTATCAAATACGACCTAAGGAACCATAGTATCCGCCCCTCCATGATCGTTCCTCTTGTTTTGCATTTTTCGGCCAAACAACTAGAATTCCGCCCGATTCCCATATTTTCGTGTGCTATACCCATGCCTTACAAGCGGTCCCGGGTCTCAGGACCCCTATCGCCTAAAATATTTCCGGACTATCAAATAAGACCTAAGGAACCATAGTCACCGCATAGCCATGATCGTTCCTTAGTTTTTGTGTTTTTCGGCCAAACAACTAGAATTCCGCGCGATTCCCATATTTTTGTGTGTTATAGCCCATGCCTTCCGAGTGGTCCCAGGACCTCCTGACCCCTATCGCCTAAAATTTTTCCGGACTATCAAATACGACCTAAGGAACCATAGTATCCGCCCCGCCATGATCATTCCTCATTTGTTGCGTTTTTCGGCCAAAAAACTAGAATTCCGCCCGATTACAATATTTTTGTGTGCTATTGCCCACCTTTCCCAGTGGTTCAGGGACCCCCGGACCCCGATCGCCTAAAATTTTTCTGGGCCATCAAATACGACTTAAGGAACCATAGTAACCACCCTGCCAAGATCTTTCCACATTTTTTGCATGTTACTGAAAAAGACCTAGAATTTCGCCCGATTCCCATATTTTCGTGTGCTATACCCCGATCGCCTAAAATTTTTCCGGGAAATCAAACACGACCTAAGGAATCATAGTATCCGCCCCGCCAAGATCGTTCCTTATTTTTTGCATTTTTCTGCCAAACAACTAGAATTCCGCGCGATTCCCATATTTTTGTGTGTTATAGCCCACACCTTCCCAGTGGTCTCGGGACCTCAGGACCCCTATGGCCTAAAATTTTTCCGGACAATCAAATATGACCTAAGGAACCATACTCACCGCCCAGTCATGATCATTCCTCATTTGTTGCGTTTTTCGGCCAAAAAACTAGAATTCCGCCCGATTACAATATTTTTGTGTGCTATTGCCCAACCTTCCCAGTGGTTCCGGGACCCCCGGACCCCGATCGCCTAAAATTTTTCCGGGCCGTCAAATACGACCTAAGGAACCATAGTAACCACCCCGCCATCATGGTTTCTCAGTTTTTGCATTTTTCGGCCAAAAAACTAGAATTACGTCCGATTCCCATATTTTCGTGTGCTATACCCACTCCTTCCAAGTGGTCCGAGGAGCCGCGGACCCCGATCGCCTAAAATTTTTCCGGACTACCAAATACGACCTAAGGTACCATAGTCACCGCCACACCATGATCGTTCCAAATGCTTTGCATTTTTTGGCCAAAAAACTAGAACTCCGCGCGATTTGCATATTTTCGTGTGCTATGGCTTACGCCTTCCGAGTGGTCCCGGGAGCCGTGGACCCCGATCGCCTAAAATTTTTCGGGCCATCAAATAAGACCTAAGGAACCATAGTCACCGCCTCGCCATGATCGTTCCTCATTTATTGCGTTTTTCGGCCAAAAAACAGGAATTTCGCTCGATTACCATATTTTTGTGTGCTATTTCCCACGCCTTCCGAGTAGGCCGGGCCGCCGGACTCGGATCGCCTAAAAAATTTTCGGCCCATCAGTTAGGACCTAAGGAACCATAGTCACCGCCTCGCCATGATCGTTCCTCATGTTTTGCCTTTTTTGGCCAAAAAAATAGAATTCCGCCCGATTCCCATATTTTTGTGTGCTATCGCCCACGCCTTCCGAGTGGGTCGGGCCCCCCGGAGCTGGATCGCCTAAAAATTTTTCGGGCCATCAAATACGACCTAAGGAACCATAGTATCCGCCCCGCCATGATCGTTCCTTATTTTTTGTGTTTTTCGGCCAAACAACTAGAATTCCGTGCGGTTCCCATATTTTCGTGTGCTATAGCCCACGCCTTCCGAGTGGGCCGTGCCTTCCGCACTCGGATCACCTAAAAAGTTTTTGGGCCATCAAATAAGACCTAAGGAACCATAGTCACCTTCCCGCCATGATCGTTTCTCATTTTTTGCATTTTTCGGCCAAATAACTAGAATTCCGCCCGATTCCCATATTTTCGTGTGTTATACCCACGCCTTACAAGTGGTCCTGGGTCTCAGGACCCCTATCGCCAAAAAATTTTCCGGAGTATCAAATAAGACCTAAGGAACCATAGTCACCGCCCAGCCATGATCGTTCCTTATTATTTGCGTTTTTCGGCCAAACAACTAGAATTCCGCGCGATTCCCATATTTTTGTGTGTTATAGCCCACGCCTTCCGAGTGGTCCCGGGACCTCCTGACCCCTATCGCCTAAAATTTTTCTGGACTATCAAATACGACCTAAGGAACCATAGTATCCGCCCCGCCATGATCGTTCCTTCTTTTTTGCGTTTTTCGGCCAAACAACTAGAATTCCGCGCGATTCCCATATTTTTGTGTGTTATAGCCCACGCCTTCCGAGTGGTCCCGGGATATCCGGACCCCTATCGCCTAATATTTTTCCGGACTATCAAATAAGACCAAAGGAACCATAGTCACCACCCTGCCAAGATCTTTCCACATTTTTTGCATGTTACTGAAAAAACCTAGAATTTCGCCTGATTCCCATATTTTCGTGTGATATACCCACGCATTCCGAGTGGTCCCAAGAGCCGCAGACCCCGATCGCCTAAAATTTTTCTGGGCAATCAAATACGACCTAAGGAACCATAGTATCCGCCCCGCCATGATCGTTCCTTATTTTTTGTGTTTTTCGCAGAATTTCGCGCGATTCCCAAATTTTTGTGTGTTATAGCCCACACATTCCAAGTGGTCCCGGGACCTCAGGACCCCTATCGCCTAAAATTTTTCCGGACTATCAAATATGACCTAAGGAACCATAGTCACCGCCCAGCCATGATCATTCCTCATTTGTTGCGTTTTTCGGCCAAAAAACTAGAATTTCGCCCGATTACCATATTTGTGTGTGCTATCGCCCACGCCTTCCGAGTGGGTCGGGCCCCCCGGAGCCGGATCGCCTAATAATTTTTCGGACTATCAAATATGACCTAAGGAACCATAGTTACCTCCCCACCATGATCGTTCATAGTCTTTTGCATTTTTCAGCCAAAAAACTAGAATTCCGCGCGATTTCCATATTTTCGTTTGCTTTAGCCCACGCCTTCCAAGGGGTCCCGGGAACCCCGAACCCCGATCGCCTAAAAATTTTTGGGCCATCAAATACGACCTAAGGAACCATAGTATCCGCCCCGCCATGATCGTTCCTTATGTTTTGCGTTTTTCGGCCAAAGAACTAGAATTCCGCGCGATTCCCATATTTTTGTGTGTTATAGCCCACGCCTTCCGAGTGGTCCCGGGACCTCCTGACCCCTATCGCCTAAAATTTTTCCGGACTATCAAATATGAACTAAGGAACCATAGTATCTGCCCCGCCATGATCGTTCCTCTTTTTTGCCTTTTTCGGCCAAACAACTAGAATTTCGCCCGATTCCCATATTTTCGTGTGCTATACCCATGCCTTACAAGTGGTCCCGGGTCTCCGGACCCCTATCGCCTAAAATAGTTCCGGACTATCAAATACGACCTAAGGAACAATAGTATCCGCCCCGCCATGATCATTCCTCATTTGTTGCGTTTTTCGGCCAAAAAACTAGAATTCCGCCCGATTACAATATTTTTGTGTGCTATTGCCCACCCTTCCAAGTGGTTCCGGAACCCCCAGACCCCGATCGCCTAATATTTTTCCGGACTATCAAATAAGACAAAAGGAACCATAGTCACCACCCTGCCAAGATCTTTCCACATTTTTTGCATGTTATTGAAAAAACCTAGAATTTCGCCCGATTCCCATATTTTCGTGTGCTATACCCACGCATTCCGAGTGGTCCCAAGAGCCGCGGACCCCGATCGCCTAAAAATTTTCTGGGCAATCAAATACGACCTAAGGAACCATAATATCCGCCCCGCCATGATCGTTCCTTATTTTTTGTGTTTTTCGCAGAATTTCGCGCGATTCCCATATTTTTGTGTGTTATAGCCCACACATTCCGAGTGGTCCCGGGACCTCAGGACCCCTATCGCCTAAAATTTTTCCGGACTATCAAATATGACCTAAGGAACCATAGTCACCGCCCAGCCATGATCATTCCTCATTTGTTGCATTTTTCGGCCAAAAATCTAGAATTCCGCCCAATTACAATATTTTTGTGTGCTATTGCCCACCCTTCCCAGTGGTTCCGGGACCCCCGGACCCCGATCGCCTAAAATTTTTCCGGGCCATCAAATATGACCTAAGGAACCATAGTAACCGCCCCGCCATCATCGTTTCTCATTTTTTGCATTTTTCGGCCAAAAAACTAGAATTACGCCTAATTCCCATATTTTTGTGTGCTATACCCACGCCTTCCAAGTGGTCCGGGGAGCCGCGGACCCCGATCGCATAAAATTTTTCCGGACTATCAAATATGACCTAAGGAACCATAGTCACCGCCCAGCCATGATCATTCCTCATTTGTTGCATTTTTCGGCCAAAAAACTAGAATTCCGCCCGATTACCATATTTGTGTGTGCTATCGCCCACGTCTTCCGAGTGGGTCGGGCCCCCCGGAGCCGGATCGCCTAAAAAATTTTCGGACTATCAAATACGACCTAAGGAACCATAGTCACCGCCCCGCCATGATCGTTCATAGGCTTTTGCATTTTTCAGCCAAAAAACTAGAATTCCGCGCGATTTCCATATTTTCGTTTGCTTTAGCCCACGCCTTCCAAGGGGTCCCGGGAACCCCGATCGCCTAAAAATTTTTCGGGCCATCAAATATGACCTACGGAACCATAGTATCCACCCCGCCATGATCGTTCCTTATTTTTTGCATTTTTCGGCCAAACAACTAGAATTCCGCGCGATTTCCATATTTTTGTGTGTTATAGCCCACGCCTTCCGAGTGGTCTCGGGACCTCCTGACCCCTATCGCCTAAAATTTTTCCGGACTATCAAATACGACCTAAGGAACCATAGTATCCGCCCCTCCATGATCGTTCCTCTTTTTTTGCATTTTTCGGCCAAACAACTAGAATTCCGCCCGATTCCCATATTTTCGTGTGCTATACCCATGCCTTACAAGTGGTCCCGGGTCTCAGGACCCCTATCGCCTAAAATAGTTCCGGACTATCAAATACGACCTAAGGAACAATAGTATCCGCCCCGCCATGATCATTCCTCATTTGTTGCATTTTTCGGCCAAAAAACTAGAATTTCGCCCGATTACAATATTTTTGTGTGCTATTGCCCACCCTTCCAAGTGGTTCCGGAACCCCCAGACCCCGATCGCCTAATATTTTTCCGGACTATCAAATAAGACAAAAGGAACCATAGTCACCACCCTGCCAAGATCTTTCCACATTTTTTGCATGTTATTGAAAAAACCTAGAATTTCGCCCGATTCCCATATTTTCGTGTGCTATACCCACGCATTCCGAGTGGTCCCAAGAGCCGCGGACCCCGATCGCCTAAAAATTTTCTGGGCAATCAAATACGACCTAAGGAACCATAATATCCGCCCCGCCATGATCGTTCCTTATTTTTTGTGTTTTTCGCAGAATTTCGCGCGATTCCCATATTTTTGTGTGTTATAGCCCACACATTCCGAGTGGTCCCGGGACCTCAGGACCCCTATCGCCTAAAATTTTTCCGGACTATCAAATATGACCTAAGGAACCATAGTCACCGCCCAGCCATGATCATTCCTCATTTGTTGCATTTTTCGGCCAAAAATCTAGAATTCCGCCCAATTACAATATTTTTGTGTGCTATTGCCCACCCTTCCCAGTGGTTCCGGGACCCCCGGACCCCGATCGCCTAAAATTTTTCCGGGCCATCAAATATGACCTAAGGAACCATAGTAACCGCCCCGCCATCATCGTTTCTCATTTTTTGCATTTTTCGGCCAAAAAACTAGAATTACGCCTAATTCCCATATTTTTGTGTGCTATACCCACGCCTTCCAAGTGGTCCGGGGAGCCGCGGACCCCGATCGCATAAAATTTTTCCGGACTATCAAATATGACCTAAGGAACCATAGTCACCGCCCAGCCATGATCATTCCTCATTTGTTGCGTTTTTCGGCCAAAAAACTAGAATTCCGCCCGATTACCATATTTGTGTGTGCTATCGCCCACGCCTTCCGAGTGGGTCGGGCCCCCCGGAGCCGGATCGCCTAAAAAATTTTCGGACTATCAAATACGACCTAAGGAACCATAGTCACCGCCCCGCCATGATCGTTCATAGGCTTTTGCATTTTTCAGCCAAAAAACTAGAATTCCGCGCGATTTCCATATTTTCGTTTGCTTTAGCCCACGCCTTCCAAGGGGTCCCGGGAACCCCGATCGCCTAAAAATTTTTCGGGCCATCAAATATGACCTACGGAACCATAGTATCCACCCCGCCATGATCGTTCCTTATTTTTTGCATTTTTCGGCCAAACAACTAGAATTCCGCGCGATTTCCATATTTTTGTGTGTTATAGCCCACGCCTTCCGAGTGGTCTCGGGACCTCCTGACCCCTATCGCCTAAAATTTTTCCGGACTATCAAATACGACCTAAGGAACCATAGTATCCGCCCCTCCATGATCGTTCCTCTTTTTTTGCATTTTTCGGCCAAACAACTAGAATTCCGCCCGATTCCCATATTTTCGTGTGCTATACCCATGCCTTACAAGTGGTCCCGGGTCTCAGGACCCCTATCGCCTAAAATATTTCCGGACTATCAAATAAGACCTAAGGAACCATAGTCACCGCATAGCCATGATCGTTCCTTAGTTTTTGCATTTTTCGGCCAAACAACTAGAATTTCACGCGATTCCAATATTTTTGTGTGTTATAGCCCACGCCTTCCGAGTGGTCCCAGGACCTCCTGACCCCTATCGCCTAAAATTTTTCCGGACTATCAAATACGACCTAAGGAACCATAGTATCCGCCCCGCCATGATATTCCTCATTTGTTGCGTTTTTCGGCAAAAAAACTATAATTCCGCCCGGTTACAATATTTTTGTGTGCTATTGCCCACCTTTCCCAGTGGTTCCGGGACCCCCGGACCCCGATCGCCTAAAATTTTTCTGGGCCATCAAATATGACTTAAGGAACCATAGTAACCACCCTACCAAGATCTTTCCACATTTTTTGCATGTTACTGAAAAAGACCTAGAATTTCGCCCGATTCTCATATTTTCGTGTGCTATACCCACGCATTCCGAGTGGTCCCAAGAGCCGCGGACCCCTATCGCCTAAAATTTTTCCGGGCAATCAAACACTACCTAAGGAATCATAGTATCTACCCCGCCATGATCGTTCCTTATTTTTTGCGTTTTTCTGCCAAACAACTAGAATTCCGCGCGGTTCCCATATTTTTGTGTGTTATAGCCCACACCTTCCCAGTGGTCTCGGGACCTCAGGACCCCTATGATCTAAAATTTTTCCGGACAATCAAATATGACCTAAGGAACCATACTCACCGCCCAGTCATGATCATTCCTCATTTGTTGCATTTTTCGGCCAAAAAACTAGAATTCCGCCCGATTACAATATTTTTGTGTGCTATTGCCCAACCTTCCCAGTGGTTCCGGGACCCCCGGACCCCGATCGCCTAAAATTTTTCCGGGCCGTCAAATACGACCTAAGGAACCATAGTAACCGCCCCGCCATCATGGTTTCTCATTTTTTGCATTTTTCGGCAAAAAAACTAAAATTACGCCTGATTCCCATATTTTCGTGTGCTATACCCACTCCTTCCAAGTGGTCCGGGGAGCCGCGGACCCCGATCGCCTAAAATTTTTCCGGACTACCAAATATGACCTAAGGTACCATAGTCACCGCCACACCATGATCGTTCCAAATGCTTTGCATTTTTTGGCCAAAAAACTAGAACTCCGCGCGATTTGCATATTTTCGTGTGCTATGGCTTACGCCTTCCGAGTGGTCCCGGGAGCCGTGGACCCCGATCGCCTAAAATTTTTCGGGCCATCAAATAAGACCTAAGGAACCATAGTCACCGCCTCGCCATGATCGTTCCTCACGTTTTGCCTTTTTTGGCCAAAAAAATAGAATTCCGCCCGATTCCTATATTTTTGTGTGCTATCGCCCACGCCTTACGAGTGGGTCGGGCCCCCCGGAGCCGGATCGCCTAAAAATTTTCCGGACTATCAAATACGACCTAAGGAACCATAGTCACCGCCCCGCCATGATCGTTCCTAGTCTTTTGCATTTTTCAGCCAAAAAACTAGAATTCCGCGCGATTTCCATATTTTCGTGTGCTATAGCCGACGCCTTCCAAGGGGTCCCGGGAACCCCGAACCCCGATCGCCTAAAAATTTTCCGGGCCATCAAATATGACATAAGGAACCATAGTATCCGCCCCGCCATGATCGTTCCTTATTTTTTGTGTTTTTCGGCCAAACAACTAGAATTCCGCGCGGTTCCCATATTTTCGTATGCTATAGCCCACGCCTTCCGAGTGGGCCGTGCCCCCGCACTCGGATCACCTAAAAAGTTTTTGGGCCATCAAATAAGACCTAAGGAACCATAGTCACCTTCACGCCATGATTGTTTCTCATTTTTTGCAATTTTCGGCGAAACAACTAGAATTCCGCCCGATTCCCATATATTCGTGTGCTATACCCACGCCTTACAAGTGGTCCCGGGTCTAAGGACCCCTATCACCAAAAAATTTTCCGGAATATTAAATAAGACCTAAGAAACCATAGTCACCGCCCAACCATGATCGTTCCTTATTTTTTCCCTTTTTCGGCCAAACAACTAGAATTCCGCGCGATTCCCATATGTTGTATGTTATAGCCCACGCCTTCCGAGTGGTCCCGGGACCTCCTGACCCCTATTGCCTAAAATTTTTTCGGACTATCAAATACGACCTAAGGAACCATAGTATCCGCCCCGCCATGATCATTCCTTATTTTTTGCGTTTTTCGGCCAAACAACTAGAATTCCGCGCGATTCCCATATTTTTGTGTGTTATAGCCCACACCTTCCGAGTTTGTCCCGGGACCTCAGGACCCCTATCGCCTAAAATTTTTCCGGACTATCAAATATGACCTAAGGAACCATAGTCACCGCCCATCCATGATCATTCCTCATTTGTTGCGTTTTCGGCCAAAAAACTAGAATTCCGCCCGATTACAATATTTTTGTGTGCTATTGCCCACCCTTCCCAGTGGTTCCGGGACCCCCGGACCCCGATCGCCTAAAATTTTTCCGGGCGGTCAAATATGACCTAAGGAACCATAGTAACTGCCCCGCCATCATCGTTTCTCATTTTTTGCATTTTTCGGCCAAAAAACTAGAATTACGCCTGATTCCCATATTTTCGTGTGCTATACCCACTCCTTCCATGTGGTCCGGGGAGCCGCGGACCCCGATCCCCTAAAATTTTTTCGGACTACCAAATACGACCTAAGGTACCATAGTCACCGCCACACCATGATCGTTCCAAATGCTTTGCATTTTTTGGCCAAAAAACTAGAACTCCGCGCGATTTGCATATTTTCGTGTGCTATGGCATACGCCTTCCGAGTGGTCCCGGGAGCCGTGGCCCCCGATCGCCTAAAATTTTTCGGGCCATCAAATAAGACCTAAGGAACTATAGTCACCGCCCCGCCATGATCGTTCCTCATTTATTGCGTTTTTCAGCCAAAAAACTAGAATTTCGCTCGATTACCATATTTTTGTGTGCTATTGCCCACGCCTTCCGAGTAGGCCGAGCCGCCGAACTCGGATAGCCTAAAAAATTTTCGGCCCATCAATTAGGACCTAAGGAACCATAGTCACCGCCTCGCCATGATCGTTCCTCATGTTTTGCATTTTTTGGCCAAAACAATAGAATTCCGCCCGATTCCCATATTTTTGTGTGCTATCGCCCACGCCTTCCGAGTGGGTCGGGCCCCCCGGAGCCGGATCGTCTAAAAATTTTCCGGACTATCAAATACGACCTAAGGAACCATAGTCACCGCCCCGCCATGATCGTTCCTAGTCTTTTGCATTTTCAGCCAAAAAACTAGAATTCCGCGCGATTTCCATATTTTCGTGTGCTTTAGCCCACGCCTTCCATGGGGTCCCGGGAACCCCGAACCCCGATCGCCTAAAAATTTTTCGGGCCATCAAATACGACCTAAGGAACCATAGTATCCGCCCCGCCATGATCGTTCCTTATTTTTTGCGTTTTTCGGCCAAACAACTAGAATTCCGCGCGATTCCCATATTTTCGTGTGCTATAGCCCACGCCTTCCGAGTGGGACGTGCCCCCCGCACTCGGATCACCTAAAAAGTTTTTGGGCCATCAAATAAGACCTAAGGAACCATAGTCACCTTCCCGCCATGATCGTTTCTCATTTTTTGCATTTTTCGGCCAAACAACTAGAATTCCGCCCGATTCCTATATTTTCGTGTGCTATACCCACGCCTTACAAGTGGTCCCGGGTCTCAGGACCCCTATCGCCAAAATATTTTCCGGACTATCAAATAAGACCTAAGGAACCATAGTCACCGTCCAGCCATGATCGTTCCTTATTTTTTGCCTTTTTCGGCCAAACAACTAGAATTCCGCGCGATTCCCATATGTTGTGTGTTATAGCCCATGCCTTCCGAGTGGTCCCGGGACCTCCTGACCCCTATCGCCTAAAATTTTTTCGGACTATCAAATACGAGCTAAGGAACCATAGTATCCGCCCCGCCATGATCATTCCTTATTTTTTGCGTTTTTCGGCCAAACAACTAGAATTCTGCGCGATTCCCATATTTTTGTGTGTTATAGCCCACACCTTCCGAGTGGTCCCGGGACCTCAGGACCCCTATGATCTAAAATTTTTCCGGACAATCAAATATGACCTAAGGAACCATACTCACCGCCCAGTCATGATCATTCCTCATTTGTTGCATTTTTCGGCCAAAAAACTAGAATTCCGCCCGATTACAATATTTTTGTGTGCTATTGCCCAACCTTCCCAGTGGTTCCGGGACCCCCGGACCCCGATCGCTTAAAATTTTTCCGGGCCGTCAAATATGACCTAAGGAACCATAGTAACCGCCCCGCCATCATGGTTTCTCATTTTTTGCATTTTTCGGCAAAAAAACTAGAATTACGCCTGATTCCCATATTTTCGTGTGCTATACCCACTCCTTCCAAGTGGTCAGGGGAGCCGCGGACCCCGATCGCCTAAAAATTTTTTGGACTTTCAAATACGACCTAAGGTACCATAGTCACCGCCCCACCATGAACGTTTTAAATGCTTTGCATTTTTTGGCCAAAAATCTAGAACTCTGCGCGATTTGTATATTTTCGTGTGCTATAGCTTACGCCTTCCGAGTGGTCCCGGGAGCCGTGGACCCCAATCGCCTAAAATTTTTCCGGACTACCAAATACGACCTAAGGTACCATAGTCACCGCCACACCATGATCGTTCCAAATTCTTTGCATTTTTTGGCCAAAAAACTAGAACTCCGCGCGATTTGCATATTTTCGTGTGCTATGGCTTACGCCTTCCGAGTGGTCCCGGGAGCCGTGGACCCCGATCGCCTAAAATTTTTCGGGCCATCAAATAAGACCTAAGGAACCATAGTCACCGCCTCGCCATGATCGTTCCTCACGTTTTGCCTTTTTTGGCCAAAAAAATAGAATTCCGCCCGATTCCTATATTTTTGTGTGCTATCGCCCACGCCTTACGAGTGGGTCGGGCCCCCCGGAGCCGGATCGCCTAAAAATTTTCCGGACTATCAAATACGACCTAAGGAACCATAGTCACCGCCCCGCCATGATCGTTCCTAGTCTTTTGCATTTTTCAGCCAAAAAACTAGAATTCCGCGCGATTTCCATATTTTCGTGTGCTATAGCCGACGCCTTCCAAGGGGTCCCGGGAACCCCGAACCCCGATCGCCTAAAAATTTTCCGGGCCATCAAATATGACCTAAGGAACCATAGTATCCGCCCCGCCATGATCGTTCCTTATTTTTTGTGTTTTTCGGCCAAACAACTAGAATTCCGCGCGGTTCCCATATTTTCGTATGCTATAGCCCACGCCTTCCGAGTGGGCCGTGCCCCCCGCACTGGGATCACCTAAAAAGTTTTTGGGCCATCAAATAAGACCTAAGGAACCATAGTCACCTTCACGCCATGATTGTTTCTCATTTTTTGCAATTTTCGGCGAAACAACTAGAATTCCGCCCGATTCCCATATTTTCGTGTGCTATACCCACGCCTTACAAGTGGTCCCGGGTCTAAGGACCCCTATCGCCAAAAAATTTTCCGGACTATTAAATAAGACCTAAGAAACCATAGTCACCGCCCAACCATGATCGTTCCTTATTTTTTCCCTTTTTCGGCCAAACAACTAGAATTCCGCGCGATTCCCATATGTTGTGTGTTATAGCCCACGCCTTCCGAGTGGTCCCGGGACCTCCTGACCCCTATTGCCTAAAATTTTTTCGGACTATCAAATACGACCTAAGGAACCATAGTATCCGCCCCGCCATGATCATTCCTTATTTTTTGCGTTTTTCGGCCAAACAACTAGAATTCCGCGCGATTCCCATATTTTTGTGTGTTATAGCCCACACCTTCCGAGTTTGTCCCGGGACCTCAGGACCCCTATCGCCTAAAATTTTTCCGGACTATCAAATATGACCTAAGGAACCATAGTCACCGCCCATCCATGATCATTCCTCATTTGTTGCGTTTTCGGCCAAAAAACTAGAATTCCGCCCGATTACAATTATTTTTGTGTGCTATTGCCCACCCTTCCCAGTGGTTCCGGGACCCCCGGACCCCGATCGCCTAAAATTTTTCCGGGCCGTCAAATATGACCTAAGGAACCATAGTAACTGCCCCGCCATCATCGTTTCTCATTTTTTGCATTTTTCGGCCAAAAAACTAGAATTACGCCTGATTCCCATATTTTCGTGTGCTATACCCACTCCTTCCATGTGGTCCGGGGAGCCGCGGACCCCGATCGCCTAAAATTTTTCCGGACTACCAAATACGACCTAAGGTACCATAGTCACCGCCACACCATGATCGTTCCAAATGCTTTGCATTTTTTGGCCAAAAAACTAGAACTCCGCGCGATTTGCATATTTTCGTGTGCTATGGCATACGCCTTCCGAGTGGTCCCCGGAGCCGTGGCCCCCGATCGCCTAAAATTTTTCGGGCCATCAAATAAGACCTAAGGAACTATAGTCACCGCCCCGCCATGATCGTTCCTAATTTATTGCGTTTTTCAGCCAAAAAACTAGAATTTCGCTCGATTACCATATTTTTGTGTGATATTGCCCACGCCTTCCGAGTAGGCCCAGCCGCCGGAACGCCTAAAATTTTTCTGGGCCGTCAAATAAGACCTAAGGAACTATAGTAACCGCCCAGCCATGATCTTTCCTGGTTTTTTCCATTTTTCGGCCAAAAAACTAGAATTCCGCGCGATTCCCATATTTTCGTGTCCTATAGCCCACGCCTTCCAAGTGAACCCGGGAACTCCGGACCCCTATCGCCTAAAATTTTTCCGGACTATCAAGTACGACCTAAGGTATCATAGTAACCGCCCAGCCCTGATCATTCCTCATTTGTTGCATTTTTCGGCCAAAAAACTAGAATTCCGCCCGATTACAATATTTTTGTTTGCTATTGCCCACCCTTCCAAGTGGTTCCGGGACCCACGGATCCCGATCGCCTAAAATTTTTCTGAGCCGTCAAATACGACCTAAGGAACTATAGTAACTGCCACGCCATCATCGTTTCTCATTTTTTGCATTTTTCGGCCAAAAAACTAGAATTACACCCGATTCCCGTATTTTCGTGTGCTATACCCACGCCTTCCAAGTGGTCCGGGGAGTCGCGGACCCCGATCGCCTAAAATTTGTCGGGACTATCAAATACGACCTAAGGTACCATAGTCACCGCCCCACCATGATCGTTCCAAATGCTTTGCATTTTTCGGCCAAAAAACTAGAACTCCGCGCGATTTGCATATTTTAGTGTGCTATAGCTTACGCCTTCCGGGTGGGCCGGGCCCCCGGACTCGGATCGCCTAAAAAATTTTCGGGCCATCAATTAGGACCTAAGGAACCATAGTCACCGCCTCGCCATGATCGTTCCTCATATTTTGCATTTTTTGGCCAAAAACTAGAATTCCGCCCGATTCCCATATTTTTGTGTGCTATCGCCCACGCCTTCCAAGTGGGTCGGGCCCCCCGGAGCCGGATCGCAAAAAAAATTTCGGACAATCAAATACGACCTAAGGAACCATAGTTACCGCCCTGCCATGATCGTTCCTAGTCTTTTGCATTTTTCAGCCAAAAAATTAGAATTCCGCGCGATTTCCATATTTTCGTGTGCTTTAGCCCATGCCTTCCAAGGGGTCCCGGGAACCCCGAACCACTATCGCCTAAAAGTTTTCCGGACTATCAAATATGACCTAAGGAACCATAGTCACCGCCCAGCCATCATCATTCTTCATTTGTTGCGTTTTTCGGCCAAAGAACTAGAATTCCGACCGATTACAATATTTTTGTTTTCTATTGCCCACCCTTCCAAGTGGTTCCGGGACCCCCGGACCCCGATCGCCTAAAATCTTTTCGGGCCGTCAAATACGACCTAAGGAACCATAGTAACCGCCCCGCCATCATCGTTTCTCATTTTTTGCATTTTTCGGCCAAAAGACTAGAATTACGCTCGATTCCCATATTTTCGTGTGCTATAACCACGCCTTCCAAGTGGTCCGGGGAGCCGCGGACCCCGATCGCCTAAAATTTTTTCGGACTATCAAATACGACCTAAGGTACCATAGTCACCGCCCCACCATGATCGTTCCAAATGATTTGCATTTTTCGGCCAAAAAACTAGAACTCCGCGCGATTTGCATATTTTACTGTGATATAGCTTACGCCTTCCGAGTGGTCCAGGGAGCCGTGGACCCCGATCGCCTAAAATTTTCTGGGCCATCAAATACGACCTAAGGAACCATAGTCACCGCCCAGCCATGATCGTTCCTCGTTTATTGCATTTTTCGTCCAAAAAACTAGAATTCCGCTCGATTACCATATTTTTGTGTGCTATTGCCCACGCCTTCCGAGTGGGCCAGGCCGCCGGACTCGGATCGCCTAAAAAATTTTCGGGCCATCAATTAGGACCTAAGGAACCATAGTCACCGCCTCGCTATGATCGTTCCTCATTTTTTGCATTTTTCGGCCAAAAAACTAGAATTCCGCCCGATTCCGATATTTTTGTGTGCTATCGCCCACGCCTTCCGAGTGGGTCGGGCCCGCCGGAGCCGGATCGCCTAAAAATTTTTCGTACTATCAAATACGACCTAAGGAACCATAGTCACCGCCCCGTCATGATCGTTCCTAGTCTTTTGCGTTTTTCAGCCAAAAAATTAGAATTTCGCGCGATTTCCATATTTTCATGTGCTTTAGCCCACGCCTTCCAAGGGTTCCCGGGAACCCCGAACCCCGATCGCCTAAAAATTTTCCGGGCCATCAAATACGACCTAAGGAACCATAGTAACCACCCCGCCATGATCGTTCCTCATTTTTTGCGTTTTTCGGCCAAACAACTAGAATTCCGTGCGATTCCCATTTTTTGTGTGTTATAGCCCACGCCTTCCAAGTGGTCCCGGGACCTCCTGACCCCTATCGCCTAAAATATTTACGGACTATCAAATATGACCTAAGGGACCATAGTATCCGCCCCGCCATGATCGTTCCTCATTTTTTGCGTTTTTCGGCCAAACAACTAGAATTCCGCGCGATTCCCTTATTTTTATGTGTTATATAGCCCACGCCTTCCGAGTGGTCCCGGGACCTCCGGACCCCTATCGCCTAATATTTTTATGGACTATCAAATAAGACCTAAGGAACCATAGTCACCGCCCCGCCATGATCGTTCCTCATTTTTTGCGTTTTTCGGCCAAATTACTACAATTTCGCACGATTCCCATATTTTTGTGTGTTATAGCCCACGCCTTCCGAGTGGTCCCGGGACCTCCGGACCCCTATCGCCTAATATTTTTCGGGACTATCAAATAAGACCAAAGGAACCATAGTCACCGCCCTGTCAAGATCTTTCCACATTTTTTGCATGTTAGTGAAAAAGACCTAGAATTACGCCCGATTCCCATATTTTCGTGTGCTATACCCACGCCTTCCAATTGGTCCGGGGAGCCGCGGACCCTGATCGCCTAAAATTTTTCCGGACTATCAAATACGACCTAAGGTACCATAGTCACCGCCCCACCATGATCGTTCCAAATGCTTTGCATTTTTCGGCCAAAAAACTAGAACTCCGCGCGATTTGCATATTTTACTGTGCTATAGCTTACGCCTTCCGAGTGGTCCAGGGAGTCATGGACCCCGATCGCCTAAAATTTTCTGGGCCATCAAATACGACCTAAGGAACCATAGTCACCGCCCCGCTATGATCCTTCCTCGTTTATTGCATTTTTCGTCCAAAAAACTAGAATTCCGCTCGATTACCATATTTTTGTGTGCTATTGCCCACGCCTTCCGAGTGGGCCAGGCCGCCGGACTCAGATCGCCTAAAAAGTTTTTGGGCCATCAATTAGGACCTAAGGAACCATAGTCACCGCCTCGCTATGATCGTTCCTCATTTTTTGCATTTTTCGGCCAAAAAACTAGAATTCCGCCCGATTCCCATATTTTTGTGTGCTATCGCCCCCGCCTTCCGAGTGGGTCGGGCCCGCCGGAGCCGGATCGCCTAAAATTTTTTCGTACTATCAAATACAACCTAAGGAACCATAGTCACTGCCCCGTCATGATCGTTCCTAGTCTTTTGCGTTTTTCAGCCAAAAAATTAGAATTTCGCGCGATTTCCATATTTTCGTGTGCTTTAGCCCACGCCTTCCAAGGGTTCCCGGGAACCCCGAACCCCGATCGCCTAAAAATTTTCCGGGCCATCAAATACGACCTAAGGAACCATAGTAACCACCCCGCCATGATCGTTCCTCATTTTTTGCGTTTTTCGGCCAAACAATTAGAATTCCTCGCGATTCCCATTTTTTGTGTGTTATAGCCCACGCCTTCCGAGTGGTCCCGGGACCTCCTGACCCCTGTCGCCTAAAATATTTCCGGACTATCAAATACGACCTAAGGAACCATAGTATCCGCCCCGCCATGATCGTTCCTCATTTTTTGCGTTTTTTGGCCAAACAACTAGAATTCCGCTCGATTCCCATATTTTTGTGTGTTATATAGCCCACGCCTTCCGAGTGGTCCCGGGACCTCCGGACCCCTATCGCCTAATATTTTTACGGACTATCAAATAAGACCTAAGGAACCATAGTCACCGCCCCGCCATGATCGTTCCTCATATTTTGCGTTTTTCGGCCAAATTACTACAATTCCGCACGATTCCCATATTTTTGTGTGTTATAGCCCACGCCTTCCGAGTGGTCCCGGGACCTCCGGACCCCTATCGCCTAATATTTTTCCGTACTATCAAATAAGACCAAAGGAACCATAGTCACCGCCCTGTCAAGATCTTTCCACATTTTTTGCATGTTAGTGAAAAAGACCTAGAATTACGCCTGATTTCCATATTTTCGTGTGCTATACCCACGCCTTCAAATTGGTCCGGGGAGCCGCGGACCCTGATCGCCTAATATTTTTCCGGACTATCAAATACGACCTAAGGTCCATAGTCACCGCCCCACCATGATCGTTCCAAATGCTTTGCATTTTTCGGCCAAACAACTAGAACTCCGCGCGATTTGCATATTTTAGTGTGCTATAGCTAACGCCTTCCGAGTGGTCCCGGGAGCCGTGGACCCCGATCGCCTAAAATTTTCCGGGCCATCAAATATGACCTAAGGAACCATAGTAACCACCCCGCCATGATCGTTTCTCATTTTTGCATTTTTCGGCCAAACAACTAGAATTCAGCGCGATTCCCATATTTTTGTGTGTTATAGCCCACGCCTTCCGAGTGGTCCCGGGACCTCCTGACCCTTATCGCCTAAAATTTTTCCGGACTATCAAATACGACCTAAGGAACCATAGTATCCACCCCGCCATGATTGTTCCTCATATTTTGCATTTTTCGGCTAAACAACTAGAATTCCGCGCGATTCCCATATTTTTGTGTGTTATAGCCCACGCCTTCCGAGTGTTCCCGGGACCTCCGGACCCCTATCGCCTAAAAGTTTTTCGGACTATCAAAGAAGACCTAAGGAACCATAGTCACCTCCCAGCCATGATCGTTCCTAGTTTTTTCTTTTTTTCGGCCAAAAAATTAGAATTCCGCGCGATTCCCATATTTTCGTGTCCTATAGCCCACGCCTTCCAAGTGAACCCGGGAAATCCGGACCCCTATCGCCTAAAATTTTTCCGGACTATCAAATATGACCTAAGGAACCATAGTCACAGCCCAGCCATGATCATTCCTCATTTGTTGCGTTTTGCGGCAAAAAAACTAGAATTCCGCCCGATTATAATATTTTTGTGTGCTATTGCCCACCCCTCCAAGTGGTTCCGGGATCCCCGGACCCCGATCGCCTAAAATTTTTCCGGGCCGTGAAATATGACCTAAGGAACCATAGTAACCGTCCCGCCATCATCGTTTCTCATTTTTTGCATTTTTCGGCCAAAAAACTTGAATTACGCCCGATTCCCATATTTTCGTGTGCTATACCCACGCCATCCAAGTGGTCTGGGGAGCCGCGGACCCCGATCGCCTAAATATTTTCCGGACTATCAAATACGACCTAAGGTACCATAGTCACCGCTGTCCATGATCGTTCCAAATGCTTTGCATTTTTCGGCCAAAAAATTAGAACTCCGCGCGATTTGCATATTTTAGTGTGCTATAGCTTACGCCTTCCGAGTGGTCCCGGGAGCCGTGGACCCCGATCGCCTAAAATTTTTCGGGCCATCAAATACGACCTAAAGAACCATAGTCACCGCCCCGCCACGATCGTTTCTCATTTATTGCATTTTTGGGCCAAAAAACTAGAATTCCGCTCGATTACCATAATTTTGTGTGCTATTGCCCACGCCTTCCGAGTGGGCCGGGCCGCCGGTGTCGGATCACCTAAAAAATTTTCGGGCCATCAATTAAGACCTAAGGAACTATAGTCACCGCCTCGCCATGATCGTTCCTCATGTTTTGCATTTTTTGGCCAAAAAACTAGAATTCCGCCCGATTTCCATATTTTTCTGTGCTATCGCCCACGCCTTCCGAGTGGGTCGGGCCCCCCGGAGCTGAATCGCCTAAAACTTTTCCGGACTATCAAATACGACCTAAGCAACCATAGTCACCGCCCCGCCATAATTCCGCCCGATTTCCATATTTTCGTGTGCTTTAGCCCACGCCTTCCAAGGGGTCCCGGGAACCCCGAACCCCGATCGCCTAAATATTTTCCGGGCCATCAAATACGACCTAAGGAACCATAGTAACCACCCCGCCATGATCGTTCCTCATTTTTGCGTTTTTCGGCCAAACAACTAGAATTCCGCGCGATTCCCATATTTTTGTGTGTTATAGCCCACGCCTTCCGAGTGGTCGCGGGACCTCCTGACCCCTATCGCCTAAAAGTTTTTCGGACTATCAAATACGACCTAAGGAACCATAGTATCCTCCCCGCCATGATCGTTCCTCATTTTTTGCATTTTTCGGCCAAACAACTAGAATTCCGCGCGATTCCCATATTTTTGTGTGTTATAGCCCACGCCTTCCGAGTGGTCCCGGGACCTCCGGACCCCTATCACCTAATATATTTCCGGACTATCAAATAAGACCAAAGGAATCATAGTCACCGCCCTGTCAAGATCTTTCCACATTTTTTGCATGTAACTGAAAAAGACCTAGAGTTTCGCCCGATTCCCATATTTTCGTGTGCTATACCCACGCATTCCGAGTAGTCCCAAGAGCCGCGGACTCCGATCGCCTAAAATTATTCCGAGCAATCAAGTACGACCTAAGGAACCATAGTATCCATCCCGCCATGATCGTTCCTTATTTTTTGCATTTTTCGGCCAAACAACTAGAATTCCGCGCGATAGCCATATTTTTGTGTGATATAGCCCACACCTTCCGAGTGGTCCCGGGACCTCCGGACCCCTATCGCCTAAAATTTTTCCGGACTATCAAATGCGACCTAAGGAACCATAGTATCCGCCCCGCCATGATCGTTCCTCATTTTTTGTGTTTTTCGGCCAAACAACTAGAATTCCGCGCGATCCCATATTTTTGTGTGTTATAGCCCACGCCTTCCGAGTGGTCCCGGGTCTCCGGACCCCTATCGCCTAAATTTTTTCCGGACTATCAAATAAGACCTAAGGAACCATAATCAATGCCCAGCCATGATTGTTCCTAGGTTTTTCCGTTTTTCGGCCAAAAAACTAGAATTCTGCGCGATTCCCATATTTTCGTGTCCTATAGCCCACGCCTTCCAAGTGAACCCGGGAACTCCGGACCCCTATCGCCTAAAATTTTTCCGGACTATCAAATACGACCTAAGGAACCATAGTATCTGCCCCACCATGATCGTTCCTCATTTTTTGCATTTTTCGGCCAAACAACTAGAATTCCGCGCGATTCCCATATTTTTGTGTGTTATAGCCCACGCCTTCCGAGTGGTCCCGGGACATCCAGACCCCTATCGCCTAATATTTTTCCGGACTATCAAATAAGACCAAAGGAACCATAGTCACCGCCCTGTCAAGATCTTTCCACATTTTTTGCATGTAACTGAAAAAGACCTAGAATTTCGCCCGATTCCCATATTTTCGTGTGCTATACCCACGCATTCCGAGTAGTCCCAAGAGCCGCGGACTCCGATCGCCTAAAATTTTTCCGAGCAATCAAATACGACCTAAGGAACCATAGTATCCATCCCGCCATGATCGTTCCTTATTTTTTGCATTTTTCGGCCAAACAACTAGAATTCCGCGCGATAGCCATATTTTTGTGTGATATAGCCCACACCTTCCGAGTGGTCCCGGGACCTCCGGACCCCTATCACCTAAAATTTTTCCGGACTATCAAATACGACCTAAGGAACCATAGTATCCGCCCCGCCATGATCGTTCCTCATTTTTTGTGTTTTTCAGCCAAGCAACTAGAATTCCGCGCGATCCCATATTTTTGTGTGTTATAGCACACGCCTTCCGAGTGGTCCCGGGTCTCCGGACCCCTATCGCCTAAATTTTTTCCGGACTATCAAATAAGACCTAAGGAACCATAGTCACCGCCCAGCCATGATCGTTCCTAGTTTTTTCTATTTTTCGGCCAAAAAACTAGAATTCCGCGCGATTCCCATATTTTCGTGTCCTATAGCCCACGCCTTCCAAGTGAACCCGGGAACTCCGGACCCCTATCGCCTAAAATTTTTCCGGACTATCAAATATGACCTAAGGAACCATAGTATCCACCCCACCATGATCGTTCCTCATTTTTTGCATTTTTCGGCCAAACAATTAGAATTCCGCGCGATTCCCATATTTTTGTGTGTTATAGCCCACGCCTTCCGAGTGGTCCCGGGACCTCCGGACCCCTATCGCCTAATATTTTTCCGGACTATCAAATAAGACCAAAGGAACCATAGTCACCGCCCTATCAAGATCTTTCCACATTTTTTGCATGTAACTGAAAAAGACCTAGAATTTCGCCCGATTCCCATATTTTCATGTGCTATACCCACGCATTCCGAGTAGTCCCAAGAGCCGCGGACTCCTATCGCCTAAAATTTTTTCGAGCAATCAAATACGAACTAAGGAACCATAGTATCCGTCCCGCCATGATCGTTCCTTATTTTTTGCATTTTTCGGCCAAACAACTAGAATTCCGCGCGATTCCCATATTTTTGTGTGTTATAGCCCACGCCTTCCGAGTGGTCGCGGGACCTCCTGACCCCTATCGCCTAAAAGTTTTTCGGACTATCAAATACGACCTAAGGAACCATAGTATACTCCCCCCATGATCGTTCCTCATTTTTTCCATTTTTCGGCCAAACAACTAGAATTCCGCGCGATTCCCATATTTTTGTGTGTTATAGCCCACGCCTTCCGAGTGGTCCCGGGACCTCCGGACCCCTATCACCTAATATATTTCCGGACTATCAAATAAGACCAAAGGAACCATAGTCACCGCCCTGTCAAGATCTTTCCACATTTTTTGCATGTAACTGAAAAAGACCTAGAATTTGGCCCGATTCCCATATTTTCGTGTGCTATACCCACGCATTCCGAGTAGTCCCAAGTGCCGCGGACTCCGATCGCCTAAAATTTTTCCGAGCAATCAAATACGACCTAAAGAACCATAGTATCCGTCCCGCCATGATCGTTCCTTATTTTTTGCATTTTTCGGCCAAACAACAAGAATTCCGCGCGATAGCCATATTTTTGTGTGATATAGCCCACACCTTCCGAGTGGTCCCGGGACCTCCGGACCCCTATCGCCTAAAATTTTTCTGGACTATCAAATACGACCTAAGGAACCATAGTATCCGCCCCGCCATGATCGTTCCTCATTTTTTGTGTTTTTCGGCCAAACAACTAGAATTCCGCGCGATCCCATATGTTTGTGTGTTATAGCCCACGCCTTCCGAGTGGTCCCGGGTCTCCGGACCCCTATCGCCTAAAATTTTTCCGGACTATCAAATAAGACCTAAGGAACCATAGTCACCACCCAGCCATGATCGTTCCTAGTTTTTTCTATTTTTCGGCAAAAAACTAGAATTCCGCGCGATTCCCATATTTTCGTGTCCTATAGCCCACGCCTTCCAAGTGAACCCGGGAACTCCGGACCCCTATCGCCTAAACTTTTTCCGGACTATAAAATACGACCTAAGGAACCATAGTATCCGCCCCACCATGATCGTTCCTCATTTTTTGCATTTTTCGGCCAAACAACAAGAATTCCGCGCGATTCCCATATTTTTGTGTGTTATAGTCCACGCCTTCCGAGTGGTCCCGGGACCTCCGGACCCCTATCGCCTAATATTTTTCCGGACTTTCAAATAAGACCAAAGGAACCATAGTCACCGCCCTGTCAAGATCTTTCCACATTTTTTGCATGTAACTGAAAAAGACCTAGAATTTCGCCCGATTCCCATATTTTCGTGTGCTATACCCACGCATTCCGAGTAGTCCCAAGAGCCACGGACTCCGATCGCCTAAAATTTTCCGAGCAATCAAATTCGACCTAAGGAACCATAGTATCCGTCCCGCCATGATCGTTCCTTATTTTTTGTGTTTTTCGGCCAAACAACTAGAATTCCGCGCGATAGCCATATTTTTGTGTGATATAGCCCACACCTTCCGAGTGGTCCCGGGACCTCCGGACACCTATCGCCTAAAATTTTTCCGGACTATCAAATACGACCTAAGGAACCATAGTATCCGCCCCGCCATGATCGTTCCTCATTTTTTGTGTTTTTCTGCCAAACAACTAGAATTCCGCGCGATCCCATATTTTTGTGTGTTATAGCCCACGCCTTCCGAGTGGTCCCGGGTCTCCGGACCCCTATCGCCTAAAATTTTTCCGGACTATCAAATTTGACCTAAGGAACCATAGTATCCACCCCGCCATGATCGTTCCTCATTTTTTGTGTTTTTCGGCCAAACAACTAGAATTCCGCGTGATCCCATATTTTTGCGTGTTATAGCCCACGCCTTCCGAACCCCTATCGCCTAAATTTTTTCCGGACTATTAAATAAGACCTAAGGAACCATAGTCACCGCCCAGCCATGATCGTTCCTAGTTTTTTCTATTTTCGGCCAAAAAACTAGAATTCCGCGCGATTCCCATATTTTCGTGTCCTATAGCCCACGGCTTCCAAGTGAACCCAGGAACTCCGGACCCCTATCGCCTAAAATTTTTCCGGACTATCAAATACGACCTAAGGAACCATAGTCACCACCCAGCCATGATCATTTCTCATTTGTTGCGTTTTTCGGCCAAAATACTAGAATTCCGCCCGATTACAATATTTTTGTGTGCTATTGCCCACCCTTCCAAGTGGTTCCGGGACCCCCGGACCCCGATCGCTTAAAATTTTTCCGGGCCGTCAAATACGACCTAAGGAACCATAGTAACCGCCCCGCCATCATCGTTTCTCATTTTTTGCATTTTTCGGCCAAAAAACTAGAATTACGCCCGATTACCATATTTTCGTGTGCTGTACCCACGCCTTCCAAGTGGCCCAGGGAGCCGCAGACCCCGATCGCCTAAAATTTTTCCGGACTATCAAATATGACCTAAGGAACCATAGTATCCGCCCCGCCATGATCGTTCCTCATTTTTTGTGTTTTTCGGCCAAACAACTAGAATTCCGCGCGATCCCATATTTTTGTGTGTTATAGCCCACGCCTTCCGAGTGGTCCCGGGTCTCCGGACCCCTATCGCCTAAAATTTTTCCGGACTATCAAATAAGACCTAAGGAACCATAGTCACCACCCAGCCATGATCGTTCCTAGTTTTTTCTATTTTTCGGCAAAAAACTAGAATTCCGCGCGATTCCCATATTTTCGTGTCCTATAGCCCACGCCTTCCAAGTGAACCCGGGAACTCCGGACCCCTATCGCCTAAACTTTTTCCGGACTATCAAATACGACCTAAGGAACCATAGTATCCGCCCCACCATGATCGTTCCTCATTTTTTGCATTTTTCGGCCAAACAACAAGAATTCCGCGCGATTCCCATATTTTTGTGTGTTATAGTCCACGCCTTCCGAGTGGTCCCGGGACCTCCGGACCCCTATCGCCTAATATTTTTCCGGACTATCAAATAAGACCAAAGGAACCATAGTCACCGCCCTGTCAAGATCTTTCCACATTTTTTGCATGTAACTGAAAAAGACCTAGAATTTCGCCCGATTCCCATATTTTCGTGTGCTATACCCACGCATTCCGAGTAGTCCCAAGAGCCACGGACTCCGATCGCCTAAAATTTTCCGAGCAATCAAATACGACCTAAGGAACCATAGTATCCGTCCCGCCATGATCGTTCCTTATTTTTTGTGTTTTTCGGCCAAACAACTAGAATTCCGCGCGATAGCCATATTTTTGTGTGATATAGCCCACACCTTCCGAGTGGTCCCGGGACCTCCGGACACCTATCGCCTAAAATTTTTCCGGACTATCAAATACGACCTAAGGAACCATAGTATCCGCCCCGCCATGATCGTTCCTCATTTTTTGTGTTTTTCGGCCAAACAACTAGAATTCCGCGCGATCCCATATTTTTGTGTGTTATAGCCCACGCCTTCCGAGTGGTCCCGAGTCTCCGGACCCCTATCGCCTAAAATTTTTCCGGACTATCAAATTTGACCTAAGGAACCATAGTATCCACCCCGCCATGATCGTTCCTCATTTTTTGTGTTTTTCGGCCAAACAACTAGAATTCCGCGTGATCCCATATTTTTGCGTGTTATAGCCCACGCCTTCCGGACCCCTATCGCCTAAATTTTTTCCGGACTATTAAATAAGACCTAAGGAACCATAGTCACCGCCCAGCCATGATCGTTCCTAGTTTTTTCTGTTTTTCGGCCAAAAAACTAGAATTCCGCGCGATTCCCATATTTTCGTGTCCTATAGCCCACGGCTTCCAAGTGAACCCGGGAACTCCGGACCCCTATCGCCTAAAACTTTTCCGGACTATCAAATATGACCTAAGGAACCATAGTCACCACCCAGCCATGATCATTTCTCATTTGTTGCGTTTTTCGGCCAAAATACTAGAATTCCGCCCGATTACAATATTTTTGAATAGCCCACCCTTCCAAGTGGTTCCGGGACCCCCGGACCCCGATCGCTTAAAATTTTTCCGGGCCGTCAAATACGACCTAAGGAACCATAGTAACCGCCCCGCCATCATCGTTTCTCATTTTTTGCATTTTTCGGCCAAAAAACTAGAATTACGCCCGATTACCATATTTTCGTGTGCTGTACCCACGCCTTCCAAGTGGTCCAGGGAGCCGCGGACCCCGATCGCCTAAAATTTTTCCGGACTATCAAATACGACCTAAGGAACCATAGTATCCGTCCCGCTATGATCGTTCCTTATTTTTTGCATTTTTCGGCCAAACAACTAGAATTCCGCGCGATTGCCATATTTTTTTGTGTTATAGCCCACACCTTCCGAGTGGTCCCGGGACCTCCGGACCCCTATCGCCTAAAATTTTTCCGGACTATCAAATTTGACCTAAGGAACCATAGTATCCACCCCGCCATGATCGTTCCTCATTTTTGTGTTTTTCGGCCAAACAACTAGTATTCCGCGCGATCCCATATTTTTGTGTGTTATAGCCCACGTCTTCCGAGTGGTCCCGGGTCTCCGGACCCCTATCGCCTAAATTTTTTCCGGACTATTAAATAAGACCTAAGGAACCATAGTCACCGCCCAGCCATGATCGTTCCTAGTTTTTTCTGTTTTTCGGCCAAAACACTAGAATTCCACGCGATTTCCATATTTTCGTGTCCTATAGCCCACGCCTTCCAAGTGAACTCAGGAACTCCGGACCCCTATAGCCTAAAATTTTTCCGGACTATCAAATACAACCTAAGGAACCATAGTCACCGCCCAGCCATGATCATTCCTAATATGTTGCGTTTTTCGGCCAAAAAACTAAAATTCCACCCGATTACAATATTTTTGTGTGCTATTGCCCACCCTTCCAAGTGGTTCCGGGACCCCCGGACCCCGATCGCTTAAAATTTTTCCGGGCCGTCAAATACGACCTAAGGAACCATAGTAACCACCCCGCCATCATCGTTTCTCATTTTTTGTATTTTTCGGCCAAAAAACTAGAATTACGCCCGATTCCCATATTTTCATGTGCTATACCCCCGCCTTCCAAGTGGTCCGGGGAGCCGCGGACCTCGATCGCCTAAAATTTTTCCGGACTATCAAATACGACCTAAGGTACCATAGTCACCGCCCCACCATGATTGTTCCAAATGCTTTGCATTTTTCGGCCAAAAAACTAGAACTCCGCGCGATTTGCATATTTTAGTGTGCTATAGCTTACGTGTTCCGAGTGGTCCCGGGAGCCGTGGACCCCGATCGCCTAAAATTTTCCGTGCCATCAAATATGACCTAAGGAACCATAGTCACCGCTCCGCCATGATCGTTCCTCATTTATTGCGTTTTTCGGCCAAAAAACTAGAATTCCGCTCGATTACCATATTTTTGGTGCTATTGCCCACGCCTTCCGAGTGGGCCGGGCCGCCGGTCTCACATTGCCTAAAAAATCTTCGGGCCATCAATTAAGACCTAAGGAACCATAGTCACCACCTCGCCATGATCGTTCCTCATTCTTTGCATTTTTGGGCCAAAAAACTAGAATTCCGCCCGATTCCCATATTTTTGTGTGCTATCGCCAAACGCCTTCCAAGTGGGTCGGGCCCCTCGGAGCCGGATCGCCTAAAAATTTTCCGAACTATCAAATACGACCTAAGGAACCATAGTCACCGCCCCGCCATGATCGTTCCTAGTCTTTTGCGTTTTTCAGCCAAAAACTAGAATTTCGTGCGATTTCCATATTTTCGTGTGCTTTAGCCCATGCCTTCCAAGGGGTCCCGGGAGCCCCGAACCCCGATCGCCTAAAAATATTCCGGGCCATCAAAGACGACCTAAGGAACCATAGTAACCACCCCGCCATGATCGTTCCTCATTTTTTGCGTTTTTCGGCCAAACAACTAGAATTCCGCGCGATTCCCATATTTTTGTGTGTTATATCCCACGCCTTTCGAGTGGTCCCGGGACCTCCGGACCCCTATCGCCTAATATTTTTCCGGACTATCAAATAAGACCAAAGGAACCATAGTCACCGCCCTGCCAAGATCTTTCCACATTTTTTGCATGTTACTGAAAAAGACCTAGAATTTCGCCCGATTCCCATTTTTTCGTGTGCCATACCCACGCATTCCGAGTGGTCCCAAGAGCCGCGGACCCCGATCGCCTAAAAGTTTTCCGGGCAATCAAATACGACCTAAGGAACCATAGTATCCGCCCCGCCATGATCGTTCCTTATTTTTTGCGTTTTTCGGCCAAACAACTAGAATTCCGCGCGATTCCCATATTTTTGTGTGTTATAGCCCACACCTTCCGAGTGGTCCCGGGACCTCCGGACCCCTATCGCCTAAAATTTTTCCGGACTATCAAATACGACCTAAGGAACCATAGTATCTGCCCCGCCATGATCGTTCCTCATTTTTTGTGTTTTTCGGCCAAACAAATAGAATTCCGCGCGATCCCATATTTTTGTGTGTTATAGCCCACGCCTTCCGAGTGGTCCCGGGTCTCCGGACCCCTATCGCCTAAATTTTTTCCGGACTATTAAATAAGACCTAAGGAACCATAGTCATCGCCCAGCCATGATCGTTCCTAGTTTTTTCTTTTTTTCGGCCAAAAAACTAGAATTCCGCGCGATTCCCATATTTTCGTGTCCTATAGCCCACGGCTTCCAAGTGAACCCGGGAACTCCGGACCCCTATCGCCTAAAATTTTTCCGGACTATCAAATATGACCTAAGGAACCATAGTCACCACCCAGCCATGATCATTTCTCATTTGTTGCGTTTTTTGGCCAAAATACTAGAATTCCGCCCGATTACAATATTTTTGTGTGCTATTGCCCATCCTTCCAAGTGGTTCCGGGACCCCCGGACCCCGATCGCTTAAAATTTTTCCGGGCCGTCAAATACGACCTAAGGAACCATAGTAACCGCCCCGCCATCATCGTTTCTCATTTTTTGCATTTTTCGGCCAAAAAACTAGAATTACGCCCGATTACCATATTTTCGTGTGCTGTACCCACGCCTTCCAAGTGGTCCAGGGAGCCGCGGACCCCGATCGCCTAAAATTTTTCCGGACTATCAAATACGACCTAAGGAACCATAGTATCCGTCCCGCTATGATCGTTCCTTATTTTTTGCATTTTTCGGCCAAACAACTAGAATTCCGCGCGATTGCCATATTTTTTTGTGTTATAGCCCACACCTTCCGAGTGGTCCCGGGACCTCCGGACCCCTATCGCCTAAAATTTTTCCGGACTATCAAATTTGACCTAAGGAACCATAGTATCCACCCCGCCATGATCGTTCCTCATTTTTTGTGTTTTTCGGCCAAACAACTAGTATTCCGCGCGATCCCATATTTTTGTGTGTTATAGCCCACGTCTTCCGAGTGGTCCCGGGTCTCCGGACCCCTATCGCCTAAATTTTTTCCGGACTATTAAATAAGACCTAAGGAACCATAGTCACCGCCCAGCCATGATCGTTCCTAGTTTTTTCTGTTTTTCGGCCAAAACACTAGAATTCCGCGCGATTTCCATATTTTCGTGTCCTATAGCCCACGCCTTCCAAGTGAACTCAGGAACTCCGGACCCCTATAGCCTAAAATTTTTCCGGACTATCAAATACAACCTAAGGAACCATAGTCACCGCCCAGCCATGATCATTCCTAATATGTTGCGTTTTTCGGCCAAAAAACTAAAATTCCGCCCGATTACAATATTTTTGTGTGCTATTGCCCACCCTTCCAAGTGGTTCCGGGACCCCCGGACCCCGATCGCTTAAAATTTTTCCGGGCCGTCAAATACGACCTAAGGAACCATAGTAACCACCCCGCCATCATCGTTTCTCATTTTTTGTATTTTTCGGCCAAAAAACTAGAATTACGCCCGATTCCCATATTTTCATGTGCTATACCCCCGCCTTCCAAGTGGTCCGGGGAGCCGCGGACCTCGATCGCCTAAAATTTTTCCGGACTATCAAATACGACCTAAGGTACCATAGTCACCGCCCCACCATGATTGTTCCAAATGCTTTGCATTTTTCGGCCAAAAAACTAGAACTCCGCGCGATTTGCATATTTTAGTGTGCTATAGCTTACGTCTTCCGAGTGGTCCCGGGAGCCGTGGACCCCGATCGCCTAAAATTTTCCGGGCCATCAAAGACGACCTAAGGAACCATAGTAACCACCCCGCCATGATCGTTCCTCATTTTTTGCGTTTTTCGGCCAAACAACTAGAATTCCGCGCGATTCCCATATTTTTGTGTGTTATAGCCCACGCCTTCCGAGTGGTCCCGGGACCTCCGGACCCCTATCGCCTAATATTTTTCCGGACTATCAAATAAGACCAAAGGAACCATAGTCACCGCCCTGCCAAGATCTTTCCACATTTTTTGCATGTTACTGAAAAAGACCTAGAATTTCGCCCGATTCCCATTTTTTCGTGTGCCATACCCACGCATTCCGAGTGGTCCCAAGAGCCGCGGACCCCGATCGCCTAAAAGTTTTCCGGGCAATCAAATACGACCTAAGGAACTATAGTATCCGCCCCGCCATGATCGTTCCTTATTTTTTGCGTTTTTCGGCCAAACAACTAGAATTCCGCGCGATTCCCATATTTTTGTGTGTTATAGCCCACACCTTCCGAGTGGTCCCGGGACCTCCGGACCCCTATCGCCTAAAATTTTTCCGGACTATCAAATACGACCTAAGGAACCATAGTATCTGCCCCGCCATGATCGTTCCTCATTTTTTGTGTTTTTCGGCCAAACAAATAGAATTCCGCGCGATCCCATATTTTTGTGTGTTATAGCCCACGCCTTCCGAGTGGTCCCGGGTCTCCGGACCCCTATCGCCTAAATTTTTTCCGGACTATTAAATAAGACCTAAGGAACCATAGTCACCGCCCAGCCATGATCGTTCCTAGTTTTTTCTATTTTTCGGCCAAAAAACTAGAATTCCGCGCGATTCCCATATTTTCGTGTCCTATAGCCCACGGCTTCCAAGTGAACCCGGGAACTCCGGACCCCTATCGCCTAAAATTTTTCCGGACTATCAAATATGACCTAAGGAACCATAGTCACCACCCAGCCATGATCATTTCTCATTTGTTGCGTTTTTCGGCCAAAATACTAGAATTCCGCCCGATTACAATATTTTTGTGTGCTATTGCCCACCCTTCCAAGTGGTTCCGGGACCCCCGGACCCCGATCGCTTAAAATTTTTCCGGGCCGTCAAATACGACCTAAGGAACCATAGTAACCGCCCCGCCATCATCGTTTCTCATTTTTTGCATTTTTCGGCCAAAAAACTAGAATTACGCCCGATTACCATATTTTCGTGTGCTGTACCCACGCCTTCCAAGTGGTCCAGGGAGCCGCGGACCCCGATCGCCTAAAATTTTTCCGGACTATCAAATACGACCTAAGGAACCATAGTATCCGTCCCGCTATGATCGTTCCTTATTTTTTGCATTTTTCGGCCAAACAACTAGAATTCCGCGCGATTGCCATATTTTTTTGTGTTATAGCCCACACCTTCCGAGTGGTCCCGGGACCTCCGGACCCCTATCGCCTAAAATTTTTCCGGACTATCAAATTTGACCTAAGGAACCATAGTATCCACCCCGCCATGATCGTTCCTCATTTTTTGTGTTTTTCGGCCAAACAACTAGTATTCCGCGCGATTCCATATTTTTGTGTGTTATAGCCCACGTCTTCCGAGTGGTCCCGGGTCTCCGGACCCCTATCGCCTAAATTTTTTCCGGACTATTAAATAAGACCTAAGGAACCATAGTCACCGCCCATCCATGATCGTTCCTAGTTTTTTCTGTTTTTCGGCCAAAACACTAGAATTCCGCGCGATTTCCATATTTTCGTGTCCTATAGCCCACGCCTTCCAAGTGAACTCAGGAACTCCGGACCCCTATAGCCTAAAATTTTTCCGGACTATCAAATACAACCTAAGGAACCATAGTCACCGCCCAGCCATGATCATTCCTAATATGTTGCGTTTTTCGGCCAAAAAACTAAAATTCCGCCCGATTACAATATTTTTGTGTGCTATTGCCCACCCTTCCAAGTGGTTCCGGGACCCCCGGACCCCGATCGCTTAAAATTTTTCCGGGCCGTCAAATACGACCTAAGGAACCATAGTAACCACCCCGCCATCATCGTTTCTCATTTTTTGTATTTTTCGGCCAAAAAACTAGAATTACGCCCGATTCCCATATTTTCATGTGCTATACCCCCGCCTTCCAAGTGGTCCGGGGAGCCGCGGACCTCGATCGCCTAAAATTTTTCCGGACTATCAAATACGACCTAAGGTACCATAGTCACCGCCCCACCATGATTGTTCCAAATGCTTTGCATTTTTCGGCCAAAAAACTAGAACTCCGCGCGATTTGCATATTTTAGTGTGCTATAGCTTACGTCTTCCGAGTGGTCCCGGGAGCCGTGGACCCCGATCGCCTAAAATTTTCCGTGCCATCAAATATGACCTAAGGAACCATAGTCACCGCTCCGCCATGATCGTTCCTCATTTATTGCGTTTTTCGGCCAAAAAACTAGAATTCCGCTCGATTACCATATTTTTGGTGCTATTGCCCACGCCTTCCGAGTGGGCCGGGCCGCCGGTCTCACATCGCCTAAAAAATCTTCGGGCCATCAATTAAGACCTAAGGAACCATAGTCACCACCTCGCCATGATCGTTCCTCATTCTTTGCATTTTTGGGCCAAAAAACTAGAATTCCGCCCGATTCCCATATTTTTGTGTGCTATCGCCAACGCCTTCCAAGTGGGTCGGGCCCCTCGGAGCCGGATCGCCTAAAAATTTTCCGAACTATCAAATACGACCTAAGGAACCATAGTCACCGCCCCGCCATGATCGTTCCTAGTCTTTTGCGTTTTTCAGCCAAAAACTAGAATTTCGTGCGATTTCCATATTTTCGTGTGCTTTAGCCCATGCCTTCCAAGGGGTCCCGGGAGCCCCGAACCCCGATCGCCTAAAAATATTCCGGGCCATCAAAGACGACCTAAGGAACCATAGTAACCACCCCGCCATGATCGTTCCTCATTTTTTGCGTTTTTCGGCCAAACAACTAGAATTCCGCGCGATTCCCATATTTTTGTGTGTTATATCCCACGCCTTTCGAGTGGTCCCGGGACCTCCGGACCCCTATCGCCTAATATTTTTCCGGACTATCAAATAAGACCAAAGGAACCATAGTCACCGCCCTGCCAAGATCTTTCCACATTTTTTGCATGTTACTGAAAAAGACCTAGAATTTCGCCCGATTCCCATTTTTTCGTGTGCCATACCCACGCATTCCGAGTGGTCCCAAGAGCCGCGGACCCCGATCGCCTAAAAGTTTTCCGGGCAATCAAATACGACCTAAGGAACTATAGTATCCGCCCCGCCATGATCGTTCCTTATTTTTTGCGTTTTTCGGCCAAACAACTAGAATTCCGCGCGATTCCCATATTTTTGTGTGTTATAGCCCACACCTTCCGAGTGGTCCCGGGACCTCCGGACCCCTATCGCCTAAAATTTTTCCGGACTATCAAATACGACCTAAGGAACCATAGTATCTGCCCCGCCATGATCGTTCCTCATTTTTTGTGTTTTTCGGCCAAACAAATAGAATTCCGCGCGATCCCATATTTTTGTGTGTTATAGCCCACGCCTTCCGAGTGGTCCCGGGTCTCCGGACCCCTATCGCCTAAAATTTTTCCGGACTATCAAATAAGACCTAAGGAACCATAGTCACCACCCAGCCATGATCGTTCCTAGTTTTTTCTGTTTTTCGGCCAAAAAACTAGAATTCCGCGCGATTCCCATATTTTCGTGTCCTATAGCCCACGCCTTCCAAGTGAACCTGGGAACTCCGGACCCCTATCGCCTAAAATTTTTTTCGGACTATCAAATATGACCTAAGGAACCATAGTCACCACCCAGCCATGATCATTCCTCATTTGTTGCGTTTTTCGGCCAAAAAACTAGAATTCCGCCCGATTACAATATTTTTGTGTGCTATTGCCCACCCTTCCAAGTGGTTCAGGGAACCCCGGACCCCGATCGCGTAAACATTTTCCGATCCGTCAAATACGACCTAAGGAACCATAGTAACCGCCCCGCCATCATCGTTTCTCATTTTTTGCATTTTTCGGCCAAAAAACTAGAATTACGCCCGATTCCCATATTTTCGTTTGCTATACCCACGCCTTCCAAGTGGTCCGGGGAGCCGCGGACCCTGATCGCCTAAAATTTTTGCGGACTATCAAATACGACCTAAGGTACCATAGACACCGCCCCACCATGATCGTTCCAAATGCTTTGCATTTTTCGGCCAAAAAACTAGAACTCCGCGCGATTTGCATATTTTAGTGGGCTATAGCTTACGTCTTCCGAGTGGTCCCGGGAGCCGTGGACCCCGATCGCCTAAAATTTTCCGGGCCATCAAATATGACCTAAGGAACCATAGTCAGCGCCCCGCCATGATCGTTCCTCATTTATTGCGTTTTTCGGACAAAAAACTAGAATTCCGCTCGATTACCATATTTTTGTGTGCTATTGCCCACGCCTTCCGAGTGGGCTGGGCCGCCGGTATCGGATCGCCTAAAAATATTTCGGGCCATCAATTAAGACCTAAGGAACCATAGTCACCGCCTCGCCATGATCGTTCCTCATTTTTTGCATTTTTTGGCCAAAAAACTAGAATTCCGCCTGATTCCCATATTTTTTTGTGCTATCGCCCATGCCTTCCGAGTGGTCCCGGGAACCCCGAACCCCGATCGCCTAAAAATTTTTGGGGCCATCAAATATGACCTAAGGAACCATAGTAACCACCCCGCCATGATCGTTCCTCATTTTTTGCGTTTTTCGGCCAAACAACTAGAATTCCGCGCGATTCCCATATTTTTGTGTGTTATAGCCCACGCCTTCCGAGTGGTCCCGGGACCTCCTGACCCCTATCGCCTAAAATTTTTCCGGACTATCAAATACGACCTAAGGAACCATAGTATCCGCCCCGCCATGATCGTTCCTCATTTTTTGCGTTTTTCGGCCAAACAACTAGAATTCCGCGCGATTCCCATATTTTTGTGTGTTATAGCCCACGCCTTCCGAGTGGTCCCGGGACCTCCGGACCCCTATCGCCTAATATTTTTCCGGACTATCAAATAAGACCAAAGGAACCATAGTCACCGCCCTGCCAAGATCTTTCCACATTTTTTGCATGTTACTGAAAAAGACCTAGAATTTCGCCCGATTCCCATATTTTCGTGTGCTATACCCACGCATTCCGAAGTGAACCCTGGAACTCCGGACCCCTATCGCCTAAAATTTTTTCGGACTATCAAATACGACCTAACGAACCATAGTCACCGCCCAGCCATGATCATTCCTCATTTGTTATGTTTTTCGGCCAAAAAATTAGAATTTCGCCCGATTACAATATTTTTGTGTGCTATTGCCCACCCTTCCAAGTGGTTCCGGGACCCACTGACCCCGATCGGCTAAAACTTTTCCGGGCCGTCAAATATGACCTAAGGAACCATAGTAACCACCCCGCCATGATCGTTCCTCATATTTTGCATTTTTCGGACAAACAACTAGAATTCCGCGCGATTCCCATATTTGTGTGTGTTATAGCCCATGCCTTCCGAGTGGTCCCGGGACCTCCTGACCCCTATCGCCTAAAATTTTTCCGGACTATCAAATACGACCTAAGGAACCATAGTATCCGCCCCGCCATGATCGTTCCTCATTTTTTGCGTTTTTCGGCCAAACAACTAGAATTCCGCGCGATTCCCATATTTTTGTGTGTTATAGCCCACGCCTTCCGAGTGGTCCCGGGACCTCCGGACCCCTATCGCCTAATATTTTTCCGGACTATCAAATAAGACCAAAGGAACCATAGTCACCGCCCTGCCAAGATCTTTCCAAATTTTTTGCATGTTACTAAAAAAGACCTAGAATTTCGCCCGATTCCCATATTTTCGTGTGCTATACCCACGCATTCCGAGTGGTCCCAAAAGCCGCGGACCCCGATCGCCTAAACTTTTTTCGGGAAATCAAATACGACCTAAGGAACCATAGTATCCGCCCCGCCATGATCGTTCCTCATTTTTTGCATTTTTCGGCCAAACAACTAGAATTCCGCGCGATTCCCATATTTTTGTGTGTTATAGCCCACGCCTTCCGAGTGGTCCCGGGACCTCCGGACCCCTATCGCCTAATATTTTTCCGGACTATCAAATAAGACCAAAGGAACCATAGTCACCGCCCTGCCAAGATCTTTCCACATTTTTTGCATGTTACTGAAAAAGACCTAGAATTTCGCCCGATTCCCATTTTTTCGTGTGCTATACCCACGCATTCCGAGTGGTCCCAAGAGCCGCGGACCCCGATCGGCTAAAATTTTTCCGGGCAATCAAATATGACCTAAGGAACTATAGTATCCGCCCCGCCATGATCGTTCCTTATCTTTTGCGTTTTTCGGCCAAACAACTAGAATTTCGCGCGATTCCCATATTTTTGTGTGTTATAGTCCACACCTTCCGAGTGGTCCCGGGACCTCCGGACCCCTATCGCCTAAAATTTTTCCGGACTATCAAATACGACCTAAGGAACCATAGTATCCGCCCCGCCATGATCGTTCCTCATTTTTTGTGTTTTTCGGCCAAACAAATAGAATTCCGCGTGATCCCATATTTTTGTGTGTTATAGCCCACGCCTTCCGAGTGGTCCCGGGTCTCCGGACCCCTATCGCCTAAAATTTTTCGGACTATCAAATAAGACCTAAGGAACCATAGTCACCGCCCAGCCATGATCGTTCCTAGTTTTTTCTGTTTTTCGGCCAAAAAACTAGAATTCCGCGCGATTCCCATATTTTCGTGTCCTATAGCCCACGCCTTCCAAGTGAACCCGGGAACTCCGGACCCCTATCGCCTAAAATTTTTTTGGACTATCAAATATGACCTAAGGGACAATAGTCACCGCCCAGCCATGATCATTCCTCATTTGTTACGTTTTTCGGCAAAAAAATTAGAATTCCGCCCGATTACAATATTTTTGTGTGCTATTGCCCACCCTTCCAAGTGGTTCCGGGACCCACTGATCCCGATCGCCTAAAAATTTTCTGGGCCGTCAAATACGACTTAAGGAACCATAGTAACCACCCCGCCATGATCGTTCCTCATATTTTGCATTTTTCGGCCAAACAACTAGAATTCCGCGCGATTCCCATATTTTTGTGTGTTATAGCCCACGCCTTCCGAGTGGTCCCGGGACCTCCTGACCCCTATCGCCTAAAATTTTTCCGGACTATCAAATACGACCTAAGGAACCATAGTATCCGCCCCGCCATGATCGTTCCTCATTTTTTGCGTTTTTCGGCCAAACAACTAGAATTCCGCGCGATTCCCATATTTTTGTGTGTTATAGCCCACGCCTTCCGAGTGGTCCCGGGACCTCCGGACCCCTATCGCCTAATATTTTTCCGGACTATCAAATAAGACCAAAGGAACCATAGTCACCGCCCTGCCAAGATCTTTCCACATTTTTTGCATGTTACTGAAAAAGACCTAGAATTTCGCCCGATTCCCATATTTTCGTGTGCTATACCCACGCATTCCGAGTGGTCCCAAGAGCCGCGGACCCCGATCACCTAAAATTTTTCCGGGCAATCAAATACGACCTAAGGAACCATAGAATCCGCCCCGCCATGAGCGTTCCTCATTTTTTGCATTTTTCGGCCAAACAACTAGAATTCCGCGCGATTCCCATATTTTTGCATGTTATATCCCACGCCTTCCGAGTGGTCCCGGGACCTCCGGACCCCTATCGCCTAATATTTTTCCGGACTATCAAATAAGACCAAAGGAACCATAGTCACCGCCCTACCAAGATCTTTCCACATTTTTTGCATGTTACTAAAAAAGACCTAGAATTTCGCCCGATTCCCATTTTTTCGTGTGCTATACCCACGCATTCCGAGTGGTCCCAAGAGCCGCGGACCCCTATCGCCTAAAATTTTTTCGGACTATCAAATACGACCTAAGGAACCATAGTATCCGCCCCGCCATGATCGTTCCTCATTTTTTGCGTTTTTCGGCCAAACAACTAGAATTCCGCGCGATTCCCATATTTTTGTGTGTTATAGCCCACACTTTCCGAGTGGTCCCGGGACCTCCGGACCCCTATCGCCTAAAATTTTTCCGGACTATCAAATACGACCTAAGGAACCATAGTATCTGCCCCGCCATGATCGTTCCTCATTTTTTGTGTTTTTCGGCCAAACAAATAGAATTCCGCGCGATCCCATATTTTTGTGTGTTATAGCCCACGCCTTCCGAGTGGTCCCGGGTCTCCGGACCCCTATCGCCTAAAATTTTTCGGACTTTCAAATAAGACCTTAGGAACCATAATCACCGCCCAGCCATGATCGTTCCTAGTTTTTTCTGTTTTTCGGCCAAAAAACTAGAATTCCGCGCGATTCCCATATTTTCGTGTCCTATAGCCCACGCCTTCCAAGTGAACCGGGAACTCCGGACCCCTATCGCCTAAAATTTTTCGGGACTATCAAATACGACCTAAGGAACCATAGTCACCGCCCAGCCATGATCATTCCTCATTTGTTGCGTTTTTCGGCCAAAAAACTAGAATTCCGCCCGATTACAATGTCTTTGTGTGCTATTGCCCACCCTTCCAAGTGGTTCCGGGACCCCCGTACCCCGATCGCCTAAAAACTTTTCGGGCCATCAAATACGACCTAAGAAACCATAGTAACCGCCCCGCCATCATTGTTTCTCATTTTTTACATTTTTCGGCCAAAAAACTAGAATTACGCCTGATTCCCATATTTTCGTGTGCTATACCCACGCCTTCCAAGTGGTCCGGGGAGCCGCGGACCCCGATCGCCTAAAGTTTTTTAGGACTATCAAATACGACCTAAGGTACCATAGTCACCGCCCCACCATGATCGTTCCAAATGCTTTGCATTTTTCGGCCAAAAAACTAGAACTCCGCGCGATTTGCATATTTTAATGTGCTGTATAGCTTACGTTTTCCGAGTGGTCCCGGGAGCCGTGGACCCCGATCGCCTAAAATTTTCCGGGCCATCAAATATGACCTAAGGAACCATAGTCACCGCCCCGTCATGATCGTTCCTCATTTATTGCGTTTTTCGGCAAAAAAACTTGAATTCCACTCGATTCCCATTTTTTTGTGTGCTATCGCCCACGCCTTCCGAGTGGGTCGGGCCCCCCGGAGCCGGATCGCCTAAAAATTTCCGGACTATCAAATACAACCTAAGGAACCATAGTCACTGCCCCGCCATGATCGTTCCTAGTCTTTTGCGTTTTTCAGCCAAAAAACTAGAATTTCGCGCGATTTCCATATTTTCGTGTGCTTTATCCCACGCCTTCCAAGGGGTCCCGGGAACCCCGAACCCCGATCGCCTAAAAATTTTCCGGGCCATCAAATATGACCTAAGGAACCATATTAACCACCCCGCCATGATCGTTCCTCATTTTTTGCGTTTTTCGGCCAAACAACTAGAATTCCGCGCGATTCCCATATTTTTGTGTGTTATAGCCCACGCCTTCCGAGTGGTCCCGGGACCTCCTGACCCCTATCGCCTAAAATTTTTCCGGACTATCAAATACGACCTAAGGAACCATAGTATCCGCCCCGCCATGATCGTTCCTCATTTTTTGCGTTTTTCGGCCAAACAACTAGAATTCCGCGCGATTCCCATATTTTTGTGTGTTATAGCCCACGCCTTCCGAGTGGTCCCGGGACCTCCGGACCCCTATCGCCTAATATTTTTCCGGACTATCAAATAAGACCAAAGGAACCATAGTCACCGCCCTGCCAAGATCTTTCCACATTTTTTGCATGTTACTGAAAAAGACCTAGAATTTCGCCCGATTCCCATATTTTCGTGTTCTATACCCACGCATTCCGAGTGGTCCCAAGAGCCGCGGACCCCGATCGCCTAAAAGTTTTCCGGGCAATCCAATACGACCTAAGGAACTATAGTATCCGCCCCGCCATGATCGTTCCTTATTTTTTGCGTTTTTCGGCCAAACAACTAGAATTCTGCGCGATTCCCATATTTTTGTGTGTTATAGCCCACACCTTCCGAGTGGTCCCGGGACCTACAGACCCCTATCGCCTAAAATTTTTCCAGACTATCAAATACGACCTAAGGAACCATAGTATCCGCCCCACCATGATCGTTCCTCATTTTTTGTGTTTTTCGGCCAAACAACTAGAATTCCGCGCGATCCCATATTTTTGTGTGTTATAGCCCACGCCTTCTGAGTGACCCGGGTCTCCGGACCCCTATCGCCTAAAATTTTTCGGACTATCAAATAAGCTCTAAGGAACCATAGTCATCGCCCAGCCATGATCGTTCCTAGTTGATTCTGTTTTTCGGCCAAAAAACTAGAATTCCGCGCGATTCCCATATTTTCGTGTCCTATAGCCCACGCCTTCCAAGTTAACCCGGGAACACCGGACCCCTATCGCCTAAAATTTTTTCGGACTATCAAATACGACCTAAGGAACCATAGTCACCGCCCAGCCATGATTATTCCTCATTTGTTGCGTTTTTTGGCCAAAAAACTAGAATTCCGCCCGATTACAATGTTTTTGTGTGCTATTGCCCACCCTTCCAAGTGGTTCCGGGACCCCAGACCCCGATTGCCTAAAATTTTTCCGGGCCGTCAAATACGACCTAAGGAACCATAGTAACCGCCCCGCCATCATCGTTTCTCATTTTTTGCATTTTTCGGCCAAAAAACTAGAATTACGCCCGATTCCCATATTTTCGTGTGCTATAGCCACGCCTTCCAAGTGGTCCGGGGAGCCGCGGACCCCGATCGCCTAAAATTATTCCGGACTATCAAATACGACCTAAGGTACCATGGTCACTGCCCCACCATGATCGTTCCAAATGCTTTGCATTTTTCGACCAAAAAACTAGAACTCCGCGCGATTTGCATATTTTAGTGTGCTATATAGCTTACGCTTTCCGAGTGGTCACGGGAGCCGTGGACCCCGATCGCCTAAAATTTTCCGGGCCATCAAATATGACCTAAGGAACCATAGTCACCGCCCCGTCATGATCGTTCCTCATTTATTGCGTTTTTCGGCCAAAAAACTAGAATTCCGCTCGATTACCATATTTTTGTGTGCTATTGCCCACGCCTTCCGAGTGGGCCGGGCCGCCGGTCTCGGATCGCCTAAAAATTTTCCGGGCCATCAATTAAGACCTAAGGAACCATAGTCACCGCCTCGCCAAGATCGTTCCTCAGTTTTTGCATTTTTGGCCAAAGAACTAGAATTCCGCCCAATTCCCATTTTTTTGTGTGCTATCGCTCATGCCTTCCGAGTGGGTCGGGCCCCGCGGAGCCGGATCGCCTAAAAATTTTCCGGACTATCAAATACGACCTAAGGAACCATAGTCACCACCCCGCCATAATCGTTCCTAGTCTTTTGCATTTTTCAGCCAAAAAACTAGAATTTCGCGCGATTTCCATATTTTCGTGTGCTTTAGCCCACGCCTTCCAAGGGGTCCCGGGAACCCCGATCGCCTAAAAATTTTCTGGGCCATCAAATACGACCTAAGGAACCATATTAACCACCCCGCCATGATCGTTCCTCATTTTTTGCGTTTTTCGGCCAAACAACTAGAATTCCGCGCGATTCCCATATTTTTGTGTGTTATAGCCCACGCCTTCCGAGTGGTCCCGGGACCTCCTAACCCCTATCGCCTAAAATTTTTCCGGACTATCAAATACGACCTAAGGAACCATAGTATCCGCCCCGCCATGATCGTTCCTCTTTTTTTGAGTTTTTCGGCCAAACAACTAGAATTCCGCGCGATTCCCATATTTTTGTGTGTTATAGCCCACGCCTTCCGAGTGGTCCTGGGACCTCCGGACCCCTATCGCCTAATATTTTTCCGGACTATCAAATAAGACCAAAGGAACCATAGTCACCGCCCTGCCAAGATCTTTCCAAATTTTTTGCATGTTACTAAAAAAGACCTAGAATTTCGCCCGATTCCCATATTTTCGTGTACTATACCCACTCATTCCGAGTGGTCCCAAGAGCTGCGGACCCTGATCGCCTAAAAATTTTCCGGGCAATCAAATACAACCTAAGGAACCATAGTATCCGCCCTGCCATGATCGTTCCTTATTTTTTGCGTTTTTCGGCCAAACAACTAGAATTCCGCGCGATTCCCATATTTTCGTGTCCTATAGCCCACGCCTTCCAAGTGAACCCGGGAATTCCGGACCCCTATCGCCTAAAATTTTTCCGGACTTTCAAATACGACCTAAGGAACCATAGTCACCGCCCAGCCATGATCATTCCTCATTTGTTGCATTTTTCGGCCAAAAAACTAGAATTCCGCCCGATTACAATGTTTTTGTGTGCTATTGCCCACCCTTCCAAGTGGTTCCGGGACCCCCGGACCCCGATTGCCTAAAAATTTTTCGGGCCATCAAATACGACCTAAGGAACCATAGTAACCGCCCCGCCATCATCATTTCTCATTATTTGCATTTTTGGGCCAAAACACTAGAATTACGCCCGATTCCTATATTTTTGTGTGTTATACCCACGCCTTCCAAGTGGTCCGGGGAGCCGCGGACCCTGATCGCCTAAAATTTTTCCGGACTATCAAATACGACCTAAGGTACCATAGTCATCGCCCTACCAAGATCTTTCCAAATTTTTTGCATGTTACTAAAAAAGACCTAGAATTTCGCTCGATTCTCATATTTTCGTGTGCTATACCCACGCATTCCGAGTGGTCCCAAGAGCCGCGGACCCCGATCGCCTAAAAATTTTCCGGGCATTCAAATAAGACCTAAGGAACCATAGTCACCGCCTCGCCATGATCGTTCCTCATTTTTTGCATTTTTTGGCCAAAGAACTAGAATTCCGCCCGATTCCCATTTTTTTGTGTGCTATCGCCCATGCCTTCCGAGTGGGTCAGGCCCCCCCGGAGTCGGATCGCCTAAAAATTTTCCGGACTATCAAGTACGACCTAAGGAACCATAGTCACCGCCCCGCCATGATCGTTCCTAGTCTTTTGCGTTTTTCAGCCAAAAAACTAGAATTTCGCGCGATTTCCATATTTTCTTGTGCTTTAGCCCACGCCTTCCAAGGGGTCCCGGGAACCCCGAACCCCGATCGCCTAAAAATTTTCTGAGCCATCAAATATGACCTAAGGAACCATAGTTATCACCCCGCCATGATCGTTCCTCATTTTTTGCGTTTTTCGGCCAAACAACTAGAATTCCGCGCGATTCCCATATTTTTGTGTGTTATAGCCCACGCCTTCCGAGTGGTCCCGGGACCTCCTGACCCCTATCGCCTAAAATTTTTCTGGACTATCAAATACGACCTAAGGAACCATAGTATCCGCCCTGCCATGATCGTTCCTCATTTTTTGTGTTTTTCAGCCAAACAACTGGAATTCTGCGCGATTCCCATATTTTTGTGTGTTATAGCCCATGCCTACCGAGTGGTCCCGGGACCTCCGGACCCCTATCGCCTAATATTTTTCCGGACTATCAAATAAGACCAAAGGAACCATAGTCACCGCCCTGTCAAGATCTTTCCATATTTTTTGCATGTTACTGAAAAAGACCTAGAATTTCGCCCGATTCCCATATTTTCGTGTGCTATACCCACGTATTCCGATTGGTCCCAAGAGCCGCGGACCCCGATCGCCTAAAATTTTTCCGGGCAATCAAATACGACCTAAGGAACCATAGTATTCGCCCCGCCATGATCGTTCCTTAGTTTTTGCGTTTTTCGGCCAAACAACTAGAATTCCGCGCGATTTCCATAATTTTGTGTGTTATAGCCCACACCTTCCGAGTGGTCCCGGGACCTCCGGACCCATATCGCCTAAAATTTTTCTGGACTATCAAATACGACCTAAGGAACCATAGTATCCGCCTCGCCATGATCGTTCCTCATTTTTTGCGTTTTTCGGCCATACAACTAGGATTCCGCGCGATTCCCATATTTTTGTGTGTTATAGCCCACGCCTTCTGAGTGGTCCCGGGACCTCCGGACCCCTATCGCCTAATATTTTTCCGGACTATCAAATAAGACCAAAGGAACCATAGTTACCGCCCTGTCAAGATCTTTCCATATTTTTTGCATGTTACTGAAAAAGACCTAGAATTTCGCCCGATTGCCATATTTTCGTGTGCTATACCCACGTATTCCGATTGGTCCCAAGAGCCGAGGACCCCGATCGCCTAAAAATTTTTCGGGCAATCAAATACGACCTAAGGAACCATAGTATTCGCCCCGCCATGATCGTTCCTTAGTTTTTGCGTTTTTCGGCCAAACAACTAGAATTCCGCGCGATTCCCATATTTTTGTGTGTTATAGCCCACACCTTCCGAGTGGTCCCGGGACCTCCGGACCCCTATCGCCTAAAATTTTTCTGGACTATCAAATACGACCTAAGGAACCATAGTATCCGCCCTGCCATGATCGTTCCTCATTTTTTGTGTTTTTCGGCCAAACAACTGGAATTCCGCGTGATCCCATATTTTTGTGTGTTATATAGCCCACGCCTTCTGAGTGGTCCCGGGTCTCCGGACCCCTATCGCCTAAAATGTTTCCGGACTATCAAATAAGACCAAAGGAACCATAGTCACCACCCACCCATGATTGTTCCTAGTTTTTTCTGTTTTTCGGCCAAAGAACTAGAATTTCGCGCGATTCCCATAGTTTCGTGTCCTATAGCCCACGCCTTCCAAGTGAACCCGGGAACTCCAGACCCCTATCGCCTAAAATTTTTCCGGGACATCAAATATGACCTAAGGAACCATAGTAACCACCCCGCCATGATCCTTCGTCATTTTTTGCATTTTTTGGCCAAACAACTAGAATTTTGCGCGATTCCCATATTTTTGTGTGTTATAGCCCACGCCTTCCGAGTGGTCCTGGGACCTCCTGACCCCTATCGCCTAAAATTTTTCCAGACTATCAAATACGACCTAAGGAACCATAGTCACCGCCCAGCCATGATCATTCCTCATTTGTTGCGTTTTTCGGCCAAAAAACTAGAATTCCGCCCGATTACAATATTTTTGTGTGCTATTGCCCACCCTTCCAAGTGGTTCCGGGACCCCCGGACCCCGATCGCCTAAAATTTTTCCGGGCCGTCAAATACGACCTAAGGAACCATAGTAACCGCCCCGCCATCATCGTTTCTCATTTTTTGCATTTTTCGGCCAAAAAACTAGAATTACGCCCGATTCCCATATTTTCGTGTGCTATACCCACGCCTTCCAAGTGGTCCGGGGAGCCGCGGACCCCGATCGCCTAAAATTTTTCCGGACTATCAAATACGACCTAAGGTACCATAGTCACCGCCCCACCATGATCGTTCCAAATGCTTTGCATTTTTCGGCCAAAAAACTAGAACTCCGCGCGATTTGCATATTTTAGTGTGCTATATAGCTTACGCTTTTCGAGTGGTCCCGGGAGCCATGGACCCCGATCGCCTAAAATTTTCCGGGCCATCAAAAATGACCTAAGGAACCATAGTCACCGCCCCGTCATGATCATTCCTCATTTATTGCATTTTTCGGCCAAAAAACTAGAATTCCGCTCAATTACCATATTTTTGTGTTCTATTGCCCACGCCTTCCGAGTGGGCCGGGTCGCCGGTCTCGGATCGCCTTAAAAATTTTCGGGCCATCAATTAAGACCTAAGGAACCATAGTCACCGCCTCGCCATGATCGTTCCTCATTGTTTGCATTTTTTGGCCAAAGAACTAGCATTTCGCCCGATTCCCATTTTTTTGTGTGCTATCGCCCACGCCTTCAGAGTGGGTCCGGCCCCCCGGAGCCAGATCGCCTAAACATTTTCCGGACTATCAAATACGACCTAAGGAACCATAGTCACCGCCCCTCCAAGATCGTTCCTAGTCTTTTGTGTTTTTCAGCCAAAAAACTAGAATTTCGCGCGATTTCCATATTTTCGTGTGCTTTAGCCCACGCCTACCAAGGGGTCCCGGGAACCCCGAACCCGGATCGCCTAAAAATTTTCCGGGCAATCAAATACGAACTAAGGAACCATAGTATTCGCCCCGCCATGATCATTCCTTATTTTTTGCGTTTTTCGGCCAAACAACTAGAATTCCACGCGATTCCCATATTTTTGTGTGTTATACCCCACGCCTTCCGAGTGGTCCCGGGACCTCCTAACCCCTATCGCCTAAAATTTTTCCGGACTATCAAATACGACCTAAGGAACCATAGTATCCGCCCCGCCATGATCGTTCCTCATTTTTTGCGTTTTTCGGCCAAACAACTAGAATTCCGCGCGATCCCATATTTTTGTGTGTTATATAGCCCACGCCTTATGAGTGGTCCCGGGTCTCCGGACCCCTATCGCCTAAAATTTTTCCGGGCCATCAAATACGACCTAAGGAACCATAGTCACCTCCCACCCATGATTGTTCCTAGTTTTTTCTGTTTTTCGGCCAAGAAACTAGAATTTCGCGCGATTCCCATATTTTCGTGTCCTATAGCCCACGCCTTCCAAGTGAACCCGGGAACACCGGACCCCTATCGCCTAAAATTTTTCCGGACTATCAAATACGACCTAAGGAACCATAGTCACCGCCCAGCCATGATCATTCCTCATTTGTTGCATTTTTCGGCCAAAAAACTAGAATTCCGCCCGATTACAATGTCTTTGTGTGCTATTGCCCACCCTTCCAAGTGGTTCCGGGACCCCCATACCCCGATCGCCTAAAAATTTTTCGGGCCGTCAAATACGACCTAAGGAACCATAGTAACCGCCCCGCCATCATCGTTTCTCATTTTTTGCATTTTTCGGCCAAAAAACTAGAATTACGCCCGATTCCCATATTTTCGTGTGCTATACCCACGCCTTCCAAGTGGTCCGGGGAGCCGCGGACCCCGATCGCCTAAAATTTTTTAGGACTATCAAATACGACCTAAGGTACCATAGTCACCGCCCCACCATGATCGTTCCAAATGCTTTGCATTTTTCGGCCAAAAAACTAGAACTCCGCGCGATTTGCATATTTTAGTGAGCTATATAGCTTACGCTTTCTGAGTGGTCCCGGGAGCCGTGGACCCCGATAGCCTAAAATTTTTCGGGCAATCAAATATGACCTAAGGAACCATAGTCACCGCCCCGTCATGATCGTTCCTCATTTATTGCATTTTTCGGCCAAAAAACTAGAATTCCGCTCGATTACCATATTTTTGTGTGTTATTGCCCACGCCTTCCTAGTGGGCCGGGCCACCGGTCTCGGATCGCCTAAAAAATTTTCGGGCCATCAATTAAGACCTAAGGAACCATAGTCACCGCCCCGTCATGATCGTTCCTCAATTATTGCGTTTTTCGACCAAAAAACTAGAATTTCGCTCGATTACCATATTTTTGTGTTCTATTGCCCACGCCTTCCGAGTGGGCCGGGCCGCCGGACTCGGATCGCCTAAAAAATTTTCGGGCCATCAATTAAGACCTAAGGAACCATAGTCACCGCCTCGCCATGATCGTTCCTCATGTTTTGCATTTTTTGGCCAAAGAACTCGAATTTCGCCCGATTCCCATTTTTTTGTGCTCTATCGCCCACGCCTTCCGAGTAGGTCCGGCACTCCGGAGCCAGATCGCCTAAAAATTTTCCGGACTATCAAATACGACCTAAGGAACCATAGACACCGCCCCGCCATGATCGTTCCTAGTCTTTTGCGTTTTTCAGCCAAAAAACTAGAATTTCGCGCGATTTCCATATTTTCGTGTGCTTTAGCCCACCCCTACCAAGCGGTCCCGGGAACCTCAAACCCCGATCGCCTAAAAATTTTCCGGGCCATCAAATACGACCTAAGGAACCATAGTAACCACCCCGCCATGATCGTTCCTCATTTTTTGCGTTTTTCGGCCAGACAACTAGAATTCCGCGTGATTCCCATATTTTTGTGTGTTATAGCCCACGCCTTCCGAGTGGTCCCGGGACCTCCGGACCCCTATCGCCTAATATTTTTCCAGACTATCAAATAAGACCAAAGGAACCATAGTCACCGCCCTGTCAAGATCTTTCCACATTTTTTGCATGTTACTGAAAAAAACCTAGAATTTCGCCCGATTCCCATATTTTCGTGTGCTATACCCACGCATTCCAAGTGGTCCCAAGAGCCGCGGACCCCGATCACCTAAAATTTTTCCGGGCAATCAAATACGACCTAAGGAACCATAGTATCGGCCCCACCATGATCGTTCCTTATTTTTTGCATTTTTCGGCCAAACAACTAGAATTCCGCGCGATTCCTATATTTTTGTGTGTTATATAGCCCACGCCTTCTGAGTGGTCCCGGGTCTCCGGACCCCTATCGCCTAAAATTTTTCCGGGCCATAAAATACGACCTAAGGAACCATAGTCACCGCCCACCCATGATTGTTCCTAGTTTTTTCTGTTTTTCAGCCAAAAAACTAGAATTTCGCACGATTCCCATATTTTCGTGTCCTATAGCCCACGCCTTCCAAGTGAACCCGGGAACTCCGGACCCCTATCGCCTAAAATTTTTCCAGACTATCAAATACGACCTAAGGAACCATAGTCACCGCCCAGCCATGATCATTCCTCATTTGTTGCGTTTTTCGGCCAAAAAACTAGAATTCCGCCCGATTACAATATTTTTGTGTGCTATTGCCCACCCTTCCAAGTGGTTCCGGGACCCCCGGACCCCGATCGCCTAAAATTTTTCCGGGCCATCAAATACGACCTAAGGAACCATAGTAACCGCCCCGCCATCATCGTTTCTCATTTTTTGCATTTTTCGGCCAAACAACTAGAATTCCGCGCGATCCCATATTTTTGTGTGTTATATAGCCCACGCCTTCCGAGTGGTCCCGGGTCTCCAGACCCCTATCGCCTAAACTTTTTCCGGACTATCAAATAAGACCTAAGGAACCATAGTCACCGCCCAGCCATGATCGTTCCTAGTTTTTTCTGTTTTTCGGCCAAAAAACTAGAATTTCGCGCGATTCCCATATTTTCGTGTCCTATAGCCCACGCCTTCCAAGTGAACCCGGGAACTCCGGACCCCTATCGCCTAAAATTTTTCCGGACTATCAAATACGACCTAAGGAACCATAGTCACCGCCCAGCCATGATCATTCCTCATTTGTTGCGTTTTTCGGCCAAAAAACTAGAATTCCGCCCGATTACAATATTTTTGTGTGCTATTGCCCACCCTTCCAAGTGGTTCCGGGACCCACTGACCCCGATCGCCTAAAAATTTTCCGGGCCATCAAATACTACCTAAGGAACCATAGTAACCACCTCGCCATGATCGTTCCTCATATTTTGCATTTTTTGGCCAAACAACTAGAATTCCGCGCGATTCCCATATTTTTGTGTGTTATAGCCCACGCCTTCCGAGTGGTCCCGGGACCTCCTGATCCCTATCGCCTAAAATTTTTCCGGACTATCAAATACGACCTAAGGAACCATAGTGTCCGCTCCGCCATGATCGTTCCTCATTTTTTGCATTTTTCGGCCAAACAACTAGAATTCCGCCCGATTCACATATTTTTGTGTGGTATATCCCACGCCTTCCGAGTGGTCCCGGGACCTCCTGACCCCTATCGCCTAAAATTTTTCCAGACTATCAAATACGACCTAAGGAACCATAGTATCCGCCCCGCCATGATCGTTCCTCATTTTTTGCGTTTTTCGGCCAAACATCTAGAATTCCGCCCGATTCCCTTATTTTCGTGTGCTATACCCACGCCTTCCAAGTGATCCGGGGAGCCACGGACCTCGATCGCCTAAAATTTTTCCGGACTATCAAATACGACCTAAGGTACCATAGTCACCGCCCCACCATGATCGTTCCAAATGATTTGCATTTTTCGGCCAAAAACTAGAACTCCGCGCGATTTGCATATTTTAGTGTGCTATATAGCTTACGCTTTTCGAGTGGTCCCGGGAGCCGTGGACCCCGATCGCCTAAATTTTACCGGGCCATCAAATACGACCTAAGGAACCATAGTAACCGCCCCGCCATGATCGTTCCTCATTTTTTGCATTTTTTGGCCAAACAACTAGAATTCCGCCCGATTCCCATTATTTTGTGTGCTATCGCCCACGCCTTCCGAGTGGGTCCGGCCCCCCGGAGCCAGATCGCCTAAAAATTTTCCGTACTATCAAAGGAACCATAGTCACTGCCCCGCCATGATCGTTCCTAGTCTTTTGCATTTTTCAGACAAAAAACTAGAATTTCGCGCGATTTCCATATTTTCGTGTGCTTTAGCCCATGCCTTCCAAGGGATCCCGGGAACCCTGAACCCCGATCGCCTAAAAATTTTCCGGGCCATCAAATACGACCTAAGGAACCATAGTAACCACCCCGCCATGATCGTTCCTCATTTTTGCGTTTTTCGGCCAAACAACTAGAATTCCGCGCGATTCCCATATTTTTGTGTGTTATAGCCCACGCTTTCCGAGTGGTCGCGGGACCTCCTGACCCCTATCGCCTAAAATTTTTCCGGACTATCAAATACGACCTAAGGAACCATAGTATCCGCCCCACCATGATCGTTCCTCATTTTTTGCGTTTTTCGGCTAGACAACTAGAATTCCGCGCGAATCCCATATTTTTGTGTGTTATAGCCCACGCCTTCCGAGTGGTCCTGGGACCTCCGGACCCCTATCGCCTAATATTTTTCCGGACTATCAAATAAGACCAAAGGAACCATAGTCACCGCCCTGTCAAGATCTTTCCACATTTTTTGCATGTTACTTAAAAAGACCTAGAATTTCGCCCGATTCCCATATTTTCGTGTGCTATACCCTCGCATTCCGAGTGGTCCCAAGAGCCGCGGACCCCGATCCCCTAAAATTTTTCCGGGAAATCAAATACGACCTAAGGAACCATAGTATCGGCCCCGCCATGATCGTTCCTTATTTTTTGCATTTTTCGGCCAAACAACTAGAATTCCGCGCGATTCCCATATTTTTGTGTGTTATAGCCCACACCTTCCGAGTGGTCCTGGGACCTCCGGACCCCTATCGCCTAAAATTTTTCCGGACTATCAAATACGACCTAAGGAACCATAGTATCCGCCCCGCCATGATCGTTCCTCATATTTTGTGTTTTTCGGCCAAACAACTAGAATTCGGCGCGATCCCATATTTTTGTGTGTTATATAGCCCACGCCTTCCGAGTGGTCCCGGGTCTCCGGACCCCGATCGCCTAAAATTTTTCCGGGCCATCAAATACGACCTAAGGAACCATTGTCACTGCCCCGCCATGATCGTTCCTCATTTTTTGCGTTTTTCGGCCAAACAACTAGAATTTCGCGCGATTCCCATATTTTTGTGTGTTATAGCCCACGCCTTCCGAGTGGTCCCGGGACCTCCTGACCCCTATTGCCTAAAATTTTTCCGGACTATCAAATACGACCTAAGGAACCATAGTATCCGTCCCGCCATGATCGTTCCTCATTTTTTGCGTTTTTCGGCCAAACAACTAGAATTCCGCCCGATTCCGGTATTTTCGTGTGCTATACCCACGCCTTCCAAGTGGTCCGGGGAGCCGCGGACCCCGATCGCCTAAAATTTTTCCGAACTATCAAATACGACCTAAGGTACCATAGTCACCGCCCCACCATGATCGTTCCAAATGCTTTGCATTTTTCGGCCAAAAAACTAGAACTCCGCGCGATTTGCATATTTTAGTGTGCTATATAGCTTACGCTTTCCGAGTGGTCCCGGGAGCCATGGACCCCGATCGCCTAAAATTTTCCGGACTATCAAATACGACCTAAGGAACCATAGTATCCGCCCCGCCATGATCGTTCCTCATTTATTGTGTTTTTCGGCCAAACAACTAGAATTCCGCGCGATCCCATATTTTTGTGTGTTATATAGCCCACGCCTTCCGAGTGGTCCCGGGTCTCCGGAACCCTATCGCCTAAAATTTTTCCGGACTATCAAGTAAGATCTAAGGAACCATAGTCACCGCCCAGCCATGATCGTTCCTAGTTTTTTCTGTTTTCGGCCAAAAAACTAGAATTTCGCGCGATTCCCATATTTTCATGTCCTATAGCCCACGCCTTCCAAGTGAACCCGGGAACTCCGGACCCCTATCGCCTAAAATTTTTCCGGACTATCAAATACGACCTAAGGAACCATAGTCACCGCCCCGCCATGATCGTTCCTAGTCTTTTGCGTTTTTCAGCCAAAAAACTAGAATTTCGCGCGATTTCCATATTTTCGTGTGCTTTAGCCCACGCCTACCAAGGGGTCCCGGGAACCCCGAACCCCGATCGCCTAAAATTTTTCCGGGCCATCAAATACGACCTAAGGAACCATAGTAACCACCCCGCCATGGTCGTTCCTCATTTTTTGCATTTTTTGGCCAAACAACTAGAATTCCGCGCGATTCCCATATTTTTGTGTGTTATAGCCCACGCCTTCCGAGTGGTCCCGGGACCTCCTGACCCCAATCGCCTAAAATTTTTCCGGAATATCAAATACCATCTAAGGAACCATAGTATCCGCCCCACCATGATCGTTCCTCATTTTTTGCGTTTTTCGGCCAGACAACTAGAATTCCGCGCGATTCCCATATTTTTGTGTGTTATAGCCCACGCCTTCCGAGCGGTCCCGGGACCTCCGGACCCCTATCGCCTAATATTTTTCCGGACTATCAAATAAGACCAAAGGAACCATAGTCACCACCCTGTCATGATCTTTCCACATTTTTTGCATGTTACTCAAAAAGACCTAGAATTTCGCCCGATTCCCATATTTTCATGTGCTATACCCACGCATTCCGAGTGGTCCCAAATGCCGCGGACCCCGATCGCCTAAATTTTTTTCGGGCAATCAAATACGACCTAAGGAACCATAGTATCCACCCCGCCATGATCGTTCCTTATTTTTTGCGTTTTTCGGCCAAACAACTAGAATTCCGCGCGATTCCCATATTTTTGTGTGTAGCCCACACCTTCCGAGTGGTCCTGGGACCTCCGGACCCCTATCGCCTAAAATTTTTCCGGACAATCAAATACGACCTAAGGAACCATAGTATCCGCCTCGCCATGATCGTTCCTCATATTTTGTGTTTTTCGGCCAAACAACTAGAATTCCGCGCGATCCCATATTTTGGTGTGTTATATAGCCCACGCCTTCCGAGTGGTCCCGGGTCTCCGGACCCCTATCGCCTAAAATTTTTCCGGACTATCAAATAAGACCTAAGGAACCATAGTCACCGCCCAGCCATGATCGTTCCTAGTTTTTTCTGTTTTTCGGTCAAAAAACTAGAATTTCGCGCGATTCCCATATTTTCGTGTCCTATAGCCCACGCCTTCCAAGTGAACCCGGGAACTCCGGACCCCTATCGCCTAAAATTTTTCCGGACTATCAAATATGACCTAAGGAACCATAGTCACCGCCCAGCCATGATCATTCCTCATTTGTTGCGTTTTTCGGCCAAAAAACTAGAATTCCGCCCGATTACAATATTTTTGTGTGCTATTGCCCACCCTTCCAAGTGGTTCCGGGACCCCCGGACCCCGATCGCCTAAAATTTTTCCGGGCCGTCAAATACGACCTAAGGAACCATAGTAACCGCCCCGCCATCATCGTTTCTCATTTTTTGCATTTTTCGGCCAAAAAACTAGAATTACGCCCGATTCCCATATTTTCGTGTGCTATACCCACGCCTTCCAAGTGGTCCGGGGAGCCGCGGACCCCGATCGCCTAAAATTTTTCCGGACTATCAAATACGACCTAAGGTACCATAGTCACCGCCCCACCATGATCGTTCCAAATGCTTTGCATTTTTCGGCCAAAAAACTAGAACTCCGCGCGATTTGCATATTTTAGTGTGCTATAGCTTACGCCTTCCGAGTGGTCCCGGGAGCCGTGGACCCCGATCGCCTAAAATTTTCCGGGCCATCAAATACGACCTAAGGAACCATAGTCACCGCCCCGCCTTGATCGTTCCTCATTTATTGCGTTTTTCGGCCAAAAAACTAGAATTCCGCTCGATTACCATATTTTTGTGTGCTATTGCCCACGCCTTCCGAGTGGGCCGGGCCGCCAGTCTCGGATCGCCTAAAAAATTTTCGGGCCATCAAATAAGACCTAAGGAACAATAGTATCCGCCCCGCCATGATCGTTCCTCATTTTTTGTGTTTTTCGGCCAAACAACTAGAATTCGGCGCGATCCCATATTTTTGTGTGTTATATAGCCCACGCCTTCCGAGTGGTCCCGGGTCTCCGGACCCCGACCGCCTAAAATTTTTCCGGGCCATCAAATATGACCTAAGGAACCATTGTCACTGCCCCGCCATGATCGTTCCTCATATTTTGCATTTTTTTGGCCAAACAACTAGAACTCCGCGCGATTCCCATATTTTTGTGTGTTATAGCCCACGCCTTCCGAGTGGTCCCGGGACCTCCTGACCCCTATCGCCTAAAATTTTTCCGGACTATCAAATACGACCTAAGGAACCATGGTATCCGCCCCGCCATGATCGTTCCTCATTTTTTGCGTTTTTCGGCCAAACAACTAGAATTCTGCCCGATTCCCATATTTTCGTGTGCTATACCCACGCCTTCCAAGTGGTCCCGGGACCTCCTGACCCTAATCGCCTAAAATTTTCCCGGAATATCAAATACCATCTAAGTAACCATAGTATCCGCCCCACCATGATCGTTCCTCACTTTTTGCGTTTTTCGGCCAGACAACTAGAATTCCGCGCGATTCCCATATTTTTGTGTGTTATAGCCCACGCCTTCCGAGCGGTCCCGGGACCTCCGGACCCCTATCGCCTAATATTTTTCCGGACTATCAAATAAGACCAAAGGAACCATAGTCACCGCCCTGTCATGATCTTTCCACATTTTTTGCATGTTACTGAAAAAGACCTAGAATTTCGCCCGATTCCCATATTTTCGTGTGCTATACCCACGCATTCCGAGTGGTCCCAAGAGCCGCCGACCCCGATCGCCTAAATTTTTCCGGGCAATCAAATACGACCTAAGGAACCATAGTATCCGCCCCGCCATGATCGTTCCTTATTTTTTGCATTTTTCGGCCAAACAACTAGAATTCCGCGCGATTCCCATATTTTTGTGTGTTATAGCCCACACCTTCCGAGTGGTCCCATGAACTCCGGACCCCTATCGCCTAAAATTTTTCCGGACTATCAAATACGACCTAAGGAACCATAGTATCCGCCCCGCCATGATCGTTCCTCATATTTTGTGTTTTTCGGCCAAACAACTAGAATTCCGCGCGATCCCATATTTTTGTGTGTTATATAGCCCACGCCTTCCGAGTGGTCCCGGGTCTCCGGACCCCTATCGCCTAAAATTTTTCCGGACTATCAAATAAGACCTAAGGAACCATAGTCACCGCCCAGCCATGATCGTTCCTAGTTTTTTCTGTTTTTCGGCCAAAAAACTAGAATTTCGCGCGATTCCCATATTTTCGTGTCCTATAGCCCACGCCTTCCAAGTGAACCCGGGAACTCCGGACCCCTATCGCCTAAAATTTTTCCGGACTGTCAAATACGACCTAAGGAACCATAGTCACCGCCCAGCCATGATCATTCCTCATTTGTTGCATTTTTCGGCCAAAAAACTAGAATTCCGCCCGATTACAATGTTTTTGTGTATTATTGCCCACCCTTCCTAGTTGTTCCGGGACCCCCGGACCCCGATCGCCTAAAAATTTTTCGGGCCGTCAAATACGACCTAAGGAACCATAGTAACCGGCCCGCCATCATCGTTTCTCATGTTTTGCAGTTTTTGGCCAAAAAACTAGAATTACGCCCGATTCCCATATTTTCGTGTGCTATACCCACGCCTTCCAAGTGGTCCGGGGAGCCGCGGACCCCGATCGCCTAAAATTTTTCCGGACTATCAAATACGACCTAAGATACCATAGTCACCGCCCCACCATGATCGTTCCAAATGCTTTGCATTTTTCGGCCAAAAAACTAGAACTCCACGCAATTTGCATATTTTAGTGTGCTATATAGCTTACGCTTTCTGAGTGGTCCCGGGAGCCGTGGACCCCGATAGCCTAAAATTTTCCGGGCCATCAAATATGACCTAAGGAACCATAGTCACCGCCCCGTCATGATCGTTCCTCATTTATTGCATTTTTCGGCCAAAAAACTAGAATTGCGCTCGATTACCATATTTTTGTGTGCTATTGCCCACGCCTTCCGAGTGGGCCGGGCCGCCAGTCTCGGATCGCCTAAAAAATTTTCGGGCCATCAATTAAGACCTAAGGAACCATAGTCACCGCCTCGCCATGATCGTTCCTCATTTTTTGCATTTTTTGGCCAAAAGAACTAGAATTCCACCCGATTCCCATTTTTTTGTGTGCTATCGCCCACGCCTTCCGAGTGGGTCGGGCCCCCCGGAGCCAGATCGCCTAAAAATTTTCCGGACTATCAAATACGACCTAAGGAACCATAGTCACCACCCCGCCATGATCGTTCCTAGTCTTTTGCGTTTTTCAGCCAAAAAACTAGAATTTCGCGCGATTTCCATAGTTTCGTGTGCTTTAGCCCACGCCTACCAAGGGGTCCCGGGAACCCCGAATCCCGATCGCCTAAAAATTTTCCGAGCCATCAAATACGACCTAAGGAACCATAGTAACCACCCGCCATGATCGTTCCTCAGTTTTTGCGTTTTTTGGCCATACAACTAGAATTCCGCACGATTCCCATATTTTTGTGTGTTATAGCCCACGCCTTCCGAGTGGTCCCGGGACCTCCTGACCCTAATCGCCTAAAATTTTCCCGGAATATCAAATACCATCTAAGGAACCATAGTATCCGCCCCACCATGATCGTTCCTCATTTTTTGCGTTTTTCGGCCAGACAACTAGAATTTCGCGCGATTCCCATATTTTTGTGTGTTATAGCCCACGCCTTCCGAGCGGTCCCGGGACCTCCGGACCCCTATCGCCTAATATTTTTCCGGACTATCAAATAAGACCTAAGGAACCATAGTCACCGCCCTGTCATGATCTTTCCACATTTTTTGCATGTTACTGAAAAAGACCTAGAATTTTGCCCGATTCCCATATTTTCGTGTGCTATACCCACGCATTCCGAGTGGTCCCAAGAGCCGCGGACCCCGATCGCCTAAAATTTTTCCGGGCAATCAAATACGACCTAAGGAACCATAGTATCCGCCCCGCCATGATCGTTCCTTATTTTTTGCATTTTTCGGCCAAACAACTAGAATTCCGCGCGATTCCCATATTTTTGTGTGTTATAGCCCACACCTTCCGAGTGGTCCCGGGACCTCCGGACCCCTATCGCCTAAAATTTTTCCGGACTATCAAATACGACCTAAGGAACCATAGTATCCGCCCCGCCATGATCGTTCCTCATATTTTGTGTTTTTCGGCCAAACAACTAGAATTCCGCACGATCCCATATTTTTGTGTGTTATATAGCCCACGCCTTCCGAGTGGTCCCGGGTCTCCGGACTTCTATCGCCTAAAATTTTTCCGGACTATCAAATAAGACCTAAGGAACCATAGTCACTGCCCAGCCATGATCGTTCCTAGTTTTTTCTGTTTTTCGGCCAAAAAACTAGAATTTCGCGCGATTCCCATATTTTCGTGTCCTATAGCCCACGCCTTCCAAGTGAACCCGGGAACTCCGGACCCCTATCGCCTAAAATTTTTCCGGACTATCAAATACGACCTAAGGAACCATAGTCACCGCCCAGCCATGATCATTCCTCATTTGTTGCGTTTTTCGGCCAAAAAACTAGAATTCCGCCCGATTACAATATTTTTGTGTGCTATTGCCCACCCTTCCAAGTGGTTCCGGGACCCCCGGACCCCGATCGCCTAAAATTTTTCCGGGCCGTCAAATACGACCTAAGGAACCATAGTAACCGCCCCGCCATCATCGTTTCTCATTTTTTGCATTTTTCGGCCAAAAAACTAGAATTACGCCCGATTCCCATATTTTCGTGTGCTATACCCACGCCTTCCAAGTGGTCCGGGGAGCCGCGGACCCCGATCGCCTAAAATTTTTCCGGACTATCAAATACGACCTAAGGTACCATAGTCACCGCCCCACCATGATCGTTCCAAATGCTTTGCATTTTTCGGCCAAAAAACTAGAACTCCGCGCGATTTGCATATTTTAGTGAGCTATATAGCTTACGCTTTCTGAGTGGTCCCGGGAGCCGTGGACCCCGATAGCCTAAAATTTTTCGGGCCATCAAATATGACCTAAGGAACCATAGTCACCGCCCCGTCATGATCGTTCCTCATTTATTGCATTTTTCGGCCAAAAAACTAGAATTCCGCTCGATTACCATATTTTTGTGTGTTATTGCCCACGCCTTCCTAGTGGGCCGGGCCGCCGGTCTCGGATCGCCTAAAAAATTTTCGGGCCATCAATTAAGACCTAAGGAACCATAGTCACCGCCTCGCCATGATCGTTCCTCATTTTTTGCATTTTTTGGCCAAAGAACTAGAATTCCATCCAATTCATATTTTTTTGTGTGCTATCGCCCACGCCTTCCGAGTGGGTCGGGCCCCCCGGAGCCAGATCGCCTAAAAATTTTTCGGACTATCAAATACAACCTAAGGAACCATATTCACTGCCCCGCCATGATCGTTCCTAGTCTTTTGCGTTTTTCAGCCAAAAAACTAGAATTTCGCGCGATTTCCATATTTTCGTGTGCTTTAGCCCACGCCTTCCAAGGGGTCCCGGGAACCCCGAACCCCGATCGCCTAAAAATTTTCCGGGCAATCAAATATGACCTAAGGAACCATAGTAACCAACCCGCCATGATCGTTCCTCATTTTTTGCGTTTTTCGGCCAAACAACTAGAATTCCGCGCGATTCCCATATTTTTGTGTGTTATCGCCCACGCCTTCCAAGTGGTCCCGGGACCTCCTGACCCCTATCGCCTAAAATATTTCCGGACTATCAAATACGACCTAAGGAACCATAGTATCCACCCCACCATGATCGTTCCTCATTTTTTGCGTTTTTCGGCCAGACAACTAGAATTTCGCGCGATTCCCATATTTTTGTGTGTTATAGCCCACGCCTTCCGAGTGGTCCCGGGACCTCCGGACCCCTATCGCCTAATATTTTTCCGGACTATGAAATAAGACCAAAGGAACCATAGTCACCGCCCTGTCAAGATCTTTCCACATTTTTTGCATGTTACTGAAAAAGACCTAGAATTTCGCCCGATTCCCATATTTTCTTGTGCTATACCCACGCATTCCGAGTGGCCCCAAGAGCCGCGGACCCCGATCGCCTAAAATTTTTCCGGGCAATCAAATACGACCTAAGGAACCATAGTATCCGCCCCGCCATGATCGTTCCTTATTTTTTGCGTTTTTCGGCCAAACAACTAGAATTCCGCGCGATTCCAAATTTTTGTGTGTTATAGCCCACACCTTCCGAGTGGTCCCGGGACCTCCGGACCCCTATCGCCTAAAATTTTTCCTGACTATCAAATATGACCTAAGGAACCATAGTATCCGCCCCGCCATGATCGTTCCTCATTTTTTTTGTTTTTCGGCCAAACAACTAGAATTCCGCGCGATCCCATAATTTTGTGTGTTATATAGCCCACGCCTTCCGAGTGGTCCCGGGTCTCCGGACCCCTATCGCCTAAAATTTTTCCGGACTATCAAATAAGACCTAAGGAACCATAGTCACCGCCCAGCCATGATCGTTCCTAGTTTTTTCTGTTTTTCGGCCAAAAAACTAGAATTTCGCGCGATTCCCATATTTTCGTGTCCTATAGCCCACGCCATCCAAGTGAACCCGGGAACTCCGGACCCCTATCGCCTAAAATTTTTCCGGACTATCAAATACGACCTAAGGAACCATAGTCACCGCCCAGCCATGATCATTCCTCATTTGTTGCATTTTTTGGCCAAAAAACTAGAATTCCGCCCGATTATAATGTTTTTGTGTGCTATTGCCCACCCTTCCAAGTGGTTCCGGGACCCCCAGACCCCGATCGACTAAAATTTTTTTGGGCCATCAAATACGACCTTAGGAACCATAGTAACCGCCCCACCATCATTGTTTCTCATTTTTTGCATTTTTGGCCAAAAAACTAGAATTACGCCCGATTCCCTTAGTTTCGTGTGCTATACCCACGCCTTCCAAGTGGTCCGGGGAGCCGCGGACCCCGATCGCCTAAAAATTTTCCGGACTATCAAATACGACCTAAGGTACCATAGTCACCGCCCCACCATGATCGTTCCAAATGCTTTGCATTTTTCGGCCAAAAAACTAGAACTCCGTGCGATTTGCATATTTTAGTGTGCTATATAGCTTACGCTTTCCGAGTGGTCCCGGGAGCCGTGGACCCCGATCGCCTAAAATTTTTCCAGACTATCAAATAATACCTAAGGAACCATAGTCACCGCCCAGCCATGATCGTTCCTAGTTTTTTCTGTTTTTCGGCCAAAAAACTAGAATTTCGCGCGATTCCCATATTTTCGTGTCCTATAGCCCACGCCTTCCAAGTGAACCCGGGAACTCCGGACCCCTATCGCCTAAAATTTTTCCGGACTATCAAATACGACCTAAGGAACCATAGTCACCGCCCAGCCATGATCTTTCCTCATTTGTTGCGTTTTTCGGCGAAAAAACTAGAATTCCGCCCGATTACAATGTTTTTGTGTGCCTTTGCCCACCCTTCCAAGTGGTTCCGGGACCCCCGGACCCCGATCACCTAAAATTTTTTCGAGCCGTCAAATACGACCTAAGGAACCATAGTAACCGGCCCGCCATCATCGTTTCTCATTTTTTTTGCATTTTTTGGCCAAAAAATTAGAATTACGCCCGATTCCCATATTTTCATGTGCTATACCCACGCCTTCCAAGTGGTCCGGGGAGCCGCGGACCCCGATCGCCTAAAATTTTTCCGGACTATCAAATACGACCTAAGGTACCATAGTCACCGCCCCACCATGATCGTTCCAAATGCTTTGCATTTTTCGGCCAAAAAACTAGAACTCCGCGCGATTTGCATATTTTAGTGTGCTATATAGCTTACGCTTTCCGAGTGGTCCCGGGAGCCGTGGACCCCGATCGCCTAAATTTTTCGGGCCATCAAATATGACCTAAGGAACCATAGTCACCGCCCCGTCATGATCGTTCCTCATTTATTGCGTTTTTCGGCCAAAAAACTAGAATTCCGCTCGATTACCATATTTTTGTGTGCTATTGCCCACGCCTTCCGAGTGGTCCCGGGACCTCCGGACCCCTATCGCCTAAAATTTTTTCGGACTATCAAATACGACCTAAGGAACCATAGTCACCGCCCAGCCATGATCATTCCTCATGTGTTGCGTTTTTCGGCCAAAAAACTAGAATTCCGCCCGATTACAATGTTTTTGTGTGCCTTTGCCCACCCTTCCAAGTGGTTCCGGGACCCCCGGACCCCGATGGCCTAAAATTTTTTCGGGCCATCAAATACGACCGAAGGAACCATAGTAACCAGCCCGCCATCATCGTTTCTCATTTTTTGCATTTTTTGGCCAAAAAACTAGAATTACGCCCGATTCCCATATATTCGTGTGCTATACCCACGCCTTCCAAGTGGTCCGGGGAGCCGCGGACCCCGATCGCCTAAAATTTTTCCGGACTATCAAATACGACCTAAGGTACCATAGTCACCGCCCCACCATGATCGTTCCAAATGCTTTGCATTTTTCGGCCAAAAAACTAGAACTCCGCGCGATTTGCATATTTTAGTGTGCTATATAGCTTACGCTTTCCGAGTGGTCCCGGGAGCCGTGGACCCCGATCGCCTAAAATTTTCCGGGCCATCAAATATGACCTAAGGAACCATAGTCACCGCCCCGTCATGATCGTTCCTCATTTATTGCGTTTTTCGGTCCAAAAAACTAGAATTCCGCTCGATTACCATATTTTTGTGTGCTATTGCCCACGCCTTCCGAGTGGGCCGGGCCGCCGGTCTCGGATCGCCTAAAAATTTTCGGGCCATCAATTAAGACCTATGGAACCATAGTCACCGCCTCGCCATGATCGTTCCTCATTTTTTGCATTTTTTGGCCAAAGAACTAGAATTCAACCCGATTCTAATTTTTTTGTGTGCTATCGCCCACGCCTTCCGAGTGGGTCGGGCCCCCCGGAGCCAGATCGCCTAAAAATTTTCCGGACTATCAAATACGACCTAAGGAACCATAGTCACCACCCCGCCATGATCGTTCCTAGTCTTTTGCATTTTTCAGCCAAAAAACTAGAATTTCGCCCGATTCCCATATTTTCGTGTGCTATACCCACGCATTCCGAGTGGTCCCAAGAGCCGCGGACCCCGATCGCCTAAACTTTTTCTGGGCAATCAAATACGACCAAAGGAACCATAGTATCCGCCCCGCCATGATCGTTCCTTATTTTTTGCGTTTTTCGGCCAGACAACTAGAATTCCGCGCGATTCCCATATTTTTGTGTGTTATAGCCCACACCTTCCGAGTGGTCCCGGGACCTCCGGACCCCTATCGCCTAAAATTTTTCAGGACTATCAAATACGACCTAAGGAACCATAGTATCCGCCCCGCCATGATCGTTCCTTATTTTTTGTGTTTTTCGACCAAACAACTAGAATCCCGCGCGATCCCATATTTTTGTGTGTTATATAGCCCACGCCTTCCGAGTGGTCCCGGGTCTCCGGACCCCTATCGCCTAAAATTTTTCCGGACTATCAAATAAGACCTAAGGAACCATAGTCACTGCCCAGCCATGATCGTTCCTAGTTTTTTCTATTTTTCCGCCAAAAAACTAGAATTTCGCGCGATTCCCATATTTTCGTGTCCTATAGCCCACGCCTTCCAAGTGAACCCGGGAACTCCGGACCCCTATCGCCTAAAATTTTACCGGACTATCAAATACGACCTAAGGAAACATAGTCACTGCCCAGCCATGATCATTCCTCATTTGTTGCGTTTTTCGGCCAAAAAACTAGAATTCCGCCCGATTACAATGTTTTTGTGTGCTATTGCCCACCCTTCCAAGTGGTTCCGGGACCCCCGGACCCCGATCGACTAAAATTTTTTCGGGCCGTCAAATACGACCTTAGGAACCATAGTAACCGCCCCGCCATCATCGTTTCTCATATTTTGCATTTTTCGGCCAAAAAACTAGAATTACGCCCGATTCCCTTATTTTCGTGTGCTATACCCACGCCTTCCAAGTGGTCTGGGGAGCCGCGTACCCCGATCGCCTAAAAATTTTCCGGACTATCAAATACGACCTAAGGTACCATAGTCACCGCCCCACCATGATCGTTCCAAATGCTTTGCATTTTTCGGCCAAAAAACTAGAACTCCGCGCGATTTGCATATTTTAGTGTGCTATATAGCTTACGCTTTCCGAGTGGTCCCGGGAGCCGTGGACCCCGATCGCCTAAAATTTTCTGGGCCATCAAATATGACCTAAGGAACCATAGTCACCGCCCCGTCATGATCGTTCCTCATTTATTGCGTTTTTCGGCCAAAAAACTAGAATTCCGCTCGATTACCATATTTTTGTGTGCTATTGCCCACGCCTTCCGAGTGGTCCCGGGACCTCCGGACCCCTATCGCCTAAACTTTTTCCTGACTATCAAATAATACATAAGGAACCATAGTCACCGCCCAGCCATGATCGTTCCTAGTTTTTTCTGTTTTTCGGCCAAAAAACTAGAATTTCGTGCGATTCCCATATTTTCGTGTGCTATACCCACGCATTCCGAGTGGTCCCAAGATCCGCGGACCCCGATCGCCTAAACTTTTTCCGGGCAATCAAATACGACCAAAGGAACCATAGTATCCGCCCCGCCATGATCGTTCCTTATTTTTTGCGTTTTTCGGCCAAACAACTAGAATTTCGCGCGATTCCCATATTTTTGTGTGTTATAGCCCACACCTTCCGAGTGGTCCCGGGACCTCCGGACCCCTATCGCCTAAAATTTTTCCGGACTATCAAATACGACCTAAGGAACCATAGTCACCGTCCTATCAAGATCTTTCCATATTTTTTGCATGTTACTGAAAAAGACCTAGAACTTCGCCCGATTCCCATATTTTCGTGTGCTATACCCACGCATTCCGAGTGGTCCCAAGAGCCGCGGACCCCGATCGCCTAAACTTTTTCCGGGCAATCAAATACGACCAAAGGAACCATAGTATCCGCCCCGCCATGATCGTTCCTTATTTTTTGCATTTTTCGGCCAAACAACTAGAATTTCGCGCGATTCCCATATTTTTGTGTGTTATAGCCCACACCTTCCGAGTGGTCCCGGGACCTCCGGACCCCTATCGCCTAAAATTTTTCCGGACTATCAAATACGACCTAAGGAACCATAGTCACCGTCCTATCAAGATCTTTCCATATTTTTTGCATGTTACTGAAAAAGACCTAGAACTTCGCCCGATTCCCATATTTTCGTGTGCTATACCCACGCATTCCGAGTGGTCCCAAGAGCCGCGGACCCCGATCGCCTAAACTTTTTCCGGGCAATCAAATACGACCAAAGGAACCATAGTATCCGCCCCGCCATGATCGTTCCTTATTTTTTGCATTTTTCGGCCAAACAACTAGAATTCCGCGTGATTCCCATATTTTTGTGTGTTATAGCCCATACCTTCCGAGTGGTCCCGGGACCTCCGGACCCCTATCGCCTAAAATTTTTCCGGACTATCAAATACGACCTAAGGAACCATAGTATCCGCCCCGCCATGATCGTTCCTTATTTTTTGTGTTTTTCGACCAAACAACTAGAATTCCGCGCGATCCCATATTTTTGTGTTTTATATAGCCCACGCCTTCCGAGTGGTCCCGGGTCTCCGGACCTCTATCGCCTAAAATTTTTCCGGACTATCAAATAAGACCTAAGGAACCATAGTCACCGCCCAGCCATGATCGGTCCTAGTTTTTTCTGTTTTTCCGCCAAAAAACTAGAATTTCGCGCGATTCCCATATTTTCGTGTGCTATATAGCTTACGCTTTCCGAGTGGTCCCGGGAGCCGTAGACCCCGATCGCCTAAAATTTTCTGGGCCATCAAATATGACCTAAGGAACCATAGTCACCGCCCCGTCATGATCGTTCCTTATTTATTGCGTTTTTCGGCCAAAAAATTGAATTCCGCTCGATTACCATATTTTTGTGTGCTATTGCCCACGCCTTCCGAGTGGTCCCGGGACCTCCGGACCCCTATCGCCTAAAATTTTTCCAGACTATCAAATACGACCTAAGGAACCATAGTCACCGCCCAGCCATGATCATTCCTCATTTGTTGCGTTTTTCGGCCAAAAAACTAGAATTCCGCCCGATTACAATGTTTTTGTGTGCTATTGCCCACCCTTCCAAGTGGTTCCGGGACCCCCGGACCCCGATCGACTAAAATTTTTTCGGGCCGTCAAATACGACCTTAGGAACCATAGTAACCGCCCCGCCATCATCGTTTCTCATTTTTTGCATTTTTCGGCCAAAAAACTAGAATTACGCCCGATTCCCTTATTTTCGTGTGCTATACCCACGCCTTCCAAGTGGTCCGGGAAGCCGCGTACCCCGATCGCCTAAAAATTTTCCGGACTATCAAATACGACCTAAGGTACCATAGTCACCGCCCCACCATGATCGTTCCAAATGCTTTGCATTTTTCGGCCAAAAAACTAGAACTCCGCGTGATTTGCATATTTTAGTGTGCTATATAGCTTACGCTTTCCGAGTGGTCCCGGGAGCCGCGGACCCCGATCGCCTAAAATTTTCCGGGCCATCAAATATGACCTAAGGAACCATAGTCACCGCCCCGTCATGATCGTTCCTCATTTATTGCATTTTTCGGCCAAAAAACTAGAATTCCGCTCGATTACCATATTTTTGTGTGCTATTGCCCACGCCTTCCGAGTGGTCCCGGGACCTCCGGACCCCTATCGCCTAAAATTTTTCCGGACTATCAAATAATACCTAAGGAACCATAGTCACCGCCCAGCCATGATCGTTCCTAGTTTTTTCTGTTTTTCGGCCAAAAAACTAGAATTTCGCGCGATTCCCATATTTTCGTGTTCTATAGCCCACGCCTTCCAAGTGAACCCGGGAACTCCGGACCCCTATCGCCTAAAATTTTTCCGGACTATCAAATACGACCTAAGGAACCATAGTCACCGCCCAGCCATGATCATTCCTCATTTGTTGCGTTTTTCGGCCAAAAAACTAGAATTCCGCCCGATTACAATGTTTTTGTGTGCTATTGCCCACCCTTCCAAGTGGTTCCGGGACCCCCGGACCCCGATCGACTAAAATTTTTTCGGGCCGTCAAATACGACCTTAGGAACCATAGTAACCGCCCCGCCATCATCGTTTCTCATTTTTTGCATTTTTCGGCCAAAAAACTAGAATTACGCCCGATTCCCTTATTTTCGTGTGCTACACCCACGCCTTCCAAGTGGTCCGGGGAGCCGCGTACCCCGATCGCCTAAAAATTTTCCGGACTATCAAATACGACCTAAGGTACCATAGTCACCGCCCCACCATGATCGTTCCAAATGCTTTGTATTTTTCGGCCAAAAAACTAGAACTCCGCGCGATTTGCATATTTTAGTGTGCTATATAGCTTACGCTTTCCGAGTGGTCCCGGGAGCCGTGGACCCCGATCGCCTAAAATTTTCTGGGCTATCAAATATGACCTAAGGAACCATAGTCACCGCCCCGTCATGATCGTTCCTCATTTATTGCATTTTTCGGCCAAAAAACTAGAATTCCGCTCGATTACCATATTTTTGTGTGCTATTGCCCACGCCTTCCGAGTGGTCCCGGGACCTCCGGACCCCTATCGCCTAAAATTTTTCCGGACTATCAAATAATACCTAAGGAACCATAGTCACCGCCCAGCCATGATCGTTCCTAGTTTTTTCTGTTTTTCGGCCAAAAAACTAGAATTTCGCGCGATTCCCATATTTTCGTGTTCTATAGCCCATGCCTTCCAAGTGAACCCGGGATCTCCGGACCCCTATCGCCTAAAATTTTTCCGGACTATCAAATACGACCTAAGGAACCATAGTCACCGCCCAGCCATGATCATTCCTCATTTGTTGCGTTTTTCGTCCAAAAAACTAGAATTCCGTCCGATTACAATGTTTTTGTGTGCTATTGCCCACCCTTCCAAGTGGTTCCGGGACCCCCGGACCGCGATCGACTAAAATTTTTTCGGGCCGTCAAATATGACCTTAGGAACCATAGTAACCGCCCCGCCATCATCGTTTCTCATTTTTTGCATTTTTCGGCAAAAAAACTAGAATTACGCCCGATTCCCTTATTTTCGTGTGCTATACCCACGCCTTCCAAGTGGTCCGGGGAGCCGCGGACCCCGATCGCCTAAAAATTTTCCGGACTATCAAATAAAACCTAAGGTACCATAGTCACCGCCCCACCATGATCGTTCCAAATGCTTTGCATTTTTCGGCCAAAAAACTAGAACTCCGCGCGATTTGCATATTTTAGTGTGCTATATAGCTTACGCTTTCCGAGTGGTCCCGGGAGCCGTGGACCCCGATCGCCTAAAATTTTCCGGGCCATCTAATATGACCTAAGGAACCATAGTCACCGCCCAGTCATGATCGTTCCTCATTTATTGCGTTTTTCGGCCAAAAAACTAGAATTCCGCTCGATTACCATATTTTTGTGTGCTATTGCCCACGCCTTCCGAGTGGGCCGGGCCACCAGTCTCGGATCGCCTAAAAAATTTTCGGCCCATCAATTAAGACCTAAGGAACCATAGTCACCGCCTCGCCATGATCGTTCCTCATTTTTTGCATTTTTTGGCCAAACAACTAGAATTCCGCGTGATTCCCATATTTTTGTGTGTTATAGCCCACACCTTCCGAGTGGTCCCGGGACCTCCGGACCCCTATCGCCTAAAATTTTTCTGGACTATCAAATACGACCTAAGGAACCATAGTATCCGCCCCGCCATGATCGTTCCTCATTTTTTGTGTTTTTCAGCCAAACAACTAGAATTCCGCGCGATCCCATATTTTTATGTGTTATAGCCCACGCCTTCCGAGTGGTCCCGGGTCTCCGGACCCCTATCGCCTAAAATTTTTCCGGACTATCAAATAAGACCTAAGGAACCATAGTCACCGCCCAGCCATGATCGTTCCTAGTTTTTCCTGTTTTTCGGCCAAAAAACTAAAATTCCGCGTGATTCCCATAGTTTCGTGTCCTATAGCCCATGCCATCCAAGTGAACCCGGGAACTCCGGACCCCTATCGCCTAAAATTTTTCCGGACTATCAAATACGACCTAAGGAACCATAGTCACCGCCCAGCCATGATCATTCCTCATTTGTTGCGTTTTTCGGCCAAAAAACTAGAATTCCGCCCGATTACAATATTTTTGTGTGCTATTGCCCACCCTTCCAAGTGGTTCCGGGACCCCCGGACCCCGATCGCCTAAAATTTTTCCGGGCCGTCAAATACGACCTAAGGAACCATAGTAACCGCCCCGCCATCATCGTTTCTCATTTTTTGCATTTTTCGGCCAAAAAACTAGAATTACGCCCGATTCCCATATTTTCGTGTTCTATACCCACGCCTTCCAAGTGGTCCGAGGAGCCGCGGACCCCGATCGCCTAAAATTATTCCGGGACATCAAATACGACCTATGGAACCATTGTAACCACCCCGCTATGATCGTTCCTCATTTTTTGCGTTTTTCGGCCAAACAACTAGAATTCCGCGCGATTCCCATATTTTATGTGTTATAGCCCACGCCTTCCGAGTGGTCCCGGGACCTCCTGACCCCTATCGCCTAAAATTTTTCCGGACTATCAAATACGACCTAAGGAACCATAGTATCCGCCCCGCCATGATCGTTCCTCATTTTTTGCATTTTTCGGCCAAACAACTAGAATTCCGCACGATTCCCATATTTTTGTGTGTTATAGCCCACGCCTTCCGAGTGGTCCCGGGACCTCCGGACCCCTATCGCCTAATATTTTTCCGGACTATCAAATAAGACCAAAGGAACCATAGTCACCGCCCTGTCAAGATCTTTCCACATTTTTTGCATGTTACTGAAAAAGACCTAGAATTTCGCCCAATTCCCATATTTTCGTGTGCTATACCCACGCATTCCGAGTGGTCCCAAGAGCCGCGGACCCCGATCGCCTAAAAGTTTTCCAGGCAATCAAATACGACCTAAGGAACCATAGTATCCGCCCCTCCATGATCGTTCCTTATTTTTTGCATTTTTCGGCCAAACAACTAGAATTCCGCGCGATTCCCATATTTTTGTGTGTTATAGCCCACACCTTTCGAGTGGTCCCGGGACCTCCGGACCCCTATCGCCTAAAGTTTTTCCGGACTATCAAATACGACCTAAGGAACCATAGTATCCGCCCCGCCATGATCGTTCCTCATTTTTTGTGTTTTTCGGCCAAAAAACTAGAATTCCGTGCGATCCCATATTTTTGTGTGTTATAGCCCACGTCTTCCGAGTGGTCCCGGGTCTCCGGACCCCTATCGCCTAAAAATTTTCCGGACTATGAAATAAGACCTAAGGAACCATAGTCACCGCCCAGCCATGATCGTTCCTAGTTTTTTCCGTTTTTCGGCCAAAAAACTAGAATTCCGCGCGATTCCCATATTTTCGTGTCCTATAGCCCACGCTTTCCAAGTGAACCCGGGAACTCCGGACCCCTATCGCCTAAAATTTTTCCGGACTATCAAATACGACCTAAGGAACCATAGTCACCGCCCCGCCATCATCGTTTCTCATTTCTTGCATTTTTCGGCCAAAAAACTAGAATTACGCCGATTCCCATATTTTCGTGTGCTATACCCACGCCTTCCAAGTGGTCCGGGGAGCCGCAGACCCCGATCGCCTAAAATTTTTCCGGACTATCAAATGCGACCTAAGGTACCATAGTCACTGCCCTACCATGATCGTTCCAAATGCTTTGCATTTTTCGGCCAAAAAACTAGAACTCCGCGCGATTTTAATATTTTAGTGTGCTATATAGCTTACACTTTCCGAGGGGTCCCGGGAGCCGTGGACCCCGATCGCCTAAAATTTTCCGGGACATCAAATATGACCTAAGGAACCATAGTCACTGCCCCATCATGATCGTTCCTCATTTATTGCATTTTTCGGCCAAAAAAATAGAATTCCGCTCGATTACCATATTTTTGTGTGTTATTGCCCACGCCTTCCGAGTGGGCCGGGCCGACGGTCTCGAATCACCTAAAAACTTTTCGGGCCATCAATTAAGACCTAAGAACCATAGTCATCGCCTCACCATGATCGTTCCTCATTTTTTGCATTTTTTGGCCAAATAACTAGAATTCCGCACGATTCCCATATTTTTGTGTGCTATCGCCCACGCCTTCCGAGTAGGTCGGGCCCCCCAGAGCCGGATCGCCTAAAAATTTTCCAGACTATCAAATACGACATAAGGAACCATAGTCACCTCCCCGCCATGATCGTTCCTAGTCTTTTGCATTTTTCAGCAAAAAAACTAGAATTTCGTGCGATTTCCATATTTTCGTGTGCTTTAGCCCACGCCTTCCAAGGGGTCCCGGGAACCCCGAACCCCGATCGCCTAAAAATTTTCCGGGCCATCAAATACGACCTAAGGAACCATATTAACCACCCCACCATGATCGTTCCTCATTTTTTGCATTTTTCGGCCAAACAACTAGAATTCCGCGCGATTCCCATATTTTTGTGTGTTATAGCCTACGCCTTCTGAGTGGTCCCGGGACCTCCTGACCCCTATCGCCTAAAATTTTTCCGGACTTTCAAATACGACCTAAGGAACCATAGTATCTGCCCCGCCTTGATCGTTCCTCATTTTTTGCATTTTTGGCCAAACAACTAGAATTCCGCGCGATTCCCATATTTTTGTGTGTTATAGCCCATGCCTTCCGAGTGGTCCCGGGATCTCCGGACCCCTATCGCCTAAAATTTTTCCGGACTATCAAATAATACCTAAGGAACCATAGTCACCGCCCAGCCATGATCGTTCCTTGTTTTTTCTGTTTTTCGGCCAAAAAACTAGAATTTCGCGCGATTCCCATATTTTCGTGTTCTATAGCCCACGCCTTCCAAGTGAACCCGGGAACTCCGGACCCCTATCGCCTAAAATTTTTCCGGACTATCAAATACGACCTATGGAACCATAGTCACCGCCCAGATTACAATGTTTTTGTGTGCTATTTCTCACCCTTCCAAGTGGTTCCGGGACCCCCGGACCCCGATCGCCTAAAATTTTTCAGGGCCGTTAAATATGACCTAAGGAACCATAGTAACCGCCCCGCCATCATCGTTTCTCATTTCTTGCATTTTTCGGCCAAAAAACTAGAATTACGCCGAGACCAATATTTTCGTGTGCTATGCCCACGCCTTCCAAGTGGTCCGGGGAGCCGCAGACCCCGATCGCCTAAAATTTTTCCGGACTATCAAATGTGACCTAAGGTACCATAGTCACCGCCCTACCATGATCGTTCCAAATGCTTTGCATTTTTCGGCCAAAAAACTAGAACTCCGCGCGATTTGCATATTTTAGTGTGCTATATAGCTTACGCTTTCCGAGGGGTCGCGGGAGCCGTGGACCCCGATCGCCTAAAATTTTCCGGGCCATGAAATATGACCTAAGGAACCATAGTCACCGCCCCATCATGATCGTTCCTCATTTATTGCATTTTTCGGCCAAAAAAATAGAATTCTGCTCGATTACCATATTTTTGTGTGTTATTGCCCACGCCTTCCGAGTGGGCCGGGCCGACGGTCTCGAATCGCCTAAAAACTTTTCGGGCCATCAATTAAGACCTAAGAACCATAGTCATCGCCTCGCCATGATCGTTCCTCATGTTTTGCATTTTTTGGCCAAATAACTAGAATTCCGCACGATTCCCATAATTTTGTGTGCTATCGCCCACGCCTTCCGAGTAGGTCGGGCCCCCCGGAGCCGGATCGCCTAAAAATTTTCCAGACTATCAAATACGACATAAGGAACCATAGTCACCTCCCCACCATGATCGTTCCTAGTCTTTTACGTTTTTCAGCCAAAAAACTAGAATTTCGCGCGATTTCCATATTTTCGTGTGCTTTAGCCCACGCCTTCCAAGGGGTACCGGGAACCCCGAACCCCGATCGCCTAAAAATTTTCCAGGCCATCAAATACGACCTAAGGAACCATATTAACCACCCCACCATGATCGTTCCTCATTTTTTGCATTTTTCGGCCAAACAACTAGAATTCCGCGCGATTCCCATATTTTTGTGTGTTATAGCCCACGCCTTCTGAGTGGTCCCGGGACCTCCTGACCCCTATCGCCTAAAATTTTTCCGGACTTTCAAATACTACCTAAGGAACCATAGTATCTGCCCCGCCTTGATCGTTCCTCATTTTTTGCGTTTTTCGACCAAACAACTAGAATTCCGCGCGATTCCCATATTTTTGTGTGTTATAGCCCACGCCTTCCGAGTGGTCCCGGGACCTCCGGACCCCTATCGCCTAATATTTTTCCGGACTATCAAATAAGACCAAAGGAACCATAGTCACCGCCCTGCCAAGATCTTTCCAAATTTTTTGCATGTTACTAAAAAAGACCTAGAATTTCGCCCGATTCCCATATTTTCGTGTGCTATACCCACGCATTCCGAGTGGTCCCAAGAGCCGCGGACCCCGATTGCCTAAAATTTTTCCGGGCAATCAAATACGACCTAAGGAACCATAGTATCCGCCCCGCCATGATCGTTCCTTATTTTTTGCGTTTTTCGGCAAAACAACTAGAATTCCGCGCAATTCCCATATTTTTGTGTGTTATAGCCCACGCCTTCCGAGTGGGTCGGGCACCCCGGAGCCGGATCGCCTAAAAATTTTCCGGACTATCAAATACGACCTAATGAACCATAGTCACCGCCCCGCCATGATCGTTCCTAGTCTTTTGCGTTTTTCAGCCAAAAAACTAGAATTTCGCGCGATTTCCATATTTTCGTGTGCTTTAGCCCACGCCTTCCAAGGGGTCCCGGGAACCCCGAACCCCGATTGCCTAAAAATTTTCCGGGCCATCAAATACGACCTAAGGAACCATATTAACCACCCCACCATGATCGTTCCTCATTTTTTGCATTTTTCGGCCAAACAACTAGAATTCCGCGCGATTCCCATATTTTTGTGTGTTATAGCCTACGCCTTCTGAGTGGTCCCGGGACCTCCTGACCCCTATCGCCTAAAATTTTTCCGGACTTTCAAATACGACCTAAGGAACCATAGTATCTGCCCCGCCTTGATCGTTCCTCATTTTTTGCATTTTTCGGCGAAACAACTAGAATTCCGCGCGATTCCCATATTTTTGTGTGTTATAGCCCACGCCTTCCGAGTGGTCCCGGGACCTCCGGACCCCTATCGCCTAAAATTTTTCCGGACTATCAAATAATACCTAAGGAACCATAGTCACCACCCAGCCATGATCGTTCCTTGTTTTTTCTGTTTTTCGGCCAAAAAACTAGAATTTCGCGCGATTCCCATATTTTCGTGTTCTATAGCCCACGCCTTCCAAGTGAACCCGGGAACTCCGGACCCCTATCGCCTAAAATTTTTCCGGACTATCAAATACGACCTATGGAACCATAGTCACCGCCCAGATTACAATGTTTTTGTGTGCTATTTCTCACCCTTCCAAGTGGTTCCGGGACCCCCGGACCCCGATCGCCTAAAATTTTTCCGGGCCGTTAAATATGACCTAAGGAACCATAGTAACCGCCCCGCCATCATCGTTTCTCATTTCTTGCATTTTTCGGCCAAAAAACTAGAATTACGCCGAGACCAATATTTTCGTGTGCTATGCCCACGCCTTCCAAGTGGTCCGGGGAGCCGCAGACCCCGATCGCCTAAAATTTTTCCGGACTATCAAATGTGACCTAAGGTACCATAGTCACCGCCCTACCATGATCGTTCCAAATGCTTTGCATTTTTCGGCCAAAAAACTAGAACTCCGCGCGATTTGCATATTTTAGTGTGCTATATAGCTTACGCTTTCCGAGGGGTCGCGGGAGCCGTGGACCCCGATCGCCTAAAATTTTTCGGGCCATGAAATATGACCTAAGGAACCATAGTCACCGCCCCATCATGATCGTTCCTCATTTATTGCATTTTTCGGCCAAAAAAATAGAATTCTGCTCGATTACCATATTTTTGTGTGTTATTGCCCACGCCTTCCGAGTGGGCCGGGCCGACGGTCTCGAATCGCCTAAAAACTTTTCGGGCCATCAATTAAGACCTAAGAACCATAGTCATCGCCTCGCCATGATCATTCCTCATGTTTTGCATTTTTTGGCCAAATAACTAGAATTCCGCACGATTCCCATATTTTTGTGTGCTATCGCCACGCCTTCCGAGTAGGTCGGGCCCCCGGAGCCGGATCGCCTAAAAATTTTCCAGACTATCAAATACGACATAAGGAACCATAGTCACCTCCCCGCCATGATCGTTCCTAGTCTTTTACGTTTTTCAGCCAAAAAACTAGAATTTCGCGCGATTTCCATATTTTCGTGTGCTTTAGCCCACGCCTTCCAAGGGGTACCGGGAACCCCGAACCCCGATCGCCTAAAAATTTTCCAGGCCATCAAATACGACCTAAGGAACCATATTAACCACCCCACCATGATCGTTCCTCATTTTTTGCATTTTTCGGCCAAACAACTAGAATTCCGCGCGATTCCCATATTTTTGTGTGTTATAGCCCACGCCTTCTGAGTGGTCCCGGGACCTCCTGACCCCTATCGCCTAAAATTTTTCCGGACTTTCAAATACGACCTAAGGAACCATAGTATCTGCCCCGCCTTGATCGTTCCTCATTTTTTGCGTTTTTCGACCAAACAACTAGAATTCCGCGCGATTCCCATATTTTTGTGTGTTATAGCCCACGCCTTCCGAGTGGTCCCGGGACCTCCGGACCCCTATCGCCTAATATTTTTCCGGACTATCAAATAAGACCAAAGGAACCATAGTCACCGCCCTGCCAAGATCTTTCCAAATTTTTTGCATGTTACTAAAAAAGACCTAGAATTTCGCCTGATTCCCATATTTTCGTGTGCTATACCCACGCATTCCGAGTGGTCCCAAGAGCCGCGGACCCCGATCGCCTAAAATTTTTCCGGGCAATCAAATACGACCTAAGGAACCATAGTATCTGCCCCGCCATGATCGTTCCTTATTTTTTGCGTTTTTCGGCAAAACAACTAGAATTCCGCGCAATTCCCATATTTTTGTGTGTTATAGCCCACGCCTTCCGAGTGGGTCGGGCACCCCGGAGCCGGATCGCCTAAAAATTTTCCGGACTATCAAATACGACCTAATGAACCATAGTCACCGCCCCGCCATGATCGTTCCTAGTCTTTTGCGTTTTTCAGCCAAAAAACTAGAATTTCGCGCGATTTCCATATTTTCGTGTGCTTTAGCCCACGCCTTCCAAGGGGTCCCGGGAACCCCGAACCCCGATTGCCTAAAAATTTTCCGGGCCATCAAATACGACCTAAGGAACCATATTAACCACCCTGCCATGATCGTTCCTCATTTTTTTGCGTTTTTCGGCCAAACAACTAGAATTCCACGCGATTCCCATATTTTTGTGTGTTATAGCCCACGCCTTCCGAGTGGTCCCGAGACCTCCGGACCCCTATCGCCTAATATTTTTCCGGACTATCAAATAAGTCCAAAGGAACCATAGTCACCGCCCTGCCAAGATCTTTCCAAATTTTTTGCATGTTACTAAAAAAGACGTAGAATTTCGCCCGATTCTCATATTTTCGTGTGCTATACCCACGCATTCCGAGTGGTCCCAAGAACAGCGGACCCTGATCGCCTAAAATTTTTCCGGGCAATTAAATACGACCTAAGGAACCATAGTATCCGCCCCGCCATGATCATTCCTTATTTTTTTCGTTTTTCGGCCAAACAACTAGAATTCCACTCGATTCCCATATTTTTGTGTGTTATAGCCCACACCTTCCGAGTTGTCCCGGGACCTCTGGACCCCTATCGCCTAAAAATTTTCCGGACTATCAAATACGACCTAAGGTACCATAGTATCCGCCCCGCCATGATCGTTCCTCATTTTTTGTGTTTTTCGGCCAATAAACTAGAATTCCGCGCGATCCCATATTTTTGTGTGTTATAGCCCACGCCTTCCGAGTGGTCCCGGGTCTCCGGACCCCTATCGCCTAAAATTTTACCGGACTGTAAAATAAGACCTAAGGAACCATAGTCACCGCCTAGACATGATCGTTCCTAGTTTTTTCTATTTTTCGGCCAAAAAACTAGAATTCCGCGCGATTCCCATATTTTCGTGTCCTATAGCCCACGCCTTCCAAGTGAACCCGGGAACTCCGGACCCCTATCGCCTAAAATTTTTCCGGACTATCAAATACGACCTAAGGAACCATAGTCACCGCCCAGCCATGATCATTCCTCATTTGTTGCGTTTTTCGGCCAAAAAACTAGAATTCCGCCCGATTACAATATTTTTGTGTGCTATTGCCCACCCTTCCAAGTGGTTCCGGGACCCCCGGACCCCGATCGCCTAAAATTTTTCCGGGCCGTCAAATACGACCTAAGGAACCATAGTAACCGCCCCGCCATCATCGTTTCTCATTTTTTGCATTTTTCGGCCAAAAAACTAGAATTACGCCCGATTCCCATATTTTCGTGTGCTATACCCACGCCTTCCAAGTGGTCCGGGGAGCCGCGGACCCCGATCGCCTAAAATTTTTCCGGACTATCAAATACGACCTAAGGTACCATAGTCACCGCCCCACCATGATCGTTCCAAATGCTTTGCATTTTTCGGCCAAAAAACTAGAACTCCGCGCGATTTGCATATTTTAGTGTGCTATAGCTTACGCCTTCCGAGTGGTCCCGGGAGCCGTGGACCCCGATCGCCTAAAATTTTCCGGGCCATCAAATACGACCTAAGGAACCATAGTCACCGCCCTGTCAAGATCTTTCCACATTTTCTGCATGTTACTGAAAAAGACCTAGAATTTCACCCTATTCCCATATTTTTGTGTGCTATACCCACGCATAACGAGTGGTCCCAAGAGCTGCGGACCCCGATCGCCTAAAAATTTTTCGACCTGTCAAATACGACCTAAGGACCATAGTAACCGCCCCGCCATCATCGTTTCTCATTTTTTTCATTTTTCGGCCAAAAAACTAGAATTACGCCCGATTCCCATATTTTCGTGTGCTATACCCATGCCTTCCAAGTGGTCCGGGGAGCCGCGGACCCCGATCGCCTAAAAATTTTCCGGACTATCAAATACGACCTAAGGTACCATAGTCACTGCCTCACCATGATCGTTCCAAATGCTTTGCATTTTTCGGCCAAAAACTAGAACTCCGCGCGATTTGCATATTTTCGTGTGCTATAGCTTACGCCTTCCGAGTGGTCCCGGGAGCCGTGGACCCCGATCGCCTAAAATTTTCCGGGCCATCAAATACGACCTAAGGAACCATAGTCACTGCCCCGCCATGATCGTTCCACATTTATTGCGTTTTTCGGCCAAAAAACTAGAATTCCGCTCGATTACAATATATTTGTGTGCTATTGCCCACGCCTTCCGAGTGGGCCGGGCCGCCGGACTCGGATCGCCTAAAAAATTTTCGGGCCATCAATTAGGACCTAAGGAACCATAGTCACCGCCTCGCCATGATCGTTCCTCATGTTTTGCATTTTTTGGCCAAAAAACTAGAATTCCGCCCGTTTCCCATTTTTTTGTGTGCTATCGCCCACGCCTTCCGAGTGGGTCGGGCCCCCAGGAGCTGGATCGCCTTAAAATTTTCCGGACTATCAAATACGACCTAAGGAACCATAGTCACCGCCCCGCCATGATCGTTCCTAGTTTTTTCTATTTTTCGGCCAAAAAACTAGAATTCCGCGCGATTTCCATATTTTCGTATCCTATAGCCCACGCCTTCCAAGTGAACCCGGGAACTCCGAACCCCTATCCCCTAAAATTTTTCCGGGCCATCAAATACGACCTAATGAACCATAGTAACCACCCCGCCATGATCGTTCCTCATTTTTTGTGCTTTTCGGCCAAATAGGTAGAATTCCGCGCGATTCCCATATTTTTGTGTGTTATAGCCCACGCCTTCCGAGTGGTCCCGGGACCTCCTGACCCCTATCGCCTAAAATTTTTTCGGACTATCAAATACGACCTAAGGAACCATAGTATCCGCCCCGCCATGATCGTTCCTCATTTTTTGCGTTTTTCGGCCAAACAACTAGAATTCCGCGCGATTCCCATATTTTTGTGTGTTTTAGCCCACGCCTTCCGAGTGGTCCCGGGACCTCCGGACCCCTATCGCCTAATATTTTTACGGACTATCAAATAAGACCTAAGGAACCATAGTCGCCGCCCCGCCATGATCGTTCCTCATTTTTTTTGCTTTTTTCGGCCAAACAACTAGAATACCACGCGATTCTCATATTTTTGTGTGTTATAGCCCACGCCTTCCGAGTGGTCCCGGGACCTCCAGACCCCTATCGCCTAATATTTTTCCAGACTATCAAATAAGACCAAAGGAACTATAGTCACCGCCTTGTCAAGATCTTTCCACATTTTTTTCATGTTACTGAAAAAGACCTAGAATTTCGCCCGATTCCCATATTTTCGTGTGCTATACCCACGCATTCTGAGTGGTCCCAAGAGCCGCGGACCCTGATCGCCTAAAATTTTTCCGGGCAATCAAATACGACCTAAGGAACCATAGTATTTGCCCCGCCATGATCGGTCCTTATTTTTTGTGTTTTTCGGGGACCTCCGGACCCCTATCGCCTAAAATTTTTTCGGACGTTCAAATAAGACCTAAGGAACCATAGTTACCGCCCAGCCATGATCGTTCCTAGTTTTTTCTATTTTTCGGTCAAAAAACTAGAATTTCGCGCGATTCCCATATTTTCGTGTCCTATAGCCCACGCCTTCCAAGTGAACCCGGGAACTCCGGACCCCTATCGCCTAAAATTTTTTCAAACTATCAAATACGACCTAAGGTACCATAGTCACCGCCCCACCATGATCGTTCCAAATGCTTTGCATTTTTCAGCCAAAAAACTAGAACTCCGCGTGATTTGCATATTTTAGTGTGCTATAGCTTACGCCTTCCGAGTGTTTTTCGGCCAAAGAACTAGAATTCCGCACGATCCCATATTTTTGTGTGTTATAGCCCACGCCTTCGAGTGGTCCCGGGTCTCCGGACCCATATCGCCTAAAAAATTTTCGAACTATCAAATAAGAACTAAGGAACCATAGTCACCGCCCAGCCATGATCATTCCCAGTTTTTTCTATTTTTCGGCCAAAAAACTAGAATTCCGCGCGATTCCCATATTTTCGTGACCTATAGCCCACGCCTTCCAAGTGAACCCGGGAACTCCGGATCCCTATCGCCTAAAATTTTTCCGGACTATCAAATACGACCTAAGGAACCATAGTCACCGCCCCGCCATGATCGTTCCTAGTCTTTTGCATTTTTCAGCCAAAAAACTAGAATTTCGCGCGATTTTCATATTTTCGTGTGCTTTAGCCCACGCCTTCCAAGGGGTCCCGGGAACCCCGAGCCCCGATCACCTAAAAATTTTCTGGGCCATCAAATACAACCTAAGGAACCATATTAACCACCCCACCATGATCGTTCCTCATGTTTTGCGTTTTTCGGCCAAATAACTAGAATTCCGCGCGATTCCCATATTTTTGTGTGTTATAGCCCACGCCTTCCGAGTGGTCCCGGGACCTCCTGACCCCTATCGCCTAAAATTTTTCCGGACTATCAAATACGACCTAAGGAACCATAGTATCCGCCCCGCCATGATCGTTCCTCATTTTTTGCGTTTTTCGGCCAAACAACTAGAATTCCGCGCGATTCCCATATTTTTGTGTGTTATAGCCCACGCCTTCCGAGTGGTCCCGGGACCTCCGGACCCCTATCGCCTAATATTTTTCCGGACTATCAAATAAGACCAAAGGAACCATAGTCACCGCCCTGCCAAGATCTTTCCAAATTTTTTGTATGTTACTAAAAAAGACCTAGAATTTCGCCTGATTCCCATATTTTCGTGTGCTATACCCACGCATTCCGAGTGGTCCCAAGAGCCGCGGACCCCGATCGCCTAAAAATTTTCTGGGCAATCAAATACGACCTAAGGAACCATAGTATCCGCCCCGCCATGATCGTTCCTTATTTTTTGCATTTTTCGGCAAACAACTAGAATTCCGCGCGATTCCCATATTTTTGTGTGTTATAGCCCACACCTTCCGAGTGGTCCCGGGACCTCCGGACCCCTATCGCCTAAAATTTTTTCGGACTATCAAATACGACCTAAGGAACCATAGTATCCGCCCCGCCATGATCGTTCCTCATTTTTTGTGTTTTTCGGCCAAACAACTAGAATTCCGCGCGATCCCATATTTTTGTGTGTTATAGCCCACGCCTTCCGAGTGGCCCCGGGTCTCCGGACCCTTATCGCCTAAAATTTTTCCGGACTATCAAATAAGACCTAAGGAACCATAGTCACCGCCCAGCCATGATCGTTCCTAGTTTTTTTTTTTTTCGGCGTAAAAACTAGAATTTCGCGCGATTCCCATTTTTTCGTGACCTATAGCCCTTGCCTTCCAAGTGAACCCGGGAACTCCGGACCCCTATCGCCTAAAATTTTTCCGGACTATCAAATACAACCTAAGGAACCATAGTCACTGCCCCGCCACGATCGTTCCTAGTCTTTTGCACTTTTCAGCCAAAAAACTAGAATTTCGCGCGATTTCCATATTTTCGTGTGTTTTAGCCCACGCCTTCCAAGTGGTCCCGGGACCTCCGGACCCCTATCGCCTAATATTTTTCCGGACTCTCAAATAATACCTAAGGAACCATAGTAACCACCCCGCCATGATCGTTCCTCATTTTTTGCGTTTTTCGGCCAAACAACTAGAATTCCGCGCGATTCCCATATTTTTGTGTGTTATAGCCCACGCCTTCCGAGTGGTCCCGGGACCTCCTGACCCCTATCGCCTAAAATTTTTCCGGACTATCAAATACGACATAAGGAACCATACTATCCGCCCTGCCTTGATCGTTTCTCATTTTTTGCGTTTTTCGGCCAAACAACTAGAATTCCACGCGATTCCCATATTTTTGTGTGTTATAGCCCACGCCTTCCGAGTGGTCCCGGGACCTCCGGACCCCTATCCCCTAATATTTTTCCGGACTATCAAATAAGACCAAAGGAACCATAGTCACCGCCCTGCCAAGATCTTTCCAAATTTTTTGCATGTTACTAAAAAAGACCTAGAGTTTCACCCGATTCCCATATTTTCGTGTGCTATACCCACACATTCCGAGTGGTCCCAAGAGCCGCGGACCCCGACCGCCTAAAATTTTTCCGGGCAATCAAATACGACCTAAGGAACCATAGTATCCGCCCCGCCATGATCGTTCCTTATTTTTTGCGTTTTTCGGCCAAACAACTAGAATTCCGCGCAATTCTCATATTTTTGTGTGTTATAGCCCACACCTTCCGAGTGGTCCCGGGACCTCCGGACCTCTATCGCCTAAAATTTTTCCGGACTATCAAATACAACCTAAGGAACCATAGTATCCGCCCCGCCATGATCGTTCCTCATTTTTTGTGTTTTTCGACCAAACAACTAGAATTCCGAGCGATCCCATATTTTTGTGTGTTATAGGCCACGCCTTCCGAGTGGCCCCGGGAACTCTGGACCCCTATCGCCTAAAATTTTTCCGGACTATCAAATACAACCTAAGGAACCATAGTCACCGCCCCGCCATGATCGTTCCTAGTCTTTTGTATTTTTCAGCCAAAAAACTAGAATTTCGCGCGATTCCCATATTTTCGTGTGCTTTAGCCCACTCCTTCCCAGGGGTCCCGGGAACCCCGAACCCCGATCGCCTAAAAATTTTTCGGGCCATCAAATACGACCTAAGGAACCATAGTAACCACCCCGCCATGATCTTTCCTCATTTTTTACGTTTTTGGGCCAAACAGGTAGAATTCCGCGCGATTCCCATTTTTTTGTGTGTTATAGCCCACGCCTTCCGAGTGGTCCCGGGACCTCTTGACCCCTATCACCTAAAATTTTTTCGGACTATCAAATACGACATAAGGAACCATAGTATCCGCCCCACCATGATCGTTCCTCATTTTTTGCGTTTTTCGGCCAAACAACTAGAATTCCGCGAGATTCCCATATTTTTGTGTGTTTTAGCCCACGCCTTCCAAGTGGTTCCGGGACCTCCTGACCCCTATCGCCTAATATTTTTCCGGTCTATCAAATAATACCTAAGGAACCATAGTCACCGCCCTGCCATGATCATTCCTCATTTTTTGCATTTTTCGGCCAAACAACTAGAATTCCGCGCGATTCCCATATTTTTGTGTGTTATAGCCCACGCCTTCCGAGTGGTCCCGGGACCTCCGGACCACTATCGCCTAATATTTTTCCGGACTATTAAATAAGACCAAAGGAACCATAGTCACCGCCCTGTCAAGATCTTTCCACATTTTTTGCATGTTACTGAAAAAGACATAGAATTTCTCCCGATTCCCATATTTTCGTGTGCTATGCCCACGCATTCTGAGTGGTCCCAAGAGCCGCGGACCCCGATCGCCTAAAATTTTTACGGGCAATCAAATACGACCCAAGGAACCATAATATCCGCCCCGCCATGATCGTTCTTTATTTTTTGCATTTTTCGGCCAAACAACTAGAATTCCGTGCGATTCGCATATTTTTGTGTGTTATAGCCCACACCTTCCGAGTGGTCCCGGGACCTCCGAACCCCTATCGCCTAAAAATTTTCCAGACTATCAAATACGACCTAAGGAACCATAGTCACCGCCCAGCCATGATCATTCCTCATTTGTTGCGTTTTTCGGCCAAAACACTAGAATTCCGCCCGATTACAATGTTTTTGTGTGCTATTGCCCACCCTTCCAAGTAGTTCCGGGACCCCCGGACCCCGATCGCCTAAAATTTTTCCGGACCGTCAAATATAAACTAAGGAACCTTAGTAACCGCCCAGCTATCATCGTTTCTCATTTTTTGCATTTTACGGCCAAAAAACTAGAATTACGTCCAATTCCCATATTTTCGTGTGCTATACCCACGCCTGCCAAGTGGTCCGGGGAGCCGCGGACCCCGATAGCCTAAAATTTTTACGGACTATCAAATATGACCTAAGGTACCATAGTCACCGCCCCACCATGATCGTTCCAAATGCTTTGCATTTTTCGGCCAAAAAACTAGAACTCCGCGCGATTTGCATATTTTAGTGTGCTATAGCTTACGCCTTCCGAGTGGTCCCGGGAGCCGTGGACCCCGATTGCCTAAAATTTTCCGGGCCATCAAATACGACCTAAGGAACCATAGTCACCACCCTGCCATGTTCGTTCCTCATTTATTGCGTTTTTCGGACAAAAAACTAGAATTCCGCTCGATTACCATATTTTTGTGTTCTATTGCCCACGCCTTCCGAGTGGGCCAAGACGCCGGACTCGGATCGCCTAAAAAATTTTCGGGCCATCAATTAGGACCTAAGGAACCATAGTCACCGCCTCGCCATGATCGTTCCTCATTTTTTGCATTTTTTGGCCAAAAAACTAGAATTCCGCCCGATTCCTATATTTTTGTGTGCTATCGCCCACGCCTTCCGAGTGGGTCGGGCCCCCCGGAGCCGGATCGCCTAAAAAATTTTCGGACTATCAAATAAGACCTAAGGAACCATAGTCACCGCCCCGCCATGATCGTTCCTAATCTTTTGCAATTTTCAGCCAAAAAACTAGAATTTCGCGCGATTTCCATATTTTCGTGTGCTTTAGCCCACGCCTTCCAAGGGGTCCCGGGTACCCCGAACCCGGTCGCCTAAAATTTTTCCGGGCCATCAAATACGACCTAGGGAACCATAGTAACCACCCCACCATTATCGTTCCTCATTTTGTGCATTTTTCGTCCAAACAACTAGAATTCCGCGCGATTCCCATATTTTTGTGTGTTATAGCCCACGCCTTCCGAGTGGTCCCGGAACCTCCTGACCCCTATCGCCTAAAATTTTTCCGGACTACCAAATATGACCTAAGGAACCATAGTATCCGCCCCACCATGATCGTTCCTCATTTTTTGCATTTCTCGGCCAAACAACTAGAATTCCGCGCAATTCCCATATTTTTGTGTGTTATAGCCCACGCCTTCCGAGTGGTCCCGGGATCTCCGGACACCTATTGCCTAATATTTTTTTGGACTATCAAATAAGACCAAAGGAACCATAGTCACCGCCCTGCCAAGATCTTTCCACATTTTTTGCATGTTACTGAAAAAGACCTAGAATTTCGCCCGATTACCATATTTTCTTGTGCTATACCCACGCATTCCGAGTGGTCCCAAGAGGCGCGGACCCCGATCGCCTAAAATTTTTCCGGGCAATCAAATACGACCTAAGGAACCATAGTATCCACCTCGCCATGATCGTTCCTTATTTTTTGCGTTTTTCGGCCAAACAACTAGAATTCCGAGCGATTCCCATATTTTCGTGTGCTATAGCCCACGCCTTCCGAGTGGGTCGGGCCCCCCGGAGCCGGATTGCCTAAAAAATTTTCCGGACTATCAAATACGACCTAAGGAACCATAGTCACCGCCCCGCCATGATCGTTCCTAGTCTTTTGTGTTTTTCAGCCAAAAAACTAGAATTCCGCGCGATTTCCATATTTTCTTGTGCTTTAGCCCATGCCTTCCAAGGGGTCCCGGGAACCCCGAACCCCGATCGCCTAAAAATTTTCCGGGCCATCAAATACGACCTAAGGAACCATAGTAACCACCCCACCATTATCGTTCCTTATTTTTTGCATTTTTCGTCCAAACAACTAGAATTCCGCGCGATTCCCATATTTTTGTGTGTTATAGCCCACGCCTTCCGAGTGGTCCCGGGACCTCCTGACCCCTATCGCCTAAAATTTTTCCGGACTACCAAATACGACCTAAGGAACCATAGTATCCGCCCCGCCATGATCGTTCCTCATTTTTTGCATTTCTCGAAAAAACAACTAGAATTCCGCGCGATTCCCATATTTTTATGTGTTATAGCCTACGCCTTCCGAGTGGTCCCGGGACCTCCGGACCCCTATCGCCTAATATTTTTTTGGACTATCAAATAAGACCAAAGGAACCATAGTCACCGCCCTGCCAAGTTCTTTCCACATTTTTTGCATGTTACTGAAAAAGACCTAGAATTTCGCCCGATTACCATATTTTCGTGTGCTATACCCACGCATTCCGAGTGGTCCCAAGAGCCGCGGACCCCGATCGCCTAAAATTTTTTCGGGCAATCAAATACGACCTAAGGAACCATAGTATCTGCCCCGCCATGATCGTTCCTTATTTTTTGCATTTTTCGGCCAAACAACTAGAATACCGAGCGATTCCCATATTTTCGTGTGCTATAGCCCACACCTTCCGAGTGGGTCGGGCCCCCCGGAGCCGGATCGCCTAAAAAAATTTCCAGACTATCAAATACGACCTAAGGAACCATAGTCACCACCCAGCCATGATCGTTCCTAGTTTTTTCTGTTTTTCAGCCAAAAAACTAGAATTTCGCGCGATTCCCATATTTTCGTGACCTATAGCCCACGCCTTCCGAGTGAACCCGGGAACTCCGGACCCCTATCGCCTAAAATTTTTCCGAACTATCAAATACGACCTAAGGAACCATAGTCACCGCCCCGCCATGATCGTTCCTAGTCTTTTGCATTTTTCAGCCAAAAAACTAGAATTTCTTGCGATTTCCATATTTTCGTGTGCTTTAGCCCATGCCTTCCAAGGGGTCCCGGGAACCCCGATCGCCTAAAAATTTTCCGGGCCATCAAATACGACCTAAGGAACCATAGTAACCACCCCGCCATGATCGTTCCGCATTTTTTACGTTTTTCGGCCAAACAGGTAGAATTCCGCGCGATTCCCATATTTTTGTGTGTTATAGCCCACGCCTTCCGAGTGGTCCCGGGACCTCCGGACCCCTATCGCCCAATATTTTTCCGGACTATCAAATAAGACCAAAGGAACCATAGTCACCACCCTGTCAAGATCTTTCCAAATTTTTTGCATGTTACTGAAAAAGAACTAGAATTTCGCCTGATTCCCATATTTTCGTGTGCTATACCCACGCATTCTGAGTGGTCCCAAGAGCCGCGGACCCCGATCGCCTAAAAGTTTTCCGGGCAATCCAATGCGACCTAAGGAACCATAGTATCTGCCCCGCCATGATCGTTCCTTATTTTTTGCATTTTTCGGCGAAACAACTAGAATTTCGCGCGATTCCCATATTTTTGTGTGTTATAGCCCACACCTTCCGAGTGGTCCCGGGACCTCCGGACCCCTATCGCCTAAAATTTTTCCGGAATATCAAATACGACCTAAGGAACCATAGTCACCGCCCAGCCATGATCATTCCTCAGTTGTTGCGTTTTTCGGCAAAAAAACTAGAATTCCGCCCGATTACAATGTTTTTGTGTGCTATTGCCCACCCTTCCAAGTGGTTCCGGGACCCCCGGATCCCGATCGCCTAAAATTTTTCGGGCCGTCAAATACGACCTAAGGAACTATAGTAACCGCCCCGCCATCATCGTTTCTAATTTTTTGCATTTTTCGGCCAAAAAACTAGAATTACGCCTGATTCCCATATTTTCGTGTGCTATACCCACGCCTTCCAAGTGGTCCGGGGAGCCTCGGACCCCGATCGCCTAAAATTTTTCCGGACTATCAAATACGACCTAAGGTACCATAGTCACCGCCCCACCATGATCGTTCCAAATGCTCTGCATTTTTCGGCCAAAAAACTAGAACTCCGCACGATTTGCATATTTTAGTGTGCTATAGCTTACGCCTTCCGAGTGGTCCCGGGAGCCGTGGACCCCGATCGCCTAATATTTTCCGGGCCATCAAATACGACCTAAGGAACCATAGTCACCACCCCGCCATGTTCGTTTCTCATTTATTGCGTTTTTCGGCCAAAAAACTAGAATTCCGCTCGATTACCATATTTTTGTGTGCTATTGCCCACGCTTTCCGAGTGGGCCAGGCCGCCGGACTCGGATTGCCTAAAAAGTTTTTGGGCCATCAATTAGGACCTAAGGAACCATAGTCACCGCCTCGCCATGATCGTTCCTCATTTTTTGCATTTTTTCGCCAAAAAAACTAGAATTCCGCCCGATTCCCATATTTTTGTGTGCTATCGCCCACGCCTTCCGAGTGGGTCGGGCCCCCCGGAGCCGGATCGCCTAAAAATTTTCGGGACTATCAAATACGACCTAAGGAACCATAGTCACCGCCCCTCCATGATCGTTCCTAGTCTTTTGCGTTTTTCAACCAAAAAACTAGAATTTCGCGCGATTTCCATATTTTCGTGTGCTTTAGCCCACGCCTTCCAAGGGGTCCCGGGAACCTCGAACCCCGATCGCCTAAAAATTTTCCGGGCCATCAAATACGACCTAAGGAACCATAGTAACCACCCCACCATTATCGTTCCTCATTTTTTGCATTTTTCGTCCAAACAACTAGAATTCCGCGCGATTCCCATATTTTTGTGTGTTATAGCCCACGCCTTCCGAGTGGTCCCAGGACCTCCTGACCCCTATCGCCTAAAATTTTTCCGGACTATCAAATACGACCTAAGGAACCATAGTATCCGCCCCGCCATGATCGTTCCTAGTCTTTTGCGTTTTTCAGCCAAAAAACTAGAATTTCGCGCGATTTCCATATTTTCGTGTGCTTTAGTCCATGCCTTCCAAGGGAACCCCGATCGCCTAAAAATTTTTCGGGCCATCAAATATGCTCTAAGGAACCATAGTAACCACCCCGCCATGATCGTTCCTAGTCTTTTGCATTTTTTAGCCAAAAAACTAGAATTTCGCTCGATTTCCATATTTTCGTGTGCTTTAGCCCACGCCTTCCAAGGGGTCCCGGGAACCCCGAACCCCGATCGCCTAAAAATTTTCCGGGCCATCAAATACGCTCTAAGGAACCATAGTAACCACCCCGCCATGATCGTTCCTCGTTTGTTGCGTTTTTCGGCCAAACAACTAGAATTCTACGCGATTCCCATATTTTTGTATGTTATAGCCCACGCCTTCCGAGTGGTCCGGGGACCTCCTGACCCCTATCGCCTAAAATTTTTCCGGACTATCAAATATGACCTAAGGAACCATAGTATCCGCCCCGCCATGATCGCTCCTCATTGTTTGCATTTTTCGGCCAAATAACTAGAATTCCGCGCGATTCCCATATTTTTGTGTGTTAAAGTCCACGCTTTCCGAGTGGTCCCGGGACCTCCGGACCCCTATCGCCTAATATTTTTCGGGACTATCAAATAAGACCTAAGGAACCATAGTCACCGCCCCGCCATGATCTTTCCTCATTTATTGCATTTTTCGGCCAAAAAACTAGAATTCCGCTCGATTACCATATTTTTATGTGCTATTGCCCACGCCTTCCTAGTGGTCCCAAGAGCCGCGGAACCCGATCGCCTAAAATTTTTTCGGGCAATCAAATACGACCTAAGGAACCATAGTATCCGCCCCGCCATGATCGTTCCTTATTTTTTGCATTTTTCGGAGAAAAAACTAGAATTACACGCGATTCCCATATTTTTGTGTTATAGCCCACACCTTCCGAGTGGTCCCGGGACCTCCGGACCCCTATCACCTAAAATTTTTCTGGACTATCAAATACGACCTAAGCAACCATAGTATCCGCCTCGCCATGATCGTTCCTCATTTTTTGCGTTTTCGGCCAAACAACTAGAATTCCGCGCGATTCCCATATTTTTGTGTGTTATAGCCCACGCCTTCCGACTGGTCCTGGGACCTCCGGACCCCTATCGCCTAAAATTTTTCTGGACTATCAAATACGACCTAAGGAACCATAGTATCCGCCCCGCCATGATCGTTCCTCATTTTTTGCATTTTCGGCCAAACAACTAGAATTCCGCGCGATCCCATATTTTTGTGTGTTATAGCCCACGCCTTCCGAGTGGTCCCGGGACCTCCGGACCCCTATCACCTAATATTTTTCCGGACTATCAAATAAGACCTAAGGAACCATAGTCACCGCCCCGCCATGATCGTTCCTAGTTTTTTTCCACTTTTCGGCAAAAAAACTAGAATTCCGCGCGATTCCCATATTTTCGTGTCCTATAACCCACTCCTTCCAAGTGAACCCGGGAACTCCGGACCCCTATCGGCTAAAATTTTTCCGGACTATCAAATACGACCTAAGGAACCATAGTCACCGCCCAGCCATGATCATTCCTCATTTGTTGCGTTTTTTGGCCAAAAAACTAGAATTCCGCCCGATTACAATATTTTTGTGTGCTATTGCCCACCCTTCCAAGTGGTTCCGGGACCCCCGGACCCCGATCGCCTAAAATTTTTCCGGGCCATCAAATACGACCTAAGGAACCATAGTAACCGCCCCGCCATCATCGCTTCTCATTTTTTGTATTTTTTGGCCAAAAAACTAGAATTATGCCCGATTCCCATATTTTCGTGTGCTATACCCACGCCTTCCAAGTGGTCCGGGGAGCCGCGGACCCCGATCGTCTAAAATTATTCCGGACTATCAAAAATGACCTAAGGTACCATAGTCACCGCCCCACCATGATCGTTCCAAATGCTTGGCATTTTTCGGCCAAAAAACTAGAACTCCGCGCGATTTGCATATTTTTGTGTGCTATAGCTTACGCCTTCCGAGTGGTCCCGGGAACCGTGGACCCCGATCGCCTAAAATTTTCCGGGCCATCAAATACAACCTAAGGAACCATATCACCGCCTCGCCATGATCGTTCCTCATTTATTGCGTTTTACGGCAAAAAAACTAGAATTTCGCTCGATTACAATATTTTTTTGTGCTATTGCCCACGCCTTCCGAGTGGGCCGGGCCGCCGGACTCGGATCGCCTAAAAAAATTTCGGCCCATCAATTAAGACCTAAGGAACAATAGTCACCGCCTCGCCATGATCGTTCCTCATTTTTTGCATTTTTTGGCCAAAAAACTAGAATTCCGCCCGATTCCCATATTTTTGTGTGCTATCGCCCACGCCTTCCGAGTGGGTCGGGCCCCCGGAGCCGGATCGCCTAAAAATTTTACGGACTATCAAATACGATCTAAGGAACCATAGTCACCGCCCCGCCATGATCGTTCCTAGTCTTTTGCATTTTTCAGCCAAAAAACTAGAATTTCGCGCGATATCCATATTTTCGTGTGCTTTAGCCCACGCCTTCCAAGGGGTCCCGGGAACCCTGAACCCCGATCGCCTAAAAATTGTCTGGGCCATCAAATATGAACTAAGGAACCATAGTAACCACCCCGCCAAGATCGTTCCTCATTTTTTGCGTTTTTCGGCCAAACAACTAGAATTCCGCGCGATTCCCATATTTTTGTGTGTTATAGCCCACGCCTTCCGAGTGGTCCCGGGACCTCCTGACCCCTATTGCCTAAAATTTTTCCGGACTATCAAATACGACCTAAGGAACCATAGTATCCGCCCCGCCATGATCGTTCCTCTTTTCTTGAGTTTTTCGGCCAAACAACTAGAATTCCGCGCGATTCCCATATTTTTGTGTGTTATAGCCCACGCCTTCCGAGTGGTCCTGGGACCTCCGGACCCCTATCGCCTAAAATTTTTCCGGGCCGTCAAATACGACCTAATGAACCATAGTAACCGCCCCGCCATCATCGTTTCTCATTTTTTGCATTTTTCGGCCAAAAAACTAGAATTACGCCCGATTCCCATATTTTCGTGTGCTATACGCACGCCTTCCATGTGGTCCGGGGAGCCGCGGACCCCGATCGCCCAAAATTTTTCCAGACTATCAAATACGACCTAAGGTATCATAGTCACCGCCCCACCATGATCGTTCCAAATGCTTTGCATTTTTAGGCAAAAAACTAGAACTCCGCGCGATTTGCATATTTTCGTGTGCTATAGCTTACGCCTTCCGAGTGGTCCCGGGAGCCGTGGACTCCGATCGCCTAAAATTTTCCGGGCCATCAAATACGACCTAAGGAACCATAGTCACCGGCCCACCATGATCGTTCCTCATTTATTGCATTTTTCGGCCAAAAAACTAGAATTCCGCTCGATTACCATATTTTTGTGTGCTATTGCCCACGCCTTCCGAGTGGGCCGGGCCGCCGGACTCGGATCGCCTAAAAAAATTCGGGCCATCAATTAAGACCTAAGGAACCATAGTCACCGCCTCGCCATGATCGTTCCTCATGTTTTGCATTTTTTGGCCAAAAAACTAGAATTCCGCCCGATTCCCATATTTTTGTGTGCTATCGCCCACGCCTTCCGAGTGGGTCGGGCCCCCGGAGCCGGATCGCCTAAAAATTTTACGGACTATCAAATACGACCTAAGGAACCATAGTCACCGCCCCGCCATGATCGTTCCTAGTCTTTTGCGTTTTTCAGCCAAAAAACTAGAATTCCGCGCGATTTCCATATTTTTGTGTTCTTTAGCCCACGCCTTCCAAGGGGTCCCGGGAACCCCGAACCCCGATCGCCTAAAAATTTTCCAGGCCATCAAATACGCTCTAAGGAACCATAGTAACCACCCCGCCATGATCGTTCCTAGTCTTTTGCGTTTTTCAGCCAAAAAACTAGAATTTCGCTCGATTTCCATATTTTCGTGTGCTTTAGCCCACGTCTCCCAAGGGGTCCCGGGACCTCCTGACCCCTATCGCCTAAAATTTTTCCGGACTATCAAATACGACCAACGGAACCATAGTATCCGCCCCGCAAAGATCGTTCCTCATTTTTTGCGTTTTTCGGCAAAACAACTAGAATTCCGCGCGATTCCCATATTTTTGTGTGTTATAGCCCACGCCTTCCGAGTGGTCCCGGGACCTCCGGACCCCTATCGCCTTATATTTTTTCGGGCCATCAAATATGACCTAAGGAACAATAGTCATCGCCCCGCCATGATCGTTCCTCATTTATTGCGTTTTTCGGCCAAAAAACTAGAATTCCGCTCGATTACCATATTTTTGTGTGTTATTGCCTACGCCTTCCGAGTGGGCCAGGCCGCCAGTCTCGGATCGCCTAAAAAATTTCCGGGCCATCAATTAAGACCTAAGGAACCATAGTCACCGCCTCGGCATGATCGTTCCTCATTTTTTGCATTTTCTGGCCAAAAAACTAGAATTCCGCCCTATTCCCATATTTTTGTGTGCTATCGCCCACGCCTTCCGAGTGGGTCGGGCCCCCAGGAGCCGAATCGCCTAAAAATTTTCCGGACTATCAAATACAACCTAAGGAACCATAGTCACCGCCCCGCCATGATCGTTCCTAGTCTTTTGCATTTTTCAGCCAAAAAACTAGAATTTCGCGCGATTTCCATATTTTTGTGTGCTTTAGCCCACGCCTTCCAAGGGGTCCCGGGAACCCCGAACCCCGATCGCCTAAAAATTTTCCGGGCCATCAAATACGACCTAAGGAGCCATAGTAACCACCCTGCCATGGTCGTTTCTCATTTTTTGCGTTTTTCGGCCAAACAGCTAGAATTCTGCGCGATTCCCATATTTTTGTGTGTTATAGCCCAAGCCTTCCGAGTGGTACCGGGACCTCCTGACCCCTATCGCCTAAAATTTTTCCGGACTCTCAAATACGACCTAAGGAACCATAGTCACCACCCAGCCATGATCATTCCTCATTTGTTGCGTTTTTTGACCAAAAAACTAGAATTCCGCCCGATTACAATATGTTTGTGTGCTATTGCCAACCCTTCCATGTGGTTCCGGGACCCCCGAACACCGATCGCCTAAAATTTTTCCGGGCCGTCAAATACGACCTAAGGAACCATAGTAACCGCCCCGCCATCATCGTTTCTCATTTTTTGCATTTTTCGGCCAAAAAACTATAATTACGCCCGATTTCCATATTTTCGTGTGCTATACCCACGCCTTCCAAGTGGTCCGGGGAGCCGCAGACCCCGATCGCCTAAAATTTTTCCGGACTATCAAATACGACCTAAGGTACCATAGTCACCGCCCCACCATGATCGTTCCAAATGCTTTGCATTTTTCGGCCACAAAACTAGAACTCCGCGCGATTTGCATATTTTCGTGTGCTATAGCTTACGCCTTCCGAGTGGTCCCGGGAGCCGCGGACCCCGATCGCCTAAAATTTTCCGGGCCATCAATTAAGACCTAAGGAACCATAGTCACCGCCTCTCCATGATCGTTCCTCATTTATTGCGTTTTAGGCCAAAAAACTAGAATTCCGCCCTATTCCCATATTTTTGTGTGCTATCGCCCATGCCTTCCGAGTGGGCCGGGCAGCCGGTCTCGGATCGCCTAAAAAATTTCGGGCCATCAATTAAGACCTAAGGAACCATAGTCACTGCCTCGCCATGATCGTTCCTTATTTTTTGCATTTTCTGGCCAAAAAACTAGAATTCCGCCCGATTTTCATATTTTTGTGTTCTATCTCCCACGCCTTCCGAGTGGGTCGGGCCCCCGGAGCCGGATCGCCTAAAAATTTTCTGGACTATCAAATATGACCTAAGGAACCATAGTCACAGCCCCGCCATGATCGTTCCTTGTCTTTTGCGTTTTTCAGCCAAAAAACTAGAATTTCGCGCGATTTCCATATTTTCGTGTGCTTTAGCCCACGCCTTCCAAGGGATCCCGGGAACCCCGAACCCCGATCGCCTAAAAATTTTCCGGGCCATCAAATACTCTCTAAGGAACCATAGTAACCACCCCGCAATGATCGTTCCTCGTTTTTTGCGTTTTTCGGCCAAACAACTAGAATTCTGCGCGATTCCCATATTTTTGTGTGTTATAGCCCACGCCTTCCGAGTGGTCCCGGGACCTCTTGACCCCTATCGCCTAAAATTTTTCCGGACTATCAAATACGACCTAAGGAACCATAGTATCCGCCCCGCCATGATCGCTCCTCATTTTTTGCATTTTTCGGCCAAACAACTAGAATTCCGCGCGATTCTCATATTTTTGTGTGTTAAAGTCCACGCTTTCCGAGTGGTCCCGTGACCTCCGGACCCCTATCGCCTAATATTTTTCCGGACTATTAAATAAGACCTAAGGAACCATAGTCACCGCCCCGCCATGATCGTTCCTCATTTATTGCATTTTTCGGCCAAAAAACTAGAATTCCGCTCGATTACCATATTTTTGTGTGCTATTGCCCACGCCTTCCTAGTGGTCCCAAGAGCCGCGGAACCCGATCGCCTAAAATTTTTTCGGGCAATCAAATACGACCTAAGGAACCATAGTATCCGCCCCGCCATAATCGTTCCTTATTTTTTGTATTTTTCGGAGAAACAACTAGAATTACACGCGATTCCCATATTTTTCTGTTATAGCCCACACCTTCCGAGTGGTCCCGGGACCTCCGGACCCCTATCGCCTAAAATTTTTCAGGACTATCAAATACGACCTAAGGAACCATAGTATCCGCCCCGCCATGATCGTTCCTCATTTTTTGCGTTTTCAGCCAAACAACTAGAATTTCGCGCGATCCCATATTTTGGTGTGTTATAGCCCATGCCTTCCGAGTGGTCCCGGGACCTCCGGACCCCTATCGCCTAAAATTTTTCTGGACTATCAAATACGACCTAAGGAACCATAGTATCCGCCCTGCCATGATCGTTCCTCATTTTTTGCATTTTCGGCCAAACAACTAGAATTCCGCGTGATCCCATATTTTTTTGTGTTATAGCCTACGCCTTCCGAGTGGTCCCGGGACCTCCGGACCCCTATCGCCTAATATTTTTCCGGGCCATCAAATAAGACCTAAGGAACCATAGTCACCGCCCCGCCATGATCGTTCCTCATTTATTGCGTTTTTCGGCCAAAAAACTAGAATTCCGCTCGATTACCATATTTTTGTGTGCTATTGCCCACGCCTTCCTAGTGGTCCCAAGAGCCGCGGACCCCGATCGCCTAAAATTTTTCCGGGCAATCAAATACGACCTAAGGAACCATAGTATCCGCCCCGCCATGATCGTTCCTTATTTTTTGCATTTTTCGGCCAAACAACTAGAATTACACGCGATTCCCATATTTTTGTGTTATAGCCCACACCTTCCGAGTGATCCCGGGACCTCCGGACCCCTATCGCCTAAAATTTTTCCGGACTATCAAATACGACCTAAGGAACCATAGTATCCGCCCCGCCATGATCGTTCCTCATTTTTTGCATTTTCGGCCAAACAACCTGAATTCCGCGCGATCCCATATTTTTGTGTGTTATAGCCCACGCCTTCCGAGTGGTCCCGGGTCTCCGGACCCCTATCGCCTAAAATTTTTCCGGACTATCAAATAAGAGCTAAGGAACCATAATCACCGCCCAGCCATTATCGTTCCTAGTTTTTTTCCGCTTTTCGGCCAAAAAACAAGAATTCCGCGCGATTCCCATATTTTCGTGTCCTATAGCCCACGCCTTCCAAGTGAACCCAGGAACTCCGGACCCCTATCGGATAAAATTTTTCCGGACTATCAAATATGACCTAAGGAACCATAGTCACCGCCCAGCCATGATCATTCCTCATTTGTTGCGTTTTTCGGCCAAAAAACTAGAATTCCGCCCGATTACAATATTTTTGTGTGCTATTGCCCACCCTTCCAAGTGGTTCCGGGACCCCCGGACCCCGATCGCCTAAAATTTTTCCGGGCCGTCAAATACGACCTAAGGAACCATAGTAACCGCCCCGCCATCATCGTTTCTCATTTTTTGCATTTTTCGGCCAAAAAACTAGAATTACGCCCGATTCCCATATTTTCGTGTGCTATACCCACGCCTTCCAAGTGGTCCGGGGAGCCGCGGACCCCGATCGCCTAAAATTTTTCCGGACTATCAAATATGACCTAAGGTACCATAGTCACCGCCCCACCATGATCGTTCCAAATGCTTTGCATTTTTCGGCCAAAAAACTAGAACTCCGCGCGATTTGCATATTTTCGTGTGCTATAGCTTACGCCTTCCGAGTGGTCCCGGGAGCCGTGGACCCCGATCGCCTAAAATTTTCCGGGCCATCAAATACGACCTAAGGAACCATAGTCACCGCCCCGCCATGATCGATCCTCATTTATTGCGTTTTTCGGCCAAAAAACTAGAATTCCGCTCGATTACCATATATTTGTGTGCCCCACGCCTTCCGAGTGGGCCGGGCCGCCGGACTCGGATCGCCTAAAAAATTTTCGGGCCATCAATTAGGACCTAAGGAACCATAGTCACCGCCTCCCCATGATCGTTCCTCATTTTTTGCATTTTCTGGCCAAAAAACTAGAATTCCGCCCTATTCCCATATTTTTGTGTGCTATCGCCTACGCCTTCCGAGTGGGTCGGGCCCCCCGGAGCCGGATCGCCTAAAAATTTTACGGACTATCAAATGCGACCGAAGGAACCATAGTCACCGCCCCGCCATGATCGTTCCTAGTCTTTTGCGTTTTTCAGCTAAAAAACTAGAATTTCACGCGATTTCCATATTTTCGTGTGCTTTAGCCCATGCCTTCCAAGGGGTCCCGGGAACCCCGAACCCCGATCGCCTAAAAATTGTCCGGGCCATCAAATACGACCTAAGGAACCATAGTAACCACCCCGCCATGATCGTTCCTCATTTTTTGCGTTTTTCGGCCAAATAACTAGAATTCCGCGCGATTCCCATATTTTTGTGTGTTATAGCCCAAGCCTTCCGAGTGGTCCCGGGACCTCCTGACCCCTATCGCCTAAAATTTTTCCGGACTATCAAATACGACCAACGGAACCATAGTATCCGCCCCACAATGATCGTTCCTCATTTTTTGCGTTTTTCGGCAAAACAACTAGAATTCCGCGCGATTCCCATATTTTTGTGTGTTATAGCCCACGCCTTCCGAGTGGTCCCGGGAACTCCGGACCCCTATCGCCTAATATTTTTCCGGGCCATCAAATATGACCTAAGGAACCATAGTCATCGCCCCGCCATGATCGTTCCTCATTTATTGCGTTTTTCGGCCAAAAAACTAGAATTCCGCTCGATTACCATATTTTTGTGTGTTATTGCCTACGCCTTCCGAGTGGGCCAGGCCGCCAGTCTCGGATCACCTAAAAAATTGCCGGGCCAACAATTAAGACCTAAGGAACCATAGTCACCGCCTCGCCATGATCGTTCCTCATTTTTTGCATTTTCTGGCCAAAAAACTAGAATTCCGCCCTATTCCTATATTTTTGTGTGCTATCGCCTACGCCTTCTGAGTGGGTCGTGCCCCCCGGAGCCGGATCGCCTAAAAATTTTACGGACTATCAAATGCGACCGAAGGAACCATAGTCACCGCCCCGCCATGATCGTTCCTAGTCTTTTGCGTTTTTCAGCTAAAAAACTAGAATTTCGCGCGATTTCCATATTTTCGTGTGCTTTAGCCCATGCCTTCCAAGGGGTCCCGGGAACCCCGAACCCCAATCGCCTAAAAATTGTCCGGGCCATCAAATACGACCTAAGGAACCATAGTAACCACCCCGCCATGATCGTTCCTCATTTTTTGCATTTTTTGGCCAAATAACTAGAATTCAGCGCGATTCCCATATTTTTGTGTGTTATAGCCCATGCCTTCCGAGTGGTCCCGGGACCTCCTGACCCCTATCGCTTAAAATTTTTCCGGACTATCAAATACGACCAACGGAACCATAGTATCCGCCCCACAATGATCGTTCCTCATTTTTTGTATTTTTCGGCAAAACAACTAGAATTCCGCGCGATTCCCATATTTTTGTGTGTTATAGCCCACGCCTTCCGAGTGGTCCCGGGACCTCCGGACCCCTATCGCCTAATATTTTTCCGGGCCATCAAATATGACCTAAGGAACCATAGTCATCGCCCCGCCATGATCGTTCCTCATTTATTGCGTTTTTCGGCCAAAAAACTAGAATTCCACTTGATTACCATATTTTTGTGTGTTATTGCCTACGCCTTCCGAGTGGGCCAGGCCGCCAGTCTCGGATCGCCTAAAAAATTTCCGGGCCATCAATTAAGACCTAAGGAACCATAGTCACCTCCTCGCCATGATCGTTACTCATTTTTTGCATTTTCTGGCCAAAAAACTAGAATTCCGCCCTATTCCCATATATTTGTGTGCTATCGCCCACGCCTTCCGAGTGGGTCGGGCCCCCCGGAGCCGAATCGCCTAAAAATTTTCTGGACTATCAAATACCACCTAAGGAACCATAGTCACCGCCCCGCCATGATCGTTCCTAGTCTTTTGCGTTTTTCAGCCAAAAAACTAGAATTTCGCGCGATTTCCATATTTTCGTGTGCTTTAGCCCACGCCTTCCAAGGGGTCCCGGGAACCCCGAACCCCGATCGCCTAAAAATTTTCCGGGCTATCAAATACGACCTAAGGAACCATAGTAACCACCCTGCCATGATCGTTCCTCATTTTTTGCGTTTTTCGGCCAAACAACTAGAATTCTGTGCGATTCCCATATTTTTGTGTGTTATAGCCCAAGCCTTCCGAGTGGTCCCGGGACCTCCTGACCCCTATCGCCTAAAATTTTTCCGGACTATCAAATATGACCTAAGGAACCATAATCACCGCCCATCCATGATCATTCCTCATTTGTTGCGTTTTTTGACCAAAAAACTAGAATTCCGCCCGATTACAATATTTTTGTGTTCTATTGTCCACCCTTCCATATGGTTCCGGGACCCCCGGACCCCGATCGCCTAAAATTTTTCCGGGCCGTCAAATACGACCTAAGGAACCATAGTAACCGTCCCTCCATTATCATTTCTCATTTTTTGCATTTTTCGGCCAAAAAACTAGAATTACGCCCGATTCTCATATTTTCGTGTGCTATACCCACGCCTTCCAAGTGGTCCGGGGAGCCGCGGACCCCGATCGCCTAAAATTTTTCCGGACTATCAAATACGACCTAAGGTACCATAGTCACCGCCCCACCATGATCATTCCAAATGCTTTGCATTTTTCGGCCAAAAAACTAGAACTCCGCGCGATTTGCATATTTTCGTGTGCTATAGCTTACGCCTTCCGAGTGGTCCCGGCAGCCGTGGACCCCGATCGCCTAAAATTTTTCGGGCCATCAATTAAGACCTAAAAAACCATAGTCACCGTCTTGCCATGATCGTTCCTCATTTTTTGCATTTTTTGGCCAAAAAACTTGAATTCCGCCCGATTCCCATATTTTTGTGTGCTATCGCCCATGCATTCCGAGTGGGTCAGGCCCCCCGGAGCCGGATCGCCTAAAAAATTTCCGGAGTATCAAATACGACCTAAGGAACCATAGTCACCGCCCCGCCATGATCATTCCTTGTCTTTTGCGTTTTTCAGCCAAAAAACTAGAATTTCGCGCGATTTCCATATTTTCGTGTGCTAAAGCCCACGCCTTCCAAGGGGTCCATGGAACCCCGAACCCCGATCGCCTAAAAATTGTCCGGGCCATCAAATACGACCTAAGGAACCATAGTAACCACCCCGCCATGATCGTTCCTCATTTTTTGCATTTTTCGGCCAAACAACTAGAATTCCGAGCGATTCCCATATTTTTATGTGTTATAGCCCACGCCTTCCGAGTGGTCCCGGGACCTCCTGACCCCTATCGCCTAAAATTTTTCCGGACTATCAAATATGACCTAAGGAACCATAGTATCCGCCCCGCAATGATCGTTCCTCATTTTTTGCGTTTTTCGGCAAAACAACTAGAATTCCGCGCGATTCCCATATTTTTGTGTGTTATAGCCCACGCCTTCCGAGTGGTCCCGGGACCTCCGGACCCCTATCGCCTAATATTTTTCCGGGCCATCAAATATGACCTAAGGAACCATAGTCACCGCCCCGCCATGATCGTTCCTCATTTATTGCATTTTTCGGCCAAAAAACTAGAATTCCGCTCGATTACCATATTTTTGTGTGCTATTGCCCACGCCTTCCGAGTGGGCCGGGCCGCCGGTCTCGGATCGCCTAAACTTTTTCCGGAGTATCAAATACGACCTAGGGAAGCATAGTATCCGCCCCTCCATGATCGTTCCTCATTTTTTGCGTTTTTTGGCCAAACAACTAGAATTACACGCGATTCCCATATTTTTGTGTTATAGCCCACACCTTCAGAGTGGTCCCGGGACCTCCGGACCCCTATCGCCTAAAATTTTTCCGGACTATCAAATACGACCTAAGGAACCATAGTATCTGCCCTGCCATGATCGTTCCTCATTTTTTGCGTTTTCGGCAAAACAACTAGAATTCCGCGCGATCCCATATTTTTGTGTGTTATAGCCCACGCCTTCCGAGTGGTTCCGGGTCTCCGGACCCCTATCGCCTAAAATATTTCCGGACTGTCAAATAAGACCTAAAGAACCATAGTCACCGCCCAGCCATTATCGTTCCTAGTTCTTTTCTGTTTTTCGGCCAAAAAACTAGAATTCTGCGCGATTCCCATATTTTCGTGTCCTATAGCCCACGCCTTCCAAGTGAACCCGGGAACTCCAGACCCCTATCGCCTAAAATTTTACCGGACTATGAAATACGACCTAAGGAACCATAGTCACCGCCCAGCCATGATCATTCCTCATTTGTTGCGTTTTTTGGCCAAAAAACTAGAATTCCGTCCGATTACAATATTTTTGTGTGCTATTGCCCACTCTTCCAAGTGGTTCCGGGACCCCCGGACCCTGATCGCCTAAAATTTTTCCGGGCCATCAAATATGACCTAAGGAACCATAGTATCCGCCCCGCCATGATCGTTCCTTATTTGTTGCTTCCTTAGGTCGTATTTGATGGCCCGGAAAATTTTAGGCGATCGGGGCCCACGGCTCCCGGGACCACTCGGAAGGCGTAAGCTATAGCACACTAAAATATGCAAATCGCGCGGAGTTCTAGTTTTTTGGCCGAAACATGCGAAGCATTTGGAACGATCATGGTGGGGCGGTGACTATGGTGCCTTAGGTCGTATTTGATAGACCAGAAAATTTTTAGGCGATCGGTGTCCGCGGCTCCCCGGACCACTTGGAAGGCATGGGTATAGCACACGAAAATATGGGAATCGGGCGTAATTCTAGTTTTTTGGATGAAAATTGCAAAAAATGAGAAACCATGATGGAGGGGCAGATACTATGGTTCCTAATGTCGTATTTTATAGTCCGGAAAAATTTTAGGCGATAGGGGTCCGGAGGTCCCGGGACCACTCGGAAGGTGTGGGCTATAACACACAAAAATATGGGAATCGCGCGGAATTCTAGTTGTTTGTCCGAAAAACGCAAAAAATAAGGAACGATCATAGCGGGGCGGATACTATGGTTCCTTAGGTCGTATTTGATAGTCCGGAAAATTTTTAGGCGATAGGGGTCAGGAGGTCCCGGGACCACTCGGTAGGCATGGGCTATAACACACAAAAATATGGGAATCGCGTGTAATTCTAGTTGTTTGGCCGAAAAACGCAAAATATGAGGAACGATCATGGCGGGGTAGTTACTATGGTTCCTTAGGTGGTATTTGATGGCCCGAAAATTTTTTAGGCGATCGGGGTTCGGGGTTCCCGGGTCCCCTTGGAAGGCGTGGGCTAAAGCACACGAAAATATGGAAATCGCGCGGAATCCTAGTTTTTGGCTGAAAAATGCAAAAAATGAGGAACGATCATGGCGAGGCGGTGACTATGGTTCCTTAGGTCCTAATTGATGGCCCGAAAAGTTTTTAGGCGATCCGAGTCCGGCGGCCCGGCCCACTCGGAAGGCGTGGGCAATAGCACACAAAAATATGATAATCGAGCGGAATTCTAGTTTTTTGGATGAAAAATGCAATAAATGAGGAACGATCATGGCGAGGCGGTACATATGGTTCCTTAGTTCCTAATTGATGGCCCGAAATATTTTTAGGCGATCCGAGTCCGGCGGCCCGGCCCACTCGGAAGGCGTGGGCAATAGCACACAAAAATATGGTAATCGAGCGGAATTCTATTTTTTGGCCAAAAAATGCAAAAAATGAGGAACGATCATGGCGAGGCGGTGACTATGGTTCCTTAGGTCCTAATTGAAGGCCTGAAAAGTTTTTAGGCGATCTGAGTCCGGCGGCCCGGCCCACTCAGAAGGCGTGGGCAATAACACACAATAATATGATAATCGAGCGGAATTCTAGTTTTTTGGCCGAAAAACGCAATAAATGAGGAACAATCATGGCGGAGAGGTGACTATGGTTCCTTAGGTCGTATTTGATGGCCCGGAAAATTTTAGGCGATCGGGGCCCACGGCTCCCGGGACCACTCGGAAGGCGTAAGCTATAGCACACTAAAATATGTAAATCACGCGGAGTTCTAGTTTTTTGGCCGAAACATGCAAAGCATTTGGAACGATCATGGTGGGGCGGTGACTATGGTACCTTAGGTCGTATTTGATAGACCGAAAAATATTTAGGCGATCGGTGTCCGCGGCTCCCCGGACCACTTGGAAGGCATGGGTATAGCACACGAAAATATGGGAATCGGGCGTAATTCTAGTTTTTTGGATGAAAAATGCAAAAAATGAGAAACCATGATGGCGGGGCGGATACTATGGTTCCTTATGTCGTATTTCATAGTCCGGAAAAATTTTAGGCGATAGGGGTCCGGAGGTCCCGGGACCACTCGGAAGGCGTGGGCTATAACACACAAAAATATGGGAATCGCGTGTAATTCTAGTTGTTTGGCCGAAAAACGCAAAATAGGAGGAACGATCATGGCGGGGTGGTTACTATGGTTCCTTGGGTGGTATTTGATGGCCCGGAAATTTTTTAGGCGATCGTTGTTCCCTTGGAAGGCGTGGGCTAAAGCACACGAAAATATGGAAATCGCGCGGAATTCTAGTTGTTTGGCTGAAAAATGCAAAGAATGAGGTACGTTCATGGCGAGGCGGTGACTATGGTTCCTTAGGTCCTAATTGATGGCCCGAAAAGTTTTTAGGCGATCCGAGTCCGGTGGCCCGGCCCACTCTGAAGGCGTGGGCAATAGCACACAAAAATATGATAAGCGAGTGGCATTCTAGTTTTTTGGATGAAAAATGCAATAAATGAGGAAATATCATGGCGAGGCGGTACCTATGGTTCCTTAGTTCCTAATTGATGGCCCAAAATATTTTTAGGCGATCCGAGTCCGGCGGCCCGGCCCACTCGGAAGGCGTGGGCAATAGCACACAAAAATATGGTAATCGAGCGGAATTCTATTTTTTGGCCAAAAAATGCAAAAAATGAGGAACGATCATGGCGAAGCGGTGGCTATGGTTCCTTAGGTCCTAATTGATGGCTCGAAAAGTTTTTAGGCGATCCGAGTTCGGCGGCCTGGCCCACTCGGAAGGCGTGGGCAATAGCACACAAAAATATGATAATCGAGCGGAATTCTAGTTTTTTGGATGAAAAATGCAATAAATGAGGAACGATCATGGCGAGGCGGTACCTATGGTTCCTTAGTTCCTAAATGATCGCCCGAAATGTTTTTAGGCGATCCGAGTCCGGCGGCCCGGCCCACTCGGAAAGCGTGGGCAATAGCACACAAAAATATGGTAATCGAGCGAAATTCTATTTTTTTGGCCAAAAAATGCAAAAAATGAGGAACGATCATGGCGAGGCGGTGACTATGGTTCCTTAGGTCCTAATTGATGGCCCAAAAAGTTTTTAGGCGATCTGAGTCCGGCGGCCCGGCCCACTCGGAAGGCGTGGGCAATAGCACACAAAAATATGATAATCGAGCGGAATTCTAGTTTTTTGCCCGAAAAACGCAATAAATGAGGAACGATCAAGGCGGGGCGGTGACTATGGTTCCTTAGGTCGTATTTGATGGCCCGGAAAATTTTAGGCGATCGGGGTCCACGGCTCCCGGGACCACTCGGAAGGCGTAAGCTATAGCACACTAAAATATGCAAATCGCGCGGAGTTCTAGTTTTTTGGCCGAAAAATGCAAAGCATTTGGAACGATCATGGTGGGGCGGTGACTATGGTACCTTAGGTCATATTTGATAGACCAGGAAATTTTTAGGCTATCGGGGTCCGCGGCTCCCCTGACCTCTTAGAAGGCGTGGGAATAGCACACGAAAATATGTGAATCGGGCGTAATTCTAGTTTTTTGGCCGAAAAATGCAAAAAATGAGAAACGATGATGGCGGGGCGGATACTATAGTTCCTTAGGTCGTATTTGATAGTACGGAAAAATTTTAGGCGATAGGAGTCAGGAGGTCCTGGGACCACTCGGAAGGCGTGGGCACACACAAAAATAAGGGAATCGCGCGGAATTCTAGTTGTTTCGCCGAAAAACGCAAAAAATGAGGAACGATCATGGCGGGGTGGTTAATATTGTTCCTTAGGTCGTATTTGATGGCCCGGAAAATTTTTAGGCGATCGGGGTTCGGGGTTCCCGGGACCCCTTGGAAGGCGTGGGCTAAAGCACACGAAAATATGGAAATCGTGCGAAATTCTAGTTTTTTGGCTGAAAAACGCAAAAGACTAGGAACGATCATGGCGGGGCGGTGACTATGGTTCCTTAGGTCGTATTTGATAGTCCGGAAAATTTTTAGGCGATCCAGCTCCTGGGGGCCTGACCCACTCGGAAGGCGTGGGCGATAGCACACAAAAATATTTGAATCGGGCGGAATTCTAATTTTTTGGCCAAAAAATGCAAAAAAATGAGCAACGATCATGGCGAGGCGGTGACTATGGTTCCTTAGGTCCTAATTGATGGCCCGAAAAGTTTTTAGGGAATCCGAGTCCGGCGGCCCAGCCCACTCGGAATGCGTAGGCTAATCGAGCGGAATTTTAGTTTTTTGGCCGAAAAACGCAATAAATGAGGATCGATCATGGAGGGGCGGTGACTATGGTTCCTTAGGTCGTATTTGATGGCCCGGAAAATTTTAGGCGATTGGGGTCCACGGCTCCCGGGACCACTCGGAAGGCGTAAGCTATAGCACACTAAAATATGCAAATCGCGCGGAGTTCTAGTTTTTTGGCCGAAAAATGCAAAGCATTTGGAACGATCATGGTGGGGCGGTGACTATGGTACCTTAGGTCGTATTTGATAGACCGGAAAAATTTTTAGGCAATCGGGGTCCGCGGCTCCCCGGACCACTTGGAAGGCGTGTGTATAGCACACGAAAATATGGGAATCGGGCGTAATTCTAGTTTTTTGGCCGAAAAATGCAAAAAATGAGAAACGATGATGGCGGGGCGGATACTATGGTTCCTTAGGTCGTATTTGATAGTCCGAAAAAATTTTAGGCGATAGGGGTCAGGAGGTCCCGGGACCACTCGGAAGGCGTGGGCTATAACACACAAAAATAAGGGAATCGCGCGGAATTCTAGTTGTTTGGCCGAAAAATGCAAAAAATGAGGAACGATCATGGTGGGGTGGTTACTATTGTTCCTCAGGTGGTATTTGATGGCCCGGAAAATTTTTAGGCGATCGGGGTTCGGGGTTCCCGGGACCTCTTGGAAGGCGTGGGCTTTAGCACACGAAAATATGGAAATCGTGCGGAATTCTAGTTTTTTGGCTGAAAAACGCAAAAGACTAGGAACGATCATGGAGGGGTGGTGACTATGGTTCCTTAGGTCGTATTTGATAGTCCGGAAAATTTTTAGGCGATCCGGCTCCGGGGGGCCTGACCCACTCGGAAGGCGGGGGCGATAGCACACAAAAATATGGGAATCGGGCGGAATTCTAGTTTTTTGACCAAAAAATGCAAAAAAATGAGGAACGATCATGGCGAGGTGGTGACTATGGTTCCTTAGGTCCTAATTGATGGCCCAAAAAGTTTTAAGGCGATCCGAGTCCGACGGTCCGGCCCACTCGGAAGGCGTGGGCAATAGCACACAAAAATATGGTAATCGAGCGGAATTTTATTTTTTTGGCCAAAAAATGCAAAAAATGAGGAACGATCATGGCGAGGCGGTGACTATGGTTCCTTAGGTCCTAATTGATGGCCCGAAAGTTTTTAGGCGATCTGAGTCCGGCGGCACGGCCCACTCGGAAGGCGTGGGCAATAGCACACAAAAATATGGTAATCGAGCGGAATTCTAGTTTTTTGGCCGAAAAACGCAATAAATGAGGAACGATCATGGCGGGGAGGTGACTATGGTTCCTTAGGTCGTATTTGATGGCCCGAAAAATTTTAGGCGATCGGGGCCCACGGCTCCTGGGACCACTCGGAAGGCGTAAGCTATAGCACACTAAAATATGCAAATCGCGCGGAGTTCTAGTTTTTTGGCCGAAACATGCAAAGCATTTGGAACGATCATGGTGGGGCGGTGACTATGGTACCTTAGGTCGTATTTGATAGACCGGAAAATTTTTAGGCGATCGGTGTCCGCGGCTCCCCGGACCACTTGGAAGGCATGGGTATAGCACACGAAAATATGGGAATCGGGCGTAATTCTAGTTTTTTGGCCGAAAAATGCAAAAAATGAGAAACGATGATGGCGGGGCGGATACTATGGTTCCTTAGGTCGTATTTGATAGTCCAGAAAAATTTTAGGCGATAGGGGTCAGGAGGTCCCGGGACCACTCGGAAGGCGTGGGCTATAACACACAAAAATATGGGAATCGCGCGGAATTCTAATTGTTTGGCCGAAAAACGCAAAAAATGAGGAATGATCATGGCGGGGTGGTTACTATGGTTCCTTAGGTCGTATTTGATGGCCCGGAAAATTTTTAGGCGATCGGGGTTCCCAGGACCCCTTGGAAGGCGTGGGCTAAAGCACACGAAAATATGGAAATCGCGCGGAATTCTAGTTTTTTGGCTGAAAAACGCAAAAGACTAGGAACGATCATGGCGGGGCGGTGACTATGGTTCCTTAGGTTGTATTTGGTAGTCCGGAAAATTTTTAGGTGATCCGGCTCCGGGGGGCCCAACCCACTCGGAAGGCGTGGGCGATAGCACACAAAAATATGGGAATCGGGCGGAATTCTAGTTTTTTGGCCAAAAAATACAAACCATGAGGAACGATCATGGCGAGGTGGTGACTATGGTTCCTTAGGTCCTAATTGATGGCCCGAAATTTTTTTAGACGATCCGAGTCCGGCGGCCCGGCCCACTTGGAAGGTGTGGGCAATAGCACACAAAAATATGGTAATCGAGCGAAATTCTATCTTTTGGCAAAAAAATGCAAAAAATGAGGAATGATCATGGCGAGGAGGTGACTATGGTTCCTTAGGTCCTAATCGATGGCCCGAAAAGATTTTAGGCGATCCGAGTCCGGCGGCCCGGCCCACTCGGAAGGCGTGGGCAATAGCACACAAAAATATGGTAATCGAGCGGAATTCTAGTTTTTTGGCCGAAAAACGCAATAAATGAGGAACGATCATGGCGGGGCGATGACTATGGTTCCTTAGGTCGTATTTGATGGCCCGGAAAATTTTAGGCGATTGGGGTGCACGGCTCTCGGGACCACTCGGAAGGCGTAAGCTATAGCACACTAAAATATGCAAATCGTGCGAAGTTCTAATTTTTTGGCCGAAAAATGCAAAGCATTTGGAACGATCATGGTGGGGCGGTGACTATGGTACCTTAGGTTGTATTTGATAGTCCGGAAAATCTTTAGGCGATCGGGGTCCGGGGGTCCCGGAACCACTTTGAAGGGTGGGCAATAGCACACAAAAATATTGTAATCGGGCGGAATTCTAGTTTTTTGGCCGAAAAACACAACAAATGAGGAATGATCATGGATGAGCGGTGACTATGGTTCCTTAGGTCTTATTTGATAGTCCGGAAAAATTTTAGGCGATAGGGGTCCGGAGACCCGGGACCACTCGGAAGGCGTGGGCTATAGGACACGAAAATATAAGAATCGCGCGGAATTCTAGTTGTTTGGCCGAAAAACGGAAAAAACTAGGAATGATCATGGCTAGGTGGTTACTATGGTTCCTTAGGTCGTATTTGATGGCCCGAAAATTTTTAGGCGATAGGGGTCCGGAGACACTTGGACCCCTTGGAAATCGCGCGGAATTCTAGTTTTTTGGCTGAAAAATGCAAAAGACTAGGAACGATCATGGCGGGGCGGTGAATATGCTTCCTTAGGTCGTATTTGATAGTCCGGAAAATTTTTAGGCGATCTGGCTCCGGGGGGCCCGACCCACTCGGAAGGCGTGGGCGATAGCACACAAAAATATGGGAATCGAGCGAAATTCTAGTTTTTTGGCCAAGAAATGCAAAAAATGAGGAACGATCATGGCAAGGCAGTGACTATGGTTCCTTAGGTCCTAATTGATGACACGAAAAGTTTTTAGGCGATCCGAGTCCGGCGGCCCAGCCCACTCGGAAGGCGTGGGCAATAGCACACAAAAATATGGTAATCGAGCGGAATTCTAGTTTTTTGGCTGAAAAACGCAATAAATGAGGAACGATCATGGCGGGGCGGTGACTATGGTTCCTTAGGTCGTATTTGATGGCCCGAAAAATTTTAGGCGATCGGGGTCCACGGCTCCCGGGACCACTCGGAAGGCGTAAGCTATAGCACACAAAAATATGGTAATCGAGCGAAATTCTAGTTTTTTGGCCGAAAAACGCAATAAATGAGGAACGATCATGGCGGGGCGATGACTATGGTTCCTTAGGTCATATTTGATGGCCCGGAAAATTTTAGGCGATCGGGGTCCACGGCTCCCGGGACCACTCGGAAGGCGTAAGCTATAGCACACTAAAATATGCAAATCGCGCGGAGTTCTAGTTTTTTGGCCGAAAAATGCAAAGCATTTGGAACGATCATGGTGGGGCAGTGACTATGGTACCTTAGGTCGTATTTGATAGTCCGGAAAATTTTTAGGCGATCGGGGTCCGCGGCTCCCCGGACCACTTGGAAGTCGTGGGTATAGCACACGAAAATATGGGAATCGGGCGTAATTCTAGTTTTTTGGCTGAAAAATGCAAAAAATGAGAAACGATGATGGCGGGGCTGTTACTATGGTTCCTTAGGTCGTATTTGACAGCCCGGAAAAATTTTAGGCGATCGGGGTCCGGGGGTCCCGGAACCACTTGGAAGGGTGGGCAATAGCACACAAAAATATTGTAATCGGGCGGAATTCTAGTTTTTTGGCCGAAAAACGCAATAAATGAGGAACGATCATGGCGGGGCGGTGACTATGGTTCCTTAGGTCGTATTTGATGGCCCGGAAAATTTTAGACGATCGGGGTCCACGGCTCCCGGGACTACTCGGAAGGCGTAAGCTATAGCACACAAAAATATGGTAATCGAGCGGAATTCTAGTTTTTTGGCCGAAAAATGCAATAAATGAGGAACGATCATGGCGGGGCGGTGACTATGGTTCCTTAGGTCGCATTTGATGTCCCAGGAAATTTTAGGCGATTGGGGTCCACGGCTTCCGGGACCACTCGGAAGGCGTAAGCTATAGCACACTAAAATATGCAAATCGCGCGGAGTTCTAGTTTTTTGGCCGAAAAATGCAAAGCATTTGGAACGATCATGGTGGAGCAGTGACTATGGTACCTTAGGTCGTATTTGATAGTCCGGAAAATTTTTTAGGCGATCGGGGTCCGCGGCTCCCGAGACCACTCGGAATGCGTAAGCTATAGCACACAAAAATATGCAAATCGCGCGAAGTTCTAGTGTTTTGGCCGAAAAATGCAAAGCATTTGGAACGATCATGGTGGGGCGGTGACTATGGTACCTTAGGTCGTATTTGATAGTCCGGAAATTTTTTAGGCGATCGGGATCCGCGGCTCCCCGGACCACTTGGAAGGCGTGGGTATAGCACACGAAAATATGGAAATCGGGCGTAATTCTAGTTTTTTGGCCAAAAAATGCAAAAAATGAGAAACGATGATGGCGGGGCTGTTACTATGGTTCCTTAGGTCATATTTGACGGCCCGGAAAAATTTTAGGCGATCGGGGTCCGGGGGTCCCGAAACCACTTGGAAGGGTGGGCAATAGCACACAAAAATATGGTAATCGAGCGGAATTCTAGTTTTTTGGCCGAAAAATGCAATAAATAAGGAACGATCATGGCGGGGCGGTGACTATGGTTCCTTAGGTCGAATTTGATGGCCCGGAAATTTTAGGCGATCGGGGTCCACAGCTCCCGGGACCACTCGGAAGGCGTAAGCTATAGCACACTAAAATATGCAAATCGCGCGGAGTTCTAGTTTTTTGGCCGAAAAATGCAAAGCATTTGGAACGATCATGGTGGGGCGGTGACTATGGTACCTTAGGTCGTATTTGATAGTCTGGAAAATTTTTAGGCGATCGGGGTCCGCGGCTCCCCGGACCACTTGGAAGGCGTGGGTATAGCACACGAAAATATGGGAATCGGGCGTAATTCTAGGTTTTTGGCCGAAAAATGCAAAAAATGAGAAACGATGATGGCGGGGCTGTTACTATGGTTCCTTAGGTCGTATTTGCGGCCCGGAAAAATTTTAGGCGATCGGGGTCCGGGGGTCCCGGAACCACTTGGAAGGGTGGGCAATAGCACACAAAAATATTGTAATTGGGCGAAATTCTAGTTGTTTGGCCGAAAAACGCAAAAAATGAGGAACGCTCATGGCGGGTTGGTTACTATGGTTCCTTAGGTGGTATTTGATGGCCCGGAAAATTTTTAGGCGATCGGGGTTCGGGGTTCCCGGGACCCCTTGGAAGGCGTGGGCTAAAGCACACGAAAATATGGAAACCGCGCGGAATTCTAGTTTTTTGGCTGAAAAATGCAAAAGACTAGGAACGATCATGGTGGGGCGGTGACTATGGTTACTTATGTCGTATATGATAGTCCGGAAAATTTTTAGGCGATCCGGCTCCGGGGGCCCGGCCCACTCGGAAGGCGTGGGCAATAGCACACAAAAATATGGTAATCGAGCGGAATTCTAGTTTTTTGGCCGAAAAACGCAATAAATGAGGAACAACCATGGCGGGGCGGTGACTATGGTTCCTTAGGTCGTATTTGATGGCCCGAAAATTTTAGGCAATCGGGGTCCACGGCTCCCGGGACCACTCGGAAGGCGTAAGCTATAGCACACTAAAATATGCAAATCGCGCGGAGTTCTAGTTTTTTGGCCGAAAAATGCAAAGCATTTGGAACGATCATGGTGGGGCGGTGACTATGGTACCTTAGGTCGTATTTGATAGTCCGGAAAATTTTTAGGCGATCGGGGTCCGCGGCTCCCCGGACCACTTGGAAGGCGTGGGTATAGCACACGAAAATATGGGAATCAGGCGTAATTCTAGGTTTTTGGCCGAAAAATACAAAAAATGAGAAACGATGATGGCGGGGCTGTTACTATGGTTCCTTAGGTCGTATTTGCGGCCCGAAAAAATTTTAGGCGATCGGGGTCCGGGGGTCCCGGAACCACTTGGAAGGGTGGGCAATAGCACACAAAAATATTGTAATTGGGCGAAATTCTAGTTGTTTGGCCGAAAAACGCAAAAAATGAGGAACGCTCATGGCGGGTTGGTTACTATGGTTCCTTAGGTGGTATTTGATGGCCCGGAAAATTTTTAGGCGATCGGGGTTCGGGGTTCCCGGGACCCCTTGGAAGGCGTGGGCTAAAGCACACGAAAATATGGAAACCGCGCGGAATTCTAGTTTTTTGGCTGAAAAATGCAAAAGACCAGGAACGATCATGGTGGGGCGGTGACTATGGTTCCTTAGGTCGTATATGATAGTCCGAAAATTTTTTAGGCGATCCGGCTCCGGGGGGCCCGGCCCACTCGGAAGGCGTGGGCAATAGCACATAAAAATATGGTAAACGAGCGGAATTCTAGTTTTTTGGCCGAAAAACGCAATAAATGAGGAACGACCATGGCGGGGCAGTGACTATGGTTCCTTAGGTCGTATTTGATGGCCCGGAAAATTTTAGGCGATTGGGGTCCACGGCTCCCGGGACCACTCGGAATGCGTAAGCTATAGCACACTAAAATATGCAAATCGCGCGGAGTTCTAGTTTTTAGGCCGAAAAATGCAAAGCATTTGGAACGATCATGGTGGGGCGGTGACTATGGTACCTTAGGTCGTATTTGATAGTCCGGAAATTTTTTAGGCGATCGGGATCCGCGGCTCCCCGGACCACTTGGAAGGCGTGGGTATAGCACACGAAAATATGGAAATCGGGCGTAATTCTAGTTTTTTGGCCAAAAAATGCAAAAAATGAGAAACGATGATGGCGGGGCTGTTACTATGGTTCCTTAGGTCATATTTGACGGCCCGGAAAAATTTTAGGCGATCGGGGTCCGGGGGTCCCGAAACCACTTGGAAGGGTGGGCAATAGCACACAAAAATATGGTAATCGAGCGGAATTTTAGTTTTTTGGCCGAAAAACGCAATAAATAAGGAACGATCATGGCGGGGCGGTGACTATGGTTCCTTAGGTCGTATTTGATGGCCCGGAAATTTTAGGCGATCGGGGTCCACAGCTCCCGGGACCACTCGGAAGGCGTAAGCTATAGCACACTAAAATATGCAAATCGCGCGGAGTTCTAGTTTTTTGGCCGAAAAATGCAAAGCATTTGGAACGATCATGGTGGGGCGGTGACTATGGATCTTAGGTCGTATTTGATAGTCCGGAAAATTTTTAGGCGATCGGGATCCGCGGCTCCCCGGACCACTTGGAAGGCGTGGGTATAGCACACGAAAATATGGGAATCGGGCGTAATTCTAGGTTTTTGGCCGAAAAATGCAAAATATGAGAAACGATGATGGCGGGGCTGTTACTATGGTTCCTTAGGTCGTATTTGCGGCCCGAAAAAATTTTAGGCGATCGGGGTCCGGGGGTCCCGGAACCACTTGGAAGGGTGGGCAATAGCACACAAAAATATTGTAATTGGGCGAAATTCTAGTTGTTTGGCCGAAAAACGCAAAAAATGAGGAACGCTCATGGCGGGTTGGTTACTATGGTTCCTTAGGTGGTATTTGATGGCCCGGAAAATTTTTAGGCGATCGGGGTTCGGGGTTCCCGGGACCCCTTGGAAGGTGTGGGCTAAAGCACACGAAAATATGGAAACCGCGCGGAATTCTAGTTTTTTGGCTGAAAAATGCAAAAGACTAGGAACGATCATGGTGGGGCGGTGACTATGGTTCCTTAGGTGGTATTTGATGGCCCGGAAAATTTTTAGGCGATCGGGGTTCGGGGTTCCTGGGACCCCTTGGAAGGCGTGGGCTAAAGCACACGAAAATATGGAAACCGAGCGGAATTCTAGTTTTTTGGCCGAAAAACGCAATAAATGAGGAACAACCATGGCGGGGCGGTGACTATGGTTCCTTAGGTCGTATTTGATGGCCCGAAAATTTTAGGCAATCGGGGTCCACGGCTCCCGGGACCACTCGGAAGGCGTAAGCTATAGCACACTAAAATATGCAAATCGCGCGGAGTTCTAGTTTTTTGGCCGAAAAATGCAAAGCATTTGGAACGATCATGGTGGGGCGGTGACTATGGTACCTTAGGTCGTATTTGATAGTCCGGAAAATTTTTAGGCGATCGGGGTCCGCGGCTCCCCGGACCACTTGGAAGGCGTGGGTATAGCACACGAAAATATGGGAATCAGGCGTAATTCTAGGTTTTTGGCCGAAAAATACAAAAAATGAGAAACGATGATGGCGGGGCTGTTACTATGGTTCCTTAGGTCGTATTTGCGGCCCGAAAAAATTTTAGGCGATCGGGGTCCGGGGGTCCCGGAACCACTTGGAAGGGTGGGCAATAGCACACAAAAATATTGTAATTGGGCGAAATTCTAGTTGTTTGGCCGAAAAACGCAAAAAATGAGGAACGCTCATGGCGGGTTGGTTACTATGGTTCCTTAGGTGGTATTTGATGGCCCGGAAAATTTTTAGGCGATCGGGGTTCGGGGTTCCCGGGACCCCTTGGAAGGCGTGGGCTAAAGCACACGAAAATATGGAAACCGCGCGGAATTCTAGTTTTTTGGCTGAAAAATGCAAAAGACCAGGAACGATCATGGTGGGGCGGTGACTATGGTTCCTTAGGTCGTATATGATAGTCCGAAAATTTTTTAGGCGATCCGGCTCCGGGGGGCCCGGCCCACTCGGAAGGCGTGGGCAATAGCACATAAAAATATGGTAAACGAGCGGAATTCTAGTTTTTTGGCCGAAAAACGCAATAAATGAGGAACGACCATGGCGGGGCAGTGACTATGGTTCCTTAGGTCGTATTTGATGGCCCGGAAAATTTTAGGCGATTGGGGTCCACGGCTCCCGGGACCACTCGGAATGCGTAAGCTATAGCACACTAAAATATGCAAATCGCGCGGAGTTCTAGTTTTTAGGCCGAAAAATGCAAAGCATTTGGAACGATCATGGTGGGGCGGTGACTATGGTACCTTAGGTCGTATTTGATAGTCCGGAAATTTTTTAGGCGATCGGGATCCGCGGCTCCCCGGACCACTTGGAAGGCGTGGGTATAGCACACGAAAATATGGAAATCGGGCGTAATTCTAGTTTTTTGGCCAAAAAATGCAAAAAATGAGAAACGATGATGGCGGGGCTGTTACTATGGTTCCTTAGGTCATATTTGACGGCCCGGAAAAATTTTAGGCGATCGGGGTCCGGGGGTCCCGAAACCACTTGGAAGGGTGGGCAATAGCACACAAAAATATGGTAATCGAGCGGAATTTTAGTTTTTTGGCCGAAAAACGCAATAAATAAGGAACGATCATGGCGGGGCGGTGACTATGGTTCCTTAGGTCGTATTTGATGGCCCGGAAATTTTAGGCGATCGGGGTCCACAGCTCCCGGGACCACTCGGAAGGCGTAAGCTATAGCACACTAAAATATGCAAATCGCGCGGAGTTCTAGTTTTTTGGCCGAAAAATGCAAAGCATTTGGAACGATCATGGTGGGGCGGTGACTATGGATCTTAGGTCGTATTTGATAGTCCGGAAAATTTTTAGGCGATCGGGATCCGCGGCTCCCCGGACCACTTGGAAGGCGTGGGTATAGCACACGAAAATATGGGAATCGGGCGTAATTCTAGGTTTTTGGCCGAAAAATGCAAAATATGAGAAACGATGATGGCGGGGCTGTTACTATGGTTCCTTAGGTCGTATTTTTGGCCCGGAAAATTTTTAGGCGATCGGGGTCCGGGGGTCCCGGAACCACTTGGAAGGGTGGGCAATAGCACACAAAAATATTATAATTGGGCGAAATTCTAGTTGTTTGGCCGAAAAACGCAAAAAATGAGGAACGCTCATGGCGGGTTGGTTACTATGGTTCCTTAGGTGGTATTTGATGGCCCGGAAAATTTTTAGGCGATCGGGGTTCGGGGTTCCCGGGACCCCTTGGAAGGTGTGGGCTAAAGCACACGAAAATATGGAAACCGCGCGGAATTCTAGTTTTTTGGCTGAAAAATGCAAAAGACTAGGAACGATCATGGTGGGGCGGTGACTATGGTTCCTTAGGTGGTATTTGATGGCCCGGAAAATTTTTAGGCGATCGGGGTTCGGGGTTCCTGGGACCCCTTGGAAGGCGTGGGCTAAAGCACACGAAAATATGGAAACCGCGCGGAATTCTAGTTTTTTGGCCGAAAAACGCAATAAATGAGGAACAACCATGGCGGGGCGGTGACTATGGTTCCTTAGGTCGTATTTGATGGCCCGAAAATTTTAGGCAATCGGGGTCCACGGCTCCCGGGACCACTCGGAAGGCGTAAGCTATAGCACACTAAAATATGCAAATCGCGCGGAGTTCTAGTTTTTTGGCCGAAAAATGCAAAGCATTTGGAACGATCATGGTGGGGCGGTGACTATGGTACCTTAGGTCGTATTTGATAGTCCGGAAATTTTTTAGGCGATCGGGATCCGCGGCTCCCCGGACCACTTGGAAGGCGTGGGTATAGCACACGAAAATATGGAAATCGGGCGTAATTCTAGTTTTTTGGCCAAAAAATGCAAAAAATGAGAAACGATGATGGCGGGGCTGTTACTATGGTTCCTTTAGGTCATATTTGACGGCCCGGAAAAATTTTAGGCGATCGGGGTCCGGGGGTCCCGAAACCACTTGGAAGGGTGGGCAATAGCACACAAAAATATGGTAATCGAGCGGAATTCTAGTTTTTTGGCCGAAAAACGCAATAAATAAGGAACGATCATGGCGGGGCGGTGACTATGGTTCCTTAGGTCGTATTTGATGGCCCGGAAATTTTAGGCGATCGGGGTCCACAGCTCCCGGGACCACTCGGAAGGCGTAAGCTATAGCACACTAAAATATGCAAATCGCGCGGAGTTCTAGTTTTTTGGCCGAAAAATGCAAAGCATTTGGAACGATCATGGTGGGGCGGTGACTATGGATCTTAGGTCGTATTTGATAGTCCGGAAAATTTTTAGGCGATCGGGATCCGCGGCTCCCCGGACCACTTGGAAGGCGTGGGTATAGCACACGAAAATATGGGAATCGGGCGTAATTCTAGGTTTTTGGCCGAAAAATGCAAAAAATGAGAAACGATGATGGCGGGGCTGTTACTATGGTTCCTTAGGTCGTATTTGCGGCCCGAAAAAATTTTAGGCGATCGGGGTCTGGGGGTCCCGGAACCACTCGGAAGGGTGGGCAATAGCACACAAAAATATTCTAATTGGGCGAAATTCTAGTTGTTTGGCCGAAAAACGCAAAAAATGAGGAACGCTCATGGCGGGTTGGTTACTATGGTTCCTTAGGTGGTATTTGATGTCCCGGAAAATTTTTAGGCGATCGGGGTTCGGGGTTCCCGGGACCCCTTGGAAGGCGTGGGCTAAAGCACACGAAAATATGGAAACCGCGCGGAATTCTAGTTTTTTGGCTGAAAAATGCAAAAGACCAGGAACGATCATGGTGGGGCGGTGACTATGGTTCCTTAGGTCGTATATGATAGTCCGAAAATTTTTTAGGCGATCCGGCTCCGGGGGGCCCGGCCCACTCGGAAGGCGTGGGCAATAGCACATAAAAATATGGTAAACGAGCGGAATTCTAGTTTTTTGGCCGAAAAACGCAATAAATGAGGAACGACCATGGCGGGGCAGTGACTATGGTTCCTTAGGTCGTATTTGATGGCCCGGAAAATTTTAGGCGATTGGGGTCCACGGCTCCCGGGACCACTCGGAATGCGTAAGCTATAGCACACTAAAATATGCAAATCGCGCGGAGTTCTAGTTTTTAGGCCGAAAAATGCAAAGCATTTGGAACGATCATGGTGGGGCGGTGACTATGGTACCTTAGGTCGTATTTGATAGTCCGGAAATTTTTTAGGCGATCGGGATCCGCGGCTCCCCGGACCACTTGGAAGGCGTGGGTATAGCACACGAAAATATGGAAATCGGGCGTAATTCTAGTTTTTTGGCCAAAAAATGCAAAAAATGAGAAACGATGATGGCGGGGCTGTTACTATGGTTCCTTAGGTCATATTTGACGGCCCGGAAAAATTTTAGGCCATCGGGGTCCGGGGGTCCCGAAACCACTTGGAAGGGTGGGCAATAGCACACAAAAATATGGTAATCGAGCGGAATTCTAGTTTTTTGGCCGAAAAATGCAATAAATAAGGAACGATCATGGCGGGGCGGTGACTATGGTTCCTTAGGTCGAATTTGATGGCCCGGAAATTTTAGGCGATCGGGGTCCACAGCTCCCGGGACCACTCGGAAGGCGTAAGCTATAGCACACTAAAATATGCAAATCGCGCGGAGTTCTAGTTTTTTGGCCGAAAAATGCAAAGCATTTGGAACGATCATGGTGGGGCGGTGACTATGGATCTTAGGTCGTATTTGATAGTCCGGAAAATTTTTAGGCGATCGGGATCCGCGGCTCCCCGGACCACTTGGAAGGCGTGGGTATAGCACACGAAAATATGGGAATCGGGCGTAATTCTAGTTTTTTGGCCGAAAAACGCAATAAATAAGGAACGATCATGGCGGGGCGGTGACTATGGTTCCTTAGGTCGTATTTGATGGCCCGGAAATTTTAGGCGATCGGGGTCCACAGCTCCCGGGACCACTCGGAAGGCGTAAGCTATAGCACACTAAAATATGCAAATCGCGCGGAGTTCTAGTTTTTTGGCCGAAAAATGCAAAGCATTTGGAACGATCATGGTGGGGCGGTGACTATGGATCTTAGGTCGTATTTGATAGTCCGGAAAATTTTTAGGCGATCGGGATCTGCGGCTCCCCAGACCACTTGGAAGGCGTGGGTATAGCACACGAAAATATGGGAATCGGGCGTAATTCTAGGTTTTTGGCCGAAAAATGCAAAAAATGAGAAACGATGATGGCGGGGCTGTTACTATGGTTCCTTAGGTCGTATTTGCGGCCCGAAAAAATTTTAGGCGATCGGGGTCCGGGGGTCCCGGAACCACTTGGAAGGGTGGGCAATAGCACACAAAAATATTGTAATTGGGCGAAATTCTAGTTGTTTGGCCGAAAAACGCAAAAAATGAGGAACGCTCATGGCGGGTTGGTTACTATGGTTCCTTAGGTGGTATTTGATGGCCCGGAAAATTTTTAGGCGATCGGGGTTCGGGGTTCCCGGGACCCCTTGGAAGGCGTGGGCTAAAGCACACGAAAATATGGAAACCGCGCGGAATTCTAGTTTTTTGGCTGAAAAATGCAAAAGACTAGGAACGATCATGGTGGGGCGGTGACTATGGTTCCTTAGGTGGTATTTGATGGCCCGGAAAATTTTTAGGCGATCGGGGTTCGGGGTTCCTGGGACCCCTTGGAAGGCGTGGGCTAAAGCACACGAAAATATGGAAACCGCGCGGAATTCTAGATTTTTGGCTGAAAAATGCAAAAGACCAGGAACGATCATGGTGGGGCGGTGACTATGGTTCCTTAGGTCGTATATGATAGTCCGAAAAATTTTTAGGCGATCCGGCTTCGGGGGGCCCGGCCCACTCGGAAGGCGTGGGCAATAGCACATAAAAATATGGTAAACGAGCGGAATTCTAGTTTTTTTGGCCGAAAAACGCAATAAATGAGGAATGACCATGGCGGGGCAGTGACTATGGTTCCTTAGGTCGTATTTGATGGCCCGGAAAATTTTAGGCGATTGGGGTCCACGGCTCCCGGGACAACTCGGAATGCGTAAGCTATAGCACACTAAAATATGCAAATCGCGCGGAGTTCTAGTTTTTAGGCCGAAAAATGCAAAGCATTTGGAACGATCATGGTGGGGCGGTGACTATGGTACCTTAGGTCGTATTTGATAGTCCGGAAATTTTTTAGGCGATCGGGATCCGCGGCTCCCCGGACCACTTGGAAGGCGTGGGTATAGCACACGAAAATATGGAAATCGGGCGTAATTCTAGTTTTTTGGCCAAAAAATGCAAAAAATGAGAAACGATGATGGCGGGGCTGTTACTATGGTTCCTTTAGGTCATATTTGACGGCCCGGAAAAATTTTAGGCGATCGGGGTCCGGGGGTCCCGAAACCACTTGGAAGGGTGGGCAATAGCACACAAAAATATGGTAATCGAGCGGAATTCTAGTTTTTTGGCCGAAAAACGCAATAAATAAGGAACGATCATGGCGGGGCGGTGACTATGGTTCCTTAGGTCGTATTTGATGGCCCGGAAATTTTAGGCGATCGGGGTCCACAGCTCCCGGGACCACTCGGAAGGCGTAAGCTATAGCACACTAAAATATGCAAATCGCGCGGAGTTCTAGTTTTTTGGCCGAAAAATGCAAAGCATTTGGAACGATCATGGTGGGGCGGTGACTATGGATCTTAGGTCGTATTTGATAGTCCGGAAAATTTTTAGGCGATCGGGATCCGCGGCTCCCCGGACCACTTGGAAGGCGTGGGTATAGCACACGAAAATATGGGAATCGGGCGTAATTCTAGGTTTTTGGCCGAAAAATGCAAAAAATGAGAAACGATGATGGCGGGGCTGTTACTATGGTTCCTTAGGTCGTATTTGCGGCCCGAAAAAATTTTAGGCGATCGGGGTCCGGGGGTCCCGGAACCACTTGGAAGGGTGGGCAATAGCACACAAAAATATTGTAATTGGGCGAAATTCTAGTTGTTTGGCCGAAAAACGCAAAAAATGAGGAACGCTCATGGCGGGTTGGTTACTATGGTTCCTTAGGTGGTATTTGATGGCCCGGAAAATTTTTAGGCGATCGGGGTTCGGGGTTCCCGGGACCCCTTGGAAGGCGTGGGCTAAAGCACACGAAAATATGGAAACCGCGCGGAATTCTAGTTTTTTGGCTGAAAAATGCAAAAGACTAGGAACGATCATGGTGGGGCGGTGACTATGGTTCCTTATGTCGTATATGATAGTCCGGAAAATTTTTAGGCGATCCGGCTCCGGGGGGCCCGATCCACTCGGAAGGCGTGGGCAATAGCACACAAAAATATGGTAATCGAGCGGAATTCTAAGTTTTTTGGCCGAAAAACGCAATAAATGAGGAACAACCATGGCGGGGCGGTGACTATGGTTCCTTAGGTCGTATTTGATGGCCCGGAAAATTTTAGGCGATCGGGGTCCATGGCTCCCGGGACCACTCGGAAGGCGTAAGCTATAGCACACTAAAATATGCAAATCGCGCGGAGTTCTAATTTTTTGGCCAAAAAATGCAAAGCATTTGGAACGATCATGGTGGGGCGGTGACTATGGTACCTTAGGTCGTATTTGATAGTCCGGAAAATCTTTAGGCGATCGGGGTCAGCGGCTCCCCGGACCACTTGGAAGGCGTGGGTATAGCACACGAAAATATGGGAATCGGGCATAATTCTAGTTTTTTGGCCGAAAAATGAGAAATGATGATGGCGGGGCGGTTACTATAGTTCCTTAGGTCGTATATGATAATCCGGAAAAATTTTAGGCGATAGGGGTCAGGAGGTCCCGGGACCACTAGGAAGGCGTGGCTAATAACACACAAAAATATTGTAATCGGGCGAAATTCTAGTTTTTTGGCCGAAAAACGCAACAAATGAGGAATGATCATGGTTGGGCGGTGACTATGGTTCCTTAGGTCGTATTGGATAGTCCGGAAAAATTTTAGGCGATAGGGTTCCGGAGACCCGGGACCACTCGGAAGGCGTGGGTTATAACACACAAAAATATGGGATCGCGCGGAATTCTAGTTGTTTGGCCGAAAAACGCAAAAAATGAGGAACGATCATGGCGGGGTGGTTACTATGGTTCCTTAGGTTGTATTTGATGGCCCGGAAAATTTTTAGGCGATCGGGGTTCGGGGTTCCCGAGACCCCTTGGAAGGCGTGGGCTAAAGCACACGAAAATATGGAAATCGCGCGGAATTCTAGTTTTTTGGCTGAAAAACGCAAAAGTCTAGGAAAGATCATGGCGGGGCGGTGACTATGGTTCCTTAGGTCGTATTTGATAGTCCGGAAAATTTTTAGGCGATCCGGCTCCGGGGGCCCGACCCACTCGGAAGGCGTGGGCGATAGCACACAAAAATATGGGAATCGGGCGGAATTCTAGTTTTTTGTCGAAAAACGGAAAAAACTAGGAACGATCCTGGCTGGGCGGTGACTATGGTTCCTTAGGTCTTATTTGATAGTCCGGAAAAATTTTAGGCGATAGGGTTCCGGAGACCCGGGACCACTCGGAAGGCGTGGGTTATAACACACAAAAATATGGGATCGCGCGGAATTCTAGTTGTTTGGCCGAAAAACGCAAAAAATGAGGAACGATCATGGCGAGGCGGTGAATATGGTTCCTTAGGTCCTAATTGATGGCCAAAAAATTTTTAGGCGATCCGAGTCCGGCGGCCCGGCCCACTCGGAAGGCGTAGGCGATAGCACACAAAAATATGGCAATCGGGCGGAATTCTAGTATTTTGGCCAAACAATGCAAAAAATGAGGAACGATCATGGCGAGGCGGTGACTAAGGTTCCTTAGGTCTTAATTGATGGCCCGAAAATTTTTTAGGCGATCCGAGTCCGGCGGCCCGGCCCACTCGGAAGGCGTGGGCAATAGCACACAAAAATATGGTAATCGAGCGGAATTCTAGTTTTTTGGCCGAAAAACGCAATAAATGAGGAACGATCATGGCGGGGCGGTGACTATGGTTCCTTAGGTCGTATTTGATGGCCCGGAAAATTTTAGGCGATCGGGGTCCACGGCTCCTGGGACCACTCGGAAGGCGTAAGCTATAGCACACGAAAATATGCAAATCGCACGGAGTTCTAGTTTTTTGGCCGAAAAATGCAAATCATTTGGAACGATCATGGTGGGGCGGTGACTATGGTTCCTTAGGTCGTATTTGATGGCCCGGACAATTTTAGGCGATCGGGGTCCACGGCTCCCGGGACCACTCGGAAGGCGTAAGCTATAGCACACAAAAATATGGTAATCGAGCGAAATTCTTGTTTTTTGGCCGAAAAACGCAATAAATGATGAACGATCATGGCGGGGCGATGACTATGGTTCCTTAGGTCATATTTGATGGCCCGAAAAATTTTAGGCGATCGGGGTCCACGGCTCCTGGGACCACTCGGAAGGCGTAAGCTATAGCGCACTAAAATATGCAAATCGCGCGGAGTTCTAGTTTTTTGGCCGAAAAATGCAAAGCATTTGGAACGATCATGGTGGGGCAGTGACTATGGTACCTTAGGTCGCATTTGATAGTCCGGAAAATTTTTAGGCGATCGGGGTCCGCGGCTCCCCGGACCACTTGGAAGGCGTGGGTATAACACACGAAAATATGGGAATCGGGCGTAATGCTCGTTTTTTGGCCGAAAAATGCAAAAAATGAGAAACGATGATGGCGGGGCGGTTACTATGGTTCCTTAGGTCGTATTTGACGGCCCGGAAAAATTTTAGGCGATCGGGGTCCGGGGGTCCCGGAACCACTGGGAAGGGTGGGCAATAAATAGCACACAAAAATATTGTAATCGGGCGGAATTCTAGTTTTTTGGCCGAAAAACGCAACAAATGTGGAATGATCATGGCAGGGCGGTGACTATGGTTCCTTAGGTCGTATTTGATAGTCCAGAAAAATTTTAGGCGATAGGGGTCCTGAGGTCCCGTGACCACTCGGAAGGTGTGGGCTATAACACACAAAAATATGGGAATCGCGCAGAATTCTAGTTGTTTGGCCGAAAAATGCCAAAAATAAGGAACGATCATGGCTGGGCGGTGACTATGGTTCCATAGGTCTTATTTGATAGTCCGGAAAAGTTTTAGGCGATAGGGGTCCGGAGACCCGGGACCACTTGTAAGGCGTGGGTATAGCATACGAAAATATGTGAATCGGGCGTAATTCTAGTTTTTTGGCCGAAAAATGCAAAAAATGAGAAACGATGATGGCGGGGCGGTTACTATGGTTCCTTAGGTCGTATTTGATGGCCCGGAAAAATTTTAGGCGATCGGGGTCCGGGGGTCCCGGAACCACTTGGAAGGGTGGGCAATAGCACACAAAATATTGTAATCGGGCGGAATTCTAGTTTTTTGGCCGAAAAATGCAACAAATGAGGAATGATCATGGCTGGGCGGTGACTATTGTTCCTTAGGTCGTATTTGATAGTCCGGAAAATTTTTAGGCGATAGGGGTCCGGAGTTCCCGGGTTCACTTGGAAGGCGTGGGCTATAGGACACGAAAATATAGGAATCGCGTGGAATTCTAGTGGTTTGGCCGAAAAACGCAAAAAATGTGGAAAGATCTTGGCAGGGCGGTGACTATGGTTCCTTTGGTCTTATTTGATAGTCCGGAAAAATATTAGGCGATAGGGGTCCGGAGGTCCCGGGACCACTCGGAAGGCGTGGGCTATAACACACAAAAATATGGGAATCGCGCGGAATTCTAGTTGATTGGCCGAGAAATGCAAAAAATGAGGAACGATCATGGCGGGTGGATACTATGGTTCCTTAGGTCGTATTTGATCGTCCGGAAAATTTTTAGGCGATAGGGGTGAAGAGGTCCCGGGACCACTCGGAAGGCGTGGGCTATAACACACAAAAATATGGGAATCGCACGGAATTCTAGTTGTTTGGACGAAAAATGCAAAAAATGAGGAACGATAATGGTGGGGTGGTTACTATCGTTCCTTAAGTCGTATTTGATGGCCCGGAGAATTTTTAGGCGATCGGGGTTCGGGGTTCCCGGGACCCCTTTGAAGGCGTGGGCACACGAAAATATGGAAATCGCGCGGAGTTCTAGTTTTTTGGCTGAAGAATGCAAAAGACTAGGAACGATCATGGTGGGGCGGTGACTATGGTTCCTTAGGTCGTATTTGATAGTCCGGAAAATTTTTAGGCGATCCGGCTCCGGGGGGCCCGACCCACTCGGAAGGCGTGGGCGATAGCACACAAAAATATGAGAATCGGGCGGAATTCTAGTTTATTGGCGAAAAAATGCAAAAAATGAGGAACGATCATGGCGAGGCGGTGACTATGTTTCCTTAGGTCCTAATTGATGGCCCGAATTTTTTTAGGCGATCCGAGTCCGGCGGCCCGGTCCACTCGGAAGGCGTGGGCAATAGCACACAAAAATATGGTAATCGAGCGGAATTCTAGTTTTTTAGCCGAAAAACGCAATAAATGAGGAACGATCATGGCGGGGCGGTGACTATGGTTCCTTAGGTTGTATTTGATGGCCCGGAAAATTTTAGGCGATCGCGGTCCACGGCTCCCGGGACCACTCGGAAAGCGTAAGCTATAGCACACGAAAATATGCAAATCGCGTGGAGTTCTAATTTTTTGGCCGAAAAATGCAAAGCATTTGGAACGATCATGGTGGGGCGGTGACTATGGTACCTTAGGTCGTATTTGATAGTCTAGAAAAAGTTTAGGCGATCGGGGTCCGCGGCTTCCCGGACCACTTGGAAGGCATACGCACACGAAAATATGTGAATCGGGCGTAATTCTAGTTTTTTGGCCGAAAAATGCAAAAAATAAGAAACGATGAAGGCGGGGCAGTTACTATGGTTCCTTAGGTCGTATTTGACGGCCCGGAAAAATATATTTAGGCGATCGGGGTCCGGGGGTCCCGGAACCACTGGGAAGGGTGGGCAATAGCACACAAAAATATTGTAATCGGGCGGAATTCTAGTTTTTTGGCCGAAAAACGCAACAAATGAGGAATGATCATGGCTGGGCGGTGACTATGGTTCCTTAGGTCGTATTTGATAGTCCGGAAAAATTATAGGCGATAGGGGTCCTGAGGTCCCGGGACCACTCGGAAGGTGTGGGCTATAACACACAAAAATATAGGAATCGCGCGGAATTCTAGTTGTTTGGCCGAAAAACACAAAAAATAAGGAACGATCATGGCTGGGCGGTGACTATGGTTCCTTAGGTCTTATTTGATAGTCCGGAAAGGTTTTTGGCGATAGGGGTCCTGAGACCCGGGACCACTTGTAAAGCGTGGGTATAGCACACGAAAATATGGGAATCGGGCGAAATTCTAGTTGTTTGGCCGAAAAATGCAAAAAATGAGAAACGATCATGGCGGGGCGGATACTATGGTTCCTTAGGTCATATTTGATAGTCCGGAAAAATTTTAGGCGATAGGGGTCAGGAGGTCCCGGGACCACTCGGAAGGCGTGGGCTATAACACACAAAAATGTGGGAATCGCGCGGAATTCTAGTTGTTTGGCCGAAAAACGCAAAAAATGAGGAACGATCATGGCGGGGTGGTTACTATGGTTCCTTAGGTCGTATTTGATGGCCCGGAAAATTTTTAGGCGATCGGGGTTCGGGGTTCCCGGGACCCCTTGGAAGGCGTGGGCTAAAGCACACGAAAATATGGAAATCGCGCGGAATTCTAGTTTTTTGGCTGAAAAATGCAAAAGACTAGGAACGATCATGGCGGGGCGGTGACTATGGTTCCTTAGGTCGTATTTGATAGTCCGGAAAATTTTTAGGCGATCCGGCTCCGGGGGGCCCGACCCACTCGGAAGGCGTGGGCGATAGCACACAAAAATATGGGAATCGGGCGGAATTCTAGTTTTTTGGCCAAAAAATGCAAAAAATGAGGAACGATCATGGCGAGGCGGTGACTATGGTTCCTTAGGTCCTAATTGATGGCCCGAAAAACTTTTTAGGCGATCCGAGTCCGGCGGCCCGGCCCACTCGGAAGGCGTGGGCAATAGCACACAAAAATATGGTAATCGAGCGGAATTCTAGTTTTTTGGCCGAAAAATGCAATAAATGAGGAACGATCATGGCGGGGCGGTGACTATGGTTCCTTAGGTCGTATTTGATGGCCCGGAAAATTTTAGGCGATCGGGGTCCACGGCTCCCGGGACCACTCGGAAGGCGTAAGCTATAGCACACTAAAATATGCAAATCGCGCGGAGTTCTAGTTTTTTGGCCGAAAAATGCAAAGCATTTGGAACGTTCATGGTGGGGCGGTGACTATGGTACCTTAGGTCGTATTTGTTAGTCCGGAAAAATTTTAGGCGATAGGGGTCCTGAGGTCCCGGGACCACTCGGAAGGTGTGGGCTATAACACACAAAAATATGGGAATCGCGCGGAATTCTAGTTGTTTGGCCGAAAAACGCAAACACTAAGGAACGATCATGGCTGGGCGATGACTATGGTTCCTTAGGTTTTATTTGATAGTCCGGAAAATTTTTAGGCGATGGGGGTCCGGAGACCCGGGACCACTTGTAAGGCGTGGGTATAGCACAAAAAAATATGGGAATCGGGAAGAATTCTAGTTGTTTGGCCGAAAAATGCAAAAAATGAGAAACGATCATGGCGGGAAGGTGACTATGGTTCCTTATGTCTTATTTGATAGTCCGGAAAATTTTTAGGCGATAGGGGTCCGGAGATCCCGGGTTCACTTGGAAGGCGTGGGCTATTGGACACGAAAATATGGGAATCGCGCGGAATTCTAGTTTTTTGGCCGAAAAACAGAAAAAACTAGGAACGATCATGGCTGGGCGATGACTATGGTTCCTTAGGTCTTATTTGATAGTCCGGAAATATTTTAGGTGATCGGGGTCAGGAGACCCGGGACCACTCGAAGGCGTGGTCTATAACACACAAAAATATGGGATCGTGCGGAATTCTAGTTCTTTGGCCGAAAAACACAAAAAATGAGGAACGATCATGGCGGGGCGGATACTATGGTTCCTTAGGTCGTATTTGATAGTCCGGAAAAATTTTAGGCGATAGGGGTCCGGAGGTCCCGGGACCATTCGGAAGGTGTGGGCTATAACACACAAAAATATGGGAATCGCGCGGTATTCTAGTTGTTTGGCCGAAAAATGCAAAAAATAAGGAACGATCATGGCGGGGCGGATACTATGGTTCCTTAGGTCGTATTTGATTGCCCGGAAAAATTTTAGGCGATCGGGGTCCGCGGCTCTTGGGACCACTCAGAATGCGTGGGTATAGCACATGAAAATATGGGAATCGGGCGAAATTCTAGGTCTTTTTCAGTAACATGCTAAAAATGTGGAAAGATCTTGACAGGGCGGTGACTATGCATCCTTTGGTCTTATTTGATAGTCCGGAAAAATTTTAGGCGATAGGGGTCCGGAGGTCCCGGGACCACTCGGAAGGCGTGGGCTATAACACACAAAAATATGGGAATCGCGCGGAATTCTAGTTGTTTGGCCGAAAAACGCAAAAAATGAGGAACGATCATGGCAGGGCGGGGACTATGGTTCCTTAGGTCTTATTTGATAGTCCGGAAAAATATTAGGCTATAGGGGTCCGGAGGTCCCGGGACCACTCGGAAGGCGTGGGCTAAAACACACAAAAATATGGGAATCGCGCGGAATTCTAGTTGTTTGGCCGAAAAACGCAAAAAATGAGGAACGATCATGGCGGGGCGGATACTATGGTTCCTTAGGTCGTATATGATAGTCCGAAAAAATTTTAGGCGATAGGGGTCAGGAGGTCCCGGGACCACTCGGAAGGCGTGGCTTATAACACACAAAAATATGGGAATCGCACGGAATTCTACCTGTTTGGCCGAAAAACGCAAAAAATGAGGAACGATCATGGCGGGGTGGTTACTATGGTTCCTTAGGTCGTATTTGATGGCCCGGAAAATTTTTAGGCGATCGGTGTTCGGGGTTCGGGGTTCCCAGGACCCCTTGGAAGGCGTGGGCTTTAGCACACGAAAATATGGAAATCGCCCGAAATTCTAGTTTTTTGGCTGAAAAATGCAAAAGACTAGGAACGATCATGGCGGGGCGGTGACTATGGTTCCTTAGGTAGTATTTGATAGTCTGGAAAATTTTTAGGCGATCCGGCTCCGGGGGGCCCGACCCACTCGGAAGGCGTGGGCGATAGCACATAGAAATATGGGAATCAGGCAAAATTCTAGTTTTTTGGCCGAAAAACGAAATAAATGAGGAACGATCATGGCGGGGCGGTGACTATGGTTCCTTAGGTCATATTTGATGGCCCGGAAAATTTTAGGCGATCGGGGTCCACGGCTCCCGGGACCACTCAGAAGGCGTAAGCTATAGCACACTAAAATATGCAAATCGCGCGGAATTCTAGTTTTTTGGCCGAAAAATGCAAAGCATTTGGAACGATCATGGTGGGGCGGTGACTATGGTACCTTAGGTCATATTTGATAGTCCAGAAAAATTTTAGGCGATAGGGGTCCTGAGGTCCCGGGACCACTCGGAAGGTGTGGGCTATAACACACAAAAATATGGGAATCGCGCGGAATTCTAGTTGTTTGGCCGAAAAACGCAAAAACTAAGGAACGATCATGGCTGGGCGGTGACTATGGTTCCTTAGGTTTTATTTGATAGTCTGGAAAAATTTTAGGCGATAGGGGTCCGGAGTTCCCGGGTTCACTTGGAAGGCGTGGGCTATAGGACATGAAAATATGGGAATCGCGCGGAATTCTAGTTTTTTGGCCGAAAAACAGAAAAAACTAGGAACGATCATGGCTGGGTGGTGACTATGGTTCCTTAGGTCTTATTTGATAGTGCAGAAAAATTTTAGGCGATAGGGGTCAGGAGACCCGGGACCACTCGAAGGCGTGGGCTATAACACACAAAAATATGGGATCGCGCGGAATTCTAGTTCTTTGGCCGAAAAACACAAAAAATGAGGAACGATCATGGCGGGGCGGATACTATGGTTCCTTAGGTCGTATTTGATAGTCCGGAAAAATTTTAGGCGATAGGGGTCCGGAGGTCCCGGGACCACTCGGAAGGTGTGGGCTATAACATACAAAAATATGGGAATCGCGCGGTATTCTAGTTTTTTGGCCGAAAAACAAAAAAAATGAGGAACGATCATGGTGGGGCGGATACTATGGTTCCTTAGGTCGTATTTGATTGCCCGGAAAAATTTTAGGCTATAGGGGTCCGGAGATACCGGGACCACTCGGAAGGTGTGGGCTATAACACACAAAAATATGGGAATCACGCGGAATTCTAGTTGTTTGGCCGAAAAACGCAAAAAATAAGGAACGATCATGGCGGGGCGGATACTATGGTTCCTTAGGTCGAATTTGATTGCCCGGAAAATTTTTAGGCGATCGGGGTCCGCGGCTCTTGGGACCACTCGGAATACGTGGGTATAGCACACGAAAATATGGGAATCGGGCGAAATTCTAGGTCTTTTTTAGTAACATGCAAAAAATGTTGAAAGATCTTGACAGGGCGGTGACTATGGTTCCTTTGGTCTTATTTGATAGTTCGGAAAAATATTAGGCGATAGGGGTCCGGAGGTCCCGTGACCACTCGGAAGGCGTGGGCTATAACACACAAAAATATGGGAATCGCGCGGAATTCTACCTGTTTGGCCGAAAAACGCAAAAAATGAGGAACGATCATGTCGGGGTGGTTACTATGGTTCCTTAGGTCATATTTGATGGCCTGGAAAATTTTTAGGCGATCGGGGTTCGGGGTTCGGGGTTCCCAGGACCCCTTGGAAGGCATGGGCTTTAGCACACGAAAATATGGAAATCGCCCGAAATTCTAGTTTTTTGGCTGAAAAATGCAAAAGACTAGGAACGATCATGGCGGGGCGGTGACTATGGTTCCTTAGGTCGTATTTGATAGTCTGGAAAATTTCTAGGCGATCCGGCTCCGGGGGGCCCGACCCACTCGGAAGGCGTGGGCGATAGCACACAAAATATGGGAATCGGGCAAAATTCTAGTTTTTTGGCCAAAAAATGCAAAAAATGAGGAACGATCATGGCGAGGAGGTGACTATGGTTCCTTAGGTCTTAATTGATGGTCCGAAAATTTTTTAGGCGATCCGAGACCGGCGGCCCGGCCCACTCGGAAGGCGTGGGCAATAGCACACAAAAATATGGTAATCGAGCGTAATTCTAGTTTTTTGGCCGAAAAATGCAATAAATGAGGAACGATCATGGCGGGGCGGTGACTATGATTCCTTAGGTCATATTTGATGGCACGGAAAATTTTAGGCGATCGGGGTCCACGGCTCCCGGGACCACTCGCAAGGCGTAAGCTATAGCACACTAAAATATGCAAATCACGCGGAGTTCTAGTTTTTTGGCCGAAAAATGCAAAGCATTTGGAACGATCATGGTGGGGCGGTGACTATGGTACCTTAGGTCGTATTTGATAGTCCGGAAAAATTTTAGGCGATAGGGGTCCGGAGTTCCCGGGTTCACTTGGAAGGCGTGGGCTATAGGACCATGAAAATATGGGAATCGCGCGAAATTCTAGTTTTTTGGCCGAAAAACAGAAAACACTAGGAACGATCATGGCTGGGCTGTGACTATGGTTCCTTAGGTCTTATTTGATAGTCCGGAAAAATTTTAGGCGATAGGGGTCCGGAGACCCGGGACCACTCGAAGGCGTGGGCTATAACACACAAAAATATGGGATCGCGCGGAATTCTAGTTCTTTTGCCGAAAAACACCAAAAATGAGAAACGATCATGGTGGGGAGGATACTATGGTTCCTTAGGTCGTATTTGATAGTCCGGAAAAATTTTAGGCGATAGGGGTCAGGAGGTCCCGGGACCACTCGGAAGGCGTGGGCTATAACACACAAAAATATGGGATCGCGCGGAATTATAGTTCTTTGGCCAAAAAACGCAAAAAATGAGGAACAATCATGGCGGGGTGGTTACTATGGTTCCTTAGGTCGTATTTTATGGCCCGGAAAATTTTTAGGCGATCGGGGTTCGGGGTTCCCAGGACCCCTTGGAAGGCGTGGGCTAAAGCACACGAAAATATGGAAATCGCGTGGAATTCTAGTTTTTTGGCCGAAAAATGCAAAGTATTTGGAACGATCATGGTGGGGCGGTGACTATGGTACCTTAGGTCGTATTTGATAGTCCGGAAAAATTTTAGGCGATCGGGGTCCGCGGCTCCCCGGACCACTTGGAAGGCGTGGGTATAGCACACGAAAATATGGGAGTCGGGCGTAATTCTAGTTTTTTGGCCGAAAAATGCAAAAAATGAGAAACGATGATGGCGGGGCGGTTACTATGGTTCCTTAGGTCGTATTTGACGGCCCGAAAAAATTTTAGGCGATCGGGGTCCGGGGGTACCGGAACCCCTTGGAAAGGTGGGCAATAGCACACAAAATCATTGTAATCAGGCGGAATTCTAGTTTTTTGGCCGAAAAACGCAACAAATGAGGAATGATCATGGTTGGGCGGTGACTATGGTTCCTTAGGTCGTATTTGATAGTCCGGAAAAATTTTAGGCAATAGGGGTCCGGAGTTCCCGGGTTCACTTGGAAGGCGTGGGCTATAGGACACGAAAATATGGGAATCGCGCGGAATTCTATATTTTTGGCAGAAAAACAGAAAAAACTAGGAACGATCATGGCTGGGCGGTGACTATGGTTCCTTAGGTCTTATTTGATAGTCCGGAAAAATTTTAGGCGATAGGGGTCCGGAGACCCGGGACAACTCGGAAGGCGTGGGAAAATATGGGGGGTCCGGAGGTCCCGGGACCACTCAGAAGGTGAGGTCTATAACACACAAAAATATGGGAATCGCGCGGAACTCTAGTTGTTTGGCCGAAAAATGCAAAAAATAAGGAACGGTCATGGCGGGGCGGATACTATGGATCCTTAGGTCGTATTTGATTGCCCAGAAAAATTTTAGGCGATCGGGGTCCGCTGCTCTTGGGACCACTCGGAATGCGTGGGTATAGCACACGAAAATATGGGAATCGGGCGAAATTCTAGGTCTTTTTCAGTAACATGCAAAAAATTTGGAAAGATATTGGTAGGGGCGGTGACTATGGTTCCTTTGGTCTTATTTGATAGTCCGGAAAAATATTAGGCGATAGGGGTCCGGAGGTCCCGGGACCACTCGGAAGGCGTGGGATATAACACACAAAAATATGGGAATCGCGCGGAATTCTAGTTGTTTGGCCGAAAAATGCAAAAAATGAGGAACGATCATGGCGGGGCGGATACTATGGTTCCTTAGGTCGTATTTGATAGTCCGGAAAATTTTTAGGCGATAGGGGTCAGGAGGTCCCGGGACGACTCGGAAGGCGTGGGCTATAACACACAAAAATATGGGAATCGCGCGGAATTCTAGTTGTTTGTCCGAAAAATGCAAAAAATGAGGAACGATCATGGCGAGGTGGTTACTATGGTTCCTTAGGTCGTATTTGACGGCCCGGAAAAATTTTAGGCGATCGGGGTTAGTGGGTCCCGGAACCACTTGGAAGGGTGGGCAATAGCACACAAAAATATTGTAATCGGGCGGAATTCTAGTTTTTTGGCCGAAAAACGCAACAAATGAGGAATGATCATGGCTGGGCGGTGACTATGGTTCCTTAGGTCATATTTGATAGTCCGGAAAAATTTTAGGCGATAGGGGTCCGGAGTTCCCGGGTTCACTTGGAAGGCGTGGGCTATAGGACACGAAAATATGGGAATCGCGCGGAATTCTAGTTTTTTGGCCGAAAAATAGAAAAAACTAGGAACGATCATGGCTGGGCGGTGACTATGGTTCCTTAGGTCTTATTTGATAGTCCGGAAAAATTTTAGGCGATAGGGGTCCGGAGACCCGGGACCACTCGGAAGGCGTGGGCTATATAACACACAAAAATATGGGATCGCGCGGAATTCTAGTTGTTTGGCCAAAAAACACAAAAAATGAGGAACGATCATGGCGGGGCGGATACTATGGTTCCTTAGGTCATATTTGATTGTCCGGAAAAATTTTAGGCGATAGGGGTCCGTAGGTCCCGGGACCACTCGGAATGTGTGGGCTATAAAAAACAAAAATATGGGAATCGCGCGGAATTCTAGTTATTTGCCGAAAAATGCAAAAAATAAGGAACGATCATGGCGTGGCGGATACTATGGTTCCTTAGGTTGTATTTGATTGCCGGGAAAAATTTTAGGCGATCGGGCAAAATTCTAGGTCTTTTTCAGTAACACGCAAAAAATGTGGAAAGATCTTGACAGGGCGGTGACTATGGTTCCTTAGGTCTTATTTGATAGTCCGGAAAAATATTAGACGATAGGGGTCCGGAGGTCCCGGGACCACTCGGAAGGCGTGGGCTATAACACACAAAAATATGTGTCGAAAAAATATTTGAAGCACCTACAATAAAAAATTGGTTTAAAAGACAAAGAGAAGAATACTACGTAGTTAGCCAAAAAGAACATATAATTGACTGTAAATATACAAAAGGAAAAGCTAAAATACCAATAATAAATAAAAGAATAATAAATAAAGAAATACAAGATATAAAGGCAAAAAACCCAATTAAATATGTACACCTAGGAGGAACTGAAATACTAATAAAAGCATGTTTTAGAGAAGGAATAGATACCCCTATAGAAATATATTTAGCAGATGATAGAATAATCCAACCTATAGAAAAAAGCATAATAAGTGCAATAAAAGGAAATCTCATATACCAAAAATTTAAATTCATAATAAGTGCCAATTATTCAATAGCAATAAACGATAGAAATATAGATAAATCATTAGTATTATACTGAAAAATGTAGAAAAATTTTAGGCGATAGTGTTCCGGAGACCCAGGACCACTCGGAAGGCGTGGGCTATATAACACACAAAAATATGGGATCGCGCGGAATTCTAGTTGTTTGGCCGAAAAACACAAAAAATGACGAACGATCATGGCGGGGCGGATATTATGGTTCCTTAGGTCGTATTTGATAGTCCGAAAAAATTTTAGGCGATAGGGGTCCGGAGGTCCCGGGACCACTCGTAAGGTGTGGGCTATAACACACAAAAATATGGGAATCGCGCGGAATTCTAGTTGTTTGGCCGAAAAATGCAAAAGATGAGAAACGATCATGGCGTGGTGGATACTATGGTTCCTTAGGTCGTATTTGATTGCCCGGAAAAATTTTAGGCGATCGGGGTCCGCGGCTCTTGGGACCACTCGGAAGGCGTGGGCAATAGCACACGATAATATGGGAATCGGGCGAAACTCTAGGTCTTTTTCAGTAACATGCAAAAAATGTGGAAAGATCTTGACAAGGAGGTGACTATGGTTCCTTAGGTCTTATTTGATAGTTCGGAAAAATATTAGGTGATAGGGGTCCAGAGGTCCCGGGACAACTCGGAAGGTGTGGGCTATAACACACAAAAATATGGGAATCGCGCGAAATTCTAGTTGTTTGGCCGAAAAACGCAAAAAATGAGGAACGATCATGGCGGGGCGGATACTATGGTTCCTTAGGTCGTATTTGATAGTCTGGAAAAATTTTAGGCGATAGGGGTCCGGAGTTCCCGGGTTCACTTGGAAGGCGTGTGATATAGGACACGAAAATATGGGAATCGCGCGGAATTCTAGTTTTTTGGCCGAAGAATGCAAAAAATAAGGAACGATCATGGCGTGGCGGATACTATGGTTCCTTAGGTCGTATTTGATTGCCCGGAAAAATTTTAGGCGATCGGGGTCCGCGGCTCTTGGGACCACTCGGAAGGCGTAGGCAATAGCACACGAAAATATGGGAATCGGGCGAAACTCTAGGTCTTTTTCAGTAACATGCAAAAAATGTGGAAAGATCTTGACAGGGAGGTGACTATGGTTCCTTAGGTCTTATTTGATAGTCTGGAAAAATATTAGGCGATAGGGGTCCGGAGGTCCCGGGACAACTCGAAAGGTGTGGGCTATAACACACAAAAATATGGGAATCGCGCGAAATTCTAGTTGTTCGGCCGAAAAACGCAAAAAATGATGAACGATCATGGCGGGGCGGATACTATGGTTCCTTAGGTCGTATTTGATAGTCCGGAAAAATTTTAGGCGATAGGGGTCCGGAGTTCCCGGGTTCACTTGGAAGGCGTGTGATATAGGACACGAAAATATGGGAATCGCGCGGAATTCTAGTTTTTTGGCCGAAAAATAGAAAAAACTAGGAATGATCATGGCTGGGCGGTGACTATGGTTCGTTAGGTCTTATTTGATAGTCCAGAAAAATTTTAGGCGATAGGGATCCAGAGACCCGGGACCACTCGGAAGGCGTGGGCTATAACACACAAAAATATGAGATCGCACGGAATTCTAGTTATTTGGCCGAAAAACACAAAAAATGAGGAACGATCATAGCGGGGTGGATACTATGGTTCCATAGGTCGTATTTGATAGTCCGGAAAAATTTTAGGCGATAGGGGTCCGGAGGTCCCGGGACCACTCGGAAGGTGTGGGCTATAACACACAAAAATATGGTAATCGCGCGGAATTCTAGTTGTTTGGCCGAAAATCGCAAAAAATAAGGAACGATCATGGCGGGGCGGATTCTATGGTTCCTTAGGTCGTATTTGATTGCCCGGAAAATTTTTAGGCGATCGGGGTCCGCGGCTCTTGGGACCACTCGGAATGCGTGGGTATAGCACACGAAAATATGGGAATCGGGCAAAATTCTAGGTCTTTTTCAGTAACATGCAAAAAATGTGGAAAGATCATGACAGGGCGGTGACTATGGTTCCTTAGGTCTTATTTGATAGTCCGGAAAAATATTAGGCGATAGGGGTCCGGAGGTCCCGGGACCACTCGGAAGGCGTGGGCTATCACACACAAAAATATGGGAATCGCGCGAAATTCTAGTTGTTTGGCCGAAAAACGCAAAAAATAAGGAACGATCATGGCGGGGCGGATACTATGGTTCCTTAGGTCGTATTTGATAGTCCGGAAAAATTTTAGGCGATAGGGGTCCGGAGTTCCCGGGTTCACTTGGAAGGCGTGTGCTATAGGACACGAAAATATGGGAATCGCGCGGAATTCTAGTTTTTTGGCCGAAAAATAGAAAAAACAAGGAACGATCATGGCTGGGCGGTGACTATGGTTCCTTAGGTCTTATTTGATAGTCCGGAAAAATTTTAGGCGATAGGGGTCCAGCGACCCGGGACCACTCGGAAGGCGTGGGCTATAACACACAAAAATATGGGATCGCACGGAATTCTAGTTGTTTGGCCGCAAAACACAAAAAATGAGGAACGATCATGGCGGGGTGGATACTATGGTTCCTTAGGTCGTATTTGATAGTCCGGAAAAATTTTAGGCGATAGGGATCCGGAGGTCCCGGGACCACTCGGAAGGTGTGGGCTATAAAACACAAAAATATGGGAATCGCGCGGAATTCTAGTTGTTTGGCCGAAAATCGCAAACAATAAGGAACGATCATGGCGGGGCGGATACTATGGTTCCTTAGGTCGTATTCTATTGCCCTGAAAAATTTTAGGCGATTGGGGTCCGCGGCTCTTGGGACCACTCGGAATGCGTGGGTATAGCACACGAAAATATGGGAATCGGGCGAAATTCTACGTCTTTTTCAGTAACATGCAAATAATTTGGAAAGATCTTGGTAGGGCGGTGACTATGGTTCCTTTGGTCTTATTTGATAGTCCGGAAAAATATTAGGCGATAGGGGTCCGGAGGTCCCGTGACCACTCGGAAGGCGTGGGCTATAACACACAAAAATATGGGAATCGCGCGGAATTCTAGTTGTTAGGCCGAAAAATGCAAAAAATGAGGAACGATCATGGCGGGGCAGATACTATGGTTCCTTAGGTCGTATTTGATAGTCCGGAAAAATTTTAGGCGATAGGGGTCAGGAGGTCCCGGGTACACTCGGAAGGCGTGGGCTATAGCACACAAAAATATGGGAATCGCGCGGAATTCTAGTTGTTTGGCCGAAAATCGCAAAACATAAGGAACGATCATGGCGGGGCGGATACTATGGTTCCTTAGGTCATATTTTATTGCCCGAAAAATTTTTAGGCGATTGGGGTCCGCGGCTCTTGGGACCACTCGGAATGCGTGGGTATAGCACACGTAAATATGGGAATCGGGCGAAATTCTAGGTCTTTTTCAGTAACATGCAAATAATTTGGAAAGATCTTGGCAGGGCGGTAACTATGGTTCCTTTGGTCTTATTTGATAGTCCGGAAAAATATTAGGCGATAGGGGTCCGGAGGTCCCGGGACCACTCGGAAGGCGTGGGCTATAACACACAAAAATATGGGAATCGCACGGAATTCTAGTTGTTTGGCCGAAAAACACAAAAAATGAGGAACGATCATGGCGGAGTGGATACTATGGTTCCTTAGGTCTTATTTGATAGTCCGGAAAAATTTTAGGAGATAGGGATCCGGAGGTCCCGGGACCACTCGGAAGGTGTGGGCTATAACACACAAAAATATGGGAATCGCGCGGAATTCTAGTTGTTTGGCCAAAAATTACAAAAAATAAGGAACAATCATGGCATGGCGGATACTATGGTTCCTTAGGTTGTATTTTATTGCCCGGAAAAATTATAGGCGATTGGGGTCCGCGGCTCTTGGGACCACTCGGAATGCGTGGGTATAGCACACGAAAATATGGGAATCGGGCGAAATTCTAGATCTTTTTCAGTAACATGCAAATAATTTGGAAAGATCTTGGTAGGGAGGTGACTATGGTTCCTTTGGTCTTATTTGATAGTCCGGAAAAATATTAGGCGATAGGGGTCCGGAGGTCCCGGGACCACTCGGAAGGCGTGGGATATAACACACAAAAATATGGGAATCGCGCGGAATTCTAGTTGTTTGGCCGAAAAACGTAAAAAATGAGGAACGATCATGGCGGGGCGGATACTATGGTTCCTTAGGTCGTATTTGATAGTCCGGAAAAATTTTAGGCGATAGGGGTCAGGAGGTCCCGGGTACACTCGGAAGGCGTGGGCTATAGCACACAAAAATATGGGAATCGCGCGGAATTCTAGTTGTTTGGCCGAAAAATGCAAAAAATGAGGAACGATAATGGCGAGGTGGTTACTATGGTTCCTTAGGTCGTATTTGACGGCCCGGAAATATTTTAGGAGATCGGGGTCAGTGGGTCCCGGAACCACTTGGAAGGGTGGGCAATAGCACACAAAAATATTGTAATCGGGCGGAATTCTAGTTTTTTGGCCGAAAAATGCAACAAATGAGGAATGATCATGGCTGGGAGGTGACTATGGTTCCTTAAGTCGTATTTGATAGTACCGAAAAATTTTAGGCGATAGGGGTCCGGAGTTCCCGGGTTCACTTGGAAGGCGTGGGCTATAGGACACGAAAATATGGGAATCGCGCGGAATTCTAGTTTTTTGGCCGAAAAACAGAAAAAACTAGGAACGATCATGGCTGGGCGCTGACTATGGTTCCTTAGGTCTTATTTGATAGTCTGGAAAAATTTTAGGCGATAGGGGTCCGGAGACCCAGGACCACTCGGAAGGCGTGGGCTATATAACACACAAAAATATGGGATCGCGCGGAATTCTAGTTGTTTGGCCGAAAAACACAAAAAATGAGGAACGATCATGGCGGGGCGGATAATATGGTTCCTTAGGTCGTATTTGATATTCCGGAAAATTTTTAGGCGATAGGGGTCCGGAGGTCCCGGGACCACTCGGAAGGTGTGGGCTATAACACACAAAAATATGGGAATCGCGCGGAATTCTAGTTGTTTGGCCGAAAAATGCAAAAAATAAGGAACGATCATGGCGGGGCGGATACTATGGTTCCTTAGGTCATATTTGATGGCCCGAAAATCTTTGCATTTTTCGGCCAAAAAACTAGAACTCCGCGCGATTTGCATATTTTCGTGTGCTATAGCCTACGCCTTCCGAGTGGTCCCGGGAGCCGTGGACCCCGATCGCCTAAAATTTTTCGGGCCATCAAATACGACCTAAGGAACCATAGTCACCGCCCCGCCATGATCGTTCCTCATTTATTGCTTTTTTCGGCCAAAAAACTAGAATTCTGCTCGATTACCATATTTTTGTGTGCTATTGCCCACGCCTTCCGAGTGGGCCGGGCTGCCGGACTCGGATCGCCTAAAAAGATTTCGGGCCATCAATTAGGACCTAAGGAACCATAGTCACCGCCTCGCCATGATCGTTCCTCATTTTTTGCATTTTTTGGCCAAAAAACTAGAATTCCGCCCGATTCCCATATTTTTGTGTGCTATCGCCCACGCCTTCCGAGTGGGTCGGGCCCCCCGGAGCCGGATCGCCTAAAATTTTTCCGGACTATCAAATACGACCTAAGGAACCATAGTCACCGCCCCGCCATGATCGTTCCTAGTCTTTTGCGTTTTTCAGCCAAAAAACTAGAATTCCGCACGATTTCCATATTTTCGTGTGCTTTAGCCCACGCCTTCCAAGAGGTCCCGGGAATCCCGAACCCCGATAGCGTAAAAAATTTTCGGGCCATCAAATACGACCTAAGGAACCATAGTAACCACCCCGCCATGATCGTTCCTCATTTTTTGCGTTTTTCGGCCAAACAACTAGAATTCCGCGCGATTCCCATATTTTTCTGTGTTATAGCCCACGCCTTCCGAGTGGTCCCGGGACCTCCGGACCCCTATCGCCTAATATTTTTCCGGACTATCAAATAAGACCAAAGGAACCATAGTCACCGCCCAGCCATGATCATTCCTCATTTGTTGCGTTTTTCGGCCAAAAAACTAGAATTCCGCCCGATTACAATATTTTTGTGTGCTATTGCCCACCCTTCCAAGTGGTTCCGGGACCCCCGGACCCCGATCGCCTAAAATTTTTCCGGGCCGTCAAATACGACCTAAGGAACCATAGTAACCGCCCCGCCATCATCGTTTCTCATTTTTTGCATTTTTCGGCCAAAAAACTAGAATTACGCCCGATTCCCATATTTTCGTGTGCTATACCCACGCCTTCCAAGTGGTCCGGGGAGCCGCGGACCCCGTTTGCCTAAAATTTTTCGGGACTATCAAATAGGACCTAAGGAACCATAGTCACCGCCCCGCCATGATCGTTCCTAGTCTTTTGCGTTTTTCAGCCAAAAAACTAGAATTCCGCACGATTTCCATATTTTCGTGTGCTTTAGCCCACGCCTTCCAAGAGGTCCCGGGAATCCCGAACCCCGATAGCGTAAAAAATTTTCGGGCCATCAAATACGACCTAAGGAACCATAGTAACCACCCCGCCATGATCGTTCCTCATTTTTTGCGTTTTTCGGCCAAACAACTAGAATTCCGCGCGATTCCCATATTTTTCTGTGTTATAGCCCACGCCTTCCGAGTGGTCCCGGGACCTCCGGACCCCTATCGCCTAATATTTTTCCGGACTATCAAATAAGACCAAAGGAACCATAGTCACCGCCCAGCCATGATCATTCCTCATTTGTTGCGTTTTTCGGCCAAAAAACTAGAATTCCGCCCGATTACAATATTTTTGTGTGCTATTGCCCACCCTTCCAAGTGGTTCCGGGACCCCCGGACCCCGATCGCCTAAAATTTTTCCGGGCCGTCAAATACGACCTAAGGAACCATAGTAACCGCCCCGCCATCATCGTTTCTCATTTTTTGCATTTTTCGGCCAAAAAACTAGAATTACGCCTGATTCCCATATTTTCGTGTGCTATACCCACGCCTTCCAAGTGGTCCGGGGAGCCGCGGACCCCGTTTGCCTAAAATTTTTCCGGACTATCAATTACGACCTAAGGTACCATAGTCACCGCCCCACCATGATCGTTCCAAATGCTTTGCATTTTTCGGCCAAAAAACTAGAACTCCGCGCGATTTGCATATTTTCATGTGCTATAGCTTACGCCTTCGGAGTGGTCCCGGGAGCCGTGGACCCCGATCGCCTAAAATTTTCCGGGCCATCAAATACGACCTAAGGAACCATAGTCACTGCCCTGCCATGATCGTTCCTCATTTATTGCGTTTTTCGGCCAAAAAACTAGAATTCCGCTCGATTACCATATTTTTGTGTGCTATTGCCCACGCCTTCCGAGTGGGCCGGGCCACCGGACTCGGATCGCCTAAAAAATTTACGGGCCATCAATTAGGAACTAAGGAACCATAGTCACCGCCTCGCCATGATCGTTCCTCATTTTTTGCATTTTTTGGCCAAAAAACTAGAATTTCGCCCGATTCCCATATTTTTGTGTGCTATAGCCCATGCCTTCCGAGTGGGTCGGGCCCCCCGGAGCCGGATCGCCTAAAAATTTTCCGGACTATCAAATACGACCTAAGGAACCATAGTCACCGCCCCGCCATGATCATTTCTAGTCTTTTGCGTTTTTCAGCCAAAAAACTAGAATTCCGCGCGATTTCCATATTTTCGTGTGCTTTAGCCCACGCCTTCCAAGGGGTCCCGGGAACCCCGAACCCCGATCGCCTAAAAATTTTCCGGGCCATCAAATACGACCTAAGGAACAATAGTAACCACCCCGCCATGATCGTTCCTCATTTTTTGCATTTTTCGGCCAAACAACTAGAATTCCGCACGATTCCCATATTTTTGTGTGTTATAGCCCACGCCTTCCGAGTGGTCCCGGGACCTCCGGACCCCTATCGCCTAATATTTTTCCGGACTATCAAATAAGACCAAAGGAACCATAGTCACCGCCCAGCCATGATCATTCCTCATTTGTTGCGTTTTTCGGCCAAAAAACTAGAATTCCGCCCGATTACAATATTTATTGTGTGCTATTGCCCACCCTTCCAAGTGGTTCCGGGACCCCCGGACCCCGATCGCCTAAAATTTTTCCGGGCCGTCAAATACGACCTAAGGAACCATAGTAACAGCCCCGCCATCATCGTTTCTCATTTTTTGCATTTTTCGGCCAAAAAACTAGAATTACGCCCGATTCCCATATTTTCGTGTGCTATACCCACGCCTTCCAAGCGGTCCGGGGAGCCGCAGACCCCGATCGCCTAAAATTTTTCCGGACTATCAACATAGTCAATGCCCCACCATGATCGTTCCAAATGCTTTGCATTTTTCGGCCAAAAAACTAGAACTCCGCGCGATTTGCATATTTTCGTGTGCTATAGCTTACGCCTTCCGAGTGGTCCCGGGAGCCGTGGACCCCGATCGCTTAAAATTTTCCGGGCCATCAAATACGACCTAAGGAACCATAGTCACCGCCCCGCCATGATCGTTCCTCATTTATTGCTTTTTTCGGCCAAAAAATTAGAATTCTGCTCGATTACCATATTTTTGTGTGCTTTGCCCACGCCTTCCGAGTGGGCCGGGCCGCCGGACTCGGATCGCCTAAAAAATTTCGGGCCATCAATTAGGACCTAAGGAACCTTAGTCACTGCCTCGCCGTGATCGTTCCTCATTTTTTGCATTTTTTGGCCAAAAAACTAGAATTCCGCCCGATTCCCATATTTTTGTGTGCTATCAACCACGCCTTCCGACTGGGTCAGGCCCCCAGGAGCCGGATCGCCTAAAATTTTTCCGGACTATCAAATACGACCTAAGGATCCATAGTCACCGTCCCGCCATGATCGTTCCTAGTCTTTTGCGTTTTACAGCCAAAAAACTAGAATTCCGCATGATTTTCATATTTTCGTGTGCTTTAGCCCACGCCTTCCAAGGGGTCCCGGGACCTCCGGACCCCTATCGCCTAATATTTTTCCGGACTATCAAATAAGACCAAAGGAACCATAGTCACCGCCCAGCCATGATCATTCCTCATTTGTTGCGTTTTTCGGCCAAAAAACTAGAATTCCGCCCGATTACAATATTTTTGTGTGCATAGCCCACCCTTCCAAGTGGTTCCGGGACCCCCGGACCCCGATCGCCTAAAATTTTTCCGGGCCGTCAAATACGACCTAAGGAACCATAGTAACCACCCCGCCATCATCGTTTCTCATTTTTTGCATTTTTCGGCCAAAAAACTAGAATTACGCCCGATTCCCATATTTTCGTGTGCTATACCCACGCCTTCCAAGTGGTCCGGGGAGCCGCGGACCCCGATCGCCTAAAATTTTTCCGGACTATCAAATACGACCTAAGGTACCATAGTCACCGCCCCACCATGATCGTTCCAAATGCTTTGCATTTTTCGGCCAAAAAACTAGAACTCCGCGCGATTTGCATATTTTCGTGTGCTATAGCTTACGCCTTCCGAGTTGTCCCGGGAGCCGTGGACCCCGATCGCCTAAAATTTTCCGGGCCATCAAATACGACCTAAGGAACCATAGTCACCGCCCCGCCATGATCGTTCCTCATTTATTGCGTTTTTCGGCCAAAAAACTAGAATTCCGTTCGATTACCATATTTTTGTGTGCTATTGCCCACGCCTTCCGAGTGGCCCGGGCCACCGGACTCGGATCGCCTAAAAAATTTACGGGCCATCAATTAGGACCTAAGGAACCATAGGCACCGCCTCGCCATGATCGTTCCTCATTTTTTGCATTTTTTGGCCATAAAACTAGAATTTCGCCCGATTCCCATATTTTTGTGTGCTATAGCCCACGCCTTCCGAGTGGGTCGGGCCCCCCGGAGCCGGATCGCCTACAAATTTTCCGGACTATCAAATACGAACTAAGGAACTATAGTCACCGCCCCGCCATGATCGTTTCTAGTCTTTTGCGTTTTTCAGCCAAAAAACTAGAATTCCGCGCGATTTCCATATTTTCGTGTGCTTTAGCCCACGCCTTCCAAGGGTCCCGGGAACCCCGAACCCCGATCGCCTAAAAATTTTCCGGGCCATCAAATACGACCTAAGGAACCATAGTAACCACCCCGCCATGATCGTTCCTCATTTTTTGCATTTTTCGACCAAACAACTAGAATTCCGCGCGATTCCCATATTTTTGTGTGTTATAGCCCACGCCTTCCGAGTGGTCTCGGGACCTCCGGACCCCTATCGCCTAATATTTTTCCGGACTATCAAATAAGACCAAAGGAACCATAGTCACCTCCCAGCCATGATCATTCCTCATTTGCTGCGTTTTTCGGCCAAAAAACTAGAATTCCGCCCGATTACAATATGTTTGTGTGCTATTGCCCACCCTTCCAAGTGTTTCCGGGACACCCGGACCCCGATCGCCTAAAATTTTTCCGGGCCGTCAAATACGACCTAAGGAGCCATAGTAACAGCCCCGCCATCATCGTTTCTCATTTTTTGCATTTTTCGGCCAAAAAACTAGAATTACGCCCGATTCCCATATTTTCGTGTGCTATACCCATGCCTTCCAAGCGGTCCGGGGAGCCGCAGACCCCGATCGCCTAAAATTTTTCCGGACTATCAACATAGTCAACGCCCCACCATGATCGTTCCAAATGCTTTGCATTTTTCGGCCAAAAAACTAGAACTCCGCGCGATTTGCATATTTTCGTGTGCTATAGCTTACGCCTTCCGAGTGGTCCCGGGAGCCGTGGACCCCGATCGCCTAAAATTTTTTGGGCCATCAAATACGACCTAAGGAACCATGGTCACCGCCCCGCCATGATCGTTCCTCATTTATTGCTTTTTTCGGCCAAAAAACTAGAATTCTGCTCGATTACCATATTTTTGTGTGCTATTGCCCACGCCTTCCGAGTGGGCCGAGCTGCCGGACTCGGATCGCCTAAAAAAATTTCGGGCCATCAATTAGGACCTAAGGAACCATAGTCACCGCCTTGCCATGATCGTTCCTCATTTTTTGCATTTTTTGGCCAAAAAACTAGAATTCCGCCCGATTCCCATATTTTTGTGTGCTATCGCCCACGCCTTCCGACTGGGTCGGGCCCCCCGGAGCCGGATCGCCTAAAATTTTTCCGGACTATCAAATACGACCTAAGGAACCATAGTCACCGCCCCGCCATGATCGTTCCTAGTCTTTTGCGTTTTTCAGCCAAAAAACTAGAATTCCGCACGATTTCCATATTTTCGTGTGCTTTAGCCCACGCCTTCCAAGGGGTCCCGGGAACCCCGAACCCCGATCGCCTAAAAAATTTTTGGGCCATCAAATACGACCTAAGGAACCATAGTAACCACCCCGCCATGATCGTTCCTCATTTGTTGCGTTTTTCGGCCAAAAAACTAGAATTCCGCCCGATTACAATATTTCTGTGTGCATAGCCCACCCTTCCAAGTGGTTCCGGGACCCCCGGACCCCGATCGCCTAAAAATTTTCCGGGCCGTCAAATACGACCTAAGGAACCATAGTAACCGCCCCGCCATCATCGTTTCTCATTTTTTGCATTTTTCGGCCAAAAAACTAGAATTACGCCCGATTCCCATATTTTCGTGTGCTATACCCACGCCTTCCAAGTGGTCCGGGGAGCCGCGGACCCCGTTTGCCTAAAATTTTTCCGGACTATCAAATACGACCTAAGGTACCATAGTCACCGCCCCACCATGATCGTTCAAAATTCTTTGCATTTTTTGGCCAAAAAACTAGAACTCCGCGCGATTTGCATATTTTCGTGTGCTATAGCTTACGCCTTCCGAGTGGTCCCGGGAGCCGTGGACCCCGATCGCCTAAAATTTTTCGGGCCATCAAATACGACCTAAGGAACCATAGTCACCGCCCCGCCATGATCGTTCCTCATTTATTGCGTTTTTCGGCCAAAAACTAGAATTTCGCTCGATTACCATATTTTTGTGTGCTATTGCCCACGCCTTCCGAGTGGCCCGGGCCACCGGACTCGGATCGCCTAAAAAATTTACGGGCCATCAATTAGGACCTAAGGAACCATAGTCACCGCCTCGCCATGATCGTTCCTCATTTTTTGCATTTTTTGGCCAAAAAACTAGAATTTCGCCCGATTCCCATATTTTTGTGTGTTATAGCCCACGCCTTCCGAATGGGTCGGGCCCCCCGGAGCCGGATCGCCTACAAATTTTCCGGACTATCAAATACGACCTAAGGAACTATAGTCACCGCCCCGCCATGATCGTTTCTAGTCTTTTGCTTTTTTTCAGCCAAAAAACTAGAATTCCGCGCGATTTCCATATTTTCGTGTGCTTTAGCCCACGCCTTCCAAGGGGTCCCGGGAACTCCGAACCCCGATCACCTAAAAATTTTCCGGGCCATCAAATACGACCTAAGGAACCATAGTAACCACCCCGCCATGATCGTTCCTCATTTTTTGCGTTTTTCGACCAAACAACTAGAATTCCGCGCGATTCCCATATTTTTGTGTGTTATAGCCCACACCTTCCGAGTGGTCTCGGGACCTCCGGACCCCTATCGCCTAATATTTTTCGGACTATCAAATAAGACCAAAGGAACCATAGTCACCTCCCAGCCATGATCATTCCTCATTTGCTGCGTTTTTCGGCCAAAAAACTAGAATTCCGCCCGATTACAATATGTTTGTGTGCTATTGCCCACCCTTCCAAGTGTTTCCGGGACACCCGGACCCCGATCGTCTAAAATTTTTCCGGGCCGTCAAATACGACCTAAGGAGCCATAGTAACAGCCCCGCCATCATCGTTTCTCATTTTTTGCATTTTTCGGCCAAAAAACTAGAATTACGCCCGATTCCCATATTTTCGTGTGCTATACCCACGCCTTCCAAGCGGTCCGGGGAGCCGCAGACCCCGATCGCCTAAAATATTTCCGGACTATCAACATAGTCAATGCCCCACCATGATCGTTCCAAATGCTTTGCATTTTTTGGCCAAAAAACTAGAACTCCGCGCGATTTGCATATTTTCGTGTGCTATAGCTTACGCCTTCCGAGTGGTCCCGGGAGCCGTGGACCCCGATCGCCTAAAATTTTTCGGGCCATCAAATACGACCTAAGGAACCATAGTCACCGCCCCGCCATGATCGTTCCTCATTTATTGCTTTTTCGGCCAAAAAACTAGAATTCTGCTCGATTACCATATTTTTGTGTGCTATTGCCCACGCCTTCCGAGTGGGCCGGGCTGCCGGACTCGGATCGCCTAAAAAAATTTCGGGCCATCAATTAGGACCTAAGGAACCATAGTCACCGCCTCGCCATGATCGTTCCTCATTTTTTGCATTTTTTGGCCAAAAAACTAGAATTCCGCCCGATTCCCATATTTTTGTGTGCTATCGCCCACGCCTTCCGACTGGGTCGGGCCCCCCGGAGCCGGATCGCCTAAAATTTTTCCGGACTATCAAATACGACCTAAGGAACCATAGTCACCGCCCCGCCATGATCGTTCCTAGTCTTTTGCGTTTTTCAGCCAAAAAACTAGAATTCCGCACGATTTCCATATTTTCGTGTGCTTTAGCCCACGCCTTCCAAGGGGTCCCGGGAATCCCGAACCCCGATAGCGTAAAAAATTTTTGGGCCATCAAATACGACCTAAGGAACCATAGTAACCACCCCGCCATGATCGTTCCTCATTTTTTGCGTTTTTCGGCCAAACAACTAGAATTCCGCGCGATTCCCATATTTTTCTGTGTTATAGCCCACGCCTTCCGAGTGGTCCCGGGACCTCCGGACCCCTATCGCCTAATATTTTTCCGGACTATCAAATAAGACCAAAGGAACCATAGTCACCGCCCAGCCATGATCATTCCTCATTTGTTGCGTTTTTCGGCCAAAAAACTAGAATTCCGCCCGATTACAATATTTTTGTGTGCTATTGCCCACCCTTCCAAGTGGTTCCGGGACCCCCGGACCCCGATCGCCTAAAATTTTTCCGGGCCGTCAAATACGACCTAAGGAACCATAGTAACCGCCCCGCCATCATCGTTTCTCATTTTTTGCATTTTTCGACCAAAAAACTAGAATTACGCCCGATTCCCATATTTTCGTGTGCTATACCCACTCCTTCCAAGTGGTCCGGGGAGCCGCGGACCCCGTTTGCCTAAAATTTTTCCGGACTATCAAATACGACCTAAGGTACCATAGTCACCGCCCCACCATGATCGTTCAAAATTCTTTGCATTTTTTGGCCAAAAAACTAGAACTCCGCGCGATTTGCATATTTTCGTGTGCTATAGCTTACGCCTTCCGAGTGGTCCCGGGAGCCGTGGACCCCGATCGCCTAAAATTTTTCGGGCCATCAAATACGACCTAAGGAACCATAGTCACCGCCCCGCCATGATCGTTCCTCATTTATTGCGTTTTTCGGCCAAAAAACTAGAATTTCGCTCGATTACCATATTTTTGTGTGCTATTGCCCACGCCTTCCGAGTGGCCCGGGCCACCGGACTCGGATCGCCTAAAAAATTTACGGGCCATCAATTAGGACCTAAGGAACCATAGTCACCGCCTCGCCATGATCGTTCCTCATTTTTTGCATTTTTTGGCCAAAAAACTAGAATTTCGCCCGATTCCCATATTTTTGTGTGTTATAGCCCACGCCTTCCGAATGGGTCGGGCCCCCCGGAGCCGGATCGCCTACAAATTTTCCGGACTATCAAATACGACCTAAGGAACTATAGTCACCGCCCCGCCAAGATCGTTTCTAGTATTTTGCTTTTTTTCAGCCAAAAAACTAGAATTCCGCGCGATTTCCATATTTTCGTGTGCTTTAGCCCACGCCTTCCAAGGGCTCCCGGGAACCCCGAACCCCGATCACCTAAAAATTTTCCGGGCCATCAAATACGACCTAAGGAACCATAGTAACCACCCCGCCATGATCGTTCCTCATTTTTTGCGTTTTTCGACCAAACAACTAGAATTCCGCGCGATTCCCATATTTTTGTGTGTTATAGCCCACGCCTTTCGAGTGGTCTCGGGACCTCCGGACCCCTATCGCCTAATATTTTTCGGACTATCAAATAAGACCAAAGGAACCATAGTCACCTCCCAGCCATGATCATTCCTCATTTGCTGCGTTTTTCGGCCAAAAAACTAGAATTCCGCCCGATTACAATATGTTTGTGTGCTATTGCCCACCCTTCCAAGTGTTTCCGGGACACCCGGACCCCGATCGCCTAAAATTTTTCCGGGCCGTCAAATACGACCTAAGGAGCCATAGTAACAGCCCCGCCATCATCGTTTCTCATTTTTTGCATTTTTCGGCCAAAAAACTAGAATTACGCCCGATTCCCATATTTTCGTGTGCTATACCCACGCCTTCCAAGCGGTCCGGGGAGCCGCAGACCCCGATCGCCTAAAATATTTCCGGACTATCAACATAGTCAACGCCCCACCATGATCGTTCCAAATGCTTTGCATTTTTCGGCCAAAAAACTAGAACTCCGCGCGATTTGCATATTTTCGTGTGCTATAGCTTACGCCTTCCGAGTGGTCCCGGGAGCCGTGGACCCCGATCGCCTAAAATTTTTCGGGCCATCAAATACGACCTAAGGAACCATAGTCACCGCCCCGCCATGATCGTTCCTCATTTATTGCTTTTTTCGGCCAAAAAACTAGAATTCTGCTCGATTACCATATTTTTGTGTGCTATTGCCCACGCCTTCCGAGTGGGCCGGGCTGCCGGACTCGGATCGCCTAAAAAGATTTCGGGCCATCAATTAGGACCTAAGGAACCATAGTCACCGCCTCGCCATGATCGTTCCTCATTTTTTGCATTTTTTGGCCAAAAAACTAGAATTCCGCCCGATTCCCATATTTTTGTGTGCTATCGCCCACGCCTTCCGACTGGGTCGGGCCCCCCGGAGCCGGATCGCCTAAAATTTTTCCGGACTATCAAATACGACCTAAGGAACCATAGTCACCGCCCCGCCATGATCGTTCCTAGTCTTTTGCGTTTTTCAGCCAAAAAACTAGAATTCCGCACGATTTCCATATTTTCGTGTGCTTTAGCCCACGCCTTCCAAGAGGTCCCGGGAATCCCGAACCCCGATAGCGTAAAAAATTTTCGGGCCATCAAATACGACCTAAGGAACCATAGTAACCACCCCGCCATGATCGTTCCTCATTTTTTGCGTTTTTCGGCCAAACAACTAGAATTCCGCGCGATTCCCATATTTTTCTGTGTTATAGCCCACGCCTTCCGAGTGGTCCCGGGACCTCCGGACCCCTATCGCCTAATATTTTTCCGGACTATCAAATAAGACCAAAGGAACCATAGTCACCGCCCAGCCATGATCATTCCTCATTTGTTGCGTTTTTCGGCCAAAAAACTAGAATTCCGCCCGATTACAATATTTTTGTGTGCTATTGCCCACCCATCCAAGTGGTTCCGGGACCCCGATCGCCTAAAATTTTTTCGGGCCGTCAAATACGACCTAAGGAACCATAGTAACCGCCCCGCCATCATTGTTTCTCATATTTTGCATTTTTCAGCCAAAAAACTAGAATTACGCCCGATTCCCATATTTTCGTGTGCTATACCCACGCCTTCCAAGTGGTCCGGGGAGCCGCGGACCCCGTTTGCCTAAAATTTTTCGGGACTATCAAATAGGACCTAAGGAACCATAGTCACCGCCCCGCCATGATCGTTCCTAGTCTTTTGCGTTTTTCAGCCAAAAAACTAGAATTCCGCACGATTTCCATATTTTCGTGTGCTTTAGCCCACGCCTTCCAAGAGGTCCCGGGAATCCCGAACCCCGATAGCGTAAAAAATTTTTGGGCCATCAAATACGACCTAAGGAACCATAGTAACCACCCCGCCATGATCGTTCCTCATTTTTTGCGTTTTTCGGCCAAACAACTAGAATTCCGCGCGATTCCCATATTTTTCTGTGTTATAGCCCACGCCTTCCGAGTGGTCCCGGGACCTCCGGACCCCTATCGCCTAATATTTTTCCGGACTATCAAATAAGACCAAAGGAACCATAGTCACCGCCCAGCCATGATCATTCCTCATTTGTTGCGTTTTTCGGCCAAAAAACTAGAATTCCGCCCGATTACAATATTTTTGTGTGCTATTGCCCACCCTTCCAAGTGGTTCCGGGACCCCCGGACCCCGATCGCCTAAAATTTTTCCGGGCCGTCAAATACGACCTAAGGAACCATAGTAACCGCCCCGCCATCATCGTTTCTCATTTTTTGCATTTTTCGGCCAAAAAACTAGAATTACGCCTGATTCCCATATTTTCGTGTGCTATACCCACGCCTTCCAAGTGGTCCGGGGAGCCGCGGACCCCGTTTGCCTAAAATTTTTCCGGACTATCAATTACGACCTAAGGTACCATAGTCACCGCCCCACCATGATCGTTCCAAATGCTTTGCATTTTTCGGCCAAAAAACTAGAACTCCGCGCGATTTGCATATTTTCATGTGCTATAGCTTACGCCTTCGGAGTGGTCCCGGGAGCCGTGGACCCCGATCGCCTAAAATTTTCCGGGCCATCAAATACGACCTAAGGAACCATAGTCACTGCCCTGCCATGATCGTTCCTCATTTATTGCGTTTTTCGGCCAAAAAACTAGAATTCCGCTCGATTACCATATTTTTGTGTGCTATTGCCCACGCCTTCCGAGTGGGCCGGGCCACCGGACTCGGATCGCCTAAAAAATTTACGGGCCATCAATTAGGAACTAAGGAACCATAGTCACCGCCTCGCCATGATCGTTCCTCATTTTTTGCATTTTTTGGCCAAAAAACTAGAATTTCGCCCGATTCCCATATTTTTGTGTGCTATAGCCCATGCCTACCGAGTGGGTCGGGCCCCCCGGAGCCGGATCGCCTAAAAATTTTCCGGACTATCAAATACGACCTAAGGAACCATAGTCACCGCCCCGCCATGATCATTTCTAGTATTTTGCGTTTTTCATCCAAAAAACTAGAATTCCGCGCGATTTCCATATTTTCGTGTGCTTTAGCCCACGCCTTCCAAGGGGTCCCGGGAACCCCGAACCCCGATCGCCTAAAAATTTTCCGGGCCATCAAATACGACCTAAGGAACAATAGTAACCACCCTGCCATGATCGTTCCTCATTTCTTGCGTTTTTCGACCAAACAACTAGAATTCCGCACGATTCCCATATTTTTGTGTGTTATAGCCCACGCCTTCCGAGTGGTCCCGGGACCTCCGGACCCCTATCGCCTAATATTTTTCCGGACTATCAAATAAGACCAAAGGAACCATAGTCACCGCCCAGCCATGATCATTCCTCATTTGTTGCGTTTTTCGGCCAAAAAACTAGAATTCCGCCCGATTACAATATTTTTGTGTGCTATTGCCCACCCTTCCAAGTGGTTCCGGGACCCCCGGACCCCGATCGCCTAAAATTTTTCCGAGCCGTCAAATACGACCTAAGGAACCATAGTAACCGCCCCGCCATCATCGTTTCTCATTTTTTGCATTTTTCGGCCAAAAAACTAGAATTACGCCCGATTCCCATATTTTCGTGTGCTATACCCACGCCTTCCAAGTGGTCCGGGGAGCCGCGGACCCCGATCGCCTAAAATTTTCCGGGCCATCAAATACGACCTAAGGAACCGTAGTAACCACCCCGCCATGATCGTTCCTCATTTTTTGGGTTTTTCGGCCAAACAACTAGAATTTCGCACTATCCCATATTTTTGTGTGTTATAGCCCACGCCTTCCGAGTGGTCCCGGGTCTCTGGACCCCTATCTCCTAAAATTTTTCCGGACTATCAAATAAGACCTAAGGAACCATAGTCACCGCCCAGCCATGATCGTTCCTAATTTTTTCTGTTTTTCGGCCAAAAAACTAGAATTCCGCGCGATTCCCATATTTTCGTGTCCTATAGCCGACGCCTTCGAATTGAACCCGGGAACTCCGGACCCCTATCACCTAAAATTTTTCCGGACTATCAAATACGACCTAAGGAACCATAGTCACCACCCAGCCATGATCATTCCTCATTTGTTGCGCTTTTCGACCAAAAAACTAGAATTCCGCCCGATTACAATATTTTTGAGTGCTATTGCCCACCCTTCCAAGTGGTTCCGGGACCCCCGGACCCTGATCTCCTAAAATTTTTCGGGGCCATCAAATACGACCTAAGGAACCATAGTAACAACCCCGCCATCATCGTTTCTCAGTTTTTGCATTTTTCGGCCAAAAAACTGGAATTACTCCCGATTCCCATATTTTCGTGTGCAATACCCAGGCCTTCCAAGTGGTCCGGGGAACCGTGGACCCCGATCGCCTAAAAATTTTCCGGACTATCAAATACGACCTAAGGAACCATAGTCACCGCCCCACCATGATAGTTCCAAATGCTTTGCATTTTTCGGCCAAACAATTAGAACTCCGCGCGATTTGCATATTTTAGTGTGCTATAGCTTACGCCTTCCGAGTGGTCCCGGGAGCCCCGAACCCCGATCGCCTAAAAATTTTCCGGGCCATCAAATACGACCTAAGGAACCATAGTAACCACCCCGCCATGATCGTTCCTCATTTTTTGCGTTTTTCGGCCAAACAACTAGGATTTCGGGCGATTCCCATATTTTTGTGTGCGCCCACGCCTTCCGAGTGGGCCGGGACCTCCTGACCCCTATCGCCTAAAACTTTTCCGGGCCATCAAATATGACCTAAGGAACCATAGTTACCGCCCCGCCATGATCGTTCCTCATTTTTTGCATTTTTCGGCCAAACAACTAGAATTTCGCGTGATTCCCATATTTTTGTGTGCGCCCACGCCTTCCGAGTGGGCCGGGCCGCCGGACACGGATCGCCTAAAACATTTTCGGGCCATCAATTAGGACCTAATGAACCATAGTCACCGCCTCGCCATGATCGTTCCTCAGGTTTTGCATTTTTTGGCCAAAAAACTAGAATTCCGCCCGATTCCCATATTTTTGTGTGCTATCGCCCACGCCTTCCGAGTGGGTCGGGCCCCCGGAGCCGGAGCGCCTAAAAATTTTTCGGACTATCAAATACGACCTAAAGAACCATATTCACCGCCCCGCCATGATCGTTCCTAGTCTTTTGCGTTTTTCAGCCAAAAAACTGGAATTCCGCGCGATTTTTATATTTTCGTGTGCTTTAGCCCACGCCTTCCAAGGGGTCCCGGGAACCCCGAACCCCGATCGCCTAAAAATTTTCCGGGCCATCAAATACGACCTAAGGAACCATAGTAACCACCCCGCCATGATCGTTCCTCATTTTTTGCGTTTTTCGGCCAAACAACTAGAATTCCGCGCGATTCCCATATTTTTGTGTGTTATAGCCCACGCCTTCCGAGTGGTCCCGGGACCTCCTGACCCCTATCGCCTAAAATTTTTCCGGACTATCAAATACGACCTAAGGAACCATAGTATCCGCCCCGCCATGATCGTTCCTCATTTTTTGCGTTTTTCGGCCAAACAACTAGAATTCCGCGCGATTCCCATATTTTTGTGTGTTATAGCCCACGCCTTCCGAGTGGTCCCGGGACCTCCGGACCCCTATCGCCTAATATTTTTCCGGACTATCAAATACGACCTAACAAACCATAGTATCCGCCCCGCCATGATGGTTCCTCATTTTTGCGTTTATCAGCCAAACAACTAGAATTCCGCGCTATCCCATATTTTTGTGTGTTATAGCCCACGCCTTCCGAGTGGTCCCGGATCTCCGGACCCCTATCGCCTAAAATTTTTCCGGACTATCAAATATGACCTAAGGAACTATAGTCACCGCCCAGCCATGATCGTTCCTAGTTTTTTCTGTTTTTCGGCCAAAAAACTAGAATTCCGCGCGATTCCCATATTTTCGTGTCCTATAGCCCACACCTTCGAAGTGAACCCGGGAACTCCGGACCCCTATCGCCTAAAATTTTTCCGGACTATCAAATACGACCTAAGGAACCATAGTCACCGCCCAGCCATGATCATTCCTCATTTGTTGCGTTTTTCGACCAAAAAACTAGAATTTCGCCCGATTACAATATTTTTGAGTGCTATTGCCCACCCTTCCAAGTGGTTCCGGGACCCCCGGACCCTGATCTCCTAAAATTTTTCCAGGCCGTCAAATACGACCTAAGGAACCATAGTAACCACCCCGCCATCATCGTTTCTCATTTTTTTCATTTTTCGGCCAAAAAACTAGAATTACTCCCGATTCCCATATTTTCGTGTGCAATACCCAGGCCTTCCAAGTGGTCCGGGGAACCGTGGACCCCGATCGCCTAAAAATTTTCCGGACTATCAAATACGACCTAAGGAACCATAGTCACCGCCCCACCATGATCGTTCCAAATGCTTTGCATTTTTCGGCAAAAAAATTAGAACTCCGCGCGATTTGCATATTTTAGTGTGCTATAGCTTACGCCTTCCGAGTGGTCCCTGGAGCCCCGAACCCCGATCGCCTAAAAAATTTTCGGGCCATCAAATACGACCTAAGGAACCATAGCAACCACCCCGCCATGATCGTTCCTCATTGTTTGCGTTTTTCGGCCAAACAACTAGATTTTCGCGCGATTCCCATATTTTTGTGTGCGCCCACGCCTTCCGAGTGGGCCGGGACCTCCTGACCCCTATCGCCTAAAACTTTTCCGGGCCATCAAATACGACCTAAGGAACCATAGTCACCGCCCCGCCATGATCGTTCCTCATTTTTTGCGTTTTTCGGCCAAACAACTAGAATTTCGCGTGATTCCCATATTTTTGTGTGCGCCCACGCCTTCCGAGTGGGCCGGGCCGCCGGACACGGATCGCCTAAAAAATTTTCGGGCCATCAATTAGGACCTAATGAACCATAGTCACCTCCTCGCCATGATCGTTCCTCATGTTTTGCATTTTTTGGCCAAAAAACTAGAATTCCGCCCGATTCCCATATTTTTGTGTGCTATCGCCCACGCCTTCCGAGTGGGTCGGGCCCCCGGAGCCGGATCGCCTAAAAATTTTTCGGACTATCAAATACGACCTAAAGAACCATAGTCACCGCCCCGCCATGATCGTTCCTAGTCTTTTGCGTTTTTCGGCCAAACGACTAGAATTCCGCGCGATTCCCATATTTTCGTGTCCTATAGCCCACGCCTTCCGAGTGGTCCCGGGACCTCCTGACCCCTATCGCCTAATATTTTTTCGGACCATCAAATACGACCTAAGGAACCATAGTCACCTCCCAGCCATGATCATTCCTCATTTTTTGCTTTTTTCGACCAAAAAACTAGAATTTCGCGCGATTACAATATTTTTGTGTGCTATTGCCCACCCTTCCAAGTGGTTCCGGGACCTCCGGACCCCTATCGCCTAATATTTTTCCGGACTATCAAATACGACCTAAGGAATCATAGTATCCGCCCCGCCATGATCGTTCCTCATTTTTTGCGTTTTCCGGCCAATCAACTAGAATTCCGCGCTATCCCATATTTTTGTGTGTTATAGCCCACACCTTCCGAGTGGTCCCGGGTCTCCGGACCCCTATCGCCTAAAATTTTTCCGGACTATCAAATAAGACCTAAGGAACCATAGTCACCGCCCAGCCATGATAGTTCCTAGTATTTTCTATTTTTCGGCCAAAAAACTAGAATTCCGCGCGATTCCCATATTTTCGTGACCTATAACCCACGCCTTCGAAGTGAACCCGGGAATTCCGGACCCCTATCGCCTAAAATTTTTCCGGACTATCAAATACGACCTAAGGAACCATAGTCACCGCCCCACCATGATCGTTCCTCATTTGTTGCGTTTGTCGACCAAAAAACTAGAATTCCGCCCGATTACTATATTTTTGAGTGCTATTGCCCACTCTTCCAAGTGGTTCCGGGACCCCCGGACCCCGATCTCCTAAAATTTTTCCGGACTATCAAATACGACCTAAGGAACCATAGTAACCACCCCGCCATCATCGTTTCTCATTTTTTGCATTTTTCGGCCAAAAAACTAGAATTACTCCCGAATCCCATATTTTCGTGTGCAATACCCACGCCTTCCAAGTGGTCCGGGGAGCCGCGGACCCCGATCGCCTAAAATATTTCCGGACTATCAAATACGACCTAAGGAACCATAGTCACCGCCCCACCATGATCGTTCCAAATGCTTTGCATTTTTCGGCCAAATATTAGAACTCCGCGCGATTTGCATATTTTAGTGTGCTATAGCTTACGCCTTTCGAGTGGTCCCGGGAGCCCCGAACCCCGATCGCCTAAAAATTTTCCGGGCCATCAAATACGACCTAAGGAACCATAGTAACCACCCCGCCATGATCGTTCCTCATTTTTTGCGTTTTTCGGCCAAAAAAAAAGAATTCCGCACGATTCCCATATTTTTGTGTGTTATAGCCCACGCCTTCCGAGTGGTCCCGGGACCTCCTGACCCCTATCGCCTAATATTTTTCCGGACTATCAAATACGACTTAAGGAACCATAGTATCCGCCCCGCCATGATCGTTCCTCATTTTTTGCGTTTTTCGGCCAAACAACTAGAATTCCGCGCGTTTTCCATATTTTTGTGTGTTATAGCCCACACCTTCCGAGTGGTCCCGGGACCTCCGGACCCCTATCGCCTAAAATTTTCCCGGACTATCAAATACGACCTAAGGAACCATAGTATCCGCCCCGACATGATCGTTCCTCATTTTTTGCGTTTTTTCGGCCAAACAACTAGAATTCTGCGCTATCCAATATTTTTGTGTGTTATAGCCCACGCCTTCCGAGTGGTCCCGGGTCTCCGGACCCCTATCGCCTAAAATTTTTCCGGACTATCAAATAAGACCTAAGGAACCATAGTAACCGCCCAGCCATGATCGTTCCTAGTTTTTTCTGTTTTTCGGCCAAAAAACTAGAATTTTGCGCGATTCCCATATTTTCGTGTCCTAGCCCACGCCTTCCGAGTGGTCCCGGGAACTCCGGACCCCTATCGCCTAAAAATTTTCCGGACTATCAAATATGACCTAAGGAACCATAGTATCCGCCCCTCCATGATCGTTCCTCATTTTTTGCGTTTTTCGGCCAAACAACTAGAATTCCGCCCGATTACAATATTTTTGTGTGCTATTGCCCACCCTTCCAAGTGGTTCCGGGACCTCCGGACCCCTATCGCCTAATATTTTTCCGGACTATCAAATACGACCTAAGGAACCATAGTATCCGCCCCGCCATGATCGTTCCTCATTTTTTGCATTTTCCGGCCAAACAACTAGAATTTCGCGCTATCCCATATTTTTGTGTGTTATAGCCCACGCCTTCCGAGTGGTCCCGGGTCTCCGGACCCCTATCGCCTAAAATTTTTCCGGACTATCTAATAAGACCTAAGGAACCATAGTCTCCGCCCAGCCATGGTCGTTCCTAGTTTTTTCTGTTTTTCGGCCAAAAAACTAGAATTTCGCGCGATTCCCATATTTTCGTGTCCTATAGCCCACGCCTTCGAAGTGAACCCGGGAACTCCGGACCCCTATCGCCTAAAATTTTTCCGGACTATCAAATACGACCTAAGGAACCATAGTCACCGCCCAGCCATGATCATTCCTCATTTGTTGCGTTTTTCGACCAAAAAACTAGAATTCCGCCCGATTACAATATTTTTGAGTGTTATTGCCCACCCTTCCAAGTGGTTCCGGGACCCCGGACCCCGATCGCCTAAAATTTTTCCGGGCCGTCAAATACGACCTAAGGAACCATAGTAACCACCCCGCCATCATCGTTTCTCATTTTTTGCATTTTTCGGCCAAAAAACTAGAATTACGCCCGATTCCCATATTTTCGTGTGCTATACCCACGTCTTCCAAGTGGTCCCGGGAGTCGCGGACCCCGATCGCCTAAAATTTTTCCGGACTATCAAATACGACCTAAGGAACCATAGTCACCGCCCCACCATAATTGTTCCAAATGCTTTGCATATTTCGGCCAAAAATTAGAACTCCGCGCGATTTGCATATTTTAGTGTGCTATAGCTTACGCCTTCCGAGTGGTCCCGGGAGCCCCGAACCCCGATCACCGAAAAATTTTCCGGGCCATCAAATACGAACAAAGGAACCATAGTAACCACCCCGCCATGATCGTTCCTCATTCTTTCCATTTTTCGGCCAAACAACTAGAATTCCGCGCGATTCTCATATTTTTGTGTGTTATAGCCCACGCCTTCCGAGTGGTCCCGGGACCTCCTGACCCCTATCGCCTAATATTTTTCCGGACTATCAAATACGACCTAAGGAACCATAGTATCCGCCCCGCCATGATCGTTCCTCATTTTTTGCGTTTTTCGGCCAAACAACTAGAATTCCGCGCGTTTCCAATATTTTTGTGTGTTATAGCCCACACCTTCTGAGTGGTCCCGGGACCTCCGGACCCCTATCGCCTAAAATTTTTCCGGACTATCAAATACAACCTAAGGAACCATAGTATCCACCCCGCCATGATCGTTCCTCATTTTTTGCGTTTTTCGGCCAAACAACTATAATTCCGCGCTAGCCCATATTTTTGTGTGTTATAGCCCACGCCTTCCGAGTGGTCCCGGGTCTCCGGACCCCTATCGCCTAAAATTTTTCCGGACAATCAAATAAGACCTAAGGAACCATAGTCACCGTCCAGCCATGATCGTTCCTAGTTTTTTCTGTTATTCGGCCAAAAAACTAGAATTTCGCGCGATTCCCATATTTTCGTGTCCTATAGCCCACGCCTTCGAAGTGAACCCGGGAACTCCGGACCCCGATCGCCTAAAATTTTTCCGGACTATCAAATACGACCTAAGGAACCATAGTCACCGCCCCACCATGATTCTTCCAAATGCTTTGCATATTTCGGCCAAAAATTAGAACTCCGCGCGATTTGCATATTTTAGTGTGCTATAGCTTACGCCTTCCGAGTGGTCCCGGGAGCCCCGAACCCCGATCACCTAAAAATTTTCCGGGCCATCAAATACGACCTAAGGAACCATAGTAACCACCCCGCCATGATCGTTCCTCATTCTTTCCATTTTTCGGCCAAACAACTAGAATTCCGCGCGATTCCCATATTTTTGTGTGTTATAGCCCACGCCTTCCGAGTGGTCCCGGGACCTCCTGACCCCTATCGCCTAATATTTTTCCGGACTATCAAATACGACCTAAGGAACCATAGTATCCGCCCCGCCATGATCGTTCCTCATTTTTTGCGTTTTTCGGCCAAACAACTAGAATTCCGCGCGTTTCCCATATTTTTGTGTGTTATAGCCCACACCTTCCGAGTGGTCCCGGGACCTCCGGACCCCTATCGCCTAAAATTTTTCCGGACTATCAAATACGACCTAAGGAACCATAGTATCCGCCCCGCCATGATCGTTCCTCATTTTTTGCGTTTTTCGGCCAAACAACTAGAATTCCGCGCTATCCCATATTTTTGTGTGTTATAGCCCACGCCTTCCGAGTGGTCCCGGGTCTCCGGACCCCTATCGCCTAAAATTTTTCCGTACTATCAAATAAGACCTAAGGAACCATAGTCACCGCCCAGCCATGATCGTTCCTAGTTTTTTCTGTTATTCGGCCAAAAAACTAGAATTTCGCGCGATTCCCATATTTTCGTGTCCTATAGCCCACGCCTTCGAAGTGAACCCGGGAACTCCGGACCCATATCGCCTAAAAATTTTCCGGACTATCAAATACGACCTAAGGAACCATAGTCACCGCCCAGCCATGATCATTCCTCATTTTTTGCGTTTTTCGACCAAAAAACTAGAATTTCGCCCGATTACAATATTTTTGTGTGCTATTGCCCACCCTTCCAAGTGGTTCCGGGACCTCCGGACCCCTATCGCCTAATATTTTTCCGGACTATCAAATACAACCTAAGGAACCATAGTATCCGCCCCGCCATGATCGTTCCTCATTTTTTGCATTTTCCGGCCAAACAACTAGAATTCCGCGCTATCCCATATTTTTGTGTGTTATAGCCCACACCTTCCAAGTGGTCAGGGGAGCCGCGGACCCCGATCGCCTAAAATTTTTCCGCACTATCAAATACGACCTAAGGAACCATAGTCACCGCCCCACCATGATCGTTCCAAATGCTTTGTATTTTTCGGCCAAAAATTAGAACTCCGCGCGATTTGCATATTTTAGTGTGCTATAGCTTACGCCTTCCGAGTGGTCCCGGGAGCCCCGAACCCAGATCGCCTAAAAATTTTCCGGGCCATCAAATACGACCTAAGGAACCATAGTAACCACCCCACCATGATCGTTCCTCATTTTTTCCATTTTTCGGCCAAACAACTAGAATTCCGCGCGATTCCCATATTTTTGTGTGTTATAGCCCACGCCTTCCGAGTGGTCCCGGGACCTCCTGACCCCTATCGCCTAATATTTTTCCGGACTATCAAATACGACCTAAGGAACCATAGTATCCGCCCCGCTATGATCGTTCCTCATTTTTTGCGTTTTTCGGCCAAACAACTAGAATTCCGCGCGTTTCCCATATTTTTGTGTGTTATAGCCCACACCTTCTGAGTGGTCCCGGGACCTCCGGACCCCTATCGCCTAAAATTTTTCCGGACTATCAAATACGACCTAAGGAACCATAGTATCCGCCCCGCCATGATCGTTCCTCATTTTTTGCGTTTTTCGGCCAAACAACTAGAATTCCGCGCTATCCCATATTTTTGTGTGTTATAGCCCACGCCTTCCGAGTGGTCCCGGGTCTCCGGACCCCTATCGCCTAAAATTTTTCCGTACTATCAAATAAGACCTAAGGAACCATAGTCACCGCCCAGCCATGATCGTTCCTAGTTTTTTCTGTTATTCGGCCAAAAAACTAGAATTTCGCGCGATTCCCATATTTTCGTGTCCTATAGCCCACGCCTTCGAAGTGAACCCGGGAACTCCGGACCCATATCGCCTAAAAATTTTCCGAACTATCAAATACGACCTAAGGAACCATAGTCACCGCCCAGCCATGATCATTCCTCATTTTTTGCGTTTTTCGACCAAAAAACTAGAATTTCGCCCGATTACAATATTTTTGTGTGCTATTGCCCACCCTTCCAAGTGGTTCCGGGACCTCCGGACCCCTATCGCCTAGTATTTTTCCGGACTATCAAATACAACCTAAGGAACCATAGTATCCGCCCCGCCATGATCGTTCCTCATTTTTTGCATTTTCCGGCCAAACAACTAGAATTCCGCGCTATCCCATATTTTTGTGTGTTATAGCCCACACCTTCCAAGTGGTCAGGGGAGCCGCGGACCCCGATCGCCTAAAATTTTTCTGCACTATCAAATACGACCTAAGGAACCATAGTCACCGCCCCACCATGATCGTTCCAAATGCTTTGTATTTTTCGGCCAAAAATTAGAACTCCGCGCGATTTGCATATTTTAGTGTGCTATAGCTTACGCCTTCCGAGTGGTCCCGGGAGCCCCGAACCCCGATCGCCTAAAAATTTTCCGGGCCATCAAATACGACCTAAGGAACCATAGTAACCACCCCACCATGATCGTTCCTCATTTTTTCCATTTTTCGGCCAAACAACTAGAATTCCGCGCGATTCCCATATTTTTGTGTGTTATAGCCCACGCCTTCCGAGTGGTCCCGGGACCTCCTGACCCCTATCGCCTAATATTTTTCCGGACTATCAAATATGACCTAAGGAACCATAGTATCCGCCCCGCCATGATCGTTCCTCATTTTTTGCGTTTTTCGGCCAAACAACTAGAATTCCGCGCGTTTCCAATATTTTTGTGTGTTATAGCCCACACCTTCTGAGTGGTCCCGGGACCTCCGGACCCCTATCGCCTAAAATTTTTCCGGACTATCAAATACGACCTAAGGAACCATAGTATCCGCCCCGCCATGATCGTTCCTCATTTTTTGCGTTTTTCGGCCAAACAACTATAATTCCGCGCTAGCCCATATTTTTGTGTGTTATAGCCCACGCCTTCCGAGTGGTCTCGGGTCTCCGGACCCCTATCGCCTAAAATTTTTCCGGACTATCAAATAAGACCTAAGGAACCATAGTCACCGTCCAGCCATGATCGTTCCTAGTTTTTTCTGTTTTTCGGCCAAAAAACTAGAATTTCGCGCGATTCCCATATTTTCGTGTCCTATAGCCCACGCCTTCGAAGTGAACCCGGGAACTCCGGACCCCTATCGCCTAAAAGTTTTCCGGACTATCAAATACGACCTAAGGAACCATAGTCACCTCCCAGCCATGATCATTCCTCATTTTTTGTGTTTTTCGACCAAAAAACTAGAATTCCGCGCGATTACAATATTTTTGTGTGCTATTGCCCACCCTTCCAAGTGGTTCCGGGACCTCCGGACCCCTATCGCCTAATATTTTTCCGGACTATCAAATACGACCTAAGGAACCATAGTATCCGCCCCGCCATGATCGTTCCTCATTTTTTGCGTTTTCCGGCCAAACAACTAGAATTCCGCGCTATCCCATATTTTTGTGTGTTATAGCCCACACCTTCCGAGTGGTCCCGGGTCTCCGGACCCCTATCGCCTAAAATTTTTCCGGACTATCAAATAAGACCTAAGGAACCATAGTCACCGCCCAGCCATGATAGTTCCTAGTTTTTTTTGTTTTTCGGCCAAAAAACTAGAATTCCGCGCGATTCCCATATTTTCGTGTCCTATAGCCCACGCCTTCGAAGTGAACCCGGGAATTCCGGACCCCTATCGCCTAAAATTTTTCCGGACTATCAAATACGACCTAAGGAACCAGAGTCACCGCCCCACCATGATCATTCCTCATTTGTTGCGTTTGTCGACCAAAAAACTAGAATTCCGCCCGATTACTATATTTTTGAGTGCTATTGCCCACTCTTCCATGTGGTTCCGGGACCCCCGGACCCCAATCTCCTAAAAATTTTCCGGGCCGTCAAATATGACCTAAGGAACCATAGTAACCACCCCGCCATCATCGTTTCTCATTTTTTGCATTTTTCGGCCAAAAAACTAGAATTACTCCCGATTCCCATATTTTCGTGTGCAATACCCACGCCTTCCAAGTGGTCCGGGGAGCCGCGGACCCCGATCGCCTAAAATATTTCCGGACTATCAAATATGACCTAAGGAACCATAGTCACCGCCCCACCATGATCGTTCCAAATGCTTTGCATTTTTCGGCCAAAAATTAGAACTCCGCGCAATTTGCATATTTTAGTGTGCTATAGCTTATGCCTTTCGAGTGGTCCCGGGAGCCCCGAACCCCGATCGCCTAAAAATTTTCCGGGCCATAAAATACGACCTAAGGAACCATAGTAACCACCCCGCCATGATCGTTCCTCATTTTTTTTGTTTTTCGGCCAAAAAAAAAAGAATTCCGCGCGATTCCCATATTTTTGTGTGTTATAGCCCACGCCTTCCGAGTGGTCCCGGGACCTCCTGACCCCTATCGGCTAATATTTTTCCGGACTATCAAATACGACTTAAGGAACCATAGTATCCGCCCCGCCATGATCAATCCTCATTTTTTGCGTTTTTCGGCCAAACAACTAGAATTCCGCGCGTTTCCCATATTTTTGTGTGTTATAGCCCACACCTTCCGAGTGGTCCCGGGACCTCCGGACCCCTGTCGCCTAAAATTTTCCCGGACTATCAAATACGACCTAAGGAACCATAGTATCCGCCCCGCCATGATCGTTCCTCATTTTTTGCGTTTTTCGGCCAAACAACTAGAATTCTGCGCTATCCCATATTTTTGTGTGTTATAGCCCACGCCTTCCGAGTGGTCCCGGGTCTCCGGACCCCTATCGCCTAAAATTTTTCCGGACTATAAAATAAGACCTAAGGAACCATAGTCACCGCCCAGCCATGATCGTTCCTAGTTTTTTCTGTTTTTTGGCCAAAAAACTAGAATTTCACGCGATTCCCATATTTTCGTGTCCTATAGCCCACGCCTTCGAAGTGAACCCAGGAACTCCGGACCCCTATCGCCTAAAAATTTTCCGGACTATCAAATATGACCTAAGGAACCATAGTATCCGCCCCTCCATGATCGTTCCTCATTTTTTGCGTTTATCGGCCAAACAACTAGAATTCCGCCCGATTACAATATTTTTGTGTGCTATTGCCCACCCTTCCAAGTGGTTCCGGGACCTCCGGACCCCTATCGTCTAATATTTTTCCGGACTATCAAATATGACCTAAGGAACCATAGTATCCGCCCCGCCATGATCGTTCCTCATTTTTTGCATTTTCCGGCCAAACAACTAGAATTCCGCGCTATCCCATATTTTTGTGTGTTATAGCCCACGCCTTCCGAGTGGTCCCGGGTCTCCGGACCCCTATCGCCTAAAATTTTTCCGGACTATCAAATAAGACCTAAGGAACCATAGTCACCGCCCAGCCATGATCGTTCCTAGTTTTTTCTATTTTTCGGCCAAAAAACTAGAATTTTGCGCGATTCCCATATTTTCATGTCCTATAGCCCACGCCTTCGAAGTGAACCCGGGAACTCCGGACCCCTATCGCCTAAAATTTTTCCGGACTATCAAATACGACCTAAGGAACCATAGCCACCTCCCAGCCAAGATCATTCCTCATTTTTTGCGTTTTTCGACCAAAAAACTAGAATTCTGCGCGATTACAATATTTTTGTGTGCTATTGCCCACCATTCCAAGTGGTTCCGGGACCTCCGGACCCCTATCGCCTAATATTTTTCCGGACTATCAAATACGACCTAAGGAACCATAGTATCCGCCCCGCCATGATCGTTCCTCATTTTTTGCGTTTTCCGGCCAAACAACTAGAATTCCGCGCTATCCCATATTTTTGTGTGTTATAGCCCACACCTTCCGAGTGGTCCCGGGTCTCCGGACCCCTATCGCCTAAAATTTTTCCGGACTATCAAATAAGACCTAAGGAACCATAGTCACCGCCCAGCCATGATAGTTCCTATTTTTTTTTGTTTTTCGGCCAAAAAACTAGAATTCCGCGCGATTCCCATATTTTCGTGTCCTATAGCCCACGCCTTCGAAGTGAACCCGGGAATTCCGGACCCCTATCGCCTAAAATTTTTCCGGACTTTCAAATACGACATAAGGAACCATAGTCACCGCCCCACCATGATCGTTCCTCATTTGTTGCGTTTGTCGACCAAAAAACTAGAATTCCGCCCGATTACTATATTTTTGAGTGCTATTGCCCACTCTTCCAAGTGGTTCCGGGACCCCCGGACCCCGATCTCCTAAAATTTTTCCGGGCCGTCAAATACGACCTAAGGAACAATAGTAACCACCCCGCCATCATCGTTTCTCATTTTTTGCATTTTTCGGCCAAAAAACTAGAATTACTCCCGATTCTCATATTTTCGTGTGCAATACCCACGCCTTCCAAGTGGTCCGGGGAGCCACGGACCCCGATCGCCTAAAATATTTTCGGACTATCAAATACGACCTAAGGAACCATAGTCACCGCCCCACCATGATCGTTCCAAATGCTTTGCATTTTTCGGCAAAAAATTTGTACTCCGCGCGATTTGCATATTTTAGTGTGCTATAGCTTACGCCTTTCGAGTGGTCCCGGGAGCCCCGAACCCCGATCGCCTGAAAATTTTCCGGGCCATCAAATACGACCTAAGGAACCATAGTAACCACCCCGCCATGATCGTTCCTCATTTTTTGCGTTTTTCGGCCAAAAAAAAAGAATTTCGCGCGATTCCCATCTTTTTGTGCGTTATAGCCCACGCCTTCTGAGTGGTCCCGGGACCTCCTGACCCCTATCGCATAATATTTTTCCGGACTATCAAATACGACTTAAGGAACCATAGTATCCGCCCCGCCATGATCAATCCTCATTTTTTGCGTTTTTCGGCCAAACAACTAGAATTCCGCGCGTTTCCCATATTTTTGTGTGTTATAGCCCACACCTTCCGAGTGGTCCCGGGACCTCCGGACCCCTATCGCCTAAAATTTTCCCGGACTATCAAATACGACCTAAGGAACCATAGTATCTGCCCTGCCATGATCGTTCCACATTTTTTGCGTTTTACGGCCAAACAACTAGAATTCTGCGCTATCCCATATTTTTGTGTGTTATAGCCCACGCCTTCCGAGTGGTCCCGGGTCTCCGGACCCCTATCGCCTAAAATTTTTACGGACTATGAAATAAGACCTAAGGAACCCTAGTCACCGCCCAGCCATGATCATTCCTAGTTTTTTCTGTTTTTCGGCCAAAAAACTAGAATTCCGCGCGATTCCCATATTTTCGTGTCCTATAGCCCACGCCTTCGAAGTGAACCCGGGAACTCCGGACCCCTATCGCCTAAATTTTTCCGGACTATCAAATACGACCTAAGGAACCATAGTCACCGCCCAGCCTTGATCATTCCTCATTTGTTGCGTTTTTCGACCAAAAAACTAGAATTCCGCCCGATTATAATATTTTTGAGTGCTATTTCCCACCCTTCCAAGTGGTTCCGGGACCCACGGACCCCGATCGCCTAAAATTTTTCCGGGCCGTCAAATACGACCTAATGAACCATAGTAACCACCCCGCCATCATCGTTTCTCATTTTTTGAATTTTTCGGCCAAAAGACTAGAATTACGCCCGATTCCCATATTTTCGTGTGCTATACCCACGCCTTCCAAGTGGTCCGGGGAGCCGCCGACCCCGATCGCCTAAAATTTTTCCGGACTATCAAATATGACCTAAGGTACCATAGTCACCGCCTCACCATGATCGGTCCAAATGCTTTGCATTTTTCGGCCAAAAAACTAGAACTCCGCGCGATTTGCATATTTTAGTGTGCTATAACTTATGCCTTCCGAGTGGTACCGGGAGCCGTGGACCCCGATCGCCTAAAATTTTCCGACCCATCAAATATGACCTAAGGAACCATCGTCACCGCCCCGCCATGATTGTTCCTCATTTATTGCGTTTTTCGGCCAAAAAACTAGAATTCCGCTCGATTACCATATTTTTGTGTGCTATTGCCCACGCCTTCCGAGTGGGCCGGGCCGCCGGTTTCGGATCGCCTAAAAATATTTTGGTCCATAAATTAAGACCTAAGGAACCATAGTCACCGCCTCGCCATGATCGTTCCTCATTCTTTGCATTTTTTGGCCAAAAAACAAGAATTCCGCCCGATTCCCATATTTTTGTGTGCTATCGCCTACGCCTTTTGAGTAGGGAGGGCTCCCCGGAGCCGGATCGCCTAAAAATTATCCGGACTATCAAATACGACCTAAGGAACCATAGTCACCGCCCCGCCATGATCGTTCCTAGCCTTTTGCGTTTTTCAGCCAAAAAACTAGAATTTCGCGCGATTTCCATATTTTCGTGTGCTTTAGCCCACGCCTTCCAAGGGGTCCCGGGAACCCCAAACCCCGATCGCCTAAAAATTTTCCGAGCCATCAAATACGACCTAAGGAACCATAGTAACCACCCCGCCATGATCGTTCCTCATTTTTTCCGTTTTTCGGCCAAACAACTAGAATACCGCGTGATTCCCATATTTTTGTGTGTTATAGCCCACGCATTCCGAGTGGTCCCGGGACCTCCTGACCCCTATCGCCTAATATTTTTCCGGACTATCAAATACGACCTAAGGAACCTTAGTATCCGCCCCGCCATGATCGTTCCTCATTTTTTTCGTTTTTAGGCCAAACAACTAGAATTCCGCGCGTTTCCCATATTTTTGTGTGTTATAGCCCACACCTTCTGAGTGGTCCCGGGACCTCCGGACCCCTATCGCCTAAAATTTTTCCGGACTATCAAATACGACCTAAGGAACCATAGTATCCGCCCCGCCAAGATCGTTCCTCATTTTTTGCGTTTTTCGGCCAAATAACTAGAATTCCGCGCTATCCCATATTTTTGTGTGTTATAGCCCACGCCTTCCGAGTGGTCCCGGGTCTCCGGACCCCTATCACCGAAAATTTTTCCGGACTATCAAATAAGACCTAAGGAACCAGAGTCACCGCCCAGCCATGATCGTTCCTAGTTTTTTCTGTTTTTCGGCCAAAAAACTAGAATTTCGCGCGATTCCCATATTTTTGTGTCCTATAGCCCACGCCTTCGAAGTGAACCCGGGAACTCCGGACCCATATCGCCTAAAATTTTTCCGGACTATCAAATACGACCTAAGGAACCATAGTCACCGCCCAGCCATGATCATCCCTCATTTTTTGCGTTTTTCGACCAAAAAACTAGAATTCCGCGCGATTACAATATTTTTGTGTGCTATTGCCCACCCTTCCAAGTGGTTCCGGGACCTCCGGACCCCTATCGCCTAATATTTTTCCAGACTATCTAATACGACCTAAGGAACCATAGTATCCGCCCCGCCATGATCGTTCCTTATTTTTTGCGTTTTCCGGCCAAACAACTAGAATTCCGCGCTATCCCATATTTTTGTGTGTTATAGCCCACACCTTCCGAGTGGTCCCGGGTCTCCGGACCCCTATCGCCTAAAATTTTTCTGGACTATCAAATAAGACCTAAGGAACCATAGTCACCGCCCAGCCATGATCATTCCTAGTTTTTTCTGTTTTTCGGCCAAAAAACTAGAATTCCGCGCTATCCCATATTTTTGGGTGTTATAGCCCACGCCTTCCGTGTGGTCCCGGGTCTCCATATCCCTATCGCCTAAAAATTTTCCGGACTATTAAATAAGACCTAAGGAACCATAGTCACCGCCCAGCCATGATCGTTCCTATTTTTTTCTGTTTTTCGGCCAAAAAACTAGAATTCCGCGCGATTCACATATTTTCGTGTCCTATAGCCCACGCCTTCGAAGTGAACCTGGGAATTCCGGACCCCTATCGCCTAAAATTTTTCCGGACTATCAAATACGACCTAAGGAACCATAGTATCTGCCCCGTCATGATCGTTCCTCATTTTTTGCGTTTTCCGGCCAAACAATTAGAATTCCGCGCTATCCCATATTTTTGTGTGTTATAGCCCACGCCTTCCGAGTGGTCCCGGGTCTCCGGACCCCTATCACCTAAAATTTTTCCGGACTATCAATTAAGACCTAAGGAACCATAGTCACCGCCCAGCCATGATCGTTCCTAGTTTTTTCCGTTTTTCGGTCAAAAAACTAGAATTCCGCGCGATTCCCATATTTTCATGTCCTATAGCCCACGCCTTCGAAGTGAACCCGGGAACTCTGGACCCCTATCGCCTAAAATTTTTCTGGACTATCAAATATGACCTAAGGAACCATAGTCACCGCCCAGCCATGATCATTCCTCATTTTTTGCGTTTTTCGACCAAAAAACTAGAATTCCGCACGATTATAATATTTTTGTGTGCTATTGCCCACCCTTCCAAGTGGTTCCGGGACCTCCGGACCCCTATCGCCTAATAATTTTCCGGACTATCAAATACGACCTAAGGAACCATAGTATCCGCCCCACCATGATCGTTCCTCATTTTTTTCGTTTTCCGGCCAAACAATTAGAATTCCGCGCTATCCCATATTTTTGTGTGTTATAGCCCACGCCTTCCGAGTGGTCCCGGGTCTCCGGACCCCTATCGCCTAAAATTTTTTCGGACTATTAAATAAGACCTAAGAAACCATAGTCACCTCCCAGCCATGATCATTCCTAGTTTTTTCTGTTTTTCGGCCAAAAAACTAGAATTCCGCGCTATTTTCATATTTTCGTGTCCTATAGACCACGCCATCCAAGTGAACCCGGGAACTCCGGACTCCGATCGCCTAAAAATATTCCGGACTATCAAATACGACCTAAGGAACCATAGTCACCGCCCAGCCATAATCATTCCTAGCCTTTTGGGTTATTCAGCCAAAAAACTAGAATTTCGCGCGATTTCCATATTTTCGTGTGCTTTAGCCCACGCCTTCCAAGGGGTCCCGGGAACCCCAAACCCCGATCGCCTAAAAATTTTCCGGGCCATCAAATACGACCTAAGGAACCATAGTAACCACCCCGCCATGATCTTTCCTCATTTTTTCTGTTTTTCGGCCAAACAACTAGAATACCGCGCGATTCACATATTTTTGTGTGTTATAGCCCACGCCTTCCGAGTGGTCCCGGGACCTCCTGACCCCTATCGCCTAATATTTTTCCGGACTATCAAATATGACCTAAGGAACCATAGTATCCGCCCCGCCATGATCGTTCCTCATTTTTTGCATTTTTAGGCCAAACAACTAGAATTCCGCGCGTTTCCCATATTTTTGTGTGTTATAGCCCACACCTTCTGAGTGGTCCCGGGACCTCCGGACCCCTATCGCCTAAAATTTTTCCGGACTATCAAATACGACCTAAGGAACCATAGTATCCGCCCCGCCATGATCGTTCCTCATTTTTTGCGTTTTTCGGCCAAACAACTAGAATTCCGCACGATTCCCAAATTTTTGTGTGTTATAGCCCACGCCTTCCGAGTGGTCCCGGGACCTCCGGACCCTTATCGCCTAAAATTTTTTCGGACTATCAAATAAGACCTAAGGAACCATAGTCACCGCCCAACCATGATCGTTCCTAGTTTTTTCTGTTTTTCGGCCAAAAAACTAGAATTTCGCGCGATTCCCATATTTTCGTGTCCTATAGCCCACTCCTTCGAAGTGAACCCGGGAACTCCGGACCCCTATCACCTAAAATTTTTCTGGACTATCAAATACTACCTAAGGAACCATAGTCACCGCCCAGCCATGATCATTCCTCATTTGTTGCGTTTTTCGACCAAAAAACTAGAATTCCGCGCGATTGCAATATTTTTGTGTGCTATTGCCCACCCTTCCAAGTGGTTCCGGGACCTCCGGACCCCTATCGCCTAATATTTTTTCGGACTATCTAATACGACCTAAGGAACCATAGTATCTGCCCCGCCATGATCGTTCCTCATTTTTTGCGTTTTCCGGCCAAACAACTAGAATTCCGCGCTATCCCATATTTTTGTGTGTTATAGCCCACACCTTCCGAGTGGTCCCGGGTCTCCGGACCCCTATCGCCTAAAATTTTTCCGGACTATCAAATAAGACCTAAGGAACCATAGTCACCGCCCAGCCATGATAGTTACTAGTTTTTTTTGTTTTTCGGCCAAAAAACTAGAATTTCGCGCGATTCCCATATTTTCGTGTCCTATAGCCCACTCCTTCGAAGTGAACCCGGGAACTCCGGACCCCTATCACCTAAAATTTTTCTGGACTATCAAATACTACCTAAGGAACCATAGTCACCGCCCAGCCATGATCATTCCTCATTTTTTTCATTTTTCGACCAAAAAACTAGAATTCCGCACGATTACAATATTTTTGTGTGCTATTGCCCACCCTTCCAAGTGGTTCCGGGACCTCCGGACCCCTATCGCCTAATATTTTTCCGGACTATCAAATACGACCTAAGGAACCATAGTATCTGCCCCGCCATGATCGTTCCTCATTTTTTGCGTTTTCCGGCCAAACAACTAGAATTCCGCGCTATCCCATATTTTTGTGTGTTATAGCCCAGACCTTCCGAGTGGTCCCGGGTCTCCGGACCCCTATCGCCTAAAATTTTTCCGGACTATCAAATAAGACCTAAGGAACCATAGTCACTGCCCAGCCATGATAGTTCCTAGTTTTTTTTGTTTTTCGGCCAAAAAACTAGAATTCCGCGCGATTCCCATATTTTCGTGTCCTATAGCCCACGCCTTCGAAGTGAACCCGGGAATTCCGGACCCCTATCGCCTAAAATTTTTCCGGACTATCAAATACGACCTAAGGAACCATAGTCACCGCCCAGCCATGATCATTCCTCATTTTTTGCATTTTTCGACCAAAAAACTAGAATTCCGCACGATTACAATATTTTTGTGTGCTATTGCCCACCCTTCCAAGTGGTTCCGGGACCTCCGGACCCCTATCGCCTAATATTTTTCCGGACTATCAAATACGATCTAAGGAACCATAGTATCCGCCCCGCCATGATCGTTCCTCATTTTTTGCGTTTTCCGGCCAAACAATTAGAATTCCGCGCTATCCCATATTTTTGGGTGTTATAGCCCACGCCTTCCGTGTGGTCCCGGGTCTCCGGATCCCTATCGCCTAAAAATTTTCCGGACTATCAAATAAGACCTAAGGAACCGTAGTCACCGCCTAGCCATGATTGTTCCTATTTTTTTCTGTTTTTCGGCCAAAAAACTAGAATTCCGCGCGATTCACATATTTTCGTGTCCTATAGCCCACGCCTTCTAAGTGAACCTGGGAATTCCGGACCCCTATCGCCTAAAATTTTTCCGGACTATCAAATACGACCTAAGGAACCATAGTCACCGCCCAGCCATGATCATTCCTCACTTGTTGCGTTTTTCGACCAAAAAACTAGAATTCCGCCCGATTACTATATTTTTGAGTGCTATTGCCCACCCTTTCAAGTGGTTCCGGGACCCCCGGACCCCGATCTCCTAATATTTTTCGGGCCGTCAAATACGACCTAAGGAACCATAGTAACCACCCCGCCATCATCATTTCTCATTTTTTGCATTTTTAGACCAAAAAACTAGAATTACTCCCGATTCCCATATTTTCGTGTGCAATACCCACGCCTTCCAAGTGGTCCGGGGAGCCGCGGACCCCGATCGCCTAAAATATTTTCGGACTATCAAATACGACCTAAGGAACCATAGTCACCGCCCCGCCATGATCGTTCCAAATGCTTTGCATTTTTCGGCCAAAAAATTAGAACTCCGCGCGATTTGCATATTTTAGTGTGCTATAGCTTACGCCTTCCGAGTGGTCCCGGGAGCCTCGAACCCCGGTCGCCTAAAAATTTTCTGGACCATTAATTACGACCTAAGGAACCATAGTAACCAACCTGCCATGATCGTTCCCCATTTTTTGCGTTTTTCGGCCAAACAACTAGAATTTCGCGCGATTCCCATATTTTTGTGTGCGCCCACGCCTTCCGAGTGGGCCGGGCCGCCGGACACGGATCGCCTAAAAAATTTTCCGGACCATTAATTACGACCTAAGGAACCATAGTAACCACCCTGCCATGATCGTTCCCCATTTTTTGCGTTTTTTGGCCAAAAAACTAGAATTCTGCCCGATTCCCATATTTTTGTGTGCTATCGCCCACGCCTTCCGAGTGGGTCGGGCACCCCGGAGCCGGATCGCCTAAAATTTTTCCAGACTATCAAATACAACCTAAGGAACCATAGTCACCGCCCCACCATGATCGTTCCAAATGCTTTGCATTTTTCGGCCAAAAATTAGAACTCCGCGCGATTTGCATATTTTAGTGTGCTATATCTTACGCCTTCCGAGTGGTCCCAAGAGCCCCGATCCCCGATCGCCTAAAACTTTTCTGGGCCATCAAATACGACCTAAGGAACCATAGTAACCACCCCGCCATGATCGTTCCTCATTTTTTGCGTTTTTCGGCCAAACAACAAGAATTCCGCGCGATTCCCATATTTTTGTGTGTTATAGCCCACGCCTTCCGAGTGGTCCCGGGACCTCCTGACCCCTATCGCCTAATATCTTTCTGGACTATCAAATACGACCTAAGGAACCATAGTCACCTCCCCGCCATGATCGTTCCTCATTTTTTGCGTTTTTCGGTCAAACAACTAGAATTCCGCGTATTTCCCATATTTTTGTGTGTTATAGCCCACACCTTCCGAGTGGTCCCGTGACCTCCGGACCCCTATCGCCTAAAATTTTTCCGGAGTATCAAATACGACCTAAGGAACCATAGTATCCGCCCCGCCATGATCGTTCCTCATTTTTTGCGTTTTTCGGCCAAACAACTAGAATTCCGCGCTATCCCATATTTTTGTGTGTTATAGCCCACACCTTCCGAGTGGTCCCCGGACCTCCGGACCCCTATCGCCTAAAATTTTTCCGGACTATCAAATACGACCTAAGGAACCATAGTCACCGCCCAGCCATGATCATCCGTCATTTTTTGCGTTTTTCGACCAAAAAACTAGAATTCCGCGCGATTACAATATTTTTGTGTGCTATTGCCCACCCTTCCAAGTGGTTCCGGGACCTCCGGACCCCTATCGCCTAATATTTTTCCAGACTATCTAATACGACCTAAGAAACCATAGTATCCGCCCCGCCATGATCATTCCTTATTTTTTGCGTTTTCCGGCCAAACAACTAGAATTCCGCGCTATCCCATATTTTTGTGTGTTATAGCCCACACCTTCCGAGTGGTCCCGGGTCTCCGGACCCCTATCGCCTAAAATTTTTCTGGACTATCAAATAAGACCTAAGGAACCATAGTCACCGCCCAGCCATGATCGTTCCTAGTTTTTTCTGTTTTTCGGCCAAAAACTAGAATTCCGCGCTATCCCATATTTTTGGGTGTTATAGCCCACGCCTTCCGTGTGGTCCCGGGTCTCCGGACCCCTATCGCCTAAAATTTTTCCGGACTATCAAATAAGACCTAAGGAACCATAGTCACCGCCCAGCCATGATCGTTCCTAGTTTTTTCTGTTTTTCGGCCAAAAAACTAGAATTTCGCGCGATTCCCATATTTTCGTGTCCTATAGCCCACGCCTTCGAAGTGAACCCGGGAACTCCGGACCCCTATCGCCTAAAATTTTTCCGGACTATCAAATACGACCTAAGGAACCATAGTCACTGCCCAGCCTTGATCATTCCTCATTTGTTGCGTTTTTCGACCAAAAAACTAGAATTCCGCCCGATTACAATATTTTTGAGTGCTATTTCCCACCCTTCCAAGTGGTTCCGGGAACCCCGAAACCCGATCGCCTAAAAATTTTCGGGCCGTCAAATACGACCTAAGGAACCATAGTAACCACCCCGCCATCATCGTTTCTAATTTTTTGCATTTTTCGGCCAAAAGACTAGAATTACGCCCGATTCCCATATTTTCGTGTGCTATACCCACGCCTTCCAAGTGGTCCGGGGAGCCGCCGACCCCGATCGCCTAAAAATTTTCTGGACTATCAAATACAACCTAAGGTACCATAGTCACCGCCTCACCATGATCGGTCCAAATGCTTTGAATTTTTCGGCCAAAAAACTAGAACTCCGCGCGATTTGCATATATTAGTGTGCTATAGCTTACGCCTTCCGAGTGGTCTCGGGAGCCGTGGACCCCGATCGCCTAAAATTTTCCGAGCCATCAAATATGACCTAAGGAACCATAGTCACCGCCCCGCCAAAAGACTAGAATTCCGCTCGATTACCATATTTTTGTGAGCTATTGCCCATGCCTTCCGAGTTGGCCGGGCCGCCGGTTTCGGATCGCCTAAAAATATTTTGGGCCATCAATTAAGACCTAAGGAACCATAGTCACCGCCTCGCCATGATCGTTCCTCATTTTTTGCATTTTTTGGCCAAAAAACAAGAATTCCGCCCGATTCCCATATTTTTGTGTGCTATCGCCCACGCCTTTCGAGTAGGTCAGGCCCCCCGGAGCCGGATCGCCTAAAAATTTTCTGGACTATCAAATATGACCTAAGGAACCATAGTCACCGCCCCGCCATGATCGTTCCTAGCCTTTTGCATTTTTCAGCCAAAAAACTAGAATTTCGCACGATTTTCATATTTTCGTGTGCTTTAGCCCACGCCTTCCAAGGGGTCCCGGGAACCCCGAGCTCCGATCGCCTAAAACTTTTACGGGCCATCAAATATGACCTAAGGAACCATAGTATCCACCCCGCCATGATCGTTCCTCATTTTTTGCATTTTTCGGCCAAACAACTGGAATTCCGCGCGATTCCCATATTTTTGTGTGTTATAGCCCACGCCTTCCGAGTGGTTCCGTGACCTCCTGACCCCTATCGCCTAAAATTTTTCCGGACTATCAAATACGACCTAAGGAACCATAGTATCCGCCCCGCCATGATCGTTCTTCATTTTTTGCATTTTTCGGCCAAACAACTAGAATTTCGCGCGATTCCCATATATTTGTGTATTATAGCCCACGCCTTCCGAGTGGTCCCGGGACCTCCGGACCCCTATCGCCTAATATTTTTCAGGACTATCAAATAAGACCAAAGGAACCATAGTCACCGCCCTGTCAAGATCTTTTCACATTTTTTGCATGTTACTGAAAAAGACCTAGAATTTCGCCCGATTCCCATATTTTCGTGTGCTATACCCACGCATTCCGAGTGGTCCCAAGAGCCGCGGACCCCGATCGCCTAAAATTTTTCCGGGCAATCAAATACGACCTAAGGAACCATAGTATCCGCCCCGCCATGATCGTTCCTCATTTTTTGCATTTTTCGGCCAAACAACTAGAATTCCGCGCGATTCCCATATTTTTGTGTGTTATAGCCCACGCCTTCCGAGTGGTCCCGGGACCTCCGGACCCCTATCGCCTAATATTTTTCCGGACTATCAAATAAGACCAAAGGAACCATAGTCACCGCCCTGCCAAGATCTTTCCACATTTTTTGCATGTTACTGAAAAAGACCTAGAATTTCGCCCGAATCCCATATTTTCGTGCGCTATACCCACGCATTCCGAGTGGTCCCAAGAGCCGCGGACCCCGATCGCCTAAATTTTTTCCGGGCAATCAAATACGACCTAAGGAACCATAGTATCCGTCCCGCCATGATCGTTCTTTATTTTTTGCGTTTTTCGGCCAAACAACTAGAATTCCACGTGATTGCCATATTTTTGTGTGTTATAGCCCACACCTTCCGAGTGGTCTCGGGACCTCCGGACCCCTATCGCCTAAAATTTTTTCGGACTATTAAATACGACCTAAGGAACCATATTTTCCGCCCCGCCATGATCGTTCCTCATTTTTTGTGTTTTTCGGCCAAATAACTAGAATTCCGCGCGATCCCATATTTTTGTGTGTTATAGCCCACGCCTTCCGAGTGGTCCCGGGTGTCCGGACCCCTATCGCCTAAATTTTTTCCGGACTATCAAATAAGACCTAAGGAACCATAGTCACCGCCCATCCATGATCGTTCCTAGTTTTTTCTATTTTTTGGCCAAAAAACTAGAATTTCGCGCGATTCCCATATTTTCGTGTCCTATAGCCCACGCCTTCCAAGTGAACCCGGGAACTCCGGACCGCTATCGCCTAAAATTTTTCCGGACTATCAAATTCGACCTTAGGAACCATAGTCACCGCCCAGCCATGATCATTCCTCATTTGTTGCGCTGTTCGGCCAAAAAACTAGAATTCCGCCCGATTACAATATTTTTGTGTGCTATTGCCCACCCTTCCAAGTGGTTCCGGGACCCCCGAACCCCGATCGCTTCAAATTTTTCCGGGCTGTCAAATACGACCTAAGGAACCATAGTAACCGCCCCTCCATCATCATTTCTCATTTTTTGCATTTTACGGCCAAAAAACTAGAATTACGCCCGATTCCCATATTTTCGTGTGCTATACCCACGCCTTCCAAGTGGTCCGGGGAGACGCTGACCCCGATCGCCTAAAATTTTTCCGGACTATCAAATACGACCTAAGGAACCATAGTATTCGTCCCGCCATGTTCGTTCCTTATTTTTTGCGTTTTTTGGCCAAACAACTAGAATTCCGCGCGATTGCCATATTTTTGTGTGTTATAGCCCACACCTTCCGAGTGGTCCCGGGACCTCCGGACCCCTATCGCCTAAAATTTTTCCGGACTATCAAATACGACCTAAGGAACCATAGTATCCACCCCGCCATGATCGTTCCTCATTTATTGTGTTTTTCGGCCAAACAACTAGAATTCCGCGCGATCCCATATTTTTGCGTGTTATAGCCCACGCCTTCCGAGTGGTCCCGGGTCTCCGGACCCCTATCGCCTATATTTTTTCCGGACAATTAAATAATACCTAAGGAACCATAGTCACCTCCCAGCCATGATCGTTCCTAGTTTTTTCTATTTTTCGCCCAAAAAACTAGAATTCCGCGCGATTCCCGTATTTTCGTGTCCTATAGCCCACGGCTTCCAAGTGAAACCGGGAACTCCAGACCCCTATCGCCTAAAAGTTTTCCGTACTATCAAATACGACCTAAGGAACCATAGTCACCGCCCAGCCATGATCATTCCTCATTTGTTGCATTTTTCGGCCAAAAAACTAGAATTCTGCCCGATTACAATATTTTTGTGTGCTATTGCCCACCCTTCCCAGTGGTTCCGGGACCCCGGACCCCGATCGTTTAAAATTTTTCCGGGCCGTCAAATACGACCAAAGGAACCATAGTAACCGCCCCGCCATCATCGTTTCTCATTTTTTGCATTTTTCGGCCAGAAAACTAGAATTACGCCCGATTCCCATATTTTCGTGTGCTATACCCACGCCTTCCAACTGGTCCGGGGAGCCGCGAACCCCGATCGCCTAAAATTTTTCCGGACTATCAAATACGAACTAAGGTACCATAGTCACCGCCCCACCATGATCGTTCCAAATGCTTTGCATTTTTCGGCAAAAAACTAGAACTCCGCGCGATTTGCATATTTTAGTGTGTTATAGCTTTGCCTTCCGAGTGGTCCCGGGAGCCGTGGACCCCGATCGCCTAAAATTTTCCGGGCCATCAAATATGACCTAAGGAACCATAGTCACTGCCCCGCCATGATCGTTCCTCATTTATTGTGTTTTTCGGCCAAAAAACTAGAATTCCGCTTTCCAAAAAACCATAGTCACCTACCATATTTTTGTGTGCTATTGCCCACGCCTTCCGAGTGGGCCGGGACGCCGGTCTCGCGTCGCCTAAAAAATTTTCGGGCCATCAATTAAGACATAAGGAACCATAGTCACCGCCTCGCCATGATCGTTCCTCCTTTTTTGCATTTTTTGGCCAAAAAACTAGAATTCTGCCCGATTCCCATATTTTTGTGTGCTATCGCCCACGCCTTCCGAGTGGGTCGGGCCCCCAGGAGCCGGATCGCCTAAAAATTTTCCGGACTATTAAATACGACATAAGGAACCATAGTCACCGCCCTGCCATGATCGTTCCTAGTCTTTTGCGTTTTTCAGCCAAAAAACTAGAATTTCGCGAGATTTCCATATTTTTGTGTGCTTTAGCCCACGCCTTCCAAGGGGTCCCGGGAACCCCGAACCCCCATCGCCTAAAAATTTTCCAGGCCATCAAATACGACCTAAGGAACCATAGTAACCACCCCGCCATGATCGTTCCTCATTTTTTGCGTTTTTCGGCCAAACAACTAGAATTCCGTGCGATTCCCATATTTTTGTGTGTTATATCCCACGCCTTCTGAGTGGTCCCGGGACCTCCTGACCCCTATCGCCTAAAATTTTTCCGGACTATCAAATACGACCTAAGGAACCATAGTATCTGCCCCGCTATGATCGTTCCTCATTTTTTGTGTTTTTCGGCCAAACAACTAGAATTCCGCGCGATCCCATATTTTTGTGTGTTATAGCCCACGCCTTCCGAGTGGTCCCGGGTCTCCGGACCCGTATCGCCTAAATGTTTTCCGGACTATCAGGAACCGTAGTCACCACCCATCCATGATCGTTCCTAGTTTTTTCTGTTTTTTGGCCAAAAAACTAGAATTCCGCGCGATTCCTATATTTTCGTGTCCTATAGCCCACGCCTTCCAAGTGAACCCGGGAACTCCGGACCCCTATCGCCTAAAAATTTTCCGGACTATCAAATATGACCTAAGGAACCATAGTCACTATCCAGCCATGATCATTCCTCATTTGTTGCATTTTTCGGCCAAAAAACTAGAATTCCGCCCGATTACAATATTTTTGTGTGCTATTGCCCACCCTTCCAAGTGGTTCCAAGAACCCCGGACCCCGATCGCGTAAAAATTTTCCGGGATGTCAAATACGACCTAAGGAACCATAGTAACCGCCCCTCCGTCATCGTTTCTCATTTTTTCATTTTTCGGCCAAAAAACTAGAATTACGCCCGATTCCCATATTTTCGTGTGCTATACCCACGCCTTCCAACTGGTCCGGGGAGCCGCAGACCCCGATCGCCTAAAATTTTTCCGGACTATCAAATATGAACTAAGGTACCATAGTCACCGCCCCACCATGATCGTTCCAAATGCTTTGCATTTTTCGGCCAAAAAACTAGAACTCCGTGCGATTTGCATATTTTAGTGTGCTATAGCTTAGGCCTTCCGAGTGGTCCCGGGAGCCGTGGACCCCGATCGCCTAAAATTTTCCGGGCCATCAAATATGACCTAAGGAACCATAGTCACCGCCCCGCCATGATCGTTCCTCATTATTGCGTTTTCGGCCAAAAAACTAGAATTCCGCTCGATTACCATATTTTTGTGTGCTATTGCCCACACCTTCCGAGTGGGTCGGGCCGCCGGTCTCGGATCGCCTAACAAATTTTTGGGCCATCAATTAAGACCTAAGGAACCATAGTCAGCGCCTCGCCATGATCGTTCCTCATTTTTTGCATTTTTTGGCCAAAAAACTAGAATTCCTCCCGATTCCCATATTTTTGTGTGCTATCGCCCACGCCTTCCGAGTGGGTCGGGCCCCCCGGAGCCGGATCGCCTAAGAATTTTCCGGACTATCAAATACGACCTAAGGAACCATAGTCACCGCCCCGCCATGATCGTTCCTAGTCTTTTGCGTTTTTCAGCCAAAAAACTAGAATTTCGCGCGATTTCCATATTTTCGTGTGCTAAAGCCCACGCCTTCCGAGGGGTCCCGGGAACCCCGAACCCCGATCGCCTAAAACTTTTCCGTGCCATCAAATACGACCTAAGGAACCATAGTAACCACCCCGCCATGATCGTTCCTCATTTTTTTCATTTTTCGGCCAAACAACTAGAATTCCACGCGATTCCCATATTTTTGTGTGTTATAGCCCACACCTTCCGAGTGGTCCCGGGACCTCCGGACACCTATCGCCTAAAATTTTTCCGCACTATCAAATACGACCTAAGGAACCATAGTATCCGCCCCGCCATGATCGTTCCTCTTTTTTTGCGTTTTTCGGCCAAATAACTAGAATTTCGCACGATCCCATATTTTTGTGTGTTATAGCCCACACCTTCCGAGTGGTCCCGGGTCTCCGGACCCCTATCGCCTAAAATTTTTCCGGACTATCAAATAAGACCTAAGGAACCATAGTCACCTCCCAGCCATGATAGTTCTTTGTTTTTTCCGTTTTTCGGCCAAAAAACTAGAATTCCGCGCGATTCCCATATTTTCGTGTCCTATAGCCCACGCCTTCCAAGTGAACCCGGGAACTCCGGACCCCTATCGCCTAAAATTTTTCCGGACTATCAAATAAGACCTAAGGAACCATAGTATCCGGCCCGCCATGATCGTTCCTCATTTTTTGCGTTTTTCGGCGAAACAACTAGAATTCCGCGCGATTCCCATATTTTTGTGTGTTATAGCCCACGCCTTCCGAGTGGTCCCGGGACCTCCGGACCCTGATCGCCTAAAATTTTTCCGGACTATCAAATACGACCTAAGGTACCATAGTCACCGCCCCACCATGATCGTTCCAAATGCTTTGCATTTTTCGGACAAAAAAATACAACTCCGAGCGATTTGCATATTTTAGTGTGCTATAGCTTACACCTTCCGAGTGGTCCCGGGAGCCGTGGACCCCGATCGCCTAAAATTTTCCGGGCCATCAAATATGACCTAAGGAACCATAGTCACCGCCCCGCCATGATCGTTCCTCATTTATTGCGTTTTTGGCCAAAAAACTAGAATTCCGCTCGATTACCATATTTTTGTGTGCTATTGCCCACGCCTTCCGAGTGGGCCGGGCCGCCGGTCTCGGATCACCTAACAAATTTTTGGGCCATCAATTACGACCTAAGGAACCATAGTCAGTGCCTCGCCATGATCGTTCCTCATATTTTGGCCAAAAAACTAGAATTCCTCCCGATTCCCATATTTTTGTGTGCTATCACCCACGCCTTCCGAGTGGGTCGGGCGCCCCGGAGCCGGATCACCTAAGAATTTTCCGGACTATCAAATATGACCTAAGGAACCATAGTCACCGCCCCGCCATGATCGTTCCTAGTCTTTTGCGTTTTTCAGCCAAAAAACTAGAATTTCGCGCGATTTCCATTTTTTCGTGTGCTAAGTCCACGCTTCCGAGGGGTCCCGGGAACCCCGAACCCCGATCGCCTAAAAATTTTCCGGGCCATCAAATACGACCTAAGGAACCATAGTAACCACCCCGCCATGATCGTTCCTCATTTTTTGCATTTTTCGGCCAAACAACTAGAATTCCGCGCGATTCCCATATTTTTGTGTGTTATAGCCCACACCTTCCGAGTGGTCCCGGGACCTCCGGACCCCTATCGCCTAAAATATTTCCGCACTATCAAATACGACCTAAGGAACCATAGTATCTGCCCCGCCATGATCGTTCCTCATTTTTTGCGTTTTTCGGCCAAATAACTAGAATTTCGGGCGATCCCATATTTTTATGTGTTATAGCCCACGCCTTCCGAGTGGTCCCGGGTCTCCGGACCCCTATCGCCTAAACTTTTTCCAGACTATCAAATAAGACATAAGGAACCATAGTCACCTCCCAGCCATGATAGTCCTTAGTTTTTTCCGTTTTTCGGCCAAAAAACTAGAATTCCGCGCGATTCCCATATTTTCGTGTCCTATAGCACACGCCTTCCAAGTGAACCCGGGAACTCCGGACCCCTATCGCCTAAAATTTTTCCGGACTATCAAATATGACCTAAGGAACCATAGTATCCGCCCCGCCATGATCGTTCCTCATTTTTTGCATTTCTCGGCCAATCAACTAGAATTCCGCGCGATTCCCATATTTTTGTGTGTTATAGCACACGCCTTCCGAGTGGTCCCGGGACCTCCGGACCCCTATCGCCTAATATTTTTCCGGACTATCAAATAAGACCTAAGGAACCATATTCACCTCCCCGCCATGATCGTTCCTCATTTATTGCGCATTTCGGCCAAAAAACTAGAATTCCGCTCGATTACCATATTTTTGTGTGCTATTGCCCACGCCTTCCGAGTGGTCCCAAGAGCCGCGGACCCCGATCGCCTAAAATTTTTCCGGGCAATCAAATACGACCTAAGGAACCATATTATCCGCCCGCCATGATCGTTCCTTATTTTTTTGCGTTTTTCGGCCAAACAACTAGAATTACGCGCGATTCCCATATTTTTGTGTGTTATAGCCCACACCTTCCGAGTGGTCCCGGGACCTCCGGACCCCTATCGCCAAAATTTTTTCCGGACTATCAAATACGACCTAAGGAACCATAGTATCTGCCCCGCCATGATCGTTCCTCATTTTTTGCGTTTTTCGGCCAAAAAACTAGAATTCCGCTCGATTACCATATTTTTGTGTGCTATTGCCCACGCCTTCCGAGTGGTCCCAAGAGCCGCGGACCCCGATCGCCTAAAATTTTTCCGGGCAATCAAATACGACCTAAGGAACCATATTATCCGCCCGCCATGATCGTTCCTTATTTTTTTGTGTTTTTCGGCCAAACAACTAGAATTACGCGCGATTCCCATATTTTTGTGTGTTATAGCCCACACCTTCCGTGTGGTCCCGGGACCTCCGGACCCCTATCGCCTAAAATTTTTCCGGACTATCAAATACGACCTAAGGAACCATAGTATCTGCCCCGCCATGATCGTTCCTCATTTTTTGTGTTTTTCGGCCAAACAACTAGAATTCCGCGCGATCCCATATTTTTGTGTGTTATAGCCCACGCCTTCCGAGTGGTCCCGGGTCTCCGGACCCCTATCACCTAAAATTTTTCCGGGCAATCAAATACGACCTAAGGAACCATATTATCCGCCCGCCATGATCGTTCCTTATTTTTTTGCGTTTTTCGGCCAAACAACTAGAATTACGCGCGATTCCCATATTTTTGTGTGTTATAGCCCACACCTTCCGAGTGGTCCCGGGACCTCCGGACCCCTATCGCCTAAAATATTTCCGGACTATCAAATACGACCTAAGGAACCATAGTATCTGCCCCGCCATGATCGTTCCTCATTTTTTGCGTTTTTCGTCCAAACAACTAGAATTCCGCGCGATCCCATATTTTTGTGTGTTATAGCCCACGCCTTCCGAGTGGTCCCGGGTCTCCGGACCCCTATCACCTAAAATTTTTCCGGACTATCAATTAAGACCTAAGGAACCATAGTCACCGCCCAGCCATGATCGTTCCTAGTTTTTTCCGTTTTTCAGTCAAAAAACTAGAATTCCGCGCGATTCCCATATTTTCGTGTCCTATAGCCCACGCCTTCCAAGTGAACCCGGGAACACCGGACCCCTATCGCCTAAAATTTTTCCGTACTATCAAATATGACCTAAGGAACCATAGTCACCGCCCAGCCATGATCATTCCTCATTTGTTGTGTTTTTCGGCAGAAAAACTATAATTCCGCCCGATTACAATATTTTTGTGTGCTATTGCCCACCCTTCCAAGTGGTTCCGGGACCCCCGAACCCCGATCGCCTAAAATTTTTCCAGGCCGTCAAATAGGACCTAAGGAACCATAGTAACCGCCCCGCCATCATCGTTTCTTACTTTTTGCATTTTTTGGCCAAAAAACTAGAATTACGCCCGATTCCCATATTTTCGTATCACGCCTTCCAAGTGGTCCGGGGAGCCGCGGACCCCGATCGCCTAAAATTTTTCCGGACTATCAAATACGACCTAAGGTACCATAGTCACCGCCCCACCATGATCGTTCCAAATGCTTTGCATTTTTGGGCCAAAAAACTAGAACTCCGCGCGATTTGCATATTTTAGTGTGCTATAGCTTACGCCTTCCGAGTGGTCCCAGGAGCCGTGGACCCCGATCGCCTAAAATTTTCCGGGCCATCAAATATGACCTAAGGAACCATAGTCACCGCCCCACCATGATCGTTCCTCATTTATTGCGTTTTTGGGCCAAAAAACTAGAATTTCGCGCGATTCCAATATTTTTGTGTGTTATAGCCCACGCCTCCCGAATGGTCCCGGGACCTACGGACCCCTATCGCCTAATATTTTTCCGGACTATCAAATAAGACCTAAGGAACCATAGTCACCGCCCTGCCATGATCGTTCCTCATTTATTGCGTTTTTCGGCCAAAAAACTAGAATTCCGCTCGATTACCATATTTTTGTGTGCTATTGCCCACGCCTTCCGAGTGGTCCCAAGAGCCGCGGACCCCGATCGCCTAAAATTTTTCCGGGCAATCAAATACGACCTAAGGAACCATAATATCCGCCCCGCCATGATCATTCCTTATTGTTTTGCGTTTTTCGGCCAAACAACTAGAATTACGTGCGATTCCCATATTTTTGTGTGTTATAGCCCACACCTTTCGAGTGGTCCCGGGACCTCCAGACCCCTATCGCCTAAAAATTTTTCGGACTATCAAATACGACCTAAAGAACCATAGTATCCGCCCTGCCATGATCGTTCCTCATTTTTTGCGTTTTTCGGCCAAACAACTAGAATTCGGCGCGATCCCATATTTTTGTGTGTTATAGCCCACGCCTTCCGAGTGGTCCCGGGACCTCCGGACCCCTATTGCCTAAAATTTTTCCGGACTATCAAATACGACCTAAGGAACCATAGTATCTGCCCCGCCATGATCGTTCCTCATTTTTTGCGTTTTTCGGCCAAACAACTAGAATTCCGCGCGATCAAATATTTTTGTGTGTTATAGCCCACGCCTTCTGAGTGGTCCCGGGTCTCCGGACCCCTATCACCTAAAATTTTTACGAACTATCAATTAAGACCTAAGGAACCATAGTCACCGCCCAGCCATGATCGTTCCTAGTTTTTTCCGTTTTTTGGCCAAAAAACTAGAATTCCGTGCGATTCCCATATTTACGTATCCTATAGCCCACGCCTTCCAAGTGAACCCGGGAACTCCGGACCCCTATCGCCTAAAATTTTTCCGTACTATCAAATATGACCTAAGGAACTATAGTCACCGCCCAGCCATGATCATTCCTCATTTGTTGCATTTTTCGGCCAAAAAACTATAATTCCGCCCGATTACAATATTTTTGTGTGCTATTGCCCACCCTTGCAAGTGGTTTCGGGACCCCCGAACCTCGATCGCCTAAAATTTTTCCGGGCCATCAAATACGACCTAAGGAACCATAGTAACCGCCCCCGCCATCATCGTTTCTTACTTTTTGCATTTTTCGGCCAAAAAACTAGAATTACGCCCGATTCCCATATTTTCGTATCACGCCTTCCAAGTGATCCGGGAGCCGCGGACCCCGATCGCCTAAAATTTTTCCGGACTATCAAATACGACCTAAGGTACCATAGTCACCGCCCCACCATGATCGTTCCTCTTTTTTTGCGTTTTTCGGCCAAACAACTAGAATTCCGCGCGATTCCCATATTTTTGTGTGTTATAGCCCATGCCTTCCGACTGGTCCCGGGACCTCCTATCCCCTATCGCCTAAAATTTTTCTGGACTATCAAATACGACCTAAGGAACCATAGAATCCGCCCCACCATGATCGTTCCTCATTTTTTGCGTTTTTCGGCCAAACAACTAGAATTTCGCGCGATTCCCATATTTTTGTGTGTTATAGCCCACGCCTTCCGAGTGGTCCCGGGACCTCCTGACCCCTATCGCCTAGTATTTTTCCGGACTATCAAATACGATCTAAGGTACCATAGTCACCGCCCCACCATGATCGTTCCAAATGCTTTGCATTTTTCGGCCAAAAAACTAGAACTCCGCGCGATTTGCATATTTTAGTGTGCTATATAGCTTACGCCTTCTGAGTGGTCCCGGGAGCCGTGGACCCCGATCGCCTAAAATTTTCCGGGCCATCAAATATGACCTAAGGAACCATAGTCACCGCCCCGCCACCGCCCCGCCATGATCGTTCCTCATTTATTGCGTTTTTCGGCCAAAAAACTAGAATTCCGCTCGATTACCATATTTTTGTGTGCTATTGCCCACGCCTTCCGAGTGGGCCGGGCCGCCGGTCTCGGATCACCTAAAAAATTTTCGGGCCGTCAATTAAGACCTAAGGAACCATAGTCACCGCCTCGCCATGATCGTTCCTCATTTTTTGCATTTTTTGGCCAAAAAACTAGAATTCCGCCCGATTCCCATATTTTTGTGTGCTATCGCCCACGCCTTCCGAGTGGGTCGGGCCCTCCGGAGCCGGATCGCCTAAAAATTTTTGGGACTATCAAATACGACCTAAGGAACCATAGTCACCGCCCCGCCATGATCGTTCCTAGTCTTTTGTGTTTTTCAGCCAAAAAACTAGAATTTCGCACGATTTCCATATTTTCGTGTGCATTAGCCAACGCCTTCGAAGGGGTCCCGGGAACCCTGAACCCCGATCGCCTAAAAATTTTCCGGGCCATCAAATACGACCTAAGGAACCATAGTAGCCACCCCGTCATGATCGTTTCTCATTTTTTGCGTTTTTCGGCCAAACAACTAGAATTCCGCGCGATTCCCATATTTTTGTGTGTTATAGCCCACGCCTTCCGAGTGGTCCCGGGACCTCCTGACCCCTATCGCCTAAAATTTTTCCGGACTATCAAATACGACCTAAGGAACCATAGTATCCGCCCCGCCATGATCGTTCCTCATTTTTTGCATTTTTTGGCAAAACAAATAGAATTCCGCGCGATTCCCATATTTTTGTGTTATAGCCCACGCCTTCTGAGTGGTCCCGGGACCTCCGGACCCCTATCGCCTAATATTTTTCCGGAGTATCAAATAAGACCTAAGGAACCATAGTCACCGCCCCGCCATGATCGTTCCTCATTTATTGCGTTTTTCGGCCAAAAAACTAGAATTCCGCTCGATTACCATATTTTTGTGTGCTATTGCCCACGCCTTCCGAGTGGTCCCAAGAGCCGCAGACCCCGATCGCCTAAAATTTTTCCGGGCAATCAAATACGACCTAAGGAACCATAGTATCCGCCCCGCCATGATTGTTCCTTATTTTTTGCGTTTTTCGGCCAAACAACTAGAATTACGCGCGATTCCCATATTTTTGTGTGTTATAGCCCACACCTTCCGAGTGGTCCCGGGACCTCCGGACCCCTATCGCCTAAAATTTTTCCGGACTATCAAATACGACCTAAGGAACCATAGTATCTGCCCCGCCATGATCGTTCCTCATTTTTTGCATTTTTCGGCCAAACAACTAGAATTCAGCGCGATCCCATATTTTTGTGTGTTATAGCCCACGCCTTCCGAGTGGTCCCGGGTCTCCGGACCCCTATCACCTAAAATTTTTCCGGACTATCAATTAAGACCTTAGGAACCATAGTCACCGCCCAGCCATGATCGTTCCTAGTTTTTTCCGTTTTTCGGCCAAAAACCTAGAATTCCGCGCGATTCCCATATTTTCGTGTCCTATAGCCCACGCCTTCCAAGTGAACCTGGGAACTCCGGACCCCTATCGCCTAAAATTTTCTGGGCCATCAAAGATGACCTAAGGAACCATAGTCACTGCCCCGCCATAATCGTTCCTCATTTATTGCGTTTTTCGGCCAAAAAACTAGAATTCCGCTCGATTACCATATTTTTGTGTGCTATTGCCCACGCCTTCCAAGTGGTTCCGGGACCCCCGGACCCCGATCGCCTAAAATTTTTCCGGGCCGTCAAATACGACCTAAGGAACCATAGTCACCGCCTCGCCATGATCGTTCCTCATTTTTTGCATTTTTTGGCCAAAAAACTAGAATTCCACCCGATTCCCATATTTTTGTGTGCTATCGCCCACGCCTTCCGAGTGGGTCGGGCCCCCTGTAGCCGGATCGCCTAAAAATTTTCCGGACTATCAAATACGACCTAAGGAACCATAGTCACCGCCTCGCCATGATCGTTCCTAGTCTTTTGCGTTTTTCAGCCAAAAAACTAGAATTTCACGCGATTTCCATATTTTCGTGTGCTTCAGCCCAAGCCTTCCAAGGAGTCCCGGGAACCCCGAACCCCGATCGCCTAAAAATATTCCGGGCCATCAAATACAACCTCAGGAACCATAGTAACCACCCCGCCATGATCGTTCCTCATTTTTTGCGTTTTTCGGCCAAACAACTAGAATTCCGCGCGATTCCCATATTTTTGTGTGTTATAGCCCACGCCTTCCGAGTGGTCCCGGGACCTCCTGACCCCTGTCGCCGAATATTTTTCCGGACTATCAAATAAGACCTAAGGAACCATAGTCACCACCCCACCATGATCGTTCCTCATTTATTGCATTTTTCGGCAAAAAATCTAGAATTCCGCTCGATTACCATATTTTTGTGTGCTATTGCCCACGCCTTTCGAGTGGGCCGGGCCGCCGGTCTCGGATCGCCTAAAAAGATTTCGGGCCATCAATTTAGACCTAAGGAACCATAGTCACCGAATCGCCATGATCGTTCCTCATTTTTTGCATTTTTTGGCCAAAAAACTAGAATTACTCCCGATTCCCATATTTTTGTGTGCTATATCGCCCACGCCTTCTGAGTGGGTCGGGCCCCCCGGAGCCGGATCGCCTAAAAATTTTCCGGACTATCAAATACGACCTAAGGAACCATAGTCACCGCCCCGCCATGATCGTTCCTAGTCTTTTGTGTTTTTCAGCCAAAAAACTAGAATTTCACACGATTTCCATATTTTCGTGTGCATTAGCTCACGCCTTCCAAGGGGTCCCGAGAACCCCGAACCCCGATTGCCTAAAAATTTTACGGGCCATCAAATACGACCTAAGGAACCATAGTAACCACCCCGCCATGATCGTTCCTCATTTTTTGCGTTTTTCGGCCAAACAACTAGAATTCCGCGCGATTCCCATATTTTTATGTGTTATAGCCCACGCCTTCCGAGTGGTCCTGGGACCTCCTGACCCCTATCGCCTAATATTTTTCCGGACTATCAAATAAGACCTAAGGAACCATAGTCACCACCCCACCATGATCGTTCCTCATTTATTGCATTTTTCGGCCAAAAAACTAGAATTCCGCTCGATTACCATATTTTTGTGTGCTATTGCCCACGCCTTCCGAGTGGGCCGGGCCGCCGGTCTCGGATCGCCTAAAAATTTTTCGGGCCATCAATTAAGACCTAAGGAACCATAGTCACCGAATCGCCATGATCGTTCCTCATTTTTTGCATTTTTTGGCCAAAAAACTAGAATTACTCCCGATTCCCATATTTTTGTGTGCTATATCGCCCACGCCTTCTGAGTGGGTCGGGCCCCCGGAGCCGGATCGCCTAAAAATTTTCCGGACTATCAAATACAACCTAAGGAACCATATTCACCGCCCCGCCATGATCGTTCCTAGTATTTTGTGTTTTTCAGCCAAAAAACTAGAATTTCGCATGATTTCCATATTTTCGTGTGCATTAGCCCACGCCTTCCAAGGGGTCCCGGGAACCCCGAACCCCGATCGCCTAAAAATTTTACGGGCCATCAAATACGACCTAAGGAACCATAGTAACCACCCCGCCATGATCGTTCCTCATTTTTTGCGTTTTTCGGCCAAACAACTAGAATTCCGTGCAATTCCCATATTTTTATGTGTTATAGCCCACGCCTTCCGAGTGGTCCCGGGACCTCCTGACCCCTATCGCCTAAAATATTTCCAGACTATCAAGTACGACCTAAGGAACCATAGTATCCGCCCCGCCATGATCGTTCCTCATTTTTGGCGTTTTTCGGCCAAACAAATAGAATTCCGCGCGATTCCCATATTTTTGTGTGTTATAGCCCACGCCTTCTGAGTGGTCCCGGGACCTCCGGACCCCTATCGCCTAATATTTTTCCGGAGTATCAAATAAGACCTAAGGAACCATAGTCACCGCCCCGCCATGATCGTTCCTCATTTATTGCGTTTTTCGGCCAAAAAACTAGAATTCCGCTCGATTACCATATTTTTGTGTGCTATTGCCCACGCCTTCCGAGTGGTCCCAAGAGCCGCAGACCCCGATCGCCTAAAATTTTTTCGGGCAATCAAATACGACCTAAGGAACCATAGTATCCGCCCCGCCATGATCGTTCCGTATTTTTTGCGTTTTTCGGCCAAACAACTAGAATTACGCGCGATTCCCATATTTTTGTGTGTTATAGCCCACACCTTCCGAGTGGTCCCGGGACCTCCGGACCCCTATCGCCTAATATTTTTCCGGACTATCAAATACAACCTAAGGAACCATAGTATCCGCCCCACCATGATCGTTTCTCATTTTTTGCGTTTTTCGGCCAAACAACTAGAATTCCGCGCGATCCCATATTTTTGTGTGTTATAGCCCACTCCTTCCGAGTGGTCCCGGGTCTCCGGACCCCTATCACCTAAAATTTTTCCGGACTATCAATTAAGACCTAAGGAACCATAGTCACCGCCCAGCCATGATCGTTCCTAGTTTTTTCCGTTTTTCGGCCAAAAAACTAGAATTCCGCGCGATTCCCATATTTACGTGTTCTATAGCCCACGCCTTCCAAGTGAACCCGGGAACCCCGAACCCCGATCGCCTAAATATTTTCCGGGCCATCAAATACGATCTAAGGAACCATAGTAACCACCCCGCCATGATCGTTCCTCATTTTTTGCATTTTTCGGCCAAACAACTAGAATTCCGCGCGATTCCCATATTTTTGTGTGTTATAGCCCACGCCTTTCGAGGGGTCCCGGTACCTCCTGACCCCTATCGCCTAAAAATTTTCCGGACTATAAAATACGACCTAAGGAACCATAGTATCCGCCCCTCCATGATCGTTCCTCATTTTTTGCATTTTTCGGCCAAACAACAAGAATTCCGCGCATTTCCCATATTTTTGTGTGTTATAGCCCACGCCTTCCGAGTGGTCCCGGGACCTCCTGACCCCAATCGTCTAAAATTTTTCTGGACTATCAAATACGACCTAAGGAACCATAGTATCCGCCCTGCCATGATCGTTCCTCATTTTTTGCGTTTTTCGGCCAAACAACTAGAATTCCGCGCGATTCCCATATTTTTGTGTGTTATAGCCCACGCCTTCCGAGTGGTCCTGGGACCTCCTGACCCCTATCGCCTAATATTTTTCCGGACTATCAAAAAAGACCTAAGGAACCATAGTCACCACCCCACCATGATCGTTCCTCATTTATTGCGTTTTTCGGCCAAAAAACTAGAATTCCGCTCGATTACCATTTTTTTGTGTGCTATTGCCCACATCTTCCGAGTGGGCCAGGCCGCCGGTCTCGGATCGCATAAAAATATTTCGGGCAATCAATTAAGACCTAAGGAACCATAGTCACCGCCCCGCCATGATCGTTCCTCATTTTTTGCATTTTTTGGCCAAAAAACTAGAATTTCGCCCGATTCCTATATTTTTGTGTGCTATCACCCACGCCTTCCGAGTGGGTCGGACCCCCCGGAGCCGGATAGCCTAAAAAATTTTCGGACTATCAAATACGACCTAAGGAACCATAGTCACCACCCCGACATGATCGTTCCTAGTCTTTTGCATTTTTCAGCCAAAAAACTAGAATTTCGCGCGATTTTCATATTTTCGTGTGCTTTAGCCCACGCCTTCCAAGGGGTCCCGGGAACCCCGAACCCTGATCACCTAAAAATTTTCCGGGCCATCAAATATGACCTAAGGAACCATAGTAACCACCCCGCCATGATCGTTCCTCATTTTTTGCGTTTTTCGGCCAAACAACTAGAATTCCGCGCGATTCCCATATTTTTGTGTGTTATAGCCCATGCCTTCCGAGTGGTCCCGGGACCATCTGCCCCGCCATGATCGTTCCTCATTTTTTGCGTTTTTCGGCCAAACAACTAGAATTCCGCGCGATTCCCATATTTTTATGTGTTATAGCCCACGCCTTCCGAGTGGTCCCGGGACCTCCTGACCCCTATCGCCTAATATTTTTCCGGACTATCAAATAAGACCTAAGGAACCATAGTCACCACCCCACCATGATCGTTCCTCATTTATTGCGTTTTTCGGCCAAAAAACTAGAATTCCGCTCGATTACCATATTTTTGTGTGCTATTGCCCACGCCTTCCGAGTGGGCCGGGCCGCCGGTCTCGGATCGCCTAAAAACTTTTCGGGCCATCAATTAATACCTAAGGAACCATAGTCACCGCCTCGCCATGATCGTTCCTCATTTTTTGCATTTTTTGGCCAAAAAACTAGAATTCCGCCCGATTCCCATATTTTTGTGTGCTATCGCCCACGCCTTCCGAGTGGGTCGGGCCCTCAGGAGCCGGATCGCCTAAAAATTTTCCGGACTATCAAATACGACCTAAGGAACCATATTCACCGCCCCGCCATGATCGTTCCTAGTCTTTTGTGTTTTTCAGCCAAAAAACTAGAATTTCACACGATTTCAATATTTTCGTGTGCATTAGCCCACGCCTTTCAAGGGGTCCCGGGAACCCCGAATCCCGATCGCCTAAAAATTTTCCGGGCCATCAAATACGACCTAGGGAACCATAGTAACCACCCCGCCATGATTGTTCCTCATTTTTTGCGTTTTTCGGCCAAACAACTTGAATTCCGCGCGATTCCCGTATTTTGTGTGTTATAGCCCACGCCTTCCGAGTGGTCCCGGGACCTCCTGACCCCTATCGCCTAAAATTTTTCCGGACTATCAAATACGACCTAAGGAACCATAGTATCCGCCCCGCCATGATCGTTCCTCATTTTTTGCGTTTTTCGGCCAAACAACTAGAATTCCGCGCGATTCCCATATTTTTGTGTGTTATAGCCCACGCCTTCCGAGTGGTCCCGGGACCTCCTAACCCCTATCGCCTAATATTTTTCTGGACTATCAAATAAGACCTAAGGAACCATAGTCACCACCCCAACATGATCGTTCCTCATTTATTGTGTTTTTCGGCCAAAAAACTAGAATTCCGCTCGATTACCATATTTTTGTGTGCTATTGCCCACGCCTTCCGAGTGGGCCGGGCCGCCGGTCTCGGATCGCCTAAAAACTTTTCGGGCCATCAATTAATACCTAAGGAACCATAGTCACCGCCTCGCCATGATCGTTCCTCATTTTTTGCATTTTTTGGCCAAAAAACTAGAATTCCGCCCGATTCCCATATTTTTGTGTGCTATCGCCCACGCCTTCCGAATGGGTCGGGCCCCCGGAGCCGGATCGCCTTAAAATTTTCCGGACTATCAAATACGACCTAAGGAACCATATTCACCGCCCCGCCATGATCGTTCCTAGTCTTTTGTGTTTTTCAGCCAAAAAACTAGAATTTCGCACGATTTCAATATTTTCGTGTGCATTAGCCCACGCCTTTCAAGGGGTCCCGGGAACCCCGAACCCCGATCGCCTAAAAATTTTCCGGGCCATCAAATACGACCTAAGGAACCATAGTAACCACCCCGCCATGATCGTTCCTCATTTTTTGCGTTTTTCGGCCAAACAACTAGAATTCCGCGCGATTCCCATATTTTTGTGTGTTATAGCCCACGCCTTCCGAGTGGTCCCGGGACCTCCTGACCCCTATCGCCTAAAATTTTTCCGGACTATCAAATACGACCTAAGGAACCATAGTATCCGCCCCGCCATGATCGTTCCTCATTTTTTGCGTTTTTCGGCCAAACAACTAGAATTCCGCGCGATTCCCATATTTTTGTGTGTTATAGCCCACGCCTTCCGAGTGGTCCCGGGACCTCCGGACCCCTATCGCCTAATATTTTTCCGGACTATCAAATAAGACCAAAGGAACCATAGTCACCACCCCAACATGATCGTTCCTCATTTATTGCATTTTTCGGCCAAAAAACTAGAATTCCGCTCGATTACCATATTTTTGTGTGCTATTGCCCACGCCTTCCGAGTGGGCCGGGCTGCCGGTCTCGGATCGCCTAAAAACTTTTCGGGCCATCAATTAATACCTAAGGAACCATAGTCACCGCCTCGCCATGATCGTTCCTCATTTTTTGCATTTTTTGGCCAAAAAACTAGAATTCCGCCCGATTCCCATATTTTTGTGTGCTATCGCCCACGCCTTCCGAGTGGGTCGGGCCCCCGGAGCCGGATCGCCTAAAAATTTTCCGGACTATCAAATACGACCTAAGGAACCATATTCACCGCCCCGCCATGATCGTTCCTAGTCTTTTGTGTTTTTCAGCCAAAAAACTAGAATTTCGCACGATTTCCATATTTTCGTGTGCATTAGCCCACGCCTTCCAAGGGGTCCCGGGAACCCCGAACCCCGATCGCCTAAAAATTTTCCGGGCCATCAAATACGACCTAAGGAACCATAGTAACCACCCCGCCATGATCGTTCCTCATTTTTTGCGTTTTTCGGCCAAACAACTAGAATTCCGCGCGATTCCCGTATTTTTGTGTGTTATAGCCCACGCCTTCCGAGTGGTCCCGGGACCTCCTGACCCCTATCGCCTAAAATTTTTCCGGACTATCAAATACGACCTAAGGAACCATAGTATCCGCCCCGCCATGATCGTTCCTCATTTTTTGCGTTTTTCGGCCAAACAACTAGAATTCCGCGCGATTCCCATATTTTTGTGTGTTATAGCCCACACCTTCCGAGTGGTCCCGGGACCTCCGGACCCCTATCGCCTAAAAATTTTCCGGACTATGAAATATGACCTAAGGAACCATAGTATCCGCCCCGCCATAATCGTTCCTCATTTTTTGCATTTTTCGCCAAACAACTAGAATTCCGCGCGATCCCATATTTTTGTGTGTTATAGCCCACGCCTTCCGAGTGGTCCCGGGACCTCCTGACCCCTATTGCCTAAAATTTTTTTGGACTGTCAAGTACGACCTAAGGAACCATAGTATCCGCCCCGCCATGATCGTTCCTCTTTTTTTGCATTTTTCGGCCAAACAACTAGAATTCCGCGCGATTCCCATATTTTTGTGTGTTATAGCCCACGCCTTCCGAGTGGTCCTGGGACCTCCGGACCCCTATCGCCTAATATTTTTCCGGACTATCAAATAAGACCAAAGGAACCATAGTCACCACCCTGCCAAGATCTTTCCACATTTTTTGCATGTTATTGAAAAAGACCTAGAATTTCGCCCGATTCCCATATTTTCGTGTGCTATACCCACGCATTCTGAGTGGTCCCAAGAGCCGTGGACCCCGATCGCCTAAAATTATTCCGAGCAATCAAATACGACCTAAGGAACCATAGTATCCACCCCGCCATGATCGTTTCTTATTTTTTGCGTTTTTCGGCCAAACAACTAGAATTCCGCGCCATTCCCATATTTTTTTGTGTTATAGCCCACACCTTCCGAGTGGTCCCGGGACCTCAGGACCCTTATCGCCTAAAATTTTTCCGGACTATCAATTACGACCTAAGGAACCATAGTGACCGCCCAGCCATGATCATTCCTCATTTGTTGCGTTTTTCGACTAAAAAACTAGAATTTCGCCCGATTACAATATTTTTGTCTGCTATTGCCCACCCTTCCCAGTGGTTCCGGGACCCCCAGACCCCGATCGCCTAAAATTTTTCCGCGCCGTCAAATATTACCTAAGGAACCATAGTAACCGCCCCGCCATCATCGTTTCTCATTTTTTGCATTTTTCGGCCAAAAAACTAGAATTACGCCCGATTCCCATATTTTCGTATCACGCCTTCCAAGTGGTCCGGGGAGCCGCGGACCCCGATCGCCTAAAATTTTTCCGGACTATCAAATACGACCTAAGGTACCATAGTCACCGCCCCACCATGATCGTTCCAAATGCTTTACATGTTTTTGCCAAAAAACTAGAACTCCGCGCGATTTGCATATTTTCGTGTGCATAGCTTACGCCTTCCGAGTGGTCCCGGGATCCGTGGACCCCGATCGCCTAAAATTTTCCGGGCCATTAAATTCGACCTAAGGAACCATAGTCACCGCACTGCCATGATCGTTCCTCATTTATTGCGTTTTTCGGCCAAAAAACTAGAATTCCGCTCGATTACCATATTTTTGTGTGCTATTGCCCACGCCTTCTGAGTGGGCCAGGCCGCCAGACTCGGATCGCCTAAAATATTTTCGGGCCATCAATTAGGACCTAAAGAACCATAGTCACCGCCTTGCCAAGATCGTTCCTCATTGTTTGCATTTTTTGGCCAAAAAACTAGAATTCCGCCCGATTCCCATATTTTTGTGTGCTGTCGCCCACGCCTTCCGAGTCGGTCAAGCCCCCCGGAGCCGGATCGCCTAAAAATTTTCCGGACTATCAAATACGTCATAAGGAACCATTGTCACCGCCCCGCCATGATCGTTCCTAGTCTTTTGCGTTTTTCAGCCAAAAAACTAGAATTCCGCGCGATTTCCATATTTTCGTGTGCTTTAGCCCACGCCTTCCAAGGGGTCCCGGGAACACCGAACCCCGATCGCCTAAAAATTTTCAGAGCCATCAAATACGACCTAAGGAACCATAGTATCTGCCCCGCCATGATCGTTCCTTTTTTTTTTGCGTTTTTCGGCCAAACAACTAGAATTCCGTGCAATTCCCATATTTTTGTGTGTTATAGCCCATGCCTTCCGAGTGGTCCTGGGACCTCCGGACCCCCATCGCCTAATATTTTTCCGGACTATCAAATAAGACCAAAGGAACCATAGTCACCACCCTGCCAAGATCTTTCCACATTTTTTGCATGTTACTGAAAAAGACCTAGAATTTCGCCCAATTCCCATATTTTCATGTCCTATACCCACGCATTCCGAGTGGTCCCAAGAGATGCGGACCCCGATAGCGTAAAACTTTTCCGAGCAATCAAATACGTCCTAAGGAACCATATTATCCGCCCCGCCATGATCGTTTCTTATTTTTTGTGTTTTTCGGCCAAACAACTAGAATTCTGCGCGATTCCCATATTTTTGTGTGTTATAGCCCACACCTTCCGAGTGGTACCGGGACCTCAAGACCCCTATCGCCTAAAATTTTTCCGGACTATCAAATACGACCTAAGGAACCATAGTCACTGCCCAGCCATGATCATTCCTCATTTGTTGCGCTTTTCGGCCAAAAAACTAGAATTCCACCCGATTACGATATTTTTTTGTGCTATTGCCCACCCTTCCCAGTGGTTCCGGGACCCCCGGAACCCGATCGCCTAAAATTTTTTTGGGCCGTCAAATACGACCTAAGGAACCATAGTAACCGCCCCGCCATCATTGTTTCTCATTTTTTCCAATTTTCGGCCAAAAAAATAGAATTACGCCCGATTCCCATATTTTCGTGTGCTATACCCACGCCTTCCAAGTGGTCTGGGGAGACGCGGACCCCGATCGCCTAAAATTTTTCCAGACTATCAAATACAACCTAAGGTACCATAGTCACCGCCCCAAAATGATCGTTCCAAATGCTTTGCATTTTTTGGCCAAAATACTAGAACTCCGCCCGATATGCATATTTTCGTGTGCTATAGCTTACGCCTTCCGAGTGATCCCGGGAGCCGTGGACCCCGATCGCCTAAAATTTTCCGGGACATTAAATACGACCTAAGGAACCATAGTCACCGCCCTGCCATGAACGTTCCTCATTTATTGCGTTTTTCGGCCAAAAAACTAGAATTTCGCTCGATTACCATATTTTTGTGTGCTATTGCCCACGCCTTCCGAGTGGGCCGGGCCGCCGGACTCGGATCGCCTAAAAATTTTCGGGCCATCAATTAGAACCTAAGGAACCATAGTCACCGCCTCGCCATGATCGTTCCTCATTTTTTGCATTTTTTGGCCAAAAATATAGAATTCCGCCCGATTCCCATATTTTTGTGTGCTATCGCCCACGCCTTCCGAGTGGGTCGGGCCCCCTGAGACGGATCGCCTAAAAATTTTCCAAACTATCAAATACGACCTAAGGAACCATAGTCACCGCCCTGCCATGATCGTTCCTAGTCTTTTGCATTTTTCAGCCAAAAAACTATAATTCCGCGCGATTTCCATATTTTCGTTTACTTTAGCACTCGCCTTCCAAGGGGTCCCGGGAACCCCGAACCCCGATCGCCTAAAAATTTTCCGGGCCATCAAATACGACCTAAGGAACTATAGTATCCGCCCCACCATGATCGTTCCTTTTATTTTTGTGTTTTTCGGCCAAACAACTAGAAGTCCGCGCGATTCCCATATTTTTGTGTGTTATAGCCCATGCCTTCCGAGTGGTCCTGGGACCTCCGGTCCCCAATCGCCTAATATTTTTCCGGACTATCAAATAAGACCAAAGGAACCATAGTCACCACCCTGCCAAGATCTTTCCACATTTTTTGCATGTTACTGAAAAAGACCTAGAATTTTGCCCGATTCCCATATTTTCATGCACTATACCCACGCATTCCGAGTGGTCCCAAGAGATGCGGACCCCGATCGCGTAAAACTTTTCCGAGCAATCAAATACGACCTAAGGAACCATAGTATCCGCCCCGCCATGATCGTTTCTTATTTTTTGCGTTTTTCGGCCAATCAACTAGAATTCCGCGCGATTCCCATATTTTTGTGTGTTATAGCCCACACCTTCCGAGTGATCCCGGGACCTGAGGACCCCTATCGCCTAAAATATTTCCGGACTACCAAATACGACCTAAGGAACCATAGTCACTGCCCAGCCATGATCATTCCTCATTTGTTGCGTTTTTCGGCCAAAAAACTAGAATTCCGCCCGATTACAATATTTTTGTGTGCTATTGCCCACCCTTCCCAGTGGTTCCGGGACCCCCGGACCCCGATCGCCTAAAATTTTTTTGGCCGTCAAATACGACCTAAGGAACCATAGTAACCGCCCCGCCATCATCGTTTCTCATTTTTTGCATTTTTCCGCCAAAAAACTAGAATTACGCCCGATTCCCATATTTTCGTGTGATATACCCACGCCTTCCAAGTGGTCCGGGGAGCTACGGACCCCGATCGCCTAAAATTTTTCCGGACTATCAAATACGACCTAAGGTACCATAGTCACCGCCCCACCATGATCGTTCCAAATGCTTTGCATTTTTTGGCCTAAAAACTAGAACTCCGCGCGATTTGCATATTTTAGTGTGCTAAAGCTTACGCCTTCCGAGTGGTCCCGGGAGCCGTGGACCCCGATCGCCTAAAATTTTCCTGGCCATCAAATACGACCTAAGGAACCATAGTCACCTCCCCGCCATGATCGTTCCTCATTTATTGCGTTTTTCGGCCAAAAAACTAGAATTCCGCTCGATTACCATATTTTTGTGTGCTATCGCCCACGCCTTCCGAGTGGGTCGGGCCCCCGGAGCCGGATCGCCTAAAAATTTTCCGGACTATCAAATACGACCTAAGGAACCATAGTCACCGCCCCGCCATGATCGTTCCTAGTCTTTTGCGTTTTTCAGCCAAAAACTAGAATTCCGCGCGATTTCCATATTTTCGTGTGCTTTAGCCCACGCCTTCAAAGGGGTCCCGGGAACCCTGAATCCCGATCGCCTACAAATTTTCCGGGCCATCAAATACGACCTAAGGAACCATAGTAACCACTCCGCCATGATCGTTCCTCATTTTTTGCGTTTTTCGGCCAAACAACTAGAATTTCGCCCGATTCCCATATTTTCGTGTGCTATACCCACGCATTCCGAGTGGTCCCAAGAGCCGCGGACCCCGATCGCCTAAAATTTTTCCGGAATATCAAATAAGACCTAAGGAACCATAGTCACCGCCCAGCCATGATCGTTCCTAGGTTTTTCCGTTTTTCGGCCAAAAAACTAGAATTCCGCGCGATTCCCATATTTTCGTGTCCTATAGCCCACGCCTTCCAAGTGAACCCGGGAACTCCGGACCCCTATCGCCTAAAATTTTTCCGGACTATCAAATACGACCTAAGGAACCATAGTCACCACCTAGCCATGATCATTCCTCATTTGTTGCGTTTTTCGGCCAAAAACTAGAATTCCGCCCGATTATAATATTTTTGTGTGCAATAGCCCACCCTTCCAAGTGGTTCCGGGACCCCCGGACCCCGATCGCCTAAAAGTTTTTCGGGCAGTCAAATACGACCTAAGGAACCATAGTAACCGCCCCGCCATCATCGTTTCTCATTTTTTGCATTTTTTGGCCAAAAAACTAGAATTATGCCCGATTCCCATATTTTCGTGTGCTATACCCACGCCTTCCAAGTGGTCCAGTGAGTCGCGGACCCCGATCGCCTAAAATTTTTCCGGAATATCAAATACGACCTAAGGTACCATAGTCCCCGCCCCACCATGATCGTTCCAAATGCTTTGCAGTTTTCGGCAAAACAACTAGAACTCCGCGCGATTTGCATATTTTCGTGTGCTATAGCTTACGCCTTCCGAGTGGTCCCGGGAGCCGTGGACCCCGATCGCCTAAAATTTTTCGTGGCCATCAAATACGACCTAAGGAACCATAGTCACCGCCCCGCCATGATCGTTCCTCATTTATTGCCTTTTTGGGCCAAAAAACTAGAATTCCGCTCGATTACCATATTTTTTTGTGCTATTGCCCACGCCTTCCGAGTGGGCCGGGCCGCCGGACTCGGATCGCCTAAACACTTTTCGGGCCATCAATTAGGACCTAAGGAACCATAGTCACCGCCTCGCCATGATCGTTCCTTATTTGTTGCATTTTTTGGCAAAAAATGAGAATTCAGCCCGATTACCATATTTTTGTGTGCTATCGCCCACGCCTTCCGAGTGGGTCAGGCCCCCCGGAGCCGGATCGCCTAAAAATTTTTCGGACTTTCAAATACTACCTAAGGAACCATAGTCACCGCCCCACCATGATCGTTCCTATTCTTTCGCATTTTTCAGCCAAAAAACTAGAATTCCGCGCGATTTCCATATTTTCGTGTGCTTTAGCCCACGCCTTCCAAGGGGTCCCGGGAACCCCGAACCCCGATCGCCTAAAAATTTTCAGGCCATCAAATACGACCTAAGGAACCATAGTCATCGCCCCGCCATGATCGTTCCTCATTTATTGTGTTTTTCGGCCAAAAAACTAGAATTCCGCTCGATTACCATATTTTTGTGTGCTAGCCCACGCCTTCCGAGTGGTCCCGGGACCTCCAGACCCCTATCGCCTAAAATTTTTCCGGACAATCAAATACGACCTAAGGAACCATAGTATCCACCCCGCCATGATCGTTCCTCATTTTTTGCGTTTTTCGGCCAAACAACTAGAATTTCGCGTGATTCCCATATTTTTGTGTGTTATAGCCCACGCCTTCCGAGTGGTCCCGGGACCTCCGGACCCCTATCGCCTAATATTTTTCCGGACTATCAAATAAGACCAATGGAACCATAGTCACCGCCCTGCCAAGAGCTTTCCACATTTTTTGCATGTTACTGAATAAGACTTAGAATTACGCCCGATTCCCATATTTTAGTGTGCTATACCTACGCATTTCGAGTGGTCCCAAGAGCCGCGGACCACGATCGCCTAAAATTTATCCGGGCAATCAAATACGACCTAAGGAACCATAGTATCCGCCCCGCCATGATCGTTCCTTATTTTTTGCGTTTTTCGGCCAAACAACTAGAATTCCGCGCGATTCCCATATTTTCCTGTGCTATAGCCCACGCCTTCCGAGTGGGCCATGCCCCCGGCACTCGGACCACCTAAAAAGTTTTTGGGCCATCAAATAAGACCTAAGGAACCATATTCACCTTCCCGCCATGATCGTTTCTCATTTTTTTGCATTTTTCGGCCAAACAACTAGAATTCCGCCCGATTCCCATATTTTCGTGTGCTATACCCACGCCTTACAAGTGGTCCCGGGTCTCCGGACCCCTATCGCCTAAAATTTTTCCGGACTATCAAATAAGACCTAAGGAACCATAGTCACCGCCTAGCCATGATCGTTCCTTATTTTTTGCGTTTTTCGGCGAAACAACTAGAATTCCGCGCGATTCCCATATTTTCGTGTCCTATAGCCCACACCTTCCAAGTGAACCCGGGAACTCTGGACCCCTATCTCCTAAAATTTTTCCGGACTATCAAATACGACCTAAGGAACCATAGTCACCGCCCAGCCATGATCATTCCTCATTTGTTGCATTTTTCGGCCAAAAAAATAGAATTCCGCCCCGATTACAATACGACCTAAGGTACCATAGTCCATGCCCCACCATGATCGTTCCAAATGCTTTGCATTTTTCGGCCAAAAAACTAGAACTCCGCGCGATTTGCATATTTTCGTGTGCTATAGCTTATGCCTTGCGAGTGGTCCCGGGAGCCGTGGACCCCGATCACCTAAAATTTTTCCGGGCCATCAAATACGACCTAAGGAACCATAGTAACCGCCCCGCCATCATCGTTTCTCATTTTTTGCATTTTTCGGCCAAAAAACTAGAATTACGCCCAATTCCCATATTTTTGTGTGCTATACCCACGCCTTCCAAGTGGTCCGGGAAGCCGCGGACCCCGATCGCCTAAAATTTTTCCGGACTATCAAATACGACCTAAAGGTACCATAGTCACCGCCCCACCATGATCGTTCCAAATGCTTTGCATTTTTCAGCCAAAAAACTAGAACTCCGCGCGATTTGCATATTTTCGTGTGCTATAGCTTACGCCTTCCGAGTGGTCCCGGGAGCCGTGGACCCCGATCGACTAAAATTTTCCGGGAAATCAAATACGACCTAAGGAACCATAGTCACCGCCTCGCGGTGATCGTTCCTCATTTTTTGCATTTTTTGGCCAAAAAACTAGAATTCCGCCCGATTCTCATATTTTTGTGTGCTATCGCCCACGCCTTCCGAGTGGGTCGGGCCCCCTAGAGCCGGATCGCCTAAAAATTTTCCGGACTATCAAATACGACCTAAGGAACCATAGTCACCACCACGCCATGATCGTTCCTAGTCTTTTGCGTTTTTCAGCCAAAAAACTAGAATTCCGCGCGATTTCCAAATTTTCGTGTGCTTTAGCCCACGCCTTCCAAGGGGTCCCGGGAACCCCGAACCCCGATCGCCTAAAACTTTTTCGGGCCGTCAAATACGACCTAAGGAACCATAGTAACCACCTCACCATTATCGTTCCTCATTTTTTGCATTTTTCGTCCAAACAACTAGAATTCCGCGCGATTCCCATATTTTTGTGTGTTATAGCCCACGCCTTCCGAGTGGTCCCGGGACCTCCTGACCCCTATCGCCTAAAATTTTTCCGGACTATCAAATACGACCTAAGGAACCATAGTATCCGCCCCGCCATGATCGTTCCTCATTTTTTGCATTTCTCGGCCAAACAACTAGAATTCCGCGCGATTCCCATATTTTTGTGTGTTATAGCCCATGCCTTCCGAGTGGTCCCGGGACCTCCGGACCCCTATCGCCTAATATTTTTCCGGACTATCAAATAAGACCAAAGGAACCATAGTCACCGCCCTGCCAAGATCTTTCCATATTTTTTGCATGTTACTGAAAAAGACCTAGAATTTCACCCGATTACCATATTTTCGTGTGCTATACCCACGCATTCCGAGTGGTCCCAAGAGCCGCGGACCCCGATCGCCTAAAATTTTTCCGGGCAATTAAATATGACCTAAGGAACCATAGTATCCGCCCCGCCATGATCGTTCCTTATATTTTGCGTTTTTCGGCCAAACCACTAGGATTCCCAGCGATTCCCATATTTTCGTGTGCTATAGCCCACGCCTTCCGAGTGGGCCGTGCCCCCCGCACTCGGATCACCTAAAAAATTTTCCGGAATATCAAATAAGACCTAAGGAACCATAGTAACCTTCCCGCCATGATCGTTTCTCATTTTTTTCATTTTTCGGCTAAACAACTAGAATTTCGCCCGATTCCCATATTTTTGTGTGCTATACCCTCGCCTTACAAGTGGTCCCAGGTCTCCGGACACCTATCGCCTAAAATTTTTCCGGACTATCAAATAAAACCTAAGGAACCATAGTCACCGCCGAGCCATGATCGTTCCTTAGTTTTTGCGTTTTTCGGCCAAACAACTAGAATTCCGCGCGATTCCCATATTTTTGTGTGTTATAGCCCACACCTTCCGAGTGGTCCCGGGACCTTAGGACCCCTATCGCCTAAAATTTTTCCGGACAATCAAATACGACCTAAGGAACCATAGTCACCGCCCAGCCATGATCATTCCTCATTTGTTGCATTTTTCGGCCAAAAAACTAGAATTCTGCCCGATTACAATATTTTTGTGTGCTATTGCCCACCCTTCCCAGTGGTTCCGGGACCCCCGGACCCCGATCGCCTAAATTTTTTCCGGGCTGTCAAATACGACCTAAGGAACCATAGTAACCGCCACACCATCATCGTTTCTCATTTTTTGCATTTTTCGGCCAAAAAACTAGAATTACGCCCGATTCCCATATTTTCGTGTGCTATACCCACGCCCTCCAAGTGGTCCGGGAAGCCGCGGACCCCGATCGCCTAAAATTTTTCCGTACTATCATATACGACCTAAGGTACCAATGTCACCGCCCCATCATGATCGTTCCAAATGCTTTGCATTTTTCGGCCAAAAAACTAGAACTCCGCGCGATTAGCATATTTTAGTGTGCTATAGCTTACACCTTCCGAGTGGTCCCGGGAGCCATGGACCCCGATCGCCAAAAATTTTCCGGGCCATCAAATACGACCTAAGGAACCATAGTCACCGCCCCGCCATTATCGTTCCTCATTTATTGCGTTTTTTGGCCAAAAAACTAGAATTCCGCTCGATTACCATATTTTTGTGTGCTATTGCCCACACCTTCCGAGTGGGCCGGGCCGCCGGACTCGGATCGCCTAAAAATTTTCGGGCAGTCAATTAGGACCTAAGGAACCATAGTAACCACCCCGCCATGATCGTTCGTCATTTTTTGTGTTTTTCGGCCAAACAACTAGAATTCCGCGTGATTCCCATATTTTTGTGTGTTATAGCCCACGCCTTCCGAGTGGTCCTGGGACCTCCTGACCCCTATCGCCTAAAAATTTTCCGGACTCTCAAATACGACCTAAGAAACCATAGTATCCACCCCGCCATGATCGTTTCTCATTTTTTGCATTTTTCGGGCAAACAACTAGAATTCCGCCCGATTCCCATATTTTCGTGTGTTATACCCACGCCTTACAAGTGGATCCGGGTCTCCAGACCCCTATCGCCTAAAACTTTTCCGGACTATCAAATAATACCTAAGGAACCATAGTCACCGCCCAGCCATGATCGTTCCTTATTTTTTGCGTTTTTTGGCCAAACAACTAGAATTCCGCGCGATTCCCTTATTTTTGTGTGTTATAGCCCACACCTTCCGAGTGGTCCCGGGACCTCAGGACCCCTATCGCCTAAAATTTTTCCGGACTATCAAATACGACCTAAGGAACCATAGTCACCGCCCAGCCATGATCATTCCTCTTTTGTTGCGTTTTTCGGCCAAAAAACTAGAATTCCGCCCGATTACAATATTTTTGTGTGCTATTGCCCACCCTTCCCAGTGGTTCCGGGACCCCCGGACCCCAATCGCCTAAAATTTTTCTGGGCTGTCAAATACGACCTAAGGAACCATAGTTACCGCCCCGCCATCATCGTTTCTCATTTTTTGCATTTTTCGGCCAAAAAACTAGAATTACGCCCGATTCCCATATTATCGTGTGCTATACCCACGCCTTCCAAGTGGTCCGGGGAACCGCGGACCCCGATCGCCTAAAAATTTTTCGGACTATCAAATACGACCTAAGGTACCATAGTCATCGCCCCACCATGATCGTTCCAAATGCTTTGCATTTTTCGGCCAAAAAACTAGAACTCCGCGCGATTTGCATATTTTCGTGTGCTATAGCTTACGCCTTCCGAGTGGTCCCGGGAGCCATGGACCCCGATCGCCTAAAATTTTTCGGGCCATCAAATACGACCTAAGGAACCATAGTCACCGCCTCGCCAAGATCGTTCCCCATTTATTGCGTTTTTCGGCCAAAAAACTAGAATTCCGCTCGATTACCATATTTTTATGTGCTATTGCCCACGCCTTCCGAGTGGGCCGGGCCGCCGGACTCGGATCGCCTAAAAAGTTTTTAGGCCATCAATTAGGACCTAAGGAACCATAGTCACTGCCTCGCCATAATCGTTACTCATTTTTTGCATTTTTTGGCCAAACAACTAGAATTCTGCCCGATTCTCATATTTTTGTGTGCTATCGCCCATGCCTTCCGAGTGGGTCGGGCCCCCGGAGCCGGATCGCCTAAAAATTTTCCGGACTATCAAATACGACCTAAGGAACCATAGTCATCGCCCAGCCATGATCATTCCTCATTTGTTGCGTTTTTCGGCCAAAAACTAGAATTCCGCCCGATTACATATTTTTGTGTGCTATTGCCCACCCTTCCCAGTGGTTCCGGGACCCCCGGATCCCGATCGCCTAAAATTTTTTCGGGCCGTCAAATACGACCTAAGGAACCATAGTAACCGCCCCGCCATCATCGTTTCTCATTTTTTGCATTTTTTGGCCAAAAAACTAGAATTACGCCCGATTCCCATATTTTCGTGTGCTATACCCACGCCTTCCAAGTGGTCCGGGGAGCCGCAGACTCCGATCGCCTAACATTTTTCCGTACTATCAAATACGACCTAAGGTACCATAGTCACCGCCCCACCATGATCATTCCAAATGCTTTGCATTTTTCGGCCAAAAAACTAGAATTCCGCGCGATTTGCATATTTTCGTGTGCTATGGCTTACGCCTTCTGAGTGGTCCCGGGAGTCGTGGACCCCGATCTCCTAAAATTTTCCGGGTCATCAAATACGACCTAAAGAACTATAGTCACCGCCCCGCTATGATCGTTCCTCATTTATTGCGTTTTCCGGCCAAAAAACTAGAATTTTGCTCGATTACCATATTTTTTTGTGCTATTGCCCACGCCTTCCGAGTGGGCCGGGCCGCCAGACTCGGATCGCCTAAAAAAATTTCGGGCCATCAATTAAGACCTAAGGAACCATAGTCATCGCCTCGCCATGTTCGTTCCTCACTTTTTGTAAATTTTGGCCATAAAACGAGAATTCCGCCTGATTCCCATATTTTTCCGGACTATCAAATATGACCTAAGGAACCATAGTCACCGCCCCGCCATGATCGTTCCTAGTCTTTTGCGTTTTTCAGCCAAAAAACTAGAATTCCGTGCGATTTCCATATTTTCGTGTGCTTTAGACCACGCCTTTAAAGGGGTGCCGGGAAGCCCGAACCCCGATCACCTAAAAATTTTCCGGGCCATCAAATACGACCTAAGGAACCATAGTAACCACCCCGCCATGATCGTTCCTCATGTTTTGCGTTTTTCGGCCAAACAACTAGAATTTCGCCCGATTCCCATATTTTCGTGTGCTATACCCACGCATTCCGAGTGGTCCCAAGAGCCGCGGACCCCGATCGCCTAAAATTTTTCCGGACTATCAAATAAGTCCTAAGGAACCATAGTCACCGCCCAGCCATGATCGTTCCTAGTTTTTCCGTTTTTCGGCCAAAAAACTAGAATTCCGCTCGATTCCCATATTTTCGTGTCCTATAGCCCACGCCTTCTAAGTGAACCCGGGAACTCCGGACCCCTATCGCCTAAAATTTTTACGGACTATCAAATACGACCTAGGGAACCATAGTCACCGCCCAGCCATGATCATTCCTCATTTGTTGCGTGTTTCGGCCAAAAAACTAGAATTCCGCCCGATTACAATATTTTTGTGTGCTATTTCCCACCCTTCCAAGTGGTTCCGGGACCCCCGGACCCCGATCGCCTAAAAATTTTCCGGGCCATCAAATACGACCAAAGGAACCATAGTAACCGCCCCGCGATCATCGTTTCTCATTTTTTGCATTTTTCGGCAAAAAAACTAGAATTACACCCGATTCCCATATTTTCGTGTGCTATACCCACGACTTCCCAGTGGTCCGGGGAGCCGCGGACCCCGATCGCCTAAAATTTTTCCGGACTATCAAATACGACCTAAGGTACCATAGTCACCGCCCCACCATGATCGTTCCAAATGCTTTGCATTTTTCGGCCAAAAAACTGGAACTCCGCGCGATTTGCATATTTTCGTGTGCAATAGCTTACGCATTCCGAGTGGTCCCGGGAGCCGTGGACCCCGATTGCCTAAAATTTTCTGGTCCATCCAATACGACCTAAGGAACCATAGTCATCGCCCCGCCATGATCGTTCCTCATTTATTGTGTTTTTCGGCCAAAAAACTAGAATTACGCTCGATTACCATATTTTTGTGTGCTAGCCCATGCCTTCCGAGTGGGCCGGGCCGCCGGACTCGGATCACCTGAAAAATTTTTGGGCCATCAATTAGGACCTAAGGAACCATAGTCACTGCCTCGCCATGATCATTCCTCATTTTTTGCATTTTTTGGCCAAAACAATAGAATTCCACCTGATTCCCATATTTTTGTATGCTATCGCCCACGCCTTCCGAGTGGGTCAGGCCCCCCGGAGCCGGATCCCCTAAAAATTTTCCGGACTATCAAATACGACCTAAGGAACCATAGTCACCGCCCCGCCATGATCGTTCCTAGTCTTTTGCATTTTTCAGCCAAAAAACTAGAATTCCGCGCGATTTCCATATTTTCGTGTGCTTTAGCCCACGCCTTCCGAGTGGTCCCGGGACCTCCCGAACCCCGATCGCCTAAAAATTTTCGGGCCATCAAATACGACCTAAGGAACCATAGTAACCACCCTGCCATGATCGTTCCTCATTTTTTGCGTTTTTCGGCCAAACAACTAGAATTCCGCGCGATTCCAATATTTTTGTATGTTATAGCCCACGCCTTCCGAGTGGTCCCGGGACCTCCTGACCCCTATCGCCTAAAATTTTTCTGGACTATCAAATACAACCTAAGGAACCATAGTCACTGCCCCGCCATGATCGTTCCTCATTTATTGCATTTTTCGGCCAAAAAACTAGAATTCCGCTCGATTACCATATTTTTGTGTGCTATTGCCCACGCCTTCCGAGTGGGCCGGGCTGCCGGACTCAGATCGCCTAAAAAATTTTCGGGCCATCAATTAGGACCTAAGGAACCATAGTCACCGCCTCGCCATGATCGTTCCTCATTTTTTGCATTTTTGGCCAAAAAACTAGAATTCCGCCCGATTCCCATATTTTTGTGTGCTATCGCCCACGCCTTCCGAGTGGGTCGGGCCCCCCGGAGCCGGATCGCCTAAAAATTTTCCGGACTATCAAATACGACCTAAGGAACCATAGTCATCGCCCCGCCTTCCGAGTGGTCCCGGGACCTCCGGACCCCTATCGCCAATTATTTTTTCGGACTATCAAATAAGACCAAAGGAACCATAGTCACCGCCCTGCCAAGATCTTTCCACATTTTTTGCATGTTACTGAAAAAAAACTAGAATTCCGCTCGATTACCATATTTTTGTGTGCTATCGCCCACGCCTTCCGAGTGGGCCCAAGAGCCGCGGACCCCGATCGCCTAAAATTTTTTCGGACTATCAAATAAGTCATAAGGAACCATAGTCACCGCCCAGCCATGATCGTTCCTAGTTTTTTCCGTTTTTCGCTCAAAAAACTAGAATTCCGCTCGAGTCCCATATTTTCGTGTCCTATAGCCCACGCCTTTCAAGTGAACCCGGGATCTCCGGACCCCTATCACCTAAAATTTTTCCGAACTATCAAATACGACCTAAGGAACCATAGTCACCGCCCAGCCATGATCATTCCTCATTTGTTGTGTGTTTCGGCCAAAAAACTAGAATTCCGCCCGATTACAATATTTTTGTGTGCTATTGCCCACCCTTCCAAGTAGTTCCGGGACCCCCGGACCCCGATCGACTAAAATTTTTCCGGGCCGTCAAATACGACCTAAGGAACCATAGTAACCGCACTGCCATCATCGTTTCTCATTTTTTGCATTTTTTGACCAAAAAACTAGAATTACGCCCGATTCCCATATTTTCGTGTGCTATACCCACGCCTTCCAAGTGGTCAGGGGAGCCGCATACCCCGATCGCCTAAAATTTTTCCGGACTATCAAATACGACCTAAGGTACCATAGTCACCGCCCCACCATGATCTTTCCAAATGCTTTGCATTTTTCGGCCAAAAAACTAGAACTCCGCGCGATTTGCATATTTTCGTGTGCTATAGCTTACGCCTTCCGAGTGGTCCCGGGAGTCGTGGACCCCGATCGCCTAAAATTTTCCGGGCCATCAAATATGACCTAAGGAACCATAGTCACCGCCTCGCCATGATCGTTCCTCATTTTTTGCATTTTTTGGCCAAAAAACTAGAATTCCGCCCGATTCCCATATTTTTGTGTACGCGCCCACGCCTTCCGAGTGGGTCGGGCTCCCCGGAGCCGGATCGCCTAAAAATTTTCCGGACTATCAAATACGACCTAAGGAACCATAGTCACCGCCCCGCCATGATCATTCCTAGTCTTTTGCGTTTTTCGGCCAAAAAACTAGAATTCCGCGCGATTCCATATTTTCGTGTGCTTTAGCCCACGCCTTCCGAGGGGTCCCGGGACCACCGGACCCCGATCGCCTAAAAATTTTCCGGACTATCAAATACGAACTAAGGAACCATAGTCACCGCCCAGCCATGATCACTCCTCATTTGTTGCGTTTTTCGGCCAAAAAACTAGAATTCCGCCCGATTACAATATTTTTGTGTGTTATTGCCTACCCTTCCAAGTGGTTTCGGGACGCCCGGACCCCGATTGCCTAAAATTTTTCCGGGCTGTCAACTACGACCTAAGGAACCATAGTAACCACCCCGCGATCATCGTTTCTCATTTTTTGCATTTTTCGGTCAGAAAACTAGAAGTACACCCGATTCCCATATTTTCGTGTGCTATACCCACGCCTTCCAAGTGGTCCGGGGAGCCGCGGACCCCGATCGACTAAAACTTTTCCGGACTATCAAATACGACCTAAGGAACCATAGTCACCGCCCCGCGATGATCATTCCTAGTCTTTTGCGTTTTTTGGCCAAACAACTAGAATTCCGCGCGATTCCATATTTTCGTGTGCTTTAGCCCACGCCTTCCGAGGGGTCCCGGGACCACCGGACCCCGATCGCCTAAAAATTTTCCGGACTATCAAATATGACCTAAGGAACCATAGTATCCGCCCCGCCATGATCGTTCCTCATTTTTTGCATTTTTCGGCCAAACAACTAGAATTTTGCTCGATTCCCATATTTTCGTGTGCTATACCCACACATTCCGAGTGGTCCCAAGAGACGCGGACCCCGATAGCCTAAAATTTTTCCGGACTATCAAATAAGACCTAAGGAACCATAGTCACTGCCCAGCCATGATCGTTCCTAGTTTTTTCCGTTTTTGGCCAAAAAACTAGAATTCCGCGCGATTCCCATATTTTCGTGTCCTATAGCCCACGCCTTCAAAGTGAACCCGGGAACTCCGGACCCCTATCGCCTAAAAATTTTCCGGACTATCAAATACGACCTAAGGAACCATAGTCACCGCCCAGCCATGATCATTCCTCATTTGTTGCGTTTTTCGGCCAAAAAACTAGAATTCCGCCCGATTACAATATTTTTGTGTGCTATTGCCCACCCTTCCAAGTGGTTCCGGGACCCCCGGACCCCGATCGCCTAAAATTTTTCCGGGCTGTCAAATACGACCTAAGGAACCATAGTAACCGCTCCGCCATCATCGTTTCTCATTTTTTGCATTTTTCGGCCAAAAAACTAGAATTACGCCCGATTCCCATATTTTCGTGTGCTATACCCACGCCTTCCAAGTGGTCCGGGGAGCCGCGGACCCCGATCGCCTAAAATTTTTTCGGACTATCAAATACGACCTAAGGTACCATAGTCACCGCCCCACCATGATCGTTCCAAATGCTTTGCATTTTTCGGCCAAAAAACTAGAACTCCGCGCGATTTGCATATTTTCGTGTGCTATAGCTTACGCCTTCCGAGTGGTCCCGGGAGCCGAGGACCCCGATCGCCTAAAATTTTTCCGGCCATCAAATACGACCTAAGGAACCATAGTCACCGCCCCGCCATGATCGTTCCTCATTTATTGCATTTTTCAGCCAAAAAGCTAGAATTCCGCTCGATTACCATATTTTTGTGTGCCCCACGCCTTCCGAGTGGGCCGAGCCACCGGACTCGGATCGCCTAAAAATATTTCGGGCCATCAATTAGGACCTAAGGAACCATAGTCACCGCCTCGCCATGATCGTTCCTCATTTTTTGCATTTTTGGCCAAAAAACTAGAATTCTGCCCGATTCACATACTTTTTGTGTGGTATCGCCTACGCCTTCCGAGTGGGTCGGGCCCCCCGGAGCCGGATTGCCTAAAAATTTTTCGGACTATCAAATACGACCTAAGGAACCATAGTCACTGCCCCGCCATGATCATTCCTAGTCTTTTGCGTTTTTCGGCCAAAAAACTAGAATTCCGCGCGATTCCCATATTTTCGTGTCCTATAGCCCACGCCTTCCAAGTGAACCCGGGAACTCCGGACCCCTATCGCCTAAAATTTTTCCGGACTATCAAATACGACCTAAGGAACCATAGTCACCGCCCAGCCATGATCATTCCTCATTTGTTGCGTTTTTCGGCCAAAAAACTAGAATTCCGCCCGATTACAATATTTTTGTGTGCTATTGCCCACCCTTCCAAGTGGTTCCGGGACCCCCGGACCCCGATCGCCTAAAATTTTTCCGGGCCGTCAAATACGACCTAAGGAACCATAGTAACCGCCCCGCCATCATCGTTTCTCATTTTTTGCATTTTTCGGCCAAAAAACTAGAATTACGCCCGATTCCCATATTTTCGTGTGCTATACCCACGCCTTCCAAGTGGTCCGGGGAGCCGCGGACCCCGATCGCCTAAAATTTTTCCGGACTATCAAATACGACCTAAGGTACCATAGTCACCGCCCCACCATGATCGTTCCAAATGCTTTGCATTTTTCGGCCAAAAAACTAGAACTCCGCGCGAGTTGCATATTTTCGTGTGCTATTGCTTACGCCTTCCGAGTGGTCCCGGGAGCCGAGGACCCCGATCGCCTAAAATTTTCCGGGCCATCAAATACGACCTAAGGAACCATAGTCACCACCCCGCCATTATCGTTCCTCATTTATTGCGTTTTTCAGCCAAAAACCTATAATTCCGCTCGATTACCATATTTTTGTGTGCCCCACGTCTTCCGAGTGGGCCGGGCCACCGGACTCGGATCGCCTAAAAATATTTCGGGCCATCAATTAGGACCTAAGGAACCATCGTCACCGCCTCGCCATGATCGTTCCTCATTTTTTGCATTTTTGGCCAAAAAACTAGAATTCCGCACGATTCACATATTTTTTGTGTGCTATCGCCCACGCCTTCCGAGTGGGTCGGGCCCCCCGGAGCCGGATCGCCTAAAAATTTTTCGGACTATCAAATACGACCTAAGGAACCATAGTCACCGCCCCGCCATGATCATTCCTAGTCTTTTGCGTTTTTCAGCCAAAAAACTAGAATTCCGCGTGATTTCCATATTTTCGTGTCCTATAGCCCACGCCTTCAAAGTGAACCCGGGAACTCCGGACCCCTATCGCATAAAAATTTTCCGGACAATCAAATACGACCTAAGGAACCATAGTCACCGCCCAGCCATGATCATTCCTCATTTTTTGTGTTTTTCGGCCAAAAAACTAGAATTTCGCCCGATTACAATATTTTTGTGTGCTATTGCCCACCCTTCCAAGTGGTTCCGGGACCCCGGACCCCGATCGACTAAAATATTTCCGGGCTGTCAAATACGTCCCAAGGAACCATAGTAACCGCCCTGCCATCATCGTTTCTCATTTTTTACATTTTTCGGCCAAAAAACTAGAATTACGCCCGATTCCCATATTTTCGTGTGCTATACCCACGCCTTCCAAGTGGTCCGGGGAGCCGCGGACCCCGATCGCCTAAAATTTTTCTGGACTATCAAATACGACCTAAGGTACCATAGTCACCGCCCCACCATGATCGTTCCAAATGCTTTGCATTTTTCGGCCAAAAAACTAGAACTCCGCGCGATTTGCATATTTTAGTGTGCTATAGCTTACGCCTTCCGAGTGGGTCGGGCCCCCCGGAGCCGGATCGCCTAAAAATTTTCCGGACTATCAAATAAGACCTAAGGGACCATAGTCACCTCCCAGCCATGATCGTTCCTAGTCTTTTGCGTTTTTCAGCCAAAAAACTAGAAATCCGCGTGATTTCCATATTTTCATGTGCTTTAGCCCACGCCTTCCAAGGGGTCCCGGGAACCCCAAACCCCGATCGCCTAAAAAATTTCCGGGCCATCAAATACGACCTAAGGAACCATAGTAACCACCCCGCCATGATCGTTCCTCATTTTTTGCATTTTTTGGCCAAACAACTAGGATTCCGCGCGATTCCCATATTTTTGTGTGCTATAGCCCACGCCTTCCGAGTGTACCCGGGACCTCCTGACCCCTATCGCCTAAAATTTTTCCGGACTATGAAATACGACCTAAGGAACCATAGTATCCGCCCCGCCATGATCGTTCCTCATTTTTTGCGTTTTTCGGCCAAACAACTAGAATTCCGCGCGATTCCCATATTTTTGTGTGTTATAGCCCACGCCTTCCGAGTGGTCCCGGGACCTCCGGACCCCTAACGCCTAATATTTTTCCGGACTATCAAATAAGACCAAAGGAACCATAGTCACCGCCCTGCCAAGATCTTTCCACATTTTTTGCATGTTACTGAAAAAGACCTAGAATTTCGCCCGATTCCCATATTTTCTTGTGCTATACCCACGCATTCCGAGTGGTCCCAAGAGCCGCGGACACCGATCGCCTAAAATTTTTCCGGACTATCAAATATGACCTAAGGAACCATAGTATCCGCCCCGCCATGATCGTTCCTCATTTTTTGCGTTTTTCGGCCAAACAACTAGAATTCCGCGCGATCCCATATTTTTGTGTGTTATAGCCCACGCCTTCCGAGGGGTCCCGGGACCTCCGGACCCCGATCGCCTAAAAAAATTCCGGACTATCAAATACGACCTAAGGAACCATAGTATCCGCCCCGCCATAATCGTTCCTCATTTTTTGCGTTTTTCGGCCAAACAACTAGAATTTTGCCTGATTCCCATATTTTCGTGTGCTATACCCACGCATTCCGAGTAGTCCTAAGTGACGCGGACCCCTATCGCCAAAAATTTTTCCTGACGATCAAATCAGACCAAAGGAACCATAGTCACCGCCCAGCTAAGATCGTTCCTAGTTTGTTCTGTTTTTCGGCCAAAAAACTAGAATTCCGCGCTAGTCCCATATTTTCGTGTCCTATAGCCCACGCCTTCCAAGTGAACCCGGGAACTCCGGACCCCTATCGCCTACAATTTTTCCGGACTATCAAATACGACCTAAGGAACCATAGTCACCGCCCAGCCATGGTCATTCCTCATTTGTTGCGTTTTTCGGCCAAACAACTAGAATTCCGCCCGATTACAATATTTTTGGGTGCTATTGCCCACCCTTCCAAGTGGTTCCGGGAACCCCGGACCCCGATCGACTAAAATTTTTCGGGGCCGTCAAATACGACCTAAGGAACCATAGTAACCGCCCTGCCATCATCGTTTCTCATTTTTTGCATTTTTTGGCCAAAAAACTAGAATTACGCCCGATTCCCATATTTTCGTGTGCTATACCCACGCCTTCCAAGTGGTCCGGGGAGCCGCGGACCCCGATCGCCTAAAATTTTTCTGGACTATCAAATACGACCTAAGGTACCATAGTCACTGCCCCACCATGATCGTTCCAAATGCTTTGCATTTTTCGGCCAAAAAACTAGAACTCCGCGCGATTTGCATATTTTCGTGTGCTATAGCTTACGCCTTCCGAATGGTCCCGGGAGCCAAGGACCCCGATCGCCTAAAATTTTTGGGCCATCAAATACGATCTAAGGAACCATAGTCACCGCCCCGCCATGTTCGTTCCTCATTTATTGCTTTTTTCTGCCAAAAAAATAGAATTCCGCTCGATTACCATATTTTTGTGTGCCCCACGCCTTCCGAGTGGGCCGGGCCGCCGGACTCGGATCGCCTAAAAATTTTTTGGGCCATCAATTAGGACCTAAGGAACCATAGTCACCGCCCCACCATGTTCATTCCTAGTCTTTTGCGTTTTTCAGCCAAAAAACTAGAATTCCGCACGATTTCCATATTTTCGTGTGCTTTAACCCACGCCTTCAAAGGGGTCCCGGAAACCCCGAACCCCGATCGTCTAAAACTTTTTCGGGCCATCAAATACGACCTAAGGAACCATAGTAACCACCCCGCCATGATTGTTCCTCATTTTTTGCGTTTTTCGGCCAAACATCTAGAATTTCGCCCGATTCCCATATTTTCGTGTACTATACCCACGCATTCCGAGTGGTCCCAAGAGCCGCGGACCCCGATCGCCTAAAATTTTTCCGTACTATCAAATAAGACCTAAGGAACCATAGTCACCGCCCAGCCATGATCGTTCCTAGTTTTTTCCGTTTTTCGGCCAAAAAACTAGAATTCCGCGCGATTCCCATATTTTCGTGTCCTATAGCCCACGCCTCCCAAGTGAATCCGGGAACTCCGGACCCCTAACGCCTAAAATTTTTACGGACTATCAAATACGACCTAAGGAACCATAGTCACCGCCCAGCCATGATCACTCCTCATTTGTTGCGTTTTTCGGCCAAAAAGCTAGAATTCCGCCCGATTACAATATTTGTGTGTTATTGCCCACCCTTCCAAGTGGTTTCGGGACCCCCGGACCCCGATCGCCTAAAATTTTTCCGGGCTGTCAACTACGACCTAAGGAACCATAGTAACCGCCTTGCGATCATCGTTTCTTATTTTTTGCATTTTTCGGTAAAAAAACTAGAATTACGCCCGATTCCCATATTTTCGTGTGCTATACCCACGCCTTCCAAGTGGTCCGGGGAGCCGCGGACCCCGATCGACTAAAACTTTTCCGGACTATCAAATACGACCTAAGGAACCATAGTCACTGCCCCGCCATGATCATTCCTTGTCTTTTGCGTTTTTTGGCCAAACAACTAGAATTCCGCACGATTCCATACTTTCGTGTGCTTTAGCCCACGCCTTCCGAGGGGTCCCGGGACCACCGGACCCTGATCGCCTAAAAATTTTCCGGACTATCAAATATGACCTAAGGAACCATAGTATCCGCCCCGCCATGATCGTTCCTCATTTTTTGCATATTTCGGCCAAACAACTAGAATTTCGCTCGATTCCCATATTTTCGTGTGCTATACCCACGCATTCCGAGTGGTCCCAAGAGACGCGGACCCCGATAGCCTAAAATTTTTCCGGACTATCAAATAAGACCTAAGGAACCATAGTCACCGCCCAGCCATGATCGTTCCTAGTTTTTTCCGTTTTTGGCCCAAAAACTAGAATTCCGCGCGATTCCCATATTTTCGTGTCCTATAGCCCACGCCTTCAAAGTGAACACGGGAACTCCGGACCCCTATCGCCTAAAAATTTTCCGAACTATCAAATACGACCTAAGGAACCATAGTCACCGCCCAGCCATGATCATTCCTCATTTGTTGCGTTTTTCGGCCAAAAAACTAGAATTCCGACCGATTACAATATTTTTGTGTGCTATTGCCCACCCTTCCAAGTGGTTCCGGGACCCCCGGCCCCGATCGACTAAAATATTTCCGGGCCGTCAAATACGTCCTAAGGAACCATAGTAACCTCCCCGCCATCATCGTTTCTCATTTTTTGCATTTTTCGGCCAAAAAACTAGAATTACGCCCGATTCCCATATTTTCGTGTGCTATACCCACGCCTTCCAAGTGGTCTGGGAGCCGCGGACCCCGATCGCCTAAAATTTTTCCGGACTATCAAATACGACCTAAGGTACCATAGTCACCGCCCCACCATGATCGTTCCAAATGCTTTGCATTTTTCAGCCAAAAAACTAGAACTCCGCGCGAGTTGCATATTTTCGTGTGCTATTGCTTACGCCTTCCGAGTGGTCCCGGGAGCCGAGGACCCCGATCACCTGAAATTTTCCGGGCAATCAAATACGACATAAGGAACCATAGTCACCGCCCCGCCATGATCGTTCCTCATTTATTGCATTTTTCAGCCAAAAAGCTAGAATTCCGCTCGATTACCATATTTTGTGTGTCCCACGCCTTCCCAGTGGGCCGGGCCACCGGACCCGGATCGCCTAAAAATATTTCAGGCCATCAATTAGGACCTTAGGAACCATAGTCACCGCCTCGCCATGATCGTTCCTCATTTTTTGCATTTTTGGCCAAAAAACTAGAATTTCGCCCGATTCACATATTTTTTGTGTGCTATCGCCCACGCCTTCCGAGTGGGTCGGGCCCCCCGGAGCCGGATCGCCTAAAAATTTTCAAGACTATCAAATAAGACCTAAGGGACCATAGTCACCGCCCAGCCATGATCGTTCCTAGTCTTTTGCGTTTTTCAGCCAAAAAACTAGAATTCCGCGTGATTTCCATATTTTCGTGTCCTATAGCCCACGCCTTCAAAGTGAACCCGGGAACTCCGGACCCCTATCGCCTAAAAATTTTCCGGACTATCAAATATGACCTAAGGAACCATAGTCACCGCCCAGCCATGATCATTCCTCATTTTTTCCATTTTTCGGCCAAAAAACTAGAATTCCGCCCGATTACAATATTTTTGTGTGCGATTGCCCACCCTTCCAAGTGGTTCCGAGACCCCCGGACCCCGATCGACTAAAATATTTCCGGGCTGTCAAATACGTCCTAAGGAACCACAGTAACCGCCCCGCCATCATCGTTTCTCATTTTTTTTACATTTTTCGGCCAAAAAACTAGAATTACGCCCGATTCCCATATTTTCGTGTGCTATACCCACCCCTTCCAAGTGGTCCGGGGAGCCGCGGACCCCGATCGCCTAAAATTTTTCCGGACTATCAAATACGACCTAAGGTACCATAGTCACCGCCCCACCATGATCGTTCCAAATGCTTTGCATTTTTCGGCCAAAAAACTAGAACTCCGCGCGATTTGCATATTTTCGTGTGCTATTGCTTACGCCTTCCGAGTGGTCCCGGGAGCCGAGGACCCCGATCGCCTAAAATTTTCCGGGCCATCAAATACGACCTAAGGAACCATAGTCACCGCCCCGCCATGATCGTTCCTCATTTATTGCGTTTTTCAGCCAAAAAGCTAGAATTCCGCTCGATTACCATATTTTTGTGTGCCCCACGCCTTCCGAGTGGGCCGGGCCACCGGACTCGGATCGCCTAAAAATATTTCGGGCCATCAAGTAGGACCTAAGGAACCATAGTCACCGCCTCGCCATGATCGTTCCTCATTTTTTGCATTTTTGGCCAAACAACTAGAATTCCGCCCAATTCACATATTTTTTGTGTGCTATCGCCCACGCCTTCCGAGTGGGTCGGGCCCCCCGGAGCCGGATCGCCTAAAAATTTTCTGGACTATCAAATAAGACCTAAGGGACCATAGTCACCGCCCAGCCATGATCGTTCCTAGTCTTTTGCGTTTTTCAGCCAAAAAACTAGAAATCCGCGTGATTTCCATGTTTTCGTGTGCTTTAGCCCACGCCTTCCAAGGGGTCCCGGGAACCCCAAACCCCGATCGCCTAAAAAATTTCCGGGCCATCAAATACGACCTAAGGAACCATAGTAACCACCCCGCCATGATCGTTCCTCATTTTTTGCGTTTTTTGGCCAAACAACAAGAATTCCGCGCGATTCCCATATTTTTGTGTGTTATAGCCCACGCCTTCCGAGTGGTCCCGGGACCACCTGACCCCTATCGCCTAAAATTTTTCCGGACTATCAAATACGACCTAAGGAACCATAGTATCCGCCCCGCCATGATCGTTCCTCATTTTTTGCGTTTTTCGGCCAAACAACTAGAATTTCGTGCGATTCCCATATTTTTGTGTGTTATAGCCCACGCCTTCCGAGTGGTCCCGGGACCTCCGGACCCCTAACGCCTAATATTTTTCCGGACTATCAAATAAGACCAAAGGAACCATAGTCACCGCCCTACCAAGATCTTTCCACATTTTTTGCATGTTACTGAAAAAGACCTAGAATTTCGCCCGATTCCCATATTTTCGTGTGCTATACCCACGCATTCCGAGTGGTCCCAAGAATGGCGGACCCCGATCGCCTAAAATTTTTCCGGGCAATCAAATACGACCTAAGGAACCATATTATCCGCCCTGCCATGATCGTTCCTTATTTTTTTGCATTTTTCGGCCAAACAACTAGAATTCCGCGCGATTCCCATATTTTTGTGTGTTATAGCCCACGCCTTCCGAGGGGTCCCGGGACCTCCGGACCCCGATCGCCTAAATAAATTCCGGACTATCAAATACGACCTAAGGAACCATAGTATCCGCCCCGCCATGATCGTTCCTCATTTTTTGCGTTTTTCGGCCAAACAACTAGAATTTTGCCTGATTCCCATATTTTCGTGTGCTATACCCACGCATTCCGAGTAGTCCTAAGTGACGCGGACCCCTATCTCCAAAATTTTTTCCTGACGATCAAATCAGACCAAAGGAACCATAGTCACCGCCCAGCCAAGATCGTTCCTAGTTTTTTCTGTTTTTCGGCCAAAAAACTAGAATTCCGCGCTATTCCCATATTTTCGTGTCCTATAGCCCACGCCTTCCAAGTGAACCCGGGAACTACGGACCCCTATCGCCTAAAATTTTTCCGGACTATCAAATACGACCTAAGGAACCATAGTCACCGCCCAGCCATGATCATTCCTCATTTGTTGCGTTTTTCGGCCAAAAAACTAGAATTCCGCCCGATTACAATATTTTTGGGTGCTATTGCCCACCCTTCCAAGTGGTTCCGGGAACCCCGGACCCCGATCGACTAAAATTTTTCGGGGCCGTCAAATACGACCTAAGGAACCATAGTAACCGCCCCGCCATCATCGTTTCTCATTTTTTGCATTTTTTGGCCAAAAAACTAGAATTACGCCCGATTCCCATATTTTCGTGTGCTATACCCACGCCTTCCAAGTGGTCCGGGGAGCCGCGGACCCCGATCGCCTAAAATTTTTCCGGACTATCAAATACGACCTAAGGTACCATAGTCACTGCCCCACCATGATCGTTCCAAATGCTTTGCATTTTTCGGCCAAAAAACTAGAACTCCGCGCGATTTGCATATTTTCGTGTGCTATAGCTTACGCCTTCCGAATGGTCCCGGGAGCCGAGGACCCCGATCGCCTAAAATTTTTTGGGCCATCAAATACGATCTAAGGAACCATAGTCACCGCCCCGCCATGATCGTTCCTCATTTATTGCGTTTTTCGGCCAAAAAAATAGAATTCCGCTCGATTACCATATTTTTGTGTGCCCCACGCCTTCCGAGTGGGCCGGGCCGCCGGACTCGGATCGCCTAAAATATTTTTGGGCCATCAATTCGGACCTAAGGAACCATAGTCACCGCCCCACCATGATCATTCCTAGTCTTTTGCATTTTTCAGCCAAAAAACTAGCATTCCGCGCTATTTCCATATTTTCGTGTGCTTTAGCCCACGCCTTCAAAGGGGTCCCGGGAACCCCGAACCCCGATCGTCTAAAACTTTTCCGGGCCATCAAATACGACCTAAGGAACCATAGTAACCACCCCGCCATGATCGTTCCTCATGTTTTGCGTTTTTCGGCCAAACAACTAGAATTTCGCCCGATTCCCATATTTTCGTGTACTATACCCACGCATTCCGAGTGGTCCCAAGAGCCGCGGACCCCGATCGCTTAAAATTTTTCCAGACTATCAAATAAGACCTAAGGAACCATATTCACCGCCCAGCCATGATCGTTCCTAGTTTTTTCCATTTTTTGGCCAAAAAACTAGAATTCCGCGCTATTCCCATATTTTCGTGTCCTATAGCCCACGCCTTCCAAGTGAATCCGGGAACTCCGGACCCCTAACGCCTAAAATTTTTACGGGCTATCAAATACGACCTAAGGAACCATAGTCACCGCCCAGCCATGATCATTCCTCATTTGTTGCGTTTTTCGGCCCAAAAACTAGAATTCCGCCCGATTACAATATTTTTGTGTGTTATTGCCCACCCTTCCAAGTGGTTTCGGGACCCCCGGACCCTGATCACCTAAAAGTTTTCCGGGCTGTCAGCTATGACCTAAGGAACCATAGTAACTGCCCCGCGATCATCGTTTCTCATTTTTTGCATTTTTCGGTCAAAAAACTAGAATTACGCCGGATTCCCATATTTTCATGTGCTATACCCACGCCTTCCAAGTGGTCCGGGGAGCCGCGGACCCCGATCGACTAAAACTTTTCCGGACTATCAAATACGACCTAAGGAACCATAGTCACCGCCCCGCCATGATCATTCCTAGTCTTTTGCGTTTTTTGGCCAAACAACTAGAATTCCGCGCGATTCCATATTTTCGTGTGCTTTAGCCCACGCCTTACGAGGGGTCCCGGGACCACCGGACCCCGATCGCCTAAAAATTTTCCGGACTATCAAATATGACCTATGGAACCATAGTATCCGCCCCGCCATGATCGTTCCTCATTTTTTGCATTTTTCGGCCAAACAACTAGAATTTCGCTCGATTCCCATATTTTCGTGTGCTATACCCACGCATTCTGAGTGGTCCCAAGAGACGCGGACCCCGATAGCCTAAAATTTTTCCGGACTATCAAATAAGACCTAAGGAACCATAGTCACCGCCCAGCCATGATCGTTCCTAGTTTTTTCTGTTTTTGGCCAAAAAACTAGAATTCCGCGCGATTCCCATATTTTCGTGTCCTATAGCCCACGCCTTCAAAGTGAACCCGGGAACTCCGGACCCCTATCGCCTAAAAATTTTCCGGACTATCAAATACGACCTAAGGAACCATAGTCACCGCCCAGCCATGATCATTCCTCATTTGTTGCGTTTTTCGGCCAAACTAGAATTCCGCCCGATTACAATATTTTTGTGTGCTATTGCCCACCCTTCCAAGTGGTTCCGGGACCCCCGGACCCCGATCGACTAAAATATTTCCGGGCCGTCAAATACGTCCTAAGGAACCATAGTAACCGCCCCGCCATCATCGTTTCTCATTTTTTGCATTTTTCGGCCAAAAAACTTGAATTACGCCCGATTCCCATATTTTCGTGTGCTATACCCACGCCTTCCAAGTGGTCCGGGGAGCCGCGGACCTCGATCGCCTAAAATTTTTCCGGACTATCAAATACGACCTAAGGTACCATAGTCACCGCCCCACCATGATCATTCCAAATGCTTTGCATTTTTCGGCCAAAAAACTAGAACTCGGCGCGATTTGCATATTTTCGTGTGCTATTGCTTACGCCTTCCGAGTGGTCCCGGGAGCCGAGGACCCCGATCGCCTAAAATTTTACGGGCCATCAAATACGACCTAAGGAACCATAGTCACCGTCCCGCCATGATCGTTCCTCATTTATTGCGTTTTTCAGCCAAAAAGCTAGAATTCCGCTCGATTACCATATTTTTGTGTGCCCCACGCCTTCCGAGTGGGCCGGGCCGCCGGACTCGGATCGCCTAAAAATATTTCGGGCCATCAATTAGGACCTAAGGAACCATAGTCACCGCCTCGCCATGATCGTTCCTCATTTTTTGCATTTTTGGCCAAAAAACTAGAATTCCGCCCGATTCACATATTTTTTGTGTGCTATCGCCCACGCCTTCCGAGTGGGTCGGGCCCCCCGGAGCCGGATCGCCTAAAAATTTTTCGGACTATCAAATACGACCTAAGGAACCATAGTCACCGCCCCGCCATGATCATTCCTAGTCTTTTGCGTTTTTCAGCCAAAAAACTAGAATTCTGCGTGATTTCCATATTTTCGTGTCCTATAGCCCACGCCTTCAAAGTGAACCCGGGAACTCCGGACCCCTATAGCCTAAAAATTTTCCGGACTATCAAATACGACCTAAGGAACCATAGTCACCGCCCAGCCATGATCATTCCTCATTTGTTGCGTTTTTCGGCCAAACTAGAATTCCGCCCGATTACAATATTTTTGTGTGCTATTGCCCACCCTTCCAAGTGGTTCCGGGACCCCCGGACCCCGATCGACTAAAATATTTCCGGGCTGTCAAATACGTCCTAAGGAACCATAGTAACCGCCCCGCCATCATCGTTTCTCATTTTTTACATTTTTCGGCCAAAAAACTAGAATTACGCCCGATTCCCATATTTTCGTGTGCTATACCCACGCCTTCCAAGTGGTCCGGGGAGCCGCGGACCCCGATCGCCTAAAATTTTTCCAGACTATCAAATATGACCTAAGGTACCATAGTCACCGCCCCACCATGATCGTTCCAAATGCTTTGCATTTTTCGGCCATAAAACTAGAACTCGGCGCGATTTGCTTATTTTCGTGTGCTATTGCTTACGCCTTCCGAGTGGTCCCGGGAGCCGAGGACCCCGATCGCCTAAAATTTTCCGGGCCATCAAATACGACCTAAGGAACCATAGTCACCACCCCGCCATGATCGTTCCTCATTTATTGCGTTTTTCAGCCAAAAAGCTAGAATTCCGCTCGATTACCATATTTTTGTGTGCCCCACGCCTTCCGAGTGGGCCGGGCCGCCGGACTCGGATCGCCTAAAAATATTTCGGGCCATCAATTAGGACCTAAGGAACCATAGTCACCGCCTCGCCATGATCGTTCCTCATTTTTTGCATTTTTGGCCAAAAAACTAGAATTCCGCCCGATTCACATATTTTTTGTGTGCTATCGCCCACGCCTTCCGAGTGGGTCGGGCCCCCCGGAGCCGGATCGCCTAAAAATTTTTCGGACTATCAAATACGACCTAAGGAACCATAGTCACCGCCCCGCCATGATCATTCCAAGTCTTTTGCGTTTTTCAGCCAAAAAACTAGAATTCTGCGTGATTTCCATATTTTCGTGTCCTATAGCCCACGCCTTCAAAGTGAACCCGGGAACTCCGGACCCCTATCGCCTAAAAATTTTCTGGACTATCAAATACGACCTAAGGAACCATAGTCACCACCCAGCCAGATCATTCCTCATTTGTTGCGTTTTTCGGCCAAAAAACTAGAATTCCGCCCGATTACAATATTTTTGTGTGCTATTGCCCACCCTTCCAAGTGGTTCCGGGACACCCGGACCCCGATCGACTAAAATATTTCCGGGCTGTCAAATACGTCCTAAGGAACCATAGTAACCGCCCCGCCATCATCGTTTCTCATTTTTTACATTTTTCGGCCAAAAAACTAGAATTACGCCCGATTCCCATATTTTCGTGTGCTATACCCACGCCTTCCAAGTGGTCCGGGGAGCCGCGGACCCCGATCGCCTAAAATTTTTCCGGACTATCAAATATGACCTAAGGTACCATAGTCACCGCCCCACCATGATCGTTCCAAATGCTTTGCATTTTTCGGCCATAAAACTAGAACTCGGCGCGATTTGCTTATTTTCGTGTGCTATTGCTTACGCCTTCCGAGTGGTCCCGGGAGCCGAGGACCCCGATCGCCTAAAATTTTCCGGGCCATCAAATACGACCTAAGGAACCATAGTCACCACCCCGCCATGATCGTTCCTCATTTATTGCGTTTTTCAGCCAAAAAGCTAGAATTTCGCTCGATTACAATATTTTTGTGTGCCCCACGCCTTCCGAGTGGGCCGGGCCACCGAACTCGGATCGCCTAAAAATATTTCGGGCCATCAATTAGGACCTAAGGAACCATAGTCACCGCCTCGCCATGATCGTTCCTCATTTTTTGCATTTTTGGCCAAAAAACTAGAATTCCGCCCGATTCACATATTTTTTGTGTGCTATCGCCCACGCCTTCCGAGTGGGTCGGGCCCCCCGGAGCCGGATCGCCTAAAAATTTTTCGGACTATCAAATACGACCTAAGGAATCATAGTCACCGCCCCGCCATGATCATTCCTAGTCTTTTGCGTTTTTCAGCCAAAAAACTAGAATTCCACGTGATTTTCATATTTTCGTGTGCTTTAGCCCACGCCTTCCAAGGGGTCCCGGGAACCCCAAACCCTGATCGCCTAAAAAATTTCCGGGACATCAAATACGACCTAAGGAACCATAGTAATCACCCCGCCATGATCGTTCCTCATTTTTTGCATTTTTCGGCCAAACAACAAGAATTCCGCGCGATTCCCATATTTTTGTGTGTTATAGCCCACGCCTTCCGAGTGGTCCCGGGACCACCTGACCCCTATCGCCTAAAATTTATCCAGTCTATCAAATACGACCTAAGGAACCATAGTATCCACCCCGCCATGATCATACCTCATTTTTTGCGTTTTTCGGCCAAACAACTAGAATTCCGCGCGATTCCCATATTTTTGTGTGTTATAGCCCACGCCTTCCGAGTGGTCCCGGGACCTCCGGACCCCTAACGCCTAATATTTTTCCGGTCTATCAAATAAGACCAAAGGAACCATAGTCACCGCCCTGCCAAGATCTTTCCACATTTTTTGCATGTTACTGAAAAAGACCTAGAATTTCGCCCGATTCCCATATTTTCGTGTGCTATACCCACGCATTCCGAGTGGTCCCAAGAGTCGCGGACCCCGATAGCCTAAAACTTTTCCAGGCAATCAAATACGACCTAAGGAACCATATTACCCGCCCTGCCATGATAGTTCCTTATTTTTTGTATTTTTCGGCCAAACAACTAGAATTCCGCGCGATTCCCATATTTTTGTGTGTTATAGCCCACGCCTTCCGAGGGGTCCCGGGACCTCCGGACCCCGATCGCCTAAAAAAATTCCGGACTAACAAATACGACCTAAGGAACCATAGTATCCGCCCCGCCATGATCGTTCCTCATTTTTTGCGTTTTTCGGCCAAACAACTAGAATTTTGCCTGATTCCCATATTTTCATGTGCTATACCCACGCATTCCGAGTAGTCCCAAGTGTCGCGGACCCCTATCGCCAAAAAATTTTCCGGACGATCAAATCAGACCAAAAGAACCATAGTCACCGCCCAGCCAAGATCGTTCCTAGTTTTTTCCGTTTTTCGGCCAAAAAACTAGAATTCCGCGCTATTCCCATATTTTCGTGTCCTATAGCCCACGCCTTCCAAGTGAACCCGGGAACTCCGGACCCCTATCGCCTAAAATTTTTCCGGACTATCAAATACGACCTAAGGAACCATAGTCACCGCCCAGCCATGATCATTCCTCATTTGTTGCGTTTTTCGGCCAAAAAACTAGAATTCCGCCCGATTACAATATTTTTGGGTGCTATTGCCCACCCTTCCAAGTGGTTCCGGGAACCCCGGACCCCGATCAACTAAAATTTTTCGGGGCCGTCAAATACGACCTAAGGAACCATAGTAACCGCCCTGCCATCATCGTTTCTCATTTTTTGCATTTTTTGGCAAAAAAACTAGAATTACGCCCGATTCCCATATTTTCGTGTGCTATACCCACGCCTTCCAAGTGGTCCTGGGAGCCGCGGACCCCGATCGCCTAAAATTTTTCCGGACTATCAAATACGACCTAAGGTACCATAGTCACCGCCCCACCATGATCGTTCCAAATGCTTTGCCTTTTTCGGCCAAAAAACTAGAACTCCGCGCGATTTGCATATTTTCGTGTGCTATAGCTTACGCCTTCCGAATGGTCCCGGGAGCCGAGGACCCCGATCGCCTAAAATTTTTTGGGCCATCAAATATGATCTAAGGAACCATAGTCACCGCCCCGCCATGATCGTTCCTCATTTATTGCGTTTTTCGGCCAAAAAACTAGAATTCCGCTCGATTACCATATTTTTGTCTGCCCCACGCCTTCCGAGCCGGACTCGGATCACCTAAAAAATTTTCGAGCCATCAATTAGGACTAAGGAACCATAGTCACCGCCCCACCATGATCATTCCTAGTCTTTTGCATTTTTCAGCCAAAAAACTAGAATTCCGCGCGATTTCCATATTTTCGTGTGCTTTATCCCACGCCTTCAAAGGGGTCCCGGGAACCCCGAACCCCGATCGTCGTCTAAAACTTTTTCGGGCCATCAAATACGACCTAAGGAACCATAGTAACCACCCCGCCATGATCGTTCCTCATTTTTTTGCGTTTTTCGGCCAAACAACTAGAATTTCGCCCGATTCCCATATTTTCGTGTGCTATACCCACGCATTCCGAGTGGTCCCAAGAGCCGCGGACCCCGATCGCCTAAAATTTTTCCGGACTATCAAATAAGACCTAAGGAACCATAGTCACCGCCCAGCCATGATCGTTCCTAGTTTTATCCGTTTTTCGGCCAAAAAACTAGAATTCCGCGCGATTCCCATATTTTCGTGTCCTATAGCCCATGCCTTCCAAGTGAATCCGGGAACTCCGGACCCCTATCGCCTAAAATTTTTACGGACTATCAAATCAGACCTAAGGAACCATAGTCACCACCCAGCCATGATCATTCCTCATTTGTTGCGTTTTTCGGCCAAAAAACTAGACTTCCGCCCGATTACAATATTTTTGTGTGCTATTGCCCACCCTTCCAAGTGGTTTCGGGACCCCCGGACCCCGATCGCCTAAAATTTTTTCGGGCCGTCAACTACGACCTAAGGAACCATAGTAACTGCCCCGCGATCATCGTTTCTCATTTTTTGCATTTTTCGGTCAAAAAACTAGAATTACGCCCGATTCCCATATTTTCGGGTGCTATACCCACGCCTTCCAAGTGGTCCGGGGAGCCGCGGACCCCGATCGCCTAAAACTTTTCCAGACTATCAAATACGACCTAAGGTACCATAGTCACCGCCCCACCATAATCGTTCCAAATGCTTTGCATTTTTCGGCCAAAAAACTAGAACTCCGCGCGATTTGCATATTTTCGTGTGCTATAGCTTACGCCTTCCGAGTGGTCCCGGGAGCCGTGGACACCAATCGCCTAAAATTTTACGGGCCATCAAATACGACCTAAGGAACTATAGTCACCGCCCTACCATGATTGTTCCTAATTTGTTGCATTTTTCGGCCTAAAAACTAGAATTCCGCTCGATTACCATATTTTTGTGTGCTATTGCCCACCCTTCCAAGTGGGCCAGCGCGCCGGACTCAGATCGCCTAAAACATTTTCGGGCCATCAACTACGACCTAAGGAACCATAGTCACCGTCTCGCCATGATCGTTCCTCATGTTATGCATTTTTGGCCAAAAAACTAGAATTCCGCTCGATTACCATATTTTTGTGTGCTATTGCCCACGCCTTCCGAGTGGGCCAGGCCGCCGGACTCGGATTGCCTAAAAAATTTTCGGGCCATCAATTAGGACCTAAGGAACCATAGTCACCGCCTCGCCATGATCGTTCCTCATTTTTTGCATTTTTTGGCGAAAAAACTAGAATTCCGCCCGATTCCCATAATTTTGTGTGCTATCGCCCACGCCTTCAAAGGGGTCCCGGGAACCCGAACCCCGAATGTCTACAAATTTTCCGGGCCATCAAATACGACCTAAGGAACCATCGTAACCACCCCTCCATGATCGTTCCTCATTTTTTGCGTTTTTCGGCGAAACAACTAGAATTTTGCCGATTCCCATATTTTCGTGTATACCCACGCATTCCTAGTGGTCCCAAGAGCCGCGGACCCCGATCGCCTAAAATTTTTCCGGACTATCAAATACGACCTAAGGAACCATAGTCACCGCCCAGCCATGATCGTTCCTAGTTTTTTCAATTTTTCGGCCAAAAAACTAGAATTCCGCGCGATTCCCATATTTTCGTGTGCCTTCCAAGCGAACCCGGGAACTCCGGACCCCTATCGCCTAAAATTTTTCCGGACTATCAAATACGACCTAAGGAACAATAGTCACCGCCCAGCCATGATCATTCCTCATTTGTTGCGTTTTTCGGCCAAAAATCTAGAATTCCGCCCGATTACAATATTTTTGTGTGCTATTGCCCACCCTTCCAAGTGGTTCCGGGACCCCCGGACCCAGATCGCCAAAAATCTTTCCGGGCCGTCAAATACGACCTAAGGAACCATAGTAACCGCCCCGTGATTTCTCATGTTTTGAATTTTTCGGCCAAAAAACTAGAATTACGCCCGATTCCCATATTTTCGTGTGCTATACCCACGCCTTCCAAGTGGTCCGGGGAGCAGCGGACCCCGATCGCCTAAAATTTTTCTGGACTATCAAATATGACCTAAGGTACCATAGTCAATGCCCCACCATGTTCGTTCCAAATGCTTTGCATTTTTCGGCCAAAAAACTAGAACTCCGTGCGATTTGCATATTTTCGAGTGCTCTAGCTTACGCCTTCCGAGTGGTCCCGGGAGTCGTGGTCCCCGATCGCCTAAAATTTTCCGGGCAATCAAATACGACCTAAGGAACCATAGTCACCGCCCTGCCATGATCGTTCCTCATTTATTGCATTTTTCAACCAAAAAGCTAGAATTTCGCTCGATTACCATATTTTTCTGTGCCCCATGCCTTCCGAGTAGGCCGGGCCGCCGGACTCAGATCGCCTAAAAAATTTTCGAGCCATCAATTAGGACAAAAGGAACCATAGTCACCGCCTCGCCATGATCGTTCCTCATTCTTTGCATTTTTTGGCCAAAAAACTAGAATTCCGCCCGATTCCCATATTTTTGTGTGCTATCGCCCACGCCTTCCGAGTGGGTCGGGCCCCCGGAGCCGGATCGCCTAAAAATTTTCCGGACTATCAAATACGACTTAAGGAACCATAGTCACCGCCCCGCCATGATCCTTCCTAGTCTTTTGCGTTTTTCAGCCAAAAACTAGAAATCCTCGCGATTTCCATATTTTCGTGTGCTTTAGCCCACGCCTTCAAAGAGGTCCCGGGAACCCCAAACCCCGATCGTCTAAAAAATTTCCGGGCCATCAAATACGACCTAAGGAACCATAGTAACCACCCCGCCATGATCATTCCTCTTTTTTTGCATTTTTCGGCCAAACAACTAGAATTTCGCCCGATTCCCATATTTTCGTGTGCTATACCCACGGATTCCGAGTGGTCCCAAGAGCCGCGGACCCCGATCGCCTAAAATTTTTCCGGACTATCAAATAAGACCTAAGGAACCATAGTCACCGCCCAGCCATGATTGTTCCTAGTATTTTCCATTTTTCGGCCAAAAAACTAGAATTCCGCGTGATTCCCATATTTTCGTGTCCTATAGCCCACGCCTTCCAAGTGAACCCGGGAACTCCGGACCCCTATCGCCTAAAATTTTTCCGGACTATCAAATACGACCTAAGGAACAATAGTCACCGCCTAGCCATGATCATTCCTCATTTGTTGCGTTTTTCTTCCAAAAATCTAGAATTCCGCCCGATTATAATATTTTTGTGTGCTATTGCCCACCCTTCCAAGTGGTTCCGGGACTCCCGGACCCCGATCGCCTAAAATACGACCTAAGGAACCATAGTAACCTCCCCGCGATCATCGTTTCTCATTTTTTGCATTTTTCGGCCAAAAAACTAGAATTACGCCCGATTCCCATATTTTCGTGTGCTATACCCACGCCTTCCAAGTGGTTCGGGGAGCCGCGGACCCCGATCGCCTAAAACTTTTCTGGACTATCAAATACGACCTAAGGTACCATAGTCACCGCCCCAAAATTATCGTTCCAAATGCTTTGCATTTTTCGCCTAAAAACCTAGAACTCCGCGCGATTTGCATATTTTCGTGTGCTATAGCTTACGCCTTCCGAGTGGTCCCGGGAACCGTGGACCCCGATCGCCTAAAATTTACCGGGCCATCAAATACGACCTAAGGAACCATAGTCACCGCCCCACTATGATCATTCCCCATTTTTTGCGTTTTTCGGCCAAACAACTAGAATTTCGCCCGATTCCCATATTTTCGTCTGCTATACTCACGCATTCCGAGTGGTCCCAAGAACCGCGGACCCCGATCGCCTAAAATTTTTCCGGACTATCAAATAAGACCTAAGGAACCATAGTCACCGCCCAGCCATGATCGTTCCTAGTTTTTTCCGTTTTTCGGCCAAAAACTAGAATTCCGCGCGATTCCCATATTTTCGTGTCCTATAGCCCCGCCTTCCAAGTGAACCCGGGAACTCCGGACCCCTATCGCCTAAAATTTTTCCGGACTATCAAATACGACCTAAGGAACAATAGTCACCGCCCAGCCATGATCATTCCTCATTTGTTGTGTTTTTCGGCCAAAAATCTAGAATTCCGCCCGATTACAATATTTTTGTGTGCTATTGCCCACCCTTCCAAGTGGTTCCGGGACCCCCGGACCCCGATCGCCTAAAATCTTTCCGGGCCGTCAAATACGACCTAAAGAACCATAGTAACCACCCCTCGATCATCGTTTCTCATGTTTTGAATTTTTCGACCAAAAAACTAGAATTACGCCCGATTCCCATATTTTCGTGTGCTATATCCACGCCTTCCAAGTGGTCCGGGAAGCCGCGGACCCCGATCGCCTAAAATTTTTCCGGACTATCAAATACGACCTAAGGTACCATAGTCAACGCCCCACCGTGATCGTTCCAAATGCTTTGCATTTTTCGGCCAAAAAACTAGAACTCCGCGCGATTTGCATATTTTCGTGTGCTATAGCTTACGCCTTCCGAGTGGTCCCGGGAGCCGTGGACCCCGATCGCCTAAAATTTTCCAGGCAATCAAATACGACCTAAGGAACCATAGTCACCGCCCCGCCATGATTGTTCCTCATTTATTGCGTTTTTCGGCCAAAAACCTAGAATTCCGCTCGATTACCATATTTTTGTGTGCCCCACGCCTTCCGAGTGGGCCGGGCCGCCTGACTCGGATCGCCTAAAAAATTTTCGGTCCATCAATTAGTACCTAAGGAGCCATAGTCACCGCCTCGCCATTATCGTTCCTCATTTTTTGCATTTTTTGGCCAAAAAACTAGAATTCTGCCTGATTCCCATATTTTTGTGTGCTAGCCCACGCCTTCCGAGTGGGTCGGGTCCCCCGGAGCCGGATCGCCTAAAAATTTTCCGGACTATCAAATACGACCTAAGGAACCATAGTCACCGCCCCGCCATGATCGTTCCTAGTCTTTTGCGTTTTTTAGCCAAAAAACTAGAATTCCGCGCGATTTCCATATTTTCGTGTGCTTTAGCCCACGCCTTCCAAGGGGTCCCGGGAACCCCGAACCCCGATCGCCTAAAAATTTTCCGGGCCATCAAATACGACCTAAGGAACCATAGTAACCACCCCGCCATGATCGTTCCTCAGTTTTTGCGTTTTTCGGCAAACAACTAGAATTCTGCGCGATTCCCATATTTTTGTGTGTTATAGCCCACGCCTTCCGAGTGGTCCTGGGACCTCCTGACCCCTATCGCCTAAAATTTTTCCGAACTATCAAATATGACCTAAGGAACCATAGTATCCGCCCCGCCATGATCGTTCCTCATTTTTTGCATTTTTTGGCCAAAAAACATAGAATTCCGCCCGATTCCCATATTTTTGTGTGCTATCGCCCACGCCTTCCGAGTGGGTCGGGCCCCCCGGAGCCGGATCGCCTAAAAATTTTCCGGACTATCAAATACGACCTAAGGAACCATAGTCACCGCCCCGCCATGATCGTTCCTAGTCTTTTGCGTTTTTCAGCCAAAAAACTAGAATTCCGCGCGATTTCCATATTTTCGTGTGCTTTATCCCACGCCTTCCAAGGGGTCTCGAGAACCCCGAACCCCGATCGCCTAAAAATTTTCTGGGCCATCAAATACGACCTAAGGAACCATAGTAACCACCCTGCCATGATCGTTCCTCATTTGTTGCGTTTTTCGGCCAAACAACTAGAATTTCGCCCGATTCCCATATTTTCATGTGCTATACCCACGCATTCCGAGTGGTCCCAAGAGCCGCGGACCCCGATCGCCTAAAATTTTTCCGGACTATCAAATAAGTCCTAAGGAACCATAGTCACCGCCCAGCCATGATCGTTCCTAGGTTTTTCCGTTTTTCGGCCAAAAAACTAGAATTCCGCTCGATTCCCATATTTTCGTGTCCTATAGCCCACGCCTTCCAAGTGAACCAGGGAACTCCGGACCCCTATCGCCTATAATTTTTCCGGACTATCAAATACGACCTAAGGAACAATAGTCACCGCCCAGCCATGATCATTCCTCATTTGTTGCATTTTTCTGCCAAAAATCTAGAATTCCGCCCGATTACAATATTTTTGTGTGCTATTGCCCACCCTTCCAGGTGGTTCCGGGACCCCCGGACCCCGATCGCCTAAAATTTTTCCGGGACATCAAATACGACCTAAGGAACCATAGTAACCTCCCCGCGATCATCGTTTCTCATTTTTTGCATTTTTTTGGCCAAAAAACTAGAATTACGCCCGATTCCCATATTTTCGTGTGCTATACCCATGTCTTCCAAGTGGTCCGGGGAGCCACGGACCCCGATCGCCTAAAATTTTTCCGGACTATCAAATACGACCTAAGGTACCATAGTCACCGCCCCACCATGATCGTTCCAAATGCTTTGCATTTTTCGCCCAAAAAACTAGAACTCCGCGCGATTTGCATTTTTTCGTGTGCTATAGCTTACGCCTTCCGAGTGGTCCCGGGAGCCGTGGACCCCGATTGCCTAAAATTTTACGGGCCATCAAATACGACCTAAGGAACCATAGTCACCGCCCCGCCATGATTGTTCCTCATTTATTGCGTTTTTCGGCCAAAAAAACTAGAATTCCGCTCGATTACCATATTTTTGTGTGCTATTGCCCACGCCTTCCGAGTGGGCCAGGGCGCCGGACTCGGATCGCCTAAAAAAATTTCGGGCCATCAATTACGACCTAAGGAACCATAGTCACCGTCTCGTCATGATCGTTCCTCATGTTTTGCATTTTTGGCAAAAAAACTAGAATTCCGCTCGATTACCATATTTTTGTGTGCTATTGCCCACGCCTTCCGAGTGGGCCGGGCCGCCGGACTCGGATCGCCTAAAAACTTTTCGGGCCATCAATTAGGACCTAAGGAATCATAGTCACCGCCTCGCCATGATCGTTCCTCATTTTTTGCATTTTTGGCCAAAAAACTAGAATTCCGACCGATTCCCATAATTTTGTGTGCTATTGCCCACGCCTTCCGAGTGGGTCGGGCCCCCCGGAGCCGGATCGCCTAAAAATTTTCCGGACTATCAAATACGACCTAAGAAACCATAGTCACCGCCCCGCCAAGATTGTTCCTAGTCTTTTGCGTTTTTTAGCAAAAAAACTAGAATTCCGCGCGATTTCCATATTTTCGTGTGCTTTAGCCCACGCCTTCCAAGAGGTCCCGGGAACCCCGAACCCCGATCGCCTAAAAATTTTCCGGGCCATCAATTAGGACCTAAGGAACCATAGTAACCACCCCACCATGATCGTTCCTCATTTTTTGCGTTTTTAGGCCAAACAACTAGAATTCCGCGAGATTCCCATATTTTTGTGTGTTATAGCCCACGCCTTCCGAGTGGTCCCGGGACCTCCTGACCCCTATCGCCTAAAATATTCTCGGACTATCAAATACTACCTAAGGAACCATAGTATCCGCCCCGCCATGATTGTTCCTCATTTTTTGCGTTTTTCGGCCAAACAACTAGAATTCCGCGCGATTCCCATATTTTTGTGTGTTATAGCCCACGCCTTCCGAGTGGTCCCGGGACCTCCGGACCCCTATCGCCTAATATTTTTCCGGACTATCAAATAAGACCAAAGGAACCATAGTCACCGCCCTGCCAAGATCTTTCCACATTTTTTGCATGTTACTGAAAAAGACCTAGAATTTCGCCCGATTCCCATATTTTCATGTGCTATACCCACGCATTCCGAGTGGTCCCTAGAGCCGCGGACCTCGATCGCCTAAAATTTTTTCGGACTATCAAATAAGACCTAAGGAACCATAGTCACCGCCCAGCCATGATCGTTCCTAGTTTTTTCCGTTTTTCGGCCAAAAAACTAGAATTCTGCGCTATTCCCATATTTTCGTGTCTTATATCCCACGCCTTCCAAGTGAACCCGGGAACTCCGGACCCCTATCGCCTAAAATTTTTCCGGACTATCAAATACGACCTAAGGAACCATAGTCACCGCCCAGCCATGATCATTCCTCAATTGTTGCGTTTTTCGGCCAAAAAACTAGAATTCCGCCCGATTACAATATTTTTGTGTGCTATTGCCCACCCTTCCAAGTGGTTCCGGGACCCCCGGACCCCGATCGCCTAAAATTTTTTCGGGCCGTCAAATACGACCTAAGGAACCATAGTAACCACCCCGCGATCATCGTTTCTCATTTTTTGCATTTTTCGGCCAAAAAACTAGAATTACGCCCGATTCCCATATTTTCGTGTGCTATACCCACGCCTTCCAAGTGGTCCGGGGAGCCGCGGACACCGATCGCCAAAAAAATTTTCGGACTATCAAATACGACCTAAGGTACCATAGTCACCGCCCCACCATGATCGTTCCAAATGCTTTGCATTTTTCAGCCAAAAAACTAGAACTCCGCGCGATTTGCATATTTTCGTGTGCTATAGCATACGCCTTCAGAGTGGTCCCGAGAGCCGTGGACCCCGATCGCCTAAAATTTTCCGGGCCATCAAATATGACCTAAGGAACCATAGTCACCGCCCTGCCATGATCGTTCCTCATTTATTGCATTTTTCAGCCAAAAAGCTAGAATTCCGCTCGATTACCATATTTTTGTGTGCCCCACGCCTTCCGAGTGGGTCGGGCCGCCGGACTCGGATCGCCTAAAAAATTTCAGGACTATCAAATACGACCTAAGGAACGATAGTCACCGCCCCGCCATGATCGTTCCTAGTCTTTTCCGTTTTTCAGCCAAAAAACTAGAATTCCGCGCGATTTTCATATTTTCGTGTGCTTTAGCCCACGCTTTCAAAGGGGTCCCGGGAACCCCGAACCCCGATCGTCTACAAATTTTTCGGGCCATCAAATACAACCTACGTAACCATAGTAACCACCCCGCCAAGATCGTTCCTCATTTTTTGCATTTTTCGGCCAAACAACTAGAATTTCGGCCGATTCCCATATTTTCGTGTGCTATACCCACGCATTCCGAGTGGTCCCAAGAGCCGCGGACTCCTATCGCCTAAAATTTTTCCGGACTATCAAATAAGACCTAAGGAACCATAGTCACCGCCCAGCCATGATCGTTCCTAGTTTTTTCCGTTTTTCGGCCAAAAAACTAGAATTCCGCGCGAGTCCCATATTTTCGTGTCCTATAGCCCACGCCTTCCAAGTGAACCCAGGAACTCCGGACCCCTATCGCCTAAAATTTTTCCGTACTATGAAATACGACCTAAGGAACAACAGTCACCGACCAGCCATGATCATTCCTCATTTGTTGCGTTTTTCGGCCAAAAATCTAGAATTCCGCCCGATTACAATATTTTTGTGTGCTATTGCCCACCCTTCCAAGTGGTTCCGGGCCCCCGGACCCCGATCGCCTAAAATTTTTCCGGGCGGTCAAATACGACCTAAGGAACCATAGTAACCGCCCCGCGATCATCGTTTCTCATTTTTTCCATTTTTCGGCCAAAAAACTAGAATTACGGCCGATTCCCATATTTTCGTGTGCTATACCCACGCCTTCCAAGTGGTCCGGGGAGCAGCGGACCCCAATCGCCTAAAATTTTTCCGGACTATCAAATACGACCTAAGGTACCATAGTCACCGCCCCACCATGATCGTTCCAAATGCTTTGCATTTTTCGGCCAAAAAACTAGAACTCCGCGCGATTTGCATATTTTCGTGTGCTATAGCTTACGCCTTCCGAGTGGTCCCGGGAGCCGGGGACCCCGATCGCCTAATATTTTCCGGGCCATCAAATACGACCTAAGGAACCATAGTCACCGCCCCGCCATGATCGTTCCTCATTTTTTGCGTTTTTCGGCCAAAAAACTAGAATTTCGCTCGATTACCATATTTTTGTGTGCTATTGCCCACGCCTTCCGAGTGGGCCATGGCGCCGGACTCGGATCGCCTAAAAAATTTTCGGGCCATCAATTACGACCTAAGGAACCATAGTCACCGTCTCGCCATGATCGTTCCTCATGTTTTGCATTTTTTGCCAAAAAACTAGAATTCCGCTCGATTACCATATTTTTGTGTGCTATTGCCCACGCCTTCCGAGTGGGCCGGGCCGCCGGACTCGGATCGCCTAAAAAATTTTCGGGCCATCAATTAGGACCTAAGGAACCATAGTCACCGCCTCGCCATGATCGTTCCTCATTTTTTGCATTTTTTGGCCAAAAAACTAGAATTCCGACCGATTCCCATAATTTTGTGTGCTATCGCCCACGCCTTCAGAGTGGGTCGGGCCCCCGGAGCCGGATCGCCTAAAAATTTTCCGGACTATCAAATACGACCTAAGGAACCATAGTCACCGCCCCGCCATGATTGTTCCTAGTCTTTTGCGTTTTTCAGCAAAAAAACTAGAATTCCGCGCGATTTCCATATTTTCGTGTGCTTTATCCCACGCCTTCCAAGGGGTCCCGGGAACCCCGAACCCCGATCGCCTAAAAATTTTTCGGGCCATCAATTACGACCTAAGGAACCATAGTAACCACCCCACCATGATCGTTCCTCATTTTTTGCGTTTTTAGGCCAAACAACTAGAATTCCGCGAGATTCCCATATTTTTGTGTGTTATAGCCCACGCCTTCTGAGTGGTCCCGGGACCTCCTGACCCCTATCGCCTAAAATTCTCTCGGACTATCAAATACGACCTAAGGAACCATAGTATCCGCCCCGCCATGATTGTTCCTCATTTTTTGCGTTTTTCGGCCAAACAACTAGAATTTCGCGCGATTCCCATATTTTTGTGTGTTATAGCCCATGCCTTCCGAGTGGTCCCGGGACCTCCGGACCCCTATCGCCTAATATTTTTCTGGACTATCAAATAAGACCAAAGGAACCGTAGAAACCGCCCTGCCAAGATCTTTCCACATTTTTTGCATGTTACTGAAAAAGACCTAGAATTTCGCCTGATTCCCATATTTTCATGTGCTATACCCACGCATTCCGAGTGGTCCCAAGAGCCGCGGACCTCGATCGCCTAAAATTTTTCCGGGCAATCAAATACGACATAAGGAACCATATTATCCGCCCTGCCATGATCGTTCCTTATTTTTTGCGTTTTTCAGCCAAACAACTAGAATTTCACGCGATTCCCATATTTTTGTGTGTTATAGCCCACACGTTCCGAGGGGTCCCGGGACCTCCGACCCCGATCGCCTAAAAATTTTCCATACTATCAAATAAGACCAAAGGAACCATAGTCACCTCCCTGCCAAGATCTTTCCACATTGTTTGCATGTTACTGAAAAAGGCCCAGAATTTCGCCCGATTCCTATACTTTCGTGTGCTATACCCACGCATTCCGAGTGGTCCCAAGAGACGCGGACCCCTATCGCCTAAAATTTTTTCGGACTATCAGATAAGACCTAAGGAACCATAGTCACCGCCCAGCCATGATAGTTCCTAGTTTTTTCCGTTTTTCGGCCAAAAAACTAGAATTCTGCGCGATTCCCATATTTTCGTGTCCTATAACCCACGCCTTCCAAGTGAACCCGGGAACTCCGGACCCCTATCGCCTAAAATTTTTCCGGACAATCAAATACGACCTAAGGAACCATAGTCACCGCCCAGCCATGATCATTCTTCATTTGTTGCATTTTTCGGCCAAAAAACTAGAATTCTGCACGATTACAATATTTTTGTGTGCTATTGCCCACCCTTCCAAGTGGTTCCGGGACGCCCGGACCCTGATCGCCTAAAATTTTTTCGCGCCGTCAAATACGACCTAAGGAACCATACAAACCGCCCCGCGATCATCGTTTCTCATTTTTTGCATTTTTCTGCAAAAAAACTAGAATTACGCCCGATTCCCATATTTTCGTGTGCTATACCCACGCCTTCCAAGTGGTCCGGGGAGCCGCGGACCCCGATCGCCCAAAATTTTTATGGACTATCAAATACGACCTAAGGTACCATAGTCACCGCCCCACCATGATCGTTCATAATGCTTTGCATTTTTCAGCCAAAAAACTAGAACTCCGCGCGATATGCATATTTTCGTGTGCTATGGCATACGCCTTCCGAGTGGTCCCGGGAGCCGTGGACCCCGATCGCCTAAAATTTTCCGGGCCATCAAATATGACCTAAGGAACCATAGTCACCGCCCGCCATGATCGTTCCTCATTTATTGCATTTTTCAGCCAAAAAGATAGAATTCTGCTCGATTACCATATTTTTGTGTGCCCCACGCCTTCCGAGTGGGTCGGGCCCCCCGGAGCCGGATCGCCTAAAATTTTTCCGGACTTTCAAATACGACCTAAGGAACCATAGTCACCGCCCCGCCATGATCGTTCCTAGTCTTTTGCGTTTTTCAGCCAAAAACTAGAATTCCGCGCGATTTCCATATTTTCGTGTGCTTTAGCCCACGCCTTCCAAGGGGTCCCGGGAACCCCGAACCCCGATTGCCTAAAAATTTTCCGGGCCATCAAATACGACCTAAGGAACCATAGTAACCACCCCGCCATGATCGTTCCCCATTTCTTGCGTTTCTCGGCCAAACAACTAGAATTCCACGCGATTCCCATATTTTTGTGTGTTATAGCCCACGCCTTCCGAGTGGTCCCGGGACCTCCTGACCCCTATCGCCTAAAATTTTTCCGGACTATCAAATACGACCTAAGGAACCATAGTATCTGCCCCGCCATGATCGTTCCTCATTTTTTGCATTTTTCGGCCAAACAACTTAAATTCTGCGCGATTCCCATATTTTTGTGTGTTATAGCCCACGCCTTCCGAGTGGTCCCGGGACCTCCGGACCCCTATCGCCTAATATTTTTCCGGACTATCAAATAAGACCAAAGGAACCATAGTCACCGCCCTGCCAAGATCTTTCCACATTTTTTGCATGTTACTGAAAAAGACCTAGAATTTCGCCTGATTCCCATATTTTCGTGTGCTATACCCACGCATTCCGAGTGGTCCCAAGAGCCGCGGACCCCGATCGCCAAAAATTTTTCCGGGCAATCAAATACGACCAAAGGAACCATATAATCTGCCCTGCCATGATCGTTCCTTATTTTTTGCATTTTTCGGCCAAACAACTAGAATTCCGCGCGATCCCATATTTTTGTGTGTTAGCCCACACCTTCCGAGGGGTCCCGGGACCTCCGGACCCCGATCGCCTAAAAATTTTCCGGACTATCAAATACGACCTAAGGAACCATAGTATCTGCCCCGCCATGATCGTTCCTCATTTTTTGCGTTTTTCGGCCAAACAACTAGAATTTCGCCCGATTCCTATATTTTCGTGCGCTATACCCACGCATTCCGAGTGGTCCCAAGAGACGCGGACCTCTATCGCCTAAAATTTTTCCGGACTATCATATAAGACCTAAGGAACCATAGTCACCGCCCAGCCATGATCGTTCCTAGTTTTTTCCATTTTTCGGCCAAAAAACTAGAATTCCGCGCGATTCCCATATTTTCGTGTCCTATAGCCCACGCCTTCCAAGTGAACCCGGGAACTCCAGACCCCTATCGCCTAAAATTTTTCCGGACTATCAAATAAGACCTAAGGAATCATAGTCACCGCCCAGCCATGATCATTCCTCATTTGTTGCGTTTTTCGGCCAAAAAACTAGAATTCCGCCCGATTACAATATTTTTGTGTGCTATTGCCCACGCCTTCCGAGTGGGCCGGGCCGCCGGACTCGGATCGCCTAAAAAAATTTCGGGCCATCAATTAGGACCTAAGGAACCATAGTCACCGCCTCGCCATGATCGTTTCTCATTTTTTGCATTTTTTGGCCAAAAAATTTGAATTCCGCCCGATTCCCATATTTTTGTGTACTATCGCCCACGCCTTCCGAGTGGGTCGGGCCCCTCGGAGACGGATCGCCTAAAAATTTTCCAGAATATCAAATATGACCCAAGGAATCATAGTCACCGCCCCGCTATGATCGTTCCTAGTCTTTTGCGTTTTTCAGCCAAAAAACTAGAATTCCGCGCGATTTCCATATTTTCGTGTGCTTTAGCCCACGCCTTCCAAGGGGTCCCGGGAGCCGTGGACGCCGATCGCCTAAAATTTTTCGGGCCATCAAATACGACCTAAGGAACCATAGTCACCGCCCCGCCATGATTGTTCCTCATTTATTGCGTTTTTCGGCCAAAAAACTAGAATTCCGCTCGATTATCATATTTTTGTGTGCTATTGCCCACGCCTTCCGGTGGGCCAGGCCGCCGGACTCGGATCGCCTAAAAATTTTTCGGGCCATCAATTACGACCTAAGGAACCATAGTCACCATCTCGCCATGATCGTTCCTCATGTTTTGCATTTTTTGCATTTTTGGCCAAAAAACTAGAATTCTGCCCGATTCCCATATTTTCGTGTGCTATACCCACGCATTCTGAGTGGTCCCAAGAGACGCGGACCCCTATCGCCTAAAATTTTTCCGGACTATCAAATAAGACCTAAGGAACCATAGTCACCGCCCAGCCATGATCGTTCCTAGTTTTTTCAATTTTTCGGCCAAAAAACTAGAATTCCGCGCGATTCCCATATTTTCGTGTCCTATAGCCCACGCCGTCCAAGTGAACCCGGGAACTCCAGACCCCTATCGCCTAAAATTTTTCCGTACTATCAAATACGACCTAAGGAACCATAGTCACCGCCCATCCATAATCATTCCTCATTTGTTGCGTTTTTCAGCCAAAAAACTAGAATTCCGCCCGATTACAATATTTTTGTGTGCTATTGCCCACCCTTCCAAGTGGTTCCGGGACCCCCGGACCCCGTTCGCCTAAATCCGGGCCGTCAAATACGACCTAAGGAACCATAGTAACCGCCCCGCAATCATCGTTTCGCATTTTTTGCATTTTTCGGCCAAAAAACTAGAATTACGCCCGATTCCCATATTTTTGTGTGCTATCCCCCACGCCTTCCGAGTGGGTCGGGCCCCCCGGAGCCGGATCACCTAAAAATTTTCCGGACAATCAAATACGACCTAAGGAACCATAGTCACTGCCCCGCCATGATCCTTCCTAGTCTTTTGCGTTTTTCTGCCAAAAAACTAGAATTTCGCGCGATTTCCATATTTTCCTGTGCTTTAGCCCATGCCTTCCAAGGGGTCCCGGGAACCCCGAACCCCGATGGCCTAAAAATTTTCCGGGCCTTCAAATACGACATAAGGAACCATAGTAACCACCCCGCCATGATCGTTCCTCATTTTTTGCGTTTTTCGGCCAAACAACTAGAATTCCGCGCGATTCCCATATTTTTGTGTGTTATAGCCCACGCCTTCCAAGGGTTTCCGGGAACCCCGAACCCTGATCGCCTAAAAATATTCCGGGCCATCAAATACGACCTAAGGAACCATAGTAACTACCCTGCCATGATCGTTCCTCATGTTTTGCATTTTTCGGCCAAACAACTAGAATTCCGCACGATTCCCATATTTTTGTGTGTTATAGCCCACGCCTTCCGAGTGGTCCCGGGACCTCCTGACCCCTATCGCCTAAAATTTTTCCGGACTATCAAATACGACCTAAGGAACCATAGTATCCGCCCCGCCATGATCGTTCCTCATTTATTGCATTTTTCGGCCAAAAAACTAGAATTCCGCTCGATTACAAAATTTTTGTGTGCCCCACGCCTTCCGAGTGGGCCGGGCCGCCTGACTCGGATTGCCTAAAAAATTTCGGGCCATCAATTAGGACCTAAGGAACCATAGTCACCGCCTCGCCAAGATCATTCCTCATTTGTTTGCATTTTTTGGCCAAAAAACTAGAATTCCGCCCGATTCCCATATTTTTGTTTGCTATCCCCCACGCCTTCCGAGTGGGTCGGGCCCCCCAATAAGACCTAAGGAACCATAGTCACCGCCCCGCCATGCTCCTTCCTAGTCTTTTGCATTTTTCAGCCAAAACACTAGAATTCCGCGCGATTTCCATATTTTCGTGTGCTTTAGCCCATGCCTTCCAAGGGGTCCCGGGAACCCCGAACCCCGATCGCCTAAAAATTTTCCGGGCCATCAAATACGACCTAAGGAACCATAGTAACCACCCCGCCATGATCGTTCCTCATTTTTTGCATTTTTGGGCCAAACAACTAGAATTTCGCGTGATTCCCATATTTTTGTGTGTTATAGCCCACGCCTTCCGAGTGGTCCCGGGACCTCCGGACCCCTATCGCCTAATATTTTTCTGGACTATCAAATAAGACCAAAGGAACCATAGCCACCGCCCAGCCATGATTTTTCCACATTTTTTGCATGTTACTGAAAAATACCTAGAATTTCGCCCGATTCCCATATTTTCGTGTGCTATACCCACGCATTCCGAGTGGTCCCAAGAGCCGCGGACACCGATCGCCTAACATTTTTCTGGGCCATCAAATATGACATAAGTAACCATAGTAACCACCCCTCCATGATCGTTCCTCATTTTTTGCGTTTTTCGGCCAAACAACTAGAATTTCGCGCGATTCCCATATTTTTGTGTGTTATAGCCCACGCCTTCCAAGTGAACACGGGAAATCCGGACACTTATCGCCTAAAATTTTTCCGGACTATCAAATACGACCTAAGGAACCATAGTCACCGCCCAGCCATGATCATTCCTCATTTGTTGCGTTTTTCGGCCAAAAAACTAGAATTCTGCCCGATTACAATATATTTGTGTGCTATTGCACACGCCTTCCGAGTAGTCCCGGGACCTCCGGACCCCTATCGCCTAAATTTTTTCTGGACTATCAAATACGACCTAAGGAACCATAGTATCCGCCCCGCCATGATCGTTCCTCATTTTTTGCGTTTTTCGGCCAAGCAACAGGGATTCCGCGCCATCCGAGTGGTCCCGGGTCAATCCCGCCCAGCCATGATCAATCCTCATTTTTTCCATTTTTCGGCCAAAAAACTAGAATTCCGCCCGATTACAATATTTTTGTGTGCTATTCCCACCCTTCCAAGTGGTTCCGGGACCCCCGGACCCCGATCGCCTAAAATTTTTCCGGGGAATCAAATACGACCTAAGGAACCATAGTAACCGCACCGCCATCATCGTTTCTCTTTTTTGCATTTTTCGGCCAAACAACTAGAATTCCGCGTGATTCCCATATTTTTGTGTGTTATAGCCCACGCCTTCCGAGTGGTCCCGGGTCCTCCGGACCCCTATCGCCTAATATTTTTCCGGACTATAAAATAAGACCAAAGGAACTATAGTCACCGCCCTGCCAAGATCTTTCCACATTTTTTGCATGTTACTGAAAAACACCTAGAATTTTGCCCGATTCCCATATTTTCGTGTGCTATACCCACGCATTCCGAGTGGTCCCAAGAGCCGCGGACCCCGATCGCCTAACATTTTTCCGGGCCATCAAATACGACATAAGGAACCATAGTAACCACCCCGCCATGATCGTTCCTCATTTTTTGTGTTTTTCGGCCAAAAAACTAGAATTCCGCGCGATTCCCATATTTTTGTGTGTTATAGCCCACGCCTTCCAAGTGAACCCGGGAAATCCGGATACTTATCGCCTAAAATTTTTCCGGACTATCAAATACGACCTAAGGAACCATAGTCACCGCCCAGCCATGATCATTCCTCATTTGTTGCGTTTTTCGGCCAAAAAACTAGAATTCCGCCCGATTACAATATATTTGTGTGCTATTGCCCACGCCTTCCGAGTGGTCCCGGGACATCCGGAACCCTATCGCCTAAATTTTTTCCGGACTATCAAATACGACCTAAGGAACCATAGTATTCGCCCCGCCATGATCGTTCCTCATTTTTTGCGTGTTTTGGCCAAACAACAAGGATTCCGCGCCATCCCATATTTTTGTGTGTTATAGCCCACGCCTTCCGAGTGGTCCCGGGTCTCCGAACCCCTATCACCTAAAATTTTCCGGACTATCAAATAAGACCTAAGAAACCATAGTCACCGCCCAGCCTTGATCGTTCCTAGTTTTTTCTGTTTTTCGGCCAAAAAACTAGAATTACGCGCGATTCCCATATTTTCGTGTCCTATAGCCCACGCCTTCCAAGTGAACCCGGGAACTCCGGACCCCTATCGCCTAAAATTTTTCAGGACTATCAAATACGACATAAGGAACCATAGTCACCGCCCAGCCATGATCATTCCTCATTTGTTGCGTTTTTCGGCCAAAAAACTAGAATTCCGCCCGATTACAATATTTTTGTGTGCTATTGCCCACCCTTCCAAGTGGTTCCGGGACCCCTGGACCCCGATCGCCTAAAATTTTTTTGTGCCATCAAATACGACCTAAGGAACCATAGTAACCTCCCCGCCATCATCGTTTCTCATTTTTTGCATTTTTTGGCCAAAAAACTAGAATTACCCCCGATTCCCATATTTTCGTGTGCTATACCCTCGCCTTCCAAGTGGTCCGGGGAGCAGCAGACCCCGATCACCTAAAATTTTTCCGAACTATCAAATAAGACCAAAGGAACCATAATCACAGCCCATCCATGATCATTCCTCATTTGTTGCATTTTTCGGCCAATAAACTAGAATTCCGCCCGATTACAATATTTTTGTGTGCTATTGCCCACCCTTCCAAGTGTTTCCGGGACCCCCAGACCCAGATCGCCTAAAATTTTTCTGGGCCGTCATATACGACCTAAGGAACCATAGTAACCGCCCCGCCATCATCGTTTCTCATATTTTGCGTTTTTCGGCCAAACAACTAGAATTCCGTGCGATTCCCATATTTTTGTGTGTTGTAGCCCAGGCCTTCCGAGTGGTCCCGGGACCTCCGGACCCCTATCGCCTAATATTTTTCCGGACGATCAAATAAGATCTAAGGAATCATAGTCACCGCCCTGCCAAGATCTTTCCACATTTTTTGCATGTTACTGAAAAAGACCTAGAATTTCGCCCGATTCCCATATTTTCGTGTGCTATACCCACACATTCCGAGTGGTCCCAAGAGCCGCGGACCCCGATCGCCTAAAATTTTTCCGGGCAATCAAATACGACCTAAGGAACCATAGTATCCGCCCTGCCATGATCGTTCCTTATTTTTTGCGTTTTTCGGCCAAACAACTAGAATTCCGCGCGATTCCCATATTTTTGTGTGTTATATCCCACACCTTCCGAGTGGTCCCGGGACCTCCGGACCCCTATCGCCTAAAAGTTTTCCGGACTATCAAATACGACCTAAGGAACCATAGTATCCGCCCCGCCATGATCGTTCCTCATTTTTTACGTTTTTCGGCCAAACAACTAGAATTCCGCGCGATTCCCATATTTTCGTGTCCTATAGCCAACGCCTTCCAAGTGAACCCGGGAACTCCGGACCCCTATCGCCTAAAATTTTTTAGGACTATCAAATACGACCTAAGGAACCATAGTCACCGCCCAACCATGATCATTCCTCATTTGTTGCGTTTTTTGGCCAAAAAACTAGAATTTCGCCCGATTACAATATTTTTGTGTGCTATTGCCCACCTTTCCAAGTGGTTCCGGGATCCCCGGACCCCGATCGGCTACAATTTTTCCGGACCGTCAAATACGACCTAAGGAACCATAGTAACCGCCCCGCCATCATCGTTTCTCATTTTTTGCATTTTTCCGCCAAAAAACTAGAATTACGCCCGATTCCCATATTTTCGTGTGCTATACCCACGCCTTCCAAGTGGTCCGGGGAGCAGCAGACCCCGATCGCCTAAAATTTTTCCGGACTATCAAATAAGACCAAAGGAACCATAGTCACCGCCCAGCCATGATCATTCCTCATTTGTTGCATTTTTCGGCCAATAAACTAAAATTTCGCCCATTTATAATATTTTTGTGTGCTATTGCCCACCCTTCCAAGTGGTTCCGGGACCCCCGGACCCCGATCGCCTAAAATTTTTCGGGCCGTCAAATACGACCTAAGGAACCATAGTAACCGCCCCACCATCATCGTTTCTCATATTTTGCGTTTTTCGGCCAAACAACTAGAATTCCGCGCGATTCCCATACTTTTGTGTGTTATAGCCCACGCCTTCCGAGTGGTCCCGGGACCTCCGGACCCCTATCGCCTAATATTTTTCCGGACTATCAAATAAGACCAAAGGAACCATAGTCACCGCCCTGCCAAGATCTTTCCACATTTTTTGCATGTTACTGAAAAAGACCTAGAATTTCGCCCGATTCCCATATTTTCGTGTGCTATACCCACGCATTCCGAGTGGTCCCAAGAGCCGCGGACCCCGATCGCCTAAAATTTTTCCGGGCAATCAAATACGACCTAAGGAACCATAGTATCCGCCCCGCCATGATCGTTCCTTATTTTTTGAATTTTTCGGCCAAACAACTAGAATTCCGCGCGATCCCATATTTTTGTGTGTTAGCCCACACCTTCCGAGGGGTCCCGGGACCTCCGGACCCCGATCGCCTAAAAATTTTCCGGACTATCAAATACGACCTAAGGAACCATAGTATCCGCCCCGCCATGATCGTTCCTCATTTTTTGCGTTTTTCGGCCAAACAACTAGAATTTCGCCCGATTCCCATATTTTCGTGTCCTATAGCCCACGCCTTACAAGTGAACTCGGGAACTCCGGACCCCTATCGCCTAAAATTTTTCCGGAATATCAAATACGACCTTAGGAACCATAGTCACCGCCCAGCCATGATCATTCCTCATTTGTTGCGTTTTTCGGCCAAAAAACTAGAATTCCGCTCGATTACAATATTTTTGTGTGCTATTGCCCACCCTTCCAAGTGGTTCCGGGACCCCCGGACCCCGATCGCCTAAAATTTTTCCGGGCCATCAAATACGACCTAAGGAACCATAGTAACCACCCCGCCATCATCGTTTCTCATTTGTTGCATTTTTCGGCCAAAAAACAAGAATTACGCCGGATTCCCATATTTTCGTGTGCTATATCCACGCCTTCCAAGTGGTCCAGGGAGCAGCAGACCCCGATCGCCTAAAATTTTTCCGGACTGTCAAATAAGACCAAAGGAAGCATAGTCACTGCCCAGCCATGATCATTCCTCATTTGTTTCATTTTTCGGCCAAAAAACTAGAATTCCTCCCGATTATAATTTTTTTGTGTGCTATTGCCCACCCTTCCAAGTGGTTCCGGGACCCCCGGACCCCGATCGCCTAAAATTTTTCCGGGCCGTCAAATACGACCTAAGGAACCATAGTAACCGCCCCGCCATCATCGTTTCTCATTTTTTGCATTTTTCGGCCAAAAAACTAGAATTACGCCCGATTCCCATATTTTCGTGTGCTATACCCACGCATTCTAAGTGGTCCTGGGAGCCGCGGACCCCGATCGCCTAAAATTTTTCCGGACTATAAAATATGACCTAAGGTACCATAGCTACCGCCCACCATGATCGTTCCAAATGCTTTGCATTTTTCGGCCAAAAAACTAGAACTCCGCGCGATTTGCATATTTTCGTGTGCTATAGCTTACGCCTTCCGAGTGGTCCCGGGAGCCGTGGACCCCGATCGCCTAAAATATTCCGGGCCATCAAATACGACCTAAGGAACCATAGTCACCGCCCCGCCATGATCGTTCCTCATTTATTGCGTTTTTCGGCCAAAAACTAGAATTCCGCTCGATTACCATATTTTTGTGTGCCACGCCTTCCGAGTGGGCCGTGCCGCCGGACTCGGATCGCCTAAAAAGTTTTTGGGCCATCAATTAGGACCTAAGGAACCATAGTCACCGCCCCGCCATGATCCTTCCTAGTCTTTTGCGTTTTTCAGCCAAAAAACTAGAATTCCGCGCGATTTCCATATTTTCATGTGCTTTAGCCCACGCCTTCCAAGGGGTCCCGGGAACCCCGAACCCCGATCGCCTAAAAATTTTCCGGGCCATCAAATATGACCTAAGGAACCATAGTAACCACCCCGCAATGATCGTTCCTCATTTTTTGCATTTTTCGGCCAAACAACTAGAATTCCGCGCAATTCCTATATTTTTGTGTGTTATAGCCCACGCCTTCCGAGTGGTCCCAGGACCTCCTGACCCCTATCGCCTAAAATTTTTCTGGACTATCAAATACGACCTAAGGAACCATAGTATCCGCCCCGCCATGATCGTTCCTCATTTTTTGCGTTTTTCGGCCAAACAACTAGAATTCCGCGCGATTCCCATATTTTTGTGTGTTATAGCCCACGCCTTTACGAGTGGTCCCGGGACCTCCGGACCCCGATCGCCTAAAATTTTTCCGGACTATCAAATAAGACCAAAGGAACCATAGTCACCGCCCAGCCATGATCATTCCTCATTTGTTGCATTTTTCGGCCAAAAAACTAGAATTCCGCCCGATTACAATATTTTTGTGTGCTATTGCCCACCCTTCCAAGTGGTTCCAGGACCCCCCGACCCCGATCGCCTAAAATTTTTCCGGGCCATCAAATACGACCTAAGGAACCATAGTAACCGCCCCGCCATCATCGTTTCTCATTTGTTGCATTTTTCGGCCAAAAAACAAGAATTACGCCCGATTCCCATATTTTCGTGTGCTATATCCACGCCTTCCAAGTGGTCCGGGGAGCAGCAGACCCCGATCGCCTAAAATTTTTCCGGACTGTCAAATAAGACCAAAGGAAGCATAGTCACTGCCCAGCCATGATCATTCCTCATTTGTTTCATTTTTCGGCCAAAAAACTAGAATTCCTCCCGATTATAATTTTTTTGTGTGCTATTGCCCACCCTTCCAAGTGGTTCCGGGACCCCCGGACCCCGATCGCCTAAAATTTTTCCGGGCCGTCAAATACGACCTAAGGAACCATAGTAACCGCCCCGCCATCATCGTTTCTCATTTTTTGCATTTTTCGGCCAAAAAACTAGAATTACGCCCGATTCCCATATTTTTGTGTGCTATACCCGCGCCTTCTAAGTGGTCCGGGGAGCCGCGGACCCCGATCGCCTAAAATTTTTCCGGACTATAAAATACGACCTAAGGTACCATAGTCACCGCCCACCATGATCGTTCCAAATGCTTTGCATTTTTCGGCCAAAAAACAAGAACTCCGCGCGATTTGCATATTTTAGTGTGCTATAGCTTACGCCTTCCGAGTGGTCCCGGGAGCCGTGGACCCCGATCGCCTAAAATATTCCGGGCCATCAAATATGACCTAAGGAACCATAGTCACCGCCCCGCCATGATCGTTCCTCATTTATTGCGGTTTACGTCCAAAAAACTAGAATTCCGCTCGATTACCATATTTTTGTGTGCTATTGCCCACCCCTTCCGAGTGGGCCGGGCCGCCGGACTCGGATCGCCTAAAAATATTTTGGGCCATCAATTAGGACCTAAGGAACCATAGTCACCGCCCCGCCATGATCCTTCCTAGTCTTTTGCATTTTTCAGCCAAAAAACTAGAATTCCGCGCGATTTCCATATTTTCGTGTGCTTTAGCCCACGCCTTCCAAGGGGTCCCTGGAACCCCGAACCCCGATCGCCTAAAAAATTTTCGGGCCATCAAATACGACCTAAGGAACCATAGTAACCACCCCGCCATGATCGTTCCTCATGTTTTGCGTTTTTCGGCCAAACAACTAGAATTCCGCGCGATTCCTATATTTTGGTGTGTTATAGCCCACGCCTTCCGAGTGATCCCGGGACCTCCTGACCCCTATCGCCTAAAATTTTTCCGGACTATCAAATACGACCTAAGGAATCATAGTATCTGCCCCGCCATGATCGTTCCTCATTTTTTGCATTTTTCGGCCAAACAACTAGAATTCCGCGTGATTCCCATATTTTTGTGTGTTATAGCCCACGCCTTCCGAGTGGTCCCGGGACCTCCGGACCCCGATCGCCTAGAATTTTTCTGGACTATCAAATAAGACCAAAGGAACCATAGTCACTGCCCAGCCATGATCATTCCTCATTTGTTGCATTTTTCGGCCAAAAAACTAGAATTCCGCCCGATTACAATATTTTTGTGTGCTATTGCCCACCCTTCCAAGTGGTTCCGGGACCCCCGGACCCCGATCGGCTAAAATTTTTCCGGGCCGTCAAATACGACCTAAGGAACCATAGTTACCGCCCCGCCATGATCATTCCTCATTTTTTGCATTTTTCGGCCAAAAAACTAGAATTTCGCCCGATTACAATATTTTTGTGTGCTATTGCCCACCCTTCCAAGGGGTCCCAGGAACCCTGAACCCCGATCGCCTAAAAATTTTTCGGGCCATCAAATATGACCTAAGGAACCATAGTAATCACCCCGCCATCATCGTTCCTCATTTTTTGCGTTTTTCGGCCAAACAACTAGAATTCCGCGCGATTCCCATAGGTAGCCCACGCCTTCCGAGTGGTCCCAGGACCTCCTGACCCTATCGCCTAAAATTTTTCCGGACTATCAAATACGACCTAAGGAACCATAGTATCCGCCCCGCCATGATCGTTCCTCATTTTTCTCATTTTTCGGCCAAACAACTAAAATTCCGCGCGATTCCCATATTTTTGTATGTTGTAGCCCACGCCTTCCGAGTGGTCCCGGGACCTCCGGACCCCTATCGCCTAATATTATTCCGGACTATCAAATAAGACAAAAGGAACCATAGTCACCGCCCTGCCAAGATCTTTCCATATTTTTTGCATGTTACTGAAAAAGACCTAGAATTTCGCCCGATTCCCATATTTTCGTGTGCTATACCCACGCATTCCGAGTGGTCCCAAGAGCCGCGAACCCCGATCGCCTAAACTTTTTACGGGCAATCAAATACGACCTAAGGAACCATAGTATCCGCCCCGACATAATCGTTCCTTATTTTTTGCATTTTTCGGCCAAACAACTAGAATTCCGCGCGATGCCCATATTTTTGTGTGTTATAGCCCACACCTTCCGAGTGGTCCCGGGACCTCCGGACCCCTATCGCCTAAAAATTTTCCAGACTATCAAATACGACCTAAGGAACCATAGTATCCGCCCCTCTATGATCGTTCCTCATTTTTTGCATTTTTTGGCAAAACAACTAGAATTCCGCGCGATTCCCATATTTTTGTATGTTATAGCCCACGCCTTCCGAGTGGTCCCGGGACCTCCGGACCCCTATCGCCTAATATTTTTCCGGAATATCAAATAAGACCAAAGGAACCATAGTCACCGCCCTGCCAAGAACTTTCCATATTTTTTGCATGTTACTGAAAAAGACCTAGAATTTCGCCCGATTCCCATATTTTCGTGTGCTATACCCACGCATTCCGAGTGGTCCCAAGAGCCGCGGACCCCGATCGCCTAATCTTTTTATGGGCAATCAAATACGACCTAAGGAACCATAGTATCCGCCCCGCCATGATCGTTCCTTATATTTTGCGTTTTTCGGCCAAACAACTAGAATTCCGCGCGATGCCCATATTTTTGTGTGTTATAGCCCACACCTTCCGAGTGGTCCCGGGACCTCCGGACCCCTATCGCCTAAAATTTTGCCGGACTGTCAAATACGACCTAAGGAACCACAGTATCCGCCCCGCCATGATCGTTCCTCATTTTTTATGTTTTTCGGCCAAACAACTAGAATTCCGCGCGATTCCCATATTTTCGTGTCCTATAGCCCACGCCTTCCAAGTGAACCCGGGAACTCCGGACCCCTATCGCCTAAAATTTTTCCGGACTAACAAATACGACCTAAGGAACCGTAGTTACCGCCCAGCCATGATCATTCCTCATTTGTTGCATTTTTCCGCCAAAACACTAGAATTTCGCCCTATTACAATATTTTTGTGTGCTATTGCCCACCCTTCCAAGTTGTTCTGGGACCCCCGGACCCCGATCGCCTAAAATTTTTTCGGGCTATCAAATACGACCTAAGGAACCATAGTAACCGCCTCGCCATCATCATTTATCATTTTTTGCATATTTCGGCCAAAAAACTAGAATTACGCCCGATTCCCATATTTTCGTGTGCTATACCCACGCCTTCCAAGTGGTCCAGGGAGCCGCGGACCCCGATCGCCTAAAAATTTTCCGGACTATCAAATACATCCTAAGGTACCATAGTCACCGCCCCACCATGATCGTTCCAAATGCTTTGCATTTTTCGGCCAAAAAACTAGAACTCCGCGCGATTTGCATATTTTAGTGTGCTATAGCTTACGCTTTCCGAGTGGTCCCGGGAGCCGTGGACCCCGATCGCCTAAAATTTACCGGGCCATCAAATACGACCTAAGGAACCATAGTCACCGCCCCGCCATGATAGTTCCTCATTTATTGCGGTTTTCATCCAAAAAACTAGAATTCCGCTCGATTACCATATTTTTGTGTGCTATTGCCCACGCCTTCCGAGTGGGCCGGGCCGCCGGACTCGGATCGCCTAAAATTTTTCCGGACTGTCAAATACGACCTAAGGAACCATAGTATCCTCCCCGCCATGATCTTTCCTTATTTTTTGCATTTTTCGGCCAAAAAACTAGAATTCCGCGCGATCCCATATTTTTGTGTGTTATAGCCCACGCCTTCCGAGTGGTCCCGGGTCTCCGGACCCCTATCGCCTAAAATTTTTCCGGACTATTAAATAAGACCTAAGAAACCATAGTCACCTCCCAGACATGATCGTTCCTAGTTTTTTCTGTTTTTCGGCCAAAAAACTAGAATTCCGCGCGATTTCCATATTTTCGTGTCCTATAGACCACGCCATCCAAGTGAACCCGGGAACTCCGGACTCCTATCGCCTAAAATTTTTCCGGACTATCAAATACGACCTAAGGAACCATAGTCACCGCCCAGCCATGATCATTCCTCATTTGTTGCGTTTTTCCGCCAAAACACTAGAATTCCGCCCTATTACAATATTTTTGAGTGCTATTGCCCACCCTTCCAAGTTGTTCCGGGACCCCCGGACCCCGATCGCCTAAAATTTTTCCGGGCCGTCAAATACGACCTAAGGAACCATAGTAACCGCCCCGCCATCATCTTTTCTCATTTTTTGCACATTTCGGCCAAAAAACTAGAATTACGCCCGATTCCCATATTTTCGTGTGCTATACCCACGCCTTCCAAGTGGTCTAGGGAGCCGCGGACCCCGATCCCCTAAAATTTTCCCGGACTATCAAATACGTACTAAGGTACCATAGTCACCGCCCCACCATGATCGTTCCAAATGCTTTGCATTTTTCGGCCAAAAAACTAGAACTCCGCGCGATTTGCATATTTTAGTGTGCTATAGCTTACGCTTTCCGAGTGGTCCCGGGAGCCGTGGACCCCGATCGCCTAAAATTTTCCGGGCCATCAAATACGACCTAAGGAACCATAGTCACCGCCCCGCCATGATCGTTCCTCATTTATTGCGGTTTTCGTCCAAAAAACTAGAATTCCGCTCGATTACCATATTTTTGTGTGCTATTGCCCACGCCTTCCGAGTGGGCCGGGCCGCCGGACTCGGATCGCCTCAAAAATTTTCGGGCCATCAATTAGGACCTAAGGAACCATAGTCAACGCCTCGCCATGATCGTTCCTCATTTTTTGCATTTTTTGGCCAAAAAACTAGAATTCCGCTCGATTCCCATATTTTTGTGTGTTATAGCCCATGCCTTCAGAGTGGTCCCGGGACCTCCTGACCCCTATCGCCTAAAAATTTTCTGGACTATCAAATATGACCTAAGGAACCATAGTATCCGCCCCGCCATGATCGTTCCTTATTTTTTGCGTTTTTCGGCCAAACAACTAGAATTCCGCGCGATTCCCATATTTTTGTGTGTTATAGCCCACACCTTCCGGGTGGTCCCGGGACCTCCGGACCACTATCGCCAAAAATTTAGAATTACGCCCGATTCCCATATTTTCGTGTGCTATACCCACGCCTTCCAAGTGGTCCGGGGACCCACGCATTGCGAGTGGTCCCAAGAGCCGCGGACCTCGATCGCCTAAAATTTTTCCGGACAATCAAATACGACCTAAGGAACCATAGTATCCGCCCCGCCATGATCGTTCCTTATTTTTGAGTTTTTCGGCCAAAAAACTAGAATTTCGCTCGATTACCATATTTTTGTGTGCTATTGCCCACGCCTTCCGAGTGGGCCGGGCCGCCGGACTCGGATCGCCTAAAAAATTTCGGGCCATCAATTAAGACCTAAGGAACCATATTCACCGCCTCGCCATGATCGTTCCTCATTTTTTGCATTTTTTTCCCAAAAAACTAGAATTCCGCCCGATTCCCATATTTTTGTATGCTATCGCCCACGCCTTCCGAGTGGGTCCGGGCCCCCGGAGCCGGATCACCTAAAACTTTTCCGGACTATCAAATACGACCTAAGGAACCATAGTCACCTCCCCGCCATGATCTTTCCTAGTCTTTTGCGTTTTTCAGCCAAAAAACTATAATTCCGCGCGATTTCCATATTTTCGCGTGCAGCCCACGCCTTCCAAGGGGTCCTGGGAACCCCGAACCAAGATCGCCTAAAATTTTTCCGGGCCATCAAATACGACCTAAGGAACCATAGTAACCACCCCGCCACGATCGTTCCTCATTTTTTGCGTTTTTCGGCCAGACAACTAGAATTCCGCTCGATTCCCATATTTTTGTGTGTTATAGCCCATGCCTTCCGAGTGGTCTCAGGACCTCCTGACCCCTATCGCCTAAAAATTTTCAGGACAATCAAATACGACCTAAGGAACCATAGTATCCGCCCCGCCATGATCGTTCCTTATTTTTTGAGTTTTTCGGCCAAAAAACTAGAATTCCGCTCGATTACCATATTTTTGTGTGCTATTGCCCACGCCTTCCGAGTGGGCCGGGCCGCCGGACTCGGATCGCCTAAAAATATTTCAGGCCATCAATTAAGACCTAAGGAACCATAGTCACCACCTCGCCATGATCTTTCCTCATTTTTTGCATTTTTTGGCCAAAAAACTGGAATTTCGCCCGATTCCCATATTTTTGTATGCTATCGCCCACGCCTTCCGAGTGGTTCCGGGCCCCCGGAGCCGGATCGCCTAAAACTTTTCTGGACTATCAAATACGACCTAAGGAACCATAGTCACCTCCCCGCCATGATCTTTCCTAGTCTTTTGCGTTTTTCAGCCAAAAAACTATAATTCCGCGCGATTTCCATATTTTCGTGTGCATCCCACGCCTTCCAAGGGGTCCCGGGAACCCCGAACCCCGATCGCCTAAAATTTTTCCGGGCCATCAAATACGACCTAAGGAACCATAGTAACCACCCCGCCATGATCGTTCCTCATTTTTTGCGTTTTTCGGCCAGACAACTAGAATTCCGCTCGATTACCATATTTTTGTGTGTTATAGCCCATGCCTTCCGAGTGGTCCCGGGACCTCCTGACCCCTATCGCCTAAAAATTTTCTGGACTATCAAATACGACCTAAGGAACCATAGTATCTGCCCCGCCATGATCGTTCCTTATTTTTTGCGTTTTTCGGCCAAACAACTAGAATTCCGCGCGATTCCCATATTTTTGTGTGTTATAGCCCACACCTTCCGAGTGGTCCTGGGACCTCCGGACCTCTATCGCCTAAAATTTTTCCGGACTATCAAATACGACCTAAGGAACCATAGTATCCGCCCCTCCATGATCGTTCCTCATTTTTTGCGTTTTTCAGCCAAACAACTAGAATTTCGCGCGATCCCATATTTTTGTGTGTTATAGCCCACGCCTTCCGAGTGGTCCCGGGTCTCCGGACCCCTATCGCCTAAAATTTTTCCGGACTATCAAATACGACCTAAGGAACCATAGTATCCGCCCCGCCATGATCGTTCCTCATTTGTTGCATTTTTCGGCCTAACAACTAGAATTTCGCGCGATTCCCATATTTTCGTGTCCTATAGCCCACGACTTCCAAGTGAACCCAGGAACTCCGGACCCATATCGCCTAAAATTTTTCCGGACTATCAAATACAACCTAAGGAATCATAGTCACCGGCCAGCCATGATCATTCCTCTTTTGTTGTGTTTTTCGGCCAAAAAACTAGAATTCCGCCCGATTACAATATTTTTTTGTGCTATTGCCCACCCTTCCAAGTGGTTCCGGGACCCCCGGACCCCGATCGCCTAAAATTTTTCCGGGCCGTCAAATATGACCTAAGGAACCATAGTTACCGCCCCGCCATCATCGTTTCTCATGTTTTGCATATTTCGGCCAAAAAACTAGAATTACGCCCGATTCCCATATTTTCGTGTGCTACACCCACGCCTTCCAATTTGTCCGGGGACCCACGCATTGCGAGTGGCCCCAAGAGCCGCGGACCCCGATCGCCTAAAATTTTTCCGGGCAATCAAATACGACCTAAGGAACCATAGTATCCGCCCCGCCATGATCGTTCCTTATTTTTTTGCTTTTTCGGCCAAACAACTAGAATTCCGCGCGATTCCCATATTTTTGTGTGTTATAGCCCACACCTTCCGAGTGGTCCCGGGACCTCCGGACCCCTATCACCTAATATTTTTCCGGGCTATCAAATAAGACCAAAGGAACCATTGTCACCGCCCTGCCAAGATCTTTCCACATTTTTTTGCATGTTACTGAAAAAGACCTAGAATTTCGCCCGATTCCCATATTTTCGTGTGCTATACCCACGCATTCCGAGTGGTCCCAAGAGCCGCGAACCCCGATCGCCTAAACTTTTTACGGGCAATCAAATACGACCTAAGGAACCATAGTATCCGCCCCGACATAATCGTTCCTTATTTTTTGCATTTTTCGGCCAAACAACTAGAATTCCGCTCGATTACCATATTTTTGTGTGCTATTGCCCACGCCTTCCGAGTGGGCCGGGCCGCCGGACTCGGATCGCCTAAAAATATTTTGGGCCATCAATTAAGACCTAATGAACCATAGTCACCGCCTCGCCATGATCGTTCCTCATTTTTTGCATTTTTTGGCCAAAAAACTAGAATTCCGCCCGATTCCCAAATTTTTTATGCTATCGCCCACGCCTTCCGAGTGGGTCGGGCCCCCCGGAGCCGGATCGCCTAAAAATTTTTTGGACTATCAAATACGACCTAAGGAACTATAGTCACCTCCCCGCCATGATCGTTCCTAGTCTTTTGCGTTTTCCAGCCAAAAAACTATAATTCCGCGCGATTTTCATATTTTCGTGTGCAGCCCACGCCTTCCAAGGGGTCCCGGGAACCCCGAACCCCGATCGCCTAAAATTTTTCCGGGCCATCAAATACGACCTAAGGAACCATAGTAACCACCCCGCTATGATCGTCCCTCAGTTTTTGCGATTTTCGGCCAGACAACTAGAATTCCGCGTGATTCCCATATTTTTGTGTGTTATAGCCCACACCTTCCGAGTGGTCCCGGGACCTCCTGACCCCTATCGCCTAAAATTTTTCCGAACTATCAAATATGACCTAAGGAACCATAGTATCCGCCCCACCATGATCGTTCCTTATGTTTTGCGTTTTTTGGCCAAACAACTAGAATTCCGCGCGATTCCCATATTTTTGTGTGTTATAGCCTACACCTTCCGAGTGGTCCTGGGACCTCCGGACCCCTATCGCCTAAAATTTTTCCGGACTATCAAATACGACCTAAGGAACCATAGTATCCGCACCACCATGATCGTTCCTCATTTTTTGCATTTTTCGGCCAAACAACTAGAATTCCGCGCGATCCCATATTTTTGTGTGTTATAGCCCACGCCTTCCGAGTGGTCCCGGGTCTCCGGACCCCTATCGCCTAAAATTTTTCCGGACTATCAAATACGACCTAAGGAACCATAATCACCGCCCAGCCATGATCATTCCTCATTTGTTGCGTTTTTCGGCCAAAAAACTAGAATTTCCGCCCGATTACAATATTTTTGTTTGCTATTGCCCACCCTTCCAAGTGGTTCCGGGACCCCCAGACCCCGATCGCCTAAAATTTTTCCGGGCCGTCAAATACGACCTAAGGAACTATAGTAACCGCCCCACCATCATCGTTTCCCATTTTTTGCATTTTTCGGCCAAAAAACTAGAATTCCGCGCGATTTTCATATTTTCGTGTGCTTTAGCCCACGCCTTCCAAGGGGTCCCGGGAACCCCGAACCCCGATCGCCTAAAAAATTTTTGGGCCATCAAATACGACCTAAGGAACCATAGTAACCACCCCGCCATGATCGTTCCTCATGTTTTGCATTTTTCGGCCAAACAACTAGAATTCCGCTCGATTCCCATATTTTTGTGTGTTATAGCCCACGCCTTCCGAGTGGTCCCGGGACCTCCTGACCCCTATCGCCTAAAATTTTTCCGGACTATCAAATACGACCTAAGGAACCATAGTATCCGCCCCGCCGTGATCGTTACTCATTTTTTGCTTTTTTTGGCCAAGCAACTAGAATTCCGCGCGATTCCCATATTTTTGTGTGTTATAGCCCACGCCTTCTGAGTGGTCCCGGGACCTCCGGACCCCTATCGCCTAATATTTTTCCGGACTATCAAATAATACCAAAGGAACCATAGTCACCGCCCTGCCAAGATCTTTCCACATTTTTTACATGTTACTGAAAAAGACCTAGAATTTCGCCCGATTCCCATATTTTCGTGTGCTATACCCACGCATTCCGAGTGGTCCCAAGAGCCGCGGACCTCGATCGCCTAAAAATTTTCCGGGTAATCAAATACGACCTAAGGAACCATAGTATCTGCCCCGCCATGATCGTTTCTCATATTTTGCGTTTTTCGGCCAAAAAACTAGAATTCCGCGCGATTCCCATATTTTTGTGTGTTATAACCCACGCCTTCCGAGTGGTCCCGGGTCTCCGGACTCCTATCGCCTAAAATTTTTCCGTACTATTAAATAAGACCTAAGAAACCATAGTCACCGCCCAGCCATGATCGTTCCTAGATTTTTCCATTTTTCGGCCAAAAAAATAGAATTCCGCGCGATTCCCATATTTTCGTGTCCTATAGCCCACGCCTTCCAAGTGAACCCGGGAACTACGGACCCCTATCACCTAAAAATTTTCCGGACTATCAAATACGACCTAAGGAACCATAGTCACCGCCCAGCCATGATCATTCCTCATTTGTTGCGTTTTTCGGCCAAAAAACTAGTTTTCCGCCCGATTACAATATTTTTGTTTGTTATTGCCCACCCTTCCAAGTGGTTCCGGGACCCCCGGACCCCGATCGCCTAAAATTTTTCCGGGCCATCAAATACGACCTAAGGAACTATAGTAACCACCCCGCCATCATCGTTTCTCATTTTTTGCATTTTTCGGCCAAAAAACTAGAATTACGCCCAATTCCCATATTTTCGTGTGCTATACCTACGCTTTCCAGGTGGTCCGAGGACCCGCGGACCCCGATCGCCTAAAAGGTTTCTGGACTATCAAATACGACCTAAGGTACCATAGTCACCACCCCACCATGATCGTTCCAAATGCTTTGCATTTTTTGGCCAAAAAACTAGAACTCCGCACGATTTGCATATTTTAGTGTGCTATAGCTTACGCCTTCCGAGTGGTCCCGGGAGCCGTGGACCCCGATCGCCTAAAAATTTTCGGGCCATCAAATACGACCTAAGGAACCATAGTCACCGCCCCGCCATGATCGTTCCTCATTTATTGCGTTTTTCGTCCAAAAAACTAGAATTCCGCTCGATTACCATATATTTGTATGCTATTGCCCACGCCTTTCGAGTGGGCCGGGCCCCTCGGAGCCGGTTCGCTAAAAAAATTTCGGACTCTCAAATACGACCTAAGGAACCATAGTTACCGCCACGCCATGATCGTTCTTAGTCTTTTGCGTTTTTCAGCCAAAAAATTAGAATTCCGCGCAATTTTCATATTTTCTTGTGCTTTACCCCACGCCATCCAAGGGGTCCCGGGAACCCCGAACCCCTATCGCCTAAAATTTTTCCGGACTATCAAATACGACCTAAGGAACCATAGTCACCGCCCAGCCATGATTGTTTCTCATATTTTGCGTTTTTCGGCCAAAAAATTAGAATTCCGCGCGATTCTCATATTTTTGTGTGTTATAGCCCACGCCTTCCGAGTGGTCCCGGGTCTCCGGACTCCTATCGCCTAAAATTTTTCCGGACTATCAAATAAGACCTAAGGAACCATAGTAACCGCCCAGCCATGATCGTTCCTAGATTTTTCCATTTTTCGGCCAAAAAACTAGAATTCCGCGCGATTCCCATATTTTCGTGTCCTATAGCCCACGCCTTCCAAATGAACCCGGGAACTCCGGACCCCTATCACCTAAAAATTTTCCGGACTATCAAATACGACCTAAGGAACCATAGTCACCGCCCATCCATGATCATTCCTCATTTGTTGCGTTTTTCGGCCAAAAAACTAGTTTTCCGCCCGATTACAATATTTTTGTTTGCTATTGCCCACCCTTCCAAGTGGTTCCGGGACCCCCGGACCCCGATCGCCTAAAATTTTTCCGGGCCATCAAATACGACCTAAGAAACTATAGTAACCACCCCGCCATCATCGTTTCTCATTTTTTGCATTTCTCGGCCAAAAAACTAGAATTACGCCCGATTCCCATATTTTCGTGTGCTATACCCACGCCTTCCAGGTGGTCCGAGGAGCCGCGGACCCCGATCGCCTAAAAAGTTTCTGGACTATCAAATACGACCTAAGGTACCATAGTAACCGCCCCACCATGATCGTTCCAAATGCTTTGCATTTTTTGGCCAAAAAACTAGAACTCCGCGCGATTTGCATATTTTAGTGTGCTATAGCTTACGCCTTCCGAGTGGTCCCGGGAGCCGTGGACCCCGATCGCCTAAAAATTTCTGGGCCATCAAATACGACCTAAGGAACCATAGTCACCGCCCCGCCATGATCGTTCCTCATTTATTGCGTTTTTCGTCCAAAAAACTAGAATTCCGCTCGATTACCATATTTTTGTGTGCTATTGCCCACGCCTTCCGAGTGGGCCGGGCCCCCCAGAGCCGGATCGCTAAAAAATTTTCGGACTATCAAATACGACCTAAGGAACCATAGTTACCACCACGCCATGATCGTTCTTAGTCTTTTGCGTTTTTCAGCCAAAAAATTAGAATTCCGCGCGATTTCCATATTTTTTTGTGCTTTAGCCCACGCCATCCAAGGGGTCCCGGGAACCCCGAACCCCTATCGCCTAAAATTTTTCCGAACTATCAAATATGACCGAAGGAACCATAGTCACCGCCCAGCCATGATCATTCCTCATTTGTTGCATCTTACGGCCAAAAAACTAGAATTCCGCCCGATTACAATATTTTTGTGTGCTATTGCCCACCCTTCCAAGTGGTGCCGGGACCCCCGGACCCCGATCGCCTAAAATTTTTCCGGGCCGTCAAATACGACCTAAGGAACTATAGTAACCGCCCCGCCATCATCGTTTCTCATTTTTTGCATTTTTCGGCCAAAAAACTAGAATTACGCCCGATTCCCATATTTTCGTGTGCTATACCCACGCCTTCCAAGTGGTCCGAGGAGCCGCGGACCCCGATCGCCTAAAAATATTTTGGACTATCAAAATGCTTTGCATTTTTTGGCCAAAAAACTAGAACTCCGCACGATTTGCATATTTTAGTGTGCTATAGCTTACGCCTTCCGAGTGGTCCCGGGAGCCGTGGACCCCGATCGCCTAAAAATTTTCGGCCCATCAAATACGACCTAAGAAACCATAGTCACCTCCCCGCCATGATCTTTCCTCATTTATTGGATTTTTCGGCCAAAAAACTAGAATTCCACTCGATTACCATATTTTTGTGTGCTATTGCCCACGCCTTCCGAGTGGGCCGGGCCGCCGGACTCGGATCGCCTAAAAAATTTTCGGGCCATCAATTAGGACCTAAGGAACCATAGTCACCACCTCGCCATGATCGTTCCTCATTTTTTGAATTTTTTGGCCAAAAAACTAGAATTCCACCCGATTCCCATATTTTTGTGTGCTATCGCCCACACCTTCCGATTGGGTCGGCCCCCCAGGAGCCGGATCGCTAAAAAATTTTCGGACTATCAAATACGACCTAAGGAACCATAGTTACCACCCCGCCATGATCGTTCCTAGTCTTTTGCGTTTTTCAGCGAACAAATTAGAATTCTGCGCGATTTCCATATTTTCGTGTGCTTTAGCCCGTGCCTTCCAAGGGGTCACGGGAACCCCAAACCCCGACCGCCTAAAAATTTTCCGGGCCATCAAATACGACCTAAGGAACCATAGTAACCACCCCGCCATGATCGTTCCTCATTTTTTGCGTTTTTCGTCCAAACAACTAGAATTTCGCGCGATTCTCATATTTTTGTGTGTTATAGCCCACGCCTTCCGAGTGGTCCCGGGATCTGCGGACCCCTATCGCCTAAAATTTTTCCGGACTATCAAATACGACCTAAGGAACCATAGTCACCGCCCAGCCATGATCGTTCCTAGTTTTTTCCGTTTTTCGGCCAAATAACTAGAATTCCGTGCGATTCCCATATTTTCGTGTCCTATAGCCCACGCCTTCCAAGTAAACACGGGAACTCCGGACCCCTATCGCCTAAAATTTTTCCGGACTACCAAATACGACCTAAGGAACCATAGTCACTGCCCAGCCATGATCATTCCTAGTTTTTTCTGTTTTTCGGCCAAAAAACTAGAATTCCGCGCGATTCCCATATTTTCGTGTCCTATAGCCCACGCCTTCCAAGTGAACCTAGGAACTCCGGACCCCTATCGCCTAAAATTTTTCCGGATTATCAAATACGACCTAAGAAACCATATTCACCGCCCAGCCATGATCATTCCTCATTTGTTGCGTTTTAGGCCAAAAAACTAGAATTCCGCCCGATTACAATCTTTTTATGTGCTATTGCCCACCCTTCCAAGTGGTTCCGGGACCCCCGGACCCTGATCGCCTAAAATTTTCCGGGCCGTCAAATACGACCTAAGGAACCATAGTAAGCGCCCCGCCATCATCGTTTCTCATTTTTTGCATTTTTCGGCCAAAAAACTAGAATTACGCCCGATTCCCATATTTTCGTGTGCTATACCCACGCCTACCAAGTGGTCCGGGGAGCCGCGGACCCCGATCGCCTAAAATTTTTCCGGACTATCAAATACGACCTAAGGTACCATAGTCACCGCCCCACCATGATCGTTCCAAATGCTTTGCATTTTTCTGTCAAACAACTAGAACTCCGCGCGATTTTCATATTTTAGTGTGCTATAGCTTACGCCTTCCGAGTGGTCCCGGGAGCCGTGGACCCCGATCGCCTAAAATTTTCTGGGCCATCAAATATGACCTAAGGAACCATAGTCACCGCCCTGCTATGATCGTTCCTCATTTATTGCATTTTTCGGCCAAAAAACTAGTATTCTGCTCGATTACCATATTTTTGTGTGCTATTACCCATGCCTTCCGAGTGGGCCGGGCCGCCGGTCTCGGATCGCCTAAAAATTTTCGGGCCATCAATTAAGACCTAAGGAACCATAGTCACCGCCTCGCCATGATCGTTCCTCATTTTTTTCATTTTGTGGCCAAAAAACTAGAATTCCGCCAGATTCCCATATTTTTGTGTGCTATCGCCCACGCCTTCCGAGTGGGTCAGGCCCCCGGAGCCAGGTCGCCTAAAAAATTTTCGGACTATCAAATCCGACCTAAGGAACCATAGTCACCGCCCCGCCATGATCGATCCTAGTCTTTTGTGTTTTTCAGCCAAAAAACTAGAATTTCGTGCGATTTCCATATTTTCGTGTGCTTTAGCCCACGCCTTCCAAGGGGTCCCTGGAACCCTGAACCCCGATCGCCTAAAAAATTTCCGGGCCATCAATTACGACCTAAGGAACCATAGTAACCACCCCGCCATGATCGTTCCTTATTTTTTGCGTTTTTTGGCCAAACAAGTTGAATTCCGCGCGATTCCCATATTTTTGTGTGTTATGGCTCACACCTTCCGAGTGGTCCCGGGACCTCCGGACCCCTATCGCCTAAAATTTTTCTAGACTATCAAATACGACCTAAGGGACCATAGTATCCGCCCTGCCATGATCGTTCCTCATGTTTTGTGTTTTTCGGCCAAACAACTAGAATTCCGTGCGATCCCATATTTTTGTGTGTTATAGCCCACGCCTTCCGAGTGGTCCCGGGTCTCCGGACCCCTATCGCCTAAAATTTTTCCGGACAATCAAATAAGACCTAAGGAACCATAGTCACCGCCCAGCCTTGATCGTTCCTAGTTTTTTCTGTTTTTCGGCCAAAAAACTAGAATTCCACGCGATTCCCATATTTCCGTGTCCTATACGCCTTCCAAATGAACCCGGGAACTATGGACCCCTATCGCCTAAAATTTTTTTGGACTATCAAATATGACCTAAGGAACCATAGTCACCGCCCAGCCATGATCATTCCTCATTTGTTGCGTTTTTCGGCCAAACAACTAGAATTCCGCCCGATTACAATATTTTTGTGTGCTATTGCCCACCCTTCCAAGTGGTCCCGGGACCCCCGGACCCCGATCGCTTAAAATTTTTCCGGGCCATCAAATACGACCTAAGGAACCATAGTAACCGCCCCGCCATCATCGTTTCTCAATTTTTGCATTTTTCGGCCAAAAAACTAGAATTACGCCCGATTCCCATATTTTCATGTGCTATACCCACGCCTTCCAAGTGGTCCGGGGAGCCGCGGACCCCGATCGTCTAAAATTTTTCCGGACTATCAAATATGACCTAAGGTACCATAGTCACTGCCCCACCATGATCGTTCCAAATGCTTTGCATTTTTCGGCCAAAAAACTAGAACTCCGCGCGATTTGCATATTTTAGTGTGCTATAGCTTACGCCTTCTGAGTGGTCTCGGGAGCTGTGGACCCCGATCGCCTAAAATTTTCCGGGCCATAAAATATGACCTAAGGAACCATAGTCACCGCCCCTCCATGATCGTTCCTCATTTATTGCGTTTTTCGGCCGAAAAACTAGAATTCCGCTCGATTACCATATTTTTGTGTGCTATTGCCGACGCCTTCCAAGTGGGCCGGGCTGCCCGTCTCGGATCGCCTAAAAAATTTTGGGCCATCAATTAATACCTAAGGAACCATAGTCACCGCCTCGCCCTGATCGTTCCTCATTTTTTGCATTTTTTGGCCAAAAAAACTAGAATTCCGCCCAATTCCCATATTTTTGTGTGCTATCGCCCACGTCTTCCAAGTGGGTCGGGCCCCGCAGAGCCGGATCGCCTAAAAATTTTTCGGACTATCAAATACCACCTAAGGAACCATAGTCACCGCCCCGCCATGATCGTTCCTAGTCTTTTGCATTTTTCAGCCAAAAACTAGAATTTCGCGCGATTTCCATATTTTCGTGTGCTTTAGCCCACGTCTTCCAAGGGGTCCCGGGAATCCCGAACCCCGATCGCCTAAAAATTTTCCGGGCCATCAAATACGACCTAAGGAACCATAGTAACCACTTCGCCATGATCGTTCCTCATTTTTTGCGTTTTTTGGCCAAACAACTAGAATTCCGCGTGATTCCCATATTTTTGTGTGTTATAGCCCACGCCTTCCGAGTGGTCCCGGGGCCTCCTGACCCCTATCGCTTAAAATTTTTCCGGACTATCAAATACGACCTAAGGAACCATAGTATCCGACCCGCCATGATCGTTCCTCATTTTTTGCGTTTTTCGGCCAAACAACTAGAATTCCGCGCGATTCCCATATTTTTGTGTGTTATATCCCACGCCTTCCGAGTGGTCCCGGGACCTCCGGACCCCTATCGCCTAATATTTTTCCGGACTATCAAATAAGACCAAAGGAACCATCGTCTCCACCCTGCCAAGATCTTTCCACATTTTTTGCATGTTACTGAAAAAGACCTAGAATTTCGCCCGATTCCCATTTTTTCGTGTGCTATACCCACGCAATCCGAGTGGTCCCAAGAGCCGCGGACCCCGATCGCCTAAAATTTTTACGGGCAATCAAATATGACCTAAGGAACTATAGTATCCGCCCCGCCATGATCGTTCCTTATTTTTTGCATTTTTTGGCCAAACAACTAGAATTCCGCGCGATTCCCATATTTTTGTGTGTTATAGCCCACACCTTCCGAGTGGTCCCGGGACCTCCGGACCCCTATCGCCTAAAATTTTTCCAGACTATCAAATACGATCTAAGGAACCATAGTATCCGCCCCTCCATGATTGTTCCTCATGTTTTGTGTTTTTCGGCCAAACAACTAGAATTCCGCGCGATCCCATATTTTTGTGTGTTATAGCCCACGCCTTCCGAGTGGTCCCGGGTCTCCGGACCCCTATCGCCTAAAATTTTTCCGGACTATCAAATAAGACCTAAGGAACCATAGTCACCGCCCAGCCATGATCGTTCCTAGTTTTTTATGTTTTTCGGCCAAAAAACTAGAATTCCGCGCGATTCCCATATTTTCGTGTCCTATAGACCACGCCTTCCAAGTGAACCCGGGAACTCCGGACCCCTATCGCCTATAATTTTTCCGGACTATCAAATACGACCTAAGGAACCATAGTCACCGCCCAGCCATGATCATTCCTCATTTATTGCGTTTTTCGGCCAAAAAATTAAAATTCCGCCCGATTACAATATTTTTGTGCGCTATTGCCCACCCTTCCAAGTGGTTTCGGGACCCACTGACCCCGATCGCCTAAAATATTTCCGGGCCGTCAAATACGACCTAAGGAACTATAGTAACCAGCTCGCCTTGATCGTTCCTTATTTTTTGCATTTTACGGCCAAACAACTAGAATTCTGCGCGATTCCCATATTTTTGTGTGTTAGCCCACGCCTTCCGAGTGGTCCAGGGACCTCCTGACCCCTATCGCCTAAAATTTTTCCGGACTATCAAATACGACCTAAGGAACCATAGTATCCGCCCCGCCATGATTGTTCCTCATTTTTAGCGTTTTTCGGCCAAACAACTAGAATTCCGCGCGATTCCCATATTTTTGTGTGTTATATCCCACGCCTTCCGAGTGGTCCCGGGACCTCTGGACCCCTATCGCCTAATATGTTTCCGGACTATCAAATAAGACCAAAGGAACCATAGTCACCGCCCTGCCAAGATCTTTCCACATTTTTTGCATGTTACTGAAAAAGACCTAGAATTTCGCCCGATTCCCATTTTTTCGTGTGCTATACCCACGCATTCCGAGTGGTCCCAAGAGCCGCGGACCCCGATCGCCTAAAATTTTTCCGGGCAATCAAATACGACCTAAGGAACTATAGTATCTGCCCTGCCATGATCGTTCCTTATTTTTTGCGTTTTTTGGCCAAACAAGTTGAATTCCGCGCGATTCCCATATTTTTGTGTGTTATGGCTCACACCTTTCGAGTGGTCCCGGGACCTCCGGACCCCTATCGCCTAAAATTTTTCCGGATTATCAAATACGACCTAAGGAACCATAGTATCCGCCCCGCCATGATCGTTCCTCATTTTTTGTGTTTTTCGGCCAAGCAACTATCGTTCCGCGCGATCCCATATTTTTGTGTGTTATATAGCCCACGCCTTCCGAGTGGTCCCGGATCTCCGGACCCCTATCGCCTAAAATTTTTCCGGACTATCAAATAAGACCAAAGGAACCATAGTCACCGCCCAGCCATGATCGTTCCTAGTTTTTTTCTGTTTTTCGGCCAAAAAACTAGAATTTCGCGCGATTCCCATATTTTCGTGTCCTATACGCCTTCCAAGTGAACCCGGGAACTACGGACCCCTATCGCCTAAAATTTTTCCGGACTATCAAATACGACCTAAGGAACCATAGTCACCGCCCAGCCATGATCATTCCTCATTTGTTGCGTTTTTCGGCCAAAAAATTAAAATTCCGCCCGATTACAATATTTTTGTGCGCTATTGCCCACCCTTCCAAGTGGTTTCGGGACCCACTGACCCCGATCGCCTAAAATATTTCCGGGCCGTCAAATACGACCTAAGGAACTATAGTAACCAGCTCGCCTTGATCGTTCCTTATTTTTTGCATTTTACGGCCAAACAACTAGAATTCTGCGCGATTCCCATATTTTTGTGTGTTAGCCCACGCCTTCCGAGTGGTCCAGGGACCTCCTGACCCCTATCGCCTAAAATTTTTCCGGACTATCAAATACGACCTAAGGAACCATAGTATCCGCCCCGCCATGATTGTTCCTCATTTTTAGCGTTTTTCGGCCAAACAACTAGAATTCCGCGCGATTCCCATATTTTTGTGTGTTATATCCCACGCCTTCCGAGTGGTCCCGGGACCTCTGGACCCCTATCGCCTAATATGTTTCCGGACTATCAAATAAGACCAAAGGAACCATAGTCACCGCCCTGCCAAGATCTTTCCACATTTTTTGCATGTTACTGAAAAAGACCTAGAATTTCGCCCGATTCCCATTTTTTCGTGTGCTATACCCACGCATTCCGAGTGGTCCCAAGAGCCGCGGACCCCGATCGCCTAAAATTTTTCCGGGCAATCAAATACGACCTAAGGAACTATAGTATCTGCCCTGCCATGATCGTTCCTTATTTTTTGCGTTTTTTGGCCAAACAAGTTGAATTCCGCGCGATTCCCATATTTTTGTGTGTTATGGCTCACACCTTTCGAGTGGTCCCGGGACCTCCGGACCCCTATCGCCTAAAATTTTTCCGGATTATCAAATACGACCTAAGGAACCATAGTATCTGCCCCGCCATGATCGTTCCTCATTTTTTGTGTTTTTCAGCCAAGCAACTATCGTTCCGCGCGATCCCATATTTTTGTGTGTTATATAGCCCACGCCTTCCGAGTGGTATCTCCGGACCCCTATCGCCTAAAATTTTTTCGGACTATATAAAAGACCAAAGGAACCATAGTCACCACCCAGCCATGATCGTTCCTAGTTTTTTCTGTTTTTCGGCCAAAAAACTAGAATTTCGCGCGATTCCCATATTTTCGTGTCCTATACGCCTTCCAAGTGAACCCGGGAACTACGGACCCCTATCGCCTAAAATTTTTCCGGACTATCAAATACGACCTAAGGAACCATAGTCACCGCCCAGCCATGATCATTCCTCATTTGTTGCGTTTTTCGGCCAAAAAATTAAAATTTCGCCCGATTACAATATTTTTGTGCGCTATTGCCCACCCTTCCAAGTGGTTTCGGGACCCACTGACCCCGATCGCCTAAAATATTTCCGGGCCGTCAAATACGACCTAAGGAACTATAGTAACCAGCTCGCCTTGATCGTTCCTTATTTTTTGCATTTTACGGCCAAACAACTAGAATTCTGCGCGATTCCCATATTTTTGTGTGTTAGCCCACGCCTTCCGAGTGGTCCAGGGACCTCCTGACCCCTATCGCCTAAAATTTTTCCGGACTATCAAATACGACCTAAGGAACCATAGTATCCGCCCCGCCATGATTGTTCCTCATTTTTTGCGTTTTTCGGCAAAACAACTAGAATTCCGCGCGATTCCCATATTTTTGTGTGTTATATCCCACGCCTTCCGAGTGGTCCCGGGACCTCTGGACCCCTATCGCCTAATATTTTTCCGGACTATCAAATAAGACCAAAGGAACCATAGTCACCGCCCTTCCAAGATCTTTCCAAATTATTTGCATGTTACTGAAAAAGATCTAGAATTTCGCCCGATTCCCATATTTTCGTGTGCTATACCCACGCATTCCGAGTGGTCCCAAGAGCCGCGGACCCCGATCGCCTAAAATTTTTCGGGCAATCAAATACGACCTAAGGAACCATAGTATCCACCACGCCATGATCATTCCTTATTTTTTGCATTTTTCGGCCAAACAACTAGAATTCCGCGCGATTCCCATATTTTTGTGTGTTATAGCCCACACCTTTCGAGTGGTCCCGGGATCTCCGGACCCCTATCGCCTAAAATTTTTCCAGACTATCAAATATGACCTAAGGAACCATAGTATCCGCCCCGCCATGATCGTTCCTCATTTTTTGTGTTTTTCGGCCAAGCAACTATAATTCCGCGCGATCCCATATTTTTCGGTGTTATATAGCCCACGCCTTCCGAGTGGTCTCGGGTCTCCGGACCCCTATCGCCTAAAATTTTTCTGGACTATCAAATAAGACCTAAAGAACCATAGTCACCGCCCAGCCATGATCGTTCCTAGTTTTTTCTATTTTTCGGCCAAAAAACTAGAATTCCGCGCGATTCCCATATTTTCGTGTCCTATAGGCCACGCCTTCCAAGTGAACCCGGGAACTCCGGACCCCTATCGCCTAAAATTTTTCCGGACTATCAAATACGACCTAAGGAACCATAGTCACCGCCCAGCCATGATCATTCCTCATTTGTTGCGTGTTTCGGCCAAAAAACTAGAATTCCGCCCGATTACAATATTTTTGTGTGCTATTGCCCATCCTTCGAAGTGGTTTCGGGACCCACTGACCCCGATCGCCTAAAATTTTTCTGGGCCGTCAAATACGACCTAAGGAACTATAGTAACCAGCTCGCCATGATCGTTTCTCATTTTTTGCATTTTTCGGCCAAGCAACTAGAATTCCGCGCGATCCCATATTTTTGTGTGTTATATAGCCCACGCCTTCCGAGTGGTCCCGGGTCTCCGGACCCCTATCGCCTAAAATTTTTCCGGACTATCAAATACGACCTAAGGAACCATAGTCACCGCCTAGCCATGATCGTTCCTCATTTTTTGTGTTTTTCGGCCAAGCAACTATAATTCCGCGCGATCCCATATTTTTCGGTGTTATATAGCCCACGCCTTCCGAGTGGTCTCGGGTCTCCGGACCCCTATCGCCTAAAATTTTTCTGGACTATCAAATAAGACCTAAAGAACCATAGTCACCGCCCAGCCATGATCGTTCCTAGTGTTTTTTGTTTTTCGGCCAAAAAACTAGAATTCCGCGCGATTCCCATATTTTCGTGTTCTATAGCCCACGCCTTCCAAGTGAACCCGGGAACTCCGGACCCCTATCGCCTAAAATTTTTCCGGACTATCAAATACGACCTAAGGAACCATAGTCACCGCCCAGCCATGATCATTCCTCATTTGTTGCGTGTTTCGGCCAAAAAACTAGAATTCCGCCCGATTACAATATTTTTGTGTGCTATTGCCCACCCTTCGAAGTGGTTTCGGGACCCACTGACCCCGATCGCCTAAAATTTTTCTGGGCCGTCAAATACGACCTAAGGAACTATAGTAACCAGCTCGCCATGATCGTTTCTCATTTTTTGCATTTTTCGGCCAAGCAACTAGAATTCCGCGCGATCCCATATTTTTGTGTGTTATATAGCCCACGCCTTCCGAGTGGTCCCGGGTCTCCGGATCCCTATCGCCTAAAATTTTTCCGGACTATCAAATAAGACCTAAGGAACCATAGTCACCGCCCAGCCATGATCGTTCCTAGTTTTTTCTATTTTTCGGCCAAAAAACTAGAATTCCGCGCGATTCCCATATTTTCGTGTCCTATAGCCCACGCCTTCCAAGTGAACCCGGGAACTCCGGACCCCTATCGCCTAAAAATTTTCCGGACTATCAAATACGACCTAAGGAACCATAGTCACCGCCCAGCCATGATCATTCCTCATTTGTTGCGTGTTTCGGCCAAAAAACTAGAATTCTGCCCGATTACAATATTTTTGTGTGCTATTGCCCACCCTTCGAAGTGGTTTCGGGACCCACTGACCCCGATCGCTTAAAATATTTCCGGGCCGTCAAATACGACCTAAGGAACTATAGTAACCAGCTTGCCTTGATCGTTCCTTAATTTTTGCGTTTTTCGGCCAAACAATTAGAATTCTGCGCGATTGCCATATTTTTGTGTATTATAGCCCACACCTTCCGAGTGGTCCCGGGACCTCCGGACCCCTATCGCCTAAAATTTTTCCGGACTATCAAATACGACCTAAGGAACCATATTATCCGCCCCGGCATGATCGTTCCTCATTTTTTGTGTATTTCGGCCAAACAACTAGAATTCCGCGCGATCCCATATTTTTCTGTGTTATAGCCCACGCCTTCCGAGTGGTCCCGGGTCTCCGGACCCCTATCGCCTAAATTTTTTCTGGACTACCAAATAAGACCTAAGGAACCATAGTCACCGCCCAGCCATGATCGTTCCTAGTGTTTTCTGTTTTTCGGCCAAAAAACTAGAATTCCGCGCGATTCCCATATTTTCGTGTTCTATAGCCCACGCCTTCCAAGTGAACCCGGGAACTCCGGACCCCTATCGCCTAAAATTTTTCAGGACTATCAAATACGACCTAAGGAACCATAGTCACCGCCCAGCCATGATCATTCCTCATTTGTTGCATTTTTCGGCCAAAAAACTAGAATTCCGCCCGATTACAATATTTTTGTGTGCTATTGCCCACCCTTCCAAGTGGTTCCGGGACCCCCGGACCCCGATCGCGTAAAAGTTTTCCGGGCCGTCAAATACGACCTTAGGAACCATAGTAACAGCCCAGCCATCATCGTTTCTCATTTTTTGCATTTTGCGGCCTAAAAACTAGAATTACGCCCGATTCCCATATTTTCATGTGCTATACCCACGCCTTCCAAGTGGTCCGGGGAGCCGCGGACCCCGATCGCCTAAAATTTTTCCGGACTATCAAATACGACCTAAGGTACCATAGTCACCGCTTTACCATGATCGTTCCAAATGCTTTGCATTTTTCGGCAAAAAACTAGAACTCCGCGCGATTTGCATATTTTAGTATGCTATAGCTTACGCCTTCTGAGTGGTCCCGGGAGCCGTGGACCCCGATCGCCTAAAATTTTCCGGGCCATCAAATATGACCTAAGGAACCATAGTCACCGCCCCGCCATGATCGTTCCTCATTTATTGCGTTTTTCGGCCAAAAAACTAGAATTCCGCTCGATTACCATATTTTTGTGTGCTATTGCCCACGCCTTCCGAGTGGGGCCGGGCCGCCGGTCTCGGATCGCCTAAAAATTTTCTGGACTATCAAATACGATCTAAGAAACCATAGTCACCGCGCAGCCATGATCATTCCTCATTTGTTGTGTGTTTCGGCCAAAAAACTAGAATTCCGCCCGATTACAATATTTTTGTGTGCTATTGCCCACCCTTCGAAGTGGTTTCGGGACCCACTGACCCCAATCGCCTAAAATTTTTCCGGGCCGTCAAATATGACCTAAGGAACTATAGTAACCAGCTCGCCTTGATCGTTCCTTATATTTTGCGTTTTTCGGCCAGACAATTAGAATTCTGCGTGATTGCCATATTTTTGTGTATTATAGCCCACACCTTCCGAGTGGTCCCGGGACCTCCGGACCCCTATCGCCTAAAATTTTTCTAGACTATCAAATACGACCTAAGGAACCATAGTATCCGCCCCGCCATGATCGTTCCTCATTTTTTGTGTTTTTCGGCCAAGCAACTATAATTCCGCGCGATCCCATATTTTTCGGTGTTATATAGCCCACGCCTTCCGAGTGGTCTCGGGTCTCCGGACCCCTATCGCCTAAAATTTTTCTGGACTATCAAATAAGACCTAAAGAACCATAGTCACCGCCCAGCCATGATCGTTCCTAGTGTTTTTTGTTTTTCGGCCAAAAAACTAGAATTCCGCGCGATTCCCATATTTTCGTGTTCTATAGCCCACGCCTTCCAAGTGAACCCGGGAACTCCGGACCCCTATCGCCTAAAATTTTTCCGGACTATCAAATACGACCTAAGGAACCATAGTCACCGCCCAGCCATGATCATTCCTCATTTGTTGCGTGTTTCGGCCAAAAAACTAGAATTCCGCCCGATTACAATATTTTTGTGTGCTATTGCCCACCCTTCGAAGTGGTTTCGGGACCCACTGACCCCGATCGCCTAAAATTTTTCTGGGCCGTCAAATACGACCTAAGGAACTATAGTAACCAGCTCGCCATGATCGTTTCTCATTTTTTGCATTTTTCGGCCAAGCAACTAGAATTCCGCGCGATCCCATATTTTTGTGTGTTATATAGCCCACGCCTTCCGAGTGGTCCCGGGTCTCCGGATCCCTATCGCCTAAAATTTTTCCGGACTATCAAATAAGACCTAAGGAACCATAGTCACCGCCCAGCCATGATCGTTCCTAGTTTTTTCTATTTTTCGGCCAAAAAACTAGAATTCCGCGCGATTCCCATATTTTCGTGTCCTATAGCCCACGCCTTCCAAGTGAACCCGGGAACTCCGGACCCCTATCGCCTAAAAATTTTCCGGACTATCAAATACGACCTAAGGAACCATAGTCACCGCCCAGCCATGATCATTCCTCATTTGTTGCGTGTTTCGGCCAAAAAACTAGAATTCTGCCCGATTACAATATTTTTGTGTGCTATTGCCCACCCTTCGAAGTGGTTTCGGGACCCACTGACCCCGATCGCTTAAAATATTTCCGGGCCGTCAAATACGACCTAAGGAACTATAGTAACCAGCTTGCCTTGATCGTTCCTTAATTTTTGCGTTTTTCGGCCAAACAATTAGAATTCTGCGCGATTGCCATATTTTTGTGTATTATAGCCCACACCTTCCGAGTGGTCCCGGGACCTCCGGACCCCTATCGCCTAAAATTTTTCCGGACTATCAAATACGACCTAAGGAACCATATTATCCGCCCCGGCATGATCGTTCCTCATTTTTTGTGTATTTCGGCCAAACAACTAGAATTTCGCGCGATCCCATATTTTTCTGTGTTATAGCCCACGCCTTCCGAGTGGTCCCGGGTCTCCGGACCCCTATCGCCTAAATTTTTTCTGGACTACCAAATAAGACCTAAGGAACCATAGTCACCGCCCAGCCATGATCGTTCCTAGTGTTTTCTGTTTTTCGGCCAAAAAACTAGAATTCCGCGCGATTCCCATATTTTCGTGTTCTATAGCCCACGCCTTCCAAGTGAACCCGGGAACTCCGGACCCCTATCGCCTAAAATTTTTCAGGACTATCAAATACGACCTAAGGAACCATAGTCACCGCCCAGCCATGATCATTCCTCATTTGTTGCATTTTTCGGCCAAAAAACTAGAATTCCGCCCGATTACAATATTTTTGTGTGCTATTGCCCACCCTTCCAAGTGGTTCCGGGACCCCCGGACCCCGATCGCCTAAAATTTTTCCGGGCCGTCAAATACGACCTAAGGAACCATAGTAACAGCCCAGCCATCATCGTTTCTCATTTTTTGCATTTTGCGGCCTAAAAACTAGAATTACGCCCGATTCCCATATTTTCATGTGCTATACCCACGCCTTCCAAGTGGTCCGGGGAGCCGCGGACCCCGATCGCCTAAAATTTTTCCGGACTATCAAATACGACCTAAGGTACCATAGTCACCGCTCCACCATGATCGTTCCAAATGCTTTGCATTTTTCGGCAAAAAACTAGAACTCCGCGCGATTTGCATATTTTAGTATGCTATAGCTTACGCCTTCTGAGTGGTCCCGGGAGCCGTGGACCCCGATCGCCTAAAATTTTTCGGGCCATCAAATATGACCTAAGGAACCATAGTCACCGCCCCGCCATGATCGTTCCTCATTTATTGCGTTTTTCGGCCAAAAAACTAGAATTCCGCTCGATTACCATATTTTTGTGTGCTATTGCCCACGCCTTCCGAGTGGGGCCGGGCCGCCGGTCTCGGATGGCCTAAAAATTTTCTGGACTATCAAATACGATCTAAGAAACCATAGTCACCGCCCCGCCATGATCGTTCCTAGTCTTTTTGCGTTTTTCAGCCAAAAAATTAGAATTTCGCGCTATTTCCATATTTTCATGTGCTTTAGCCCACGCCTTCCAAGGGGTCCCGGGAACCCCGAACCCCGATCGCCTAAAAATTTTTTGAGCCATCAAATACGACCTAAGGAACCAAAGTAACCACCCCGCCATGATCGTTCCTCATTTTTTGCGTTTTTCGGCCAAACAACTAGAATTCCGCGCGATTCTCATATTTTTGTGTGTTATAGCCCACGCCTTCCGAGTGATCCCTGGACCTCCTGACCCCTATCGCCTAAAATTTTTCCGAACTATCAAATACGACCTAAGGAACCATAGTATCCGCCCCGCCATGATCGTTCCTCATTTTTTGCATTTTTCGGCCAAACAACTAGAATTCCGCGCGATTCCCATAATTTTTGTGTGTTATAGCCCACGTCTTCCGAGTGGTCCCGGGACCTCCAGACCCCTATCGTCTAATATTTTTTCGGACTATCAAATAAGACCTAAGGAACCATAGTCACCGCCCTGTCAAGATCTTTCCACATTTTTTGCATGTTACTGCAAAAGACCTAGAATTTCGCCCGATTCCCATATTTTCGTGTGCTATTACCCACGCCTTCCGAGTGGTCCCAAGAGCCGCGGACCCCGATCACCTAAAATTTTTCCGGGCAATCAAATACGACCCAAGGAACCATAGTATCCGCCACGCCATGATCGTTCCTTATTTTTTGCATTTTTCGGCAAACAACTAGAATTCCGCGCGATTCCCATATTTTTGTGTGTTATAGCCCACACCTTCCGAGTGGTCCCGGGACCTCCGGACCCCTATCGCCTAAAATTTTTTCGGACTATCAAATACGACCTAAGGAACCATAGTATCCGCCCCGCCATGATCCGTTCCTCATTTTTTGTGTTTTTTGGCCAAACAACTAGAATTCCGCGCGATCCCATATTTTTGTGTGTTATATAGCCCACGCCTTCCGAGTGGTCCCGGGTCTCCGGACCCCTATCGCCTAAAATTTTTCCGGACTATCAAATAAGACCTAAGGAACCATAGTCACCACCCAGCCATGATCGTTCCTAGTTTTTTCTGTTTTTCGGCCAAAAAACTAGAATTCCGCGCGATTCCCATATTTTCGTGTCCTATAGCCCACGCCTTCCAAGTGAACCCGGGAACTCCGGACCCCTATCGCCTAAAAATTTTTCGGACTATAAAATACGACCTAAGGAACCATAGTCACCGCCCTGCCATGATCGTTCCTAGTCTTTTGCGTTTTTCAGCCAAAAAACTAGAATTTTGCGCGATTTTCATATTTTCGTGTGCTTTAGCCAACGCCTTCCAAAGGGTCCCGGGAACCCCGAACCCCGATCGCCTAAAAATTTTCCGGGCCATCAAATACGACCTAAGGAACTATAGTAACCTCCCCGCCATGATCGTTCCTCATTTTTTGCGTTTTTCGGCCAAACAACTAGAATTCCGCGCAGTTCCCATATTTTTGTGTGTTATAGCCCACGCCTTCCAAGTGGTCGCTGGACCTCCTGACCCCTATCACCTAAAATTTTTCCGGACTATCAAATACGACCTAAGGAACCATAGTATCTGCCCCGCCATGATCGTTCCTCATTTTTTGCATTTTTCGGCCAAACAACTAGAATTCCGCGCGATTCCCATATTTTTGTGTGTTATAGCCCACGCCTTCCGAGTGGTCCCGGGACCTCCGGACCCCTATCGTCTAATATTTTTCCGGACTATCAAATAAGACCTAAGGTACCATAGTCACCGCCCTGTCAAGATCTTTCCACATTTTTTGCATGTTACTGAAAAAGACCTAGAATTTCGCCTGATTCCCATATTTTCGTGTGCTATTGCCCACGCATTCCGAGTGGTCCCAAGAGCCGCGGACCCCGATCGCCTAAAATTTTTCCAGGCAATCAAATACGACCTAAGGAACCATAGTATCCGCCACACCATGATCGTTCCTTATTTTTGCATTTTTCGGCAAATAACTAGAATTCCGCGCGATTCCCATATTAATGTGTGTTATAGCCCACGCCTTCCGAGTGGTCCCGGGACCTCCGGACCCCTATCGCCTAATATTTTTCCGGATTATCAAATAAGACCTAAGGAACCATAGTCACCGCCCAGCCATGATCATTCCTCATTTGTTGCATTTTTCGGCCAAAAAACTAGAATTCCGCCCGATTACAATATTTTTGTGTGCTATTGCCCACCCTTCCAAGTGGTTCCGGGACCCCCGGACCCCGATCGCCTAAAATTTTTCCGGGCCGTCAAATACGACCTAAGGAACCATAGTAACCGCCCCGCCATCATCGTTTCTCATTTTTTGCATTTTTCGGCCAAAAAACTAGAATTACGCCCGATTCCCATATTTTCGTGTGCTATACCCACGCCTTCCAAGTGGTCCGGGGAGCCGCGGACCCCGATCGCCTAAAAATTTTCCGGACTATCAAATACGACTTAAGGTACCATAGTCACCGCCCCACCATGATCGTTCCAAATGCTTTGTATTTTTCGGCCAAAAAACTAGAACTCCGCGCGATTTGCATATTTTAGTGTGCTATATAGCTTACGCTTTCGGAGTGGTCCCGGGAGCCGTGGATGTCACGCCCCGAACCAGGGGCGAGACCGGCACTCGGTGCCTCACCTATCCTTGCGTACCAACTTGCGACTAAGGGACTCTGAACATATGATGTCATACTTTGGCCATGGGCCACATTGCAAGACAACTGCGAATGCTGAATAAATATAAATATAAAACTGGGCCGACAAGATCGTCATAATTACTACAACTGACAATCCAACCAAATATACATACAAGGCCTACAAGCCTAACAAGCTGCACTAACTGACAGGATATGTCTACAAGCCTCTACTGGTAGATATACTGTGATAAGAACAGCTTCTCAACCTACTCATAACATATATACATTTATACACTATATGTACATAAAGCTCTAGACCCGGCAACTCCGAAAGGCATGGAGCTTATCGATCAAGCTGAACTCGGGCAACAGAGGTATACCCGTCTGTCTGTCTGAACCTGCACGCATGAAATACAGTGCCCCCAGAAAAGGGACGTCAGTACGAAATAATGTACCGAGTATGTAAGGCACTATACTGAAAGCTGAAACTGAACTGATAATATAATAACTGAAAGCAACTGGAAGTCAATGATAATCTGAAGATATGCTTACCTGCTGATACTGACTCAACTCTCTCAATATAGTAAGTAAAATAGTTATCCGGCCTTATAAGACTCGGTATATATATAACTGCTCTGCCGTAGTAGGCTCGCTCATAGGCGCTCGGCCATACTAGGCTCTGCATCTCGGCTAACTGGGCTCGCTCATAGGCGCTCGGCCACAGTAGGCTCGGTATATAACTTACCATCTGATGAGAGGTTGCCCAATAGGGGCCTGCCCATCGATTATGGCTCGATGGTAATGAAAATACTGTAATACTGTATATATAAACTCTCTGCTCTCTTGACTGGAAAAAGAAAATACTCAAATGAATAGGAAGTTCCAATAAAGATAATATTGTAACTTACAAAACTAGGAAAATATACATAAATTTCGGGATATGAATTTTTTTTATGCCTCGTTATCAAACTCGTGTAATTACGAGATCATGCCAAAATGAAAGAAGGGCTTAGCCTTAACATACCTGGAGTTCGAAAAAATACGTATAATATTCTTGGAAAAGATTGCACCGTACTCCTTTAGAACCGCAAAATTTTACGTTGTTACGATTCTAACAATTCTCGTTGGAATTGTTTGGTTGCAAGAATTTCGTTGAAACCTTGTAGGAGAATTTGGTTGTAAGAATTTCGTTGGAAGCTTTGTTTTGGATGGAGTTTAGCGCCTGTTAGTGTCTTGAATTGTAACTGGAATTATTTGGTTTCATGTAGGAACTTGAATTGTAGGAAGTGTTAGCGTTCTTGTTATGAAGTGTTGTAAGAAGGTTTGTTGAATTCTTTCTTAAGATTCTAGGGAATGATTTTGATCTTTGTTGTAAGAAGGCTTGCTAAGTTCTTTCGTAAGATTGTAGGGAATGATTTTGATTTTCTTGAGATGTTATTCTTAACTCTAGGTGGCCCCACATATCAAGCTTAGTGTCATTTAAGATATGACACCTTACCATCTTCATGAATAGTCATTAGAGATTTTAGGAGGGCTTGCCACGTTGGGAGGGGGGTTAAGTCTTATCCTAAGCTTGTTTTATTAAGAATTATTTTTTTACTTACTTAAAATACTACTCACTTTTCACATACCTTATACACCTTACTATCATGGTCATGTAGTACCTTGTGCGGTACAAGTCCATAAATACCGGGTATTCTAGCTCGGGTCGTATTTTATCCCAAAATGTCAAATTTTGACGAAATTCATTTTCTTCGATTTGCTTACCCTCTCACCTTCACGAATTTACTCATCACTTATTTGAAATAGCATAATACTTATAGTCTCACAATAATCTCATATCCGAGCTTATATCAATTTACTTATGGCGTACTTCCACGTACGAAAATATGGGGTGTAACAGTGGACCCCGATCGCCTAAAATTTTCCGGGCCATCAAATATGACCTAAGGAACCATAGTCACCGCCCCGTCATGATCGTTCCTCATTTATTGCGTTTTTTGGCCAAAAAACTAGAATTCCGCTCGATTACCATATTTTTGTGTGCTATTGCCCACGCCTTCCGAGTGGGCCAGGCCGCCGGTCTCGGATCGCCTAAAAACTTTTCGGGCCATCAATTAAGACCTAAGGAACCATAGTCACCGCCTTCCGAGTGGGTCGGGCCCCCCGGAGCCGGATCGCCTAAAAATTTTCCGGACTATCAAATACGACCTAAGGAACCATAGTCACTGCCCCGCCATGATCGATCCTAGTCTTTTGCATTTTTCAGCCAAAAAACTAGAATTTTGCGCGATTTTCATATTTTCGTGTGCTTTAGCCCACGCCTTCCAAGGGGTCCCGGGAACCCCGAACCCCGATCGCCTAAAAAATTTTCGGGCCATCAAATACGACCTAAGGAACAATAGTAACCACCCTGCCATGATCGTTCCTCTTTTTTTGCGTTTTTCGGCCAAACGACTAGAATTCCGCGCGATTCCCATATTTTTGTGTGTTATAGCCCACGCCTTCCGAGTGGTCCCAGGACCTCCTGACCCCTATCGCCTAAAATTTTTCCGGACTATCAAATACGACCTAAGGAACCATAGTATCCTCCCCGCCATGATCGTTCCTCATTTTTTGCGTTTTTCGGCCAAAAAACTAGAATTCCGCTCGATTACCATATTTTTGTGTGCTAATACCCACGCCTTCCGAGTGGGCCGGGCCGCCAGGCTCGGATCGCTTAAAAATTTTTCAAGCCATCAATTAGGACCTAAGGAACCATAGTCACCGCCTCGCCATGATCGTTCCTCATGTTTTGCATTTTTTGGCCAAAAAACTAGAATTTCGCCCGATTCCCATATTTTTGTGTGGTATCGCCCACGCCTTCCGAGTGGGTCGAGCCCCCCGGAGCCGGATCACCTAAAAATTTTCCGGACTATCAAATACGACCTAAGGAACCATAGTCACCGCCCCACCATGATCGTTCCTAGTTTTTTCCGTTTTTCGGCCAAAAAACTAGAATTTCGCGCGATTCCCAAATTTTCGTGTCCTATAGCCCACGCCTTCCAAGTGAACCCGGGAACTCCGGACCCCTATCGCCTAAAATTTTTCCGGACTATCAAATACGACCTAAGGAACCATAGTCACCACCCAGCCATGATCATTCCTCATTTGTTGCGTTTTTCGGCCAAAAAATTGGAATTCCGCCCGATTACAATATTTTTGTGTGCTATTGCCCACCCTTCCAAGTGGTTCCGGGACCCCCGGTCCCCGATCGCCTAAAATTTTTTCGGGCCGTTAAATACGACCTAAGGAACCATAGTAACCGCTCTGCCATCATCGTTTCTCATTTTTTGCATTTTTCGGCCAAAAAACTAGAATTACGCCCGATTCCCATATTTTCGTGTGCAATACCCACGCCTTCCAAGTGGTCCGGGGAGCCGCGGACCCCGATCGCCTAAACTTTTTCCGGACTATCAAATACGACCTAAGGTACCATAGTCACCGCCACACCATGATCGTTCCAAATGCTTTGCATTTTTCGGCCAAAAAACTAGAACTCCGCGCGATTTGCATATTTTAGTGTGCTATAGCTTACGCCTTTCGAGTGGTCCCGGGAGCCGTGGACCCCAATCGCCTAAATTTTTTCGGGCCATCAAATACGACCTAAGGAACCATAGTCACCGCCCCGCCATGATCGTTCCTCATTTATTGCATTTTTCGGCCAAAAAACTAGAATTCCGCTCGATTACCATATTTTTGTGTGCTATTGCCCACGCCTTCCGAGTGGGCCGGGCCGCCGGACTCGGATCGCCTAAAAAATTTTCGGGCCATCAATTAGGACCTAAGGAACCATAGTCACTGCCTCGCCATGATCGTTCCTCATTTTTTGCATTTTTTGGCCAACAAACTAGAATTCCGCCCGATTCTCATATTTTTGTGTGCTATCGCCCACGCCTTCCGAGTGGGTCGGGCCGCCCGGAGACGGATCGCCTAAAAATTTTCCGGACTATTAAATACGACCTGAGGAACCATAGTCACCGCCCCACCATGATCGTTCCTAGTCTTTTGCGTTTTTCAGCCAAAAAACTAGAATTCCGCGCGATTTCCATATTTTCGTGTACTTTAGCCCACGCCTTCAAAGGGGTCCCGGGAACTCCGAACCCCGATCGCCTAAAAATTGTCCGGGCCATCAAATACGACCTAAGGAACCATAGTAACCACCCCACCATTATCGTTCCTCATTTTTTGCATTTTTCGTCCAAACAACTAGAATTCCGCGCGATTCCCATATTTTTGTGTGTTATAGCCCACGCCTTCCGAGGGGTCCCGGGACCTCCTGACCCCTATCGCCTAAAATTTTTCCGGACTATCAAATACGACCTAAGGAACCATAGTATCCGCCCCGCCATGATCGTTTCTCATTTTTGCATTTTTCGGCCAAACAACTAGAATTTCGCCCGATTCTCATATTTTCGTGTGCTATACACACGCCTTACAAGTGGTCCCGGGTCTCCGGACCCCTATCGCCTAAAACTTTTCCGGACTATCAAATAAGTCCTAAGGAACCATAGTCACCGCCCAGCCATGATCGTTCCTTATTTTTTGCGTTTTTCGGCCAAACAACTAGAATTCCGCACGATTCCCATATTTGTGTGTGTTATAGCCCACACCTTCCGAGTGGTCCCGGGACCTCAGGACCCCTATCGCCTAAAATTTTTCCGGACTATCAAATACGACCTAAGGAACCATAGTATCCGCCCCGTCATGATCGTTTCTCATTTTTGCATTTTTCGGCCAAACAACTAGAATTTCGCCCGATTCCCATATTTTCGTGTGCTATACACACGCCTTACAAGTGGTCCCGGGTCTCCAGACACCTATCGCCTAAAACTTTTCCGGACTATCAAATAAGACCTAAGGAACTATAGTCACCGCCCAGCCATGATCGTTCCTTATTTTTTGCGTTTTTCGGCCAAACAACTAGAATTCCGCGCGATTCCAATATTTGTGTGTGTTATAGCCCACACCTTCCGAGTGGTCCCGGGACCTCAGGACCCCTATCGCCTAAAATTTTTCCGGACTATCAAATACAACCTAAGGAACCATAGTCACCGCCCTGCCATGATCATTCCTCATTTGTTGCGTTTTTCGGCCAAAAAACTATAATTCCGCCCGATTACAATATTTTTGTGTGCTATTGTCCACCCTTCCCAGTGGTTCCGGGACCCCCGGACCCCGATCGCGTAAAAAAATTTCGGGCCGTCAAATATGACCTAAGGAGCCATAGTAACCGCCCCGCCATCATCGTTTCTCATTTTTTGCATTTTTCGGCCAAAAAACTAGAATTACGCCCGATTCCCATATTTTCGTGTGCTATACCCACGCCTTCCAAGTGATCCGGGGAGCCGCGGACCCCGATCGCCTAAAATTTTTCTGGACTATTAAATACGACCTAAGGTACCATAGTCACTGCCCCACCATGATCGTTCCAAATGCTTTGCTTTTTTCGGCCAAAAAACTAGAACTCCGCGCGATTTGCATATTTTTGTGTGCTATAGCTTACGCCTTCCGAGTGGTCCCGGGAGCCGTGGACCCCGATCGCCTAAAATTTTCCGGGCCATCAAATACGACCTATGGAACCATAGTCACCGCCTCGCCATGATCGTTCCTCATGTTTTGCATTTTTTGGCCAAAATCATAGAATTCCGCTCGATTACCATATTTTTGTGTGCTATTGCCCACGCCTTCCGAGTGGGCCGGGCCGCCGGACTCGGATCGCCTAAAAAATTTTCGGGCCATCAATTAGGACCTAAGGAACCATAGTCACCGCCTCGCCATGATCGTTCCTCATTTTTTGCATTTTTTGGCCAATAAACTAGAATTTCGCCCGATTCTCATATTTTTGTGTGCTATCGCCCACGCCTTCCGAGTGGGTCGGGCTCTCCGGAGCCGGATCGCCTAAAGATTTTCCGGACTATAAAATACGACCTAAGGAACCATAGTCACCGCCTCACCATGATCGTTCCTAGTCTTTTGCGTTTTTCAGCCAAAAAACTAGAATTCCGCGCGATTTCCATATTTTCGTGTGCTTTAGCCCACGCCTTCAAATGGGTCCCGGGAACCCCGAACCCCGATCGCCTAAAAATTGTCCGGGCCATCAAATACGACCTAAGGAACCATAGTAACCACCCCACCATTAACGTTCCTCATTTTTTGCATTTTACGTCCAAACAACTAGAATTCCGCACGATTCCCATATTTTTGTGTGTTATAGCCCACGCCTTCCGAGTGGTCCCGGGACCTCCTGACCCCTATCGCCTAAAAATTTTTCCGAACTATCAAATACGACCTAAGGAACCATAGTATCCGCCCCGCCATGTTCGTTCCTCATTTTTTGCATTTCTCGGCCAATCAACTAGAATTCCGTGCGATTCCCATATTTTTGTGTGTTATAGCCCACGCCTTCCGAGTGGTCCCGGGACCTCCGAACCCCTATCGCCTAATATTTTTCCGGACTATCAAATAAGACCAAAGGAACCATAGTCACCGCCCTGCCAAGATCTTTCCACATTTTTAGCATATTACTGAAAAAGACCTAGAATTTCGCCCGATTACCATATTATCGTGTGCTATACCCACGCATTCTGAGTGGTCCCAATAGCCGCAGACCCCGATCGCCTAAAATTTTTCCAGGCAATCAAATACGACCTAAGGAACCTTTATTTTTTGCGTTTTTCGGCCAAACAACTAGAATTCCGAGCGATTCCCATATTTTTGTGTGCTATAGCTCACGCCTTCCGAGTGGGCCGTGCCCCCCGCACTCGGATCACCTAAAAATTTTTCCGGACTATCAAATAAGACCTGAGGAACCATAGTCACCTTCCCGCCATGATCGTTTTTCATGTTTTGCATTTTTCGGCCAAACAACTAGAATTCCGCCGGATTCCCATATTTTTGTGTGCTATACCCACGCCTTATAAGTGGTCCCGGGTCTCCGGACCCCTATCGCCTAAAATTTTTCCGAACTATCAAATAAAACCTAAGGAACCATAGTCACCGCCCAGCCATGATCGTTCCTTATTTTTTGCGTTTTTCGGCCAAACAACTAGAATTCCGCGCGATTCCCATGTTTTTGTGTGTTATAGCCCACACCTTCTGCGTGATCCCGGAACCTCAGGACCCCTATCGCCTAAAATTTTTCCGGACTATCAAATACGACCTAAGGTACCATAGTCACCGCCCCACCATAATCGTTCCAAATGCTTTGCATTTTTCGGCCAAAAAACTAGAACTCCGCGCGATTTGTATATATTAGTGTGCTATAGCTTACGCCTTCCGAGTGGTACCGGGAGCCGTGGACCCCGATCGCCTAAAATTTTTTGGGCCATCAAATATGACCTAAGGAACCATAGTCACCGCCCCGCCATTATCGTTCCTCATTTATTGCGTATTTCGGCCAAAAAACTAGAATTCCGCTCGAATACCATATTTTTGTGTGCTATTGCCCACGCCTTCCGAGTGGGCCGGGCCGCCGGTCTTGTATCGCCTAAAAAGTTTTTGGGCCATCAATTAAGACCTAAGGAACCATAGTCACCGCATCTCCATGATCGTTCCTCATCTTTTGCGTTTTTCGGCCAAACAACTAGAATTCCGCGCGATTCCCATATTTTTGTGTGTTATAGCCCACGCCTTCCGAGTGGTCCCGGGACCTCCGGACCCCTATCGCCTAATATTTTCCTGGACTATCAAATAAGACCAAAGGAACCATAGTCACCGCCCTGTCAAGAACTTTCCACATTTATTGCGTTTTTCGGCCAAAGAACTAGAACTCCGCGCGATTTGCATATTTTAGTGTGCTATAGCTTACGCCTTCCGAGTGGTCCCGGGAGCCGTGGACCCCGATCGCCTAAAATTTTCCGGGCCATCAAATACGACCTAAGGAACCATAGTCAACGCCCCGCCATGATCGTTCCGCATTTTTTGCGTTTTTCGGCCAAACAACTAGAATTCCGCGCGATTCCCATATTTTTGTGTGTTATAGCCCACGCCTTCCGAGTGGTCCCGGGACCTCCGGACCCCTATCGCCTAATATTTTTCCGGACTATCAAATAAGACCAAAGGAACCATAGTCACCGCCCTGTCAAGATCTTTTCACATTTTTTGCGTTTTTCGGCCAAACAACTAGAACTCCGCGCGATTTGCATATTTTAGTGTGCTATAGCTTACGCCTTCCGAGTGGTCCCGGGAGCCGTGGACCCCGATCGCCTAAAATTTTCCGGGACATCAAATGCGACCTAAGGAACCATAGTCACCGCCCCGCCATGATCGTTCCTCATTTATTGCGTTTTTCGGCCAAATAACTAGAATTCCGCTCGATTACCATATTTTCGTGTGCTATTGCCCACGCCTTCCGAGTGGGCCGGGCCGCCTGAATCGGATCGCCTAAAAAAGATTTGAGCCATCAATTAGGACCTAAGGAACCATAGTAACCACCCCACCATGATCGTTCCTCATTTTTTGCGTTTTTCGGCCAAACAACTAGAATTCCGCGCGATTCCCATATATTTGTGTGTTATAGCACACGCCTTCCGAGTGGTCCCGGGACCTCCTGACCCCTATCGCCTAAAATTTTTCCGGACTATCAAATATGACCTAAGGAACCATAGTATCCGCCCGCCATGATCGTTTCTCATTTTTTGCATTTTTCGTCCATCCAACTAGAATTCCGCCCGATTCCCATATTTTCGTGTGCTATACCCATGCCTTACAAGTGGTCCCGGGTCTCCGGACCCGTATCGCCTAAAACTTTTCCAGACTATCAAATAAGACCTAAGGAACCATAGTCACCGCCCAGCCATGATCGTTCCTTATTGTTTGCGTTTTTCGGCCAAACAACTAGAATTCCGCGCGATTCCCATATTTTTGTGTGTTATAGCCCACACCTTCCGAGTGGTCCCGGGACCTCAGGACCCCTATCGCCTAAAATTTTTCCGGACTATCAAATACGACCTAAGGAACCATAGTCACCGCCCAGCCATGATCATTCCTCATGTGTTGCGTTTTTCGGCCAAAAAACAAGAATTCCGCCCGATTACAATATTTTTGTGTGCTATTTATTGCCCACCCTTCCCAGTGGTTCCGGGACCCCCGGACCCCGATCGCCTAATATTTTTCCGGGCCGTCAAATACGACCTAAGGAACCATAGTAACCGCCCCGCCATCATCGTTTCTCATTTTTTGCATTTTTCGGCCAAAAAACTAGAATTACGCCCGATTCCCATATTTTCGTGTGCTATACCCACGCCTTCCAAGTGGTCCGGGGAGCCGCGGACCCCGATCGCCTAAAATTTTTCCGGACTATCAAATACGACCTAAGGTACCATAGTCACCGCCCCACCATGATCGTTCCAAATGCTTTGCATTTTTCGGCCAAAAAACTAGAACTCCGCGCGATTTGCATATTTTCGTGTGCTATAGCTTACGCCTTCCGAGTGGTCACGGGAGCCGTGGACCCCGATCGCCTAAAATTTTCCGGGCCATCAAATATGACCTAAGGAACCATAGTCACCGCCCCGCCATGATCTTTCCTCATTTATTGCGTTTTTCGGCCAAAAAACTAGAATTCCGCTCGATTACCATATTTTTGTGTGCTATTGCCCACGCCTTCCGAGTGTGCCGGGCCGCCGGACTCGGATCGCCTAAAACATTTTTGGGCCACCAATTAGGACCAAAGGAACCACAGTCACCGCCTCGCCATGTTCGTTCCTCATTTTTTGCATTTCTTGGCCCAAAAACTAGAATTCCGCCCGATTCCCATATTTTTGTGCGCTATCGCCCACGCCTTCCGAGTGGGTCGGGCCCCCCGGAGCCGGATCGCCTAAAAATTTTCCGTACTATCAAATACGACCTAAGGAACCATAGTCACCGCCTCGCCATGATCGTTCCTAGTCTTTTGCGTTTTTCAGCCAAAAAACTAGAATTTCGCGCGATTTCCATATTTTCGTGTGCTTTAGCCCACGCCTTCCAAGGGGTCCCCCGGAGCCGGATCGCCTAAAAATTTTCGGGGCATCAATTAGGACCTAAGGAACCATATTAACCGCCTCGCCATGATCGTTCCTCATTTTTTGCATTTTTTGGCCAAAAAACTAGAATTCCGCTCGATTACCATATTTTTGTGTGCTATTGCCCACGCCTTCCGAGTGTGCCGGGCCGCTAGACTCGGATCGCCTAAAAAATTTTCGAGCCATCAATTAGGACCTAAGGAACCATATTCACCGCCTTGCCATGATCGTTCCTCATTGTTTGCGTTTTTCGGCCAAAAAACTAGAATTCCGCTCGATTATCATATTTTTGTGTCCTATAGCCTACGCCTTCCTAGTGAACCCGGGAACTCCGGACCCCGATCGCCTAAAATTTTCCGGGCCATCAAATACGACCTAAGAAACCATAGTCACCGCCCCGCCATGATCGTTCCTCATTTATTGCATTTTTCAGCCAAAAAACTAGAATTCCGCTCGATTACCATATTTTTGTGTGCTATTGCCCACGCCTTCCGAGTGTGCCGGGCCACCGGACTCGGATCGCCTAAAACATTTTTGGGCCACCAATTAGGACCAAAGGAACCACAGTCACCACCTCGCCATGTTCGTTCCTCATTTTTTGCATTTCTTGGCCCAAAAACTAGAATTCTGCCCGATTCCCATATTTTTGTGCGCTATCGCCCACGCCTTCCAACTGGGTCGGGCCCCCCGGAGCCGGATCACCTAAAAATTTTCCGGACTATCAAATACGACCTAAGGAACCATAGTCACCGCCCCGCCATGATCGTTCCTAGTCTTTTGCGTTTTTCAGCCAAAAAACTAGAATTTCGCGCGATTTCCATATTTTCGTGTGCTTTAGCCCACGCCTTCCAAGGGGTCCCCCGGAGCCGGATCGCCTGAAAATTTTTGGGGCATCAATTAGGACCTAAGGAACCATATTCACCGCCTCGCCATGATCGTTCCTCAGTTTTTGAATTTTTTGGCCAAAAAACTAGAATTCCGCTCGATTACCATATTTTTGTGTGCTATTGCCCACGCCTTCCGAGTGGGCCGGGCCGCTAGACTCGGATCGCCTAAAAAAATTTTGGGCCATCAATTAGGACCTAAGGAACAATATTCACCGCCTCGCCATGATCGTTCCTAATTATTTGCGTTTTTCGGCCAAAAAACTAGAATTCCGCCCGATTCCCATGTTTTTGTGTCCTATAGCCCACGCCTTCCTAGTGAACCCGGGAACTCCGGACCCCGATCGCCTAAAATTATCCGGGCCATCAAATACGACCTAAGGAACCATAGTCACCTCCCCGCCACGATCGTTCCTCATTTATTGCGTTTTTCAGCCAAAAAACTAGAATTTCCGCTCGATTACCATATTTTTGTGTGCTATTGCCCACGCCTTCCGAGTGGGCCGAGCCGCCGGACTCTGATCGCCTAAAAAAATTTCGGAAAATCAATTAGGACCTAAGGAACCATAGTCACCACCTCGCCATGATCGTTTCTCATTTTTTGCATTTCTTTGCCAAAAAACTAGAATTCCGCCCGATTCCCATATTTTTGTGTGCTATCGCCCACGCCTTCCGAGTGGGAAGGGCCCCCCGGAGCCGGATCGCCTAAAAATTTTCCGAACTATCAAATACGACCTAAGGAACCATAGTCACCGCCCCACCATGATCGTTCCTAGTCTTTTGCGTTTTTCAGCCCAAAAGCTAGAATTTCGCGCGATTTCCTTATTTTCATGTCCTTTAGCCCACGCCTTCCAAGGGGTCCCCCGGAGCCGGATCGCCTAAAAATTTACGGGGCATCAATTAGGACCTAAGGAACCATATTCACCACCTCGCCATGATCGTTCCTCATTTTTTTGCGTTTTTCGGCCAAAAAACTAGAATTCCGCTCGATTACAATATTTTTGTGTGCTATTGCCCACGCCTTCCGAGTGGGCCGGGCCCCCCGGAGCTGGATCGCCTAAAAATTTTCCGGACTATCAAATACGACCTAAGGAACCATAGTCACCGCCCTGCCATGATCGTTCCTAGTCTTTTGCATTTTTCAGCCAAAAAACTAGAATTCCGCGCGGTTTCCATATTTTCGTGTGCTTTAGCCCACGCCTTCCAAGGGGTCTCGGGAACCCCGAGCCCCGATCGCCTAAAAATTTTCCGGGCCATCAAATACCACCTAAGGAATCATAGTAACCACCCCGCCATGAGCGTTCCTCATTTTTTGCGTTTTTCGGCCAAACAAATAGAATTCCGCGCGATCCCATATATTTGTGTGTTATAGCCCACGCCATCCGAGTGGTCCCGGGTCTCCGGACCCCTATCGCCTAAAATTTTTCCGGACTATCAAATAAGACCTAAGGAACCATAGTCACCGCCCAGCCATGATCGTTCCTAGTTTTTTCCGTTTTTCGGCCAAAAAACTAGAATTCCGCGCGATTCCCATATTTTCGTGTCCTATAGCCCACGCCTTCCAAGTGAACCCGAGAACTCCGGACCCCTATCGCCTAAAATTTTTCCGGACTATCAAATACGACCTAAGGAACCATAGTCACCGCCCAGCCATGATCATTCCTCATTTGTTGCGTTTTTCGGCCAAAAAACTAGAATTCCGCCTGATTACAATATTTTTGTGTGCTATTGCCCACCCTTCCAAGTGGTTCCGGGACCCCCGGACCCCGATCGCCTAAAATTTTTCTGGGCCGTCAAATACGACCTAAGGAACCATAGTAACATCCCCGCCATCATCGTTTCTCATTTTTTACATTTTTCGGCCAAAAAACTAGAATTACACCCGATTCCCATATTTTCGTGTGCTATACCCACGCCTTCCAAGTGGTCCGGGGAGCCGCGGACCCCGATCGCCTAAAATTTTTCCGGACTATCAAATACGACCTAAGGTACCATAGTCACCGCCCCACCATGATCGTTCCAAATGCTTTGCATTTTTCGGCCAAAAAACTAGAACTCCGCGCGATTTGCATATTTTAGTGTGCTATAGCTTACGCCTTCCGAGTGGTCCCGGGAGCCGTGGACCCCGATCGCCTAAAATTTTCCGGGCCATCAAATACGACCTAAGGAACCATAGTCACCGCCCCTCCATGATCGTTCCTCATTTATTGCGTTTTTCGGCCAAAAAACTAGAATTCCGCTCGATTACCATATTTTTGTGTGCTATTGCCCACGCCTTCCGAGAGCGCCGAGCCGCCGGACTCGGATCGCCTAAAAACGTTTCGGGTCATCAATTAGCACCTAAGGAACCATAGTCACCGCCTCGCCATGATCGTTCCTCATTTTTTGCATTTTTTGGCCAAAACAATAGAATTCCGCTCGATTACCATATTTTTGTGTGCTATTGCCCACGCCTTCCGAGTGGGCCGGGCCGCCGGACTCGGATCGCCTAAAAAATATTCGGGACATCAATTAGGACCTAAGGAACCATAGTCACCGCCTTGCCATGATCGTTCCTCATTTTTTGCATTTTTTGGCCAAAAAACTAGAATTCTGCCCGATTCCCATATTTTTGTGTGCTATCGCCCACGCCTTCCGAGTGGGTCGGGCCCCCGGAGCTGGATCGCCTAAAAATTTTCCGGACTATCAAATACGACCTAAGGAACCATAGTCACCGCCCCGCCATGATCGTTCCTAGTCTTTTGCACTTTTCAGCCAAAAAACAAGAATTCCGCGCGGTTTCCATATTTTCGTGTGCTTTAGCCCACGCCTTCCAAGGGGTCTCGGGATTCCCGAGACCCAATCGCCTAAAAATTTTCCGGGTCATCAAATACCACCTAAGGAACCATAGTAACCACCCCGCCATGAGCGTTCCTCATTTTTTGCGTTTTTCGGCCAAACAACTAGAATTCCGCGCGATCCCATATTTTTGTGTGTTATAGCCCACGCCTTCCGAGTGGTCCCGGGTCTCCGGACCCCTATCGCCTAAAATTTTTCCGGACTATCAAATAAGACCTAAGGAACCATAGTCACCGCCCAGCCATGATCGTTCCTAGTTTTTTCTGTTTTTCGGCCAAAAAACTAGAATTCCGCGCGATTCCCATATTTTCGTGTCCTATACGCCTTCCAAGTGAACCCGGGAACTACGGACCCCTATCGCCTAAAATTTTTCCGGACTATCAAATACGACCTAAGGAACCATAGTCACCGCCCAGCCATGATCATTCCTCATTTGTTGCGTTTTTCGGCCAAAAAATTAGAATTCCGCCTGATTACAATATTTTTGTGTGCTATTGCCCACCCTTCCAAGTGGTTCCGGGACCCCCGGACCCCGATCACCTAAAATTTTTCTGGGCCGTCAAATACGACCTAAGGAACCATAGTAACATCCCCGCCATCATCGTTTCTCATTTTTTGCATTTTTCGGCCAAAAAACTAGAATTACGCCCGATTCCCATATTTTCGTGTGCTATACCCACGCCTTCCAAGTGGTCCGGGTAGCCGCGGATCCCGATCGCCTAAAAAATTTCCGGACTATCAAATACGACCTAAGGTACCATAGTCACCGCCCCACCATGATCGTTCCAAATGCTTTGCATTTTTCGGCCAAAAAACTAGAACTCCGTGCGATTTGCATATTTTAGTGTGCTATAGCTTACGCCTTCCGAGTGGTCCCGGGAGCCGTGGACCCCGATCGCCTAAAATTTTCCGGGCCATCAAATACGACCTAAGGAACCATAGTCACCGCCCCGCCTTGATCGTTCCTCATTTATTGCGTTTTTCGGCCAAAAAACTAGAATTCCGCTCGATTACCATATTTTTGTGTGCTATTGCCCACGCCTTCCGAGAGCGCCGGGCCGCCGGACTCGGATCGCCTAAAAACGTTTCGGGACATCAATTAGCACCTAAGGAACCATAGTCACCGCCTCGCCATGATCGTTCCTCATTTTTTGCATTTTTTGGCCAAAAAACTAGAATTCCGCTCGATTCCCATATTTTTGTGTGCTATCGCCCACGCCTTCCGAGTGGTTCGGGCCCCCCGGAGCTGGATCGCCTAAAAATTTTCCGGACTATCAAATACGACCTAAGGAACCATAGTCACCGCCCCGCCATGATCGTTCCTAGTCTTTTGCATTTTTCAGCCAAAAAACTAGAATTCCGCGCGATTTCCATATTTTCGTGTGCTTTAGCCCACGCCTTCCAAGGGGTCCCGGGAACCCCGAGCCCCGATCACCTAAAAATTTTCCGGGCCATCAAATACCACCTAAGGAACCATAGTAACCACCCCGCCATGAGCATTCCTCATTTTTTGCGTTTTTCGGCCAAACAAATAGAATTCCGCGCGATCCCATATATTTGTGTGTTATAGCCCACGCCATCCGAGTGGTCCCGGGTCTCCGGACCCCTATCGCCTAAAATTTTTCCGGACTATCAAATAAGACCTAAGGAACCATAGTCACCGCCCAGCCATGATCGTTCCTAGTTTTTTCCGTTTTTCGGCCAAAACACTAGAATTCCGCGCGATTCCCATATTTTCGTGTCCTATAGCCCACGCCTTCCAAGTGAACCCGAGAAATCCGGACCCCTATCGCCTAAAATTTTTCCGGACTATCAAATACGACCTAAGGAACCATAGTCACCGCCCAGCCATGATCATTCCTCATTTGTTGTATTTTTCGGCCAAAAAACTAAAATTCCGCCTGATTACAATATTTTTGTGTGCTATTGCCCACCCTTCCAAGTGGTTCCGGGACCCCCGGACCCCGATCGCCTAAAATTTTTCTGGGCCATCAAATACGACCTAAGGAACCATAGTAACATCCCCGCCATCATCGTTTCTCATTTTTTGCATTTTTCGGCCAAAAAACTAGAATTACGCCCGATTCCCATATTTTCGTGTCCTATAGCCCACGCCTTCCAAGTGAACCCGGGAACTCCGGACCCCGATCGCCTAAAATTTTTCCGGACTATCAAATACGACCTAAGGTACCATAGTCACCGCCCCACCATGATCGTTCCAAATGCTTTGCATTTTTCGGCCAAAAAACTAGAACTCCGCGCGATTTGCATATTTTAGTGTGCTATAGCTTACGCCTTCCGAGTGGTCCCGGGAGCCGTGGACCCCGATCGCCTAAAATTTTCCGGGCCATCAAATACGACCTAAGGAACCATAGTCACCGCCCCGCCATGATCGTTCCTCATTTATTGCATTTTTCGGCCAAAAAACTAGAATTCCTCTCGATTACCATATTTTTGTGTGCTATAGCTTACGCCTTCCGAGTGGTCCCGGGAGCCGTGGACCCCGATCGCCTAAAATTTTCCGGGCCATCAAATACGACCTAAGGAACCATAGTCACCGCCCCGCCATGATCGTTCCTCATTTATTGCGTTTTTCAGCCAAAAAACTAGAATTCCGCGCGATCCCATTTATTTGTGTGTTATAGCCCACGCCATCCGAGTGGTCCCGGGTCTCCGGACCCCTATCGCCTAAAACATTTTCGGGCCATCAATTAGGACCTAAGGAACCATAGTCACCGCCTCGCCATGATCGTTCCTCATTTTATGCATTTCTTGGCCAAAAAACTAGAATTCCGCCCGATTCCCATATTTTTGTGTGCTATCGCCCACGCCTTCCGAGTGGGTCGGGCCCTCCGGAGCCGGATCGCCTAAAAATTTTCCGGACTATCAAATACGACCTAAGGAACCATAATCACCGCCACGCCATGATCGTTCCTAGTCTTTTGCGTGTTTCAGCCAAAAAACAAGAATTCCGCGCGATTTCCATATTTTCGTGTGCTTTAGCCCACGCCTTCCAAGTGGTCCCGGGAACCCCGAACCCCGATCGCCTAAAAATTTTCCGGGCCATCAAATACGACCTAAGGAACCATAGTAACCACCCCGCCATGATCGTTCCTCATTTTTTGCGTTTTTCGGCCAAACAACTAGAATTTCGCGCGATCCCATATTTTAGTGTGTTATAGCCCACGCCTTCCGAGTCGTCCCGGGTCTCCTGACCCCTATCGCCTAAAATTTGTTCGGACTATCAAATAAGACCTAAGGAACCATAGTCACCGCCCAGCCATGATCATTCTTAGTGTTTCCGTTTTTCGGCTAAAAAACTAGAATTCCGTGCGATTCCCATATTTTCGTGTCCTATAGCCCACGCCTTCCAATGAACCCGGGAACTCCGGACCCCTATCGCCTAAAATTTTTCTGGACTATCAAATACGACCTAAGAAACCATAGTCACCGCCCAGCCATGATGATTCCTCATTTGTTGCGTTTTTCGGCCAAAAAACTAGAATTCCGCCCGATTACAATATTTTTGTGTGCTATTGCCCACCCTTCCAAGTGGTTTCGGGACCCCCGGACCCCGATCGCCTAAAATTTTTCCGGGCCATCAAATACGACCTAAGGAACCATAGTAACTGCCCCGCCATCATCATTTCTCATTTTTTGCATTTTTCGGCCAAAAAACTAGAATTCCGCGCGATTCCCATATTTTCGTGTCCTATAGCCCACGCCTTCCAAGTGAACCCGGGAACTCCGGACCTCGATCGCCTAAAATTTTTCGGGACATCAAATACGACCTAAGGTACCATAGTCACCGCCCCACCACGATCGTTCCAAATACTTTGCATTTTTCGGCCAAAAAACAAGAACTCCGCGCGATTTGCATATTTTAGTGTGTTATAGCTTACGCCTTCCTAGTGGTCCCGGGAGCCGTGGACCCCGATCGCCTAAAATTTTCCGGGCCATCAAATACGACCTAAGGAACCATAGTCACCGCCCCGCCATGATCGTTCCTCATTTATTGCGTTTTTCGGCCAAAAAACTAGAATTCCGCTCGATTACCATATTTTTGTGTGCTATAGCTTACGCCTTCCGAGTGGTCCCGGGAGCCGTGGACCCCGATCGCCTAAAATTTTCCGGGCCATCAAATACGACCTAAGGAACCATATTCACCGCCCCGCCATGATCGTTCCTCATTTATTGCGTTTTTCAGCCAAAAAACTAGAATTCCGCTCGATTACCATATTTTGTGTGCTATTGCCCACGCCTTCCGAGTGGGCCGGGCCACCGGACTTGGATCGCCTAAAAAATTTTCGGGCCATCAATTAGGACCTAAGGAACCATAGTCACCGCCTCGCCATGATCGTTCCAAATGCTTTGCATTTTTCGGTCAAAAAACTAGAATTCCGCGCGATTTGCATATTTTAGTGTGCTATAGCTTACGCCTTCGGAGTGGTCCCGGGAGCCGTGGACCCCGATTGCCTAAAATTTTCCGGGCCATCAAATACGACATAAGGAACCATAGTCACCGCCCCGCCATGATCGTTCCTCATTTATTGCGTTTTTCAGCCAAAAAACTAGAATTCCGCTCGATTACCATATTTTTGTGTGCAATTGCCCACGCCTTCCGAGTGGGCCGGGCCGCCGGACTCGGATCGCCTAAAAAATTTTTGGGCCATCAATTAGGACCTAAGGAACCATAGTCACCGCCTCGCCATGATCGTTCCTCATTTATAGCATTTCTTGGCCAAAAAACTAGAATTCCGCCCGATTCCCATATTTTTGTGTGCTATTGCCCACGCCATCCGAGTGGGTCGGGCCCCCCGGAGCCGGATCACCTAAAAATTTTCCGGACTATCAAATATGACCTAAGGAACCATAGTCACCTCCCCGCCATGATCGTTCCTCATTTTTTGCATTTTTCGGCCAAACAACTAGAATTCTGCGCGATCCCATATTTTTGTGTGTTATAGCCCACGCCTTCCGAGTGGTCCCGGGTCTCCGGACCCCTATCGCCTAAAATTTTTTCGGACTATCAAATAAGACCTAAGGAACCATAGTCACCGCCCAGCCATGATCGTTCCTAGTATTTCCGTTTTTCGGCCAAAAAACTAGAATTCCGCGCGATTCCCATATTTTCGTGTCCTATAGCCCACGCCTTCCAAGTGAACCCGGGAACTCCGGACCTCGATCGCCTAAAATTTTTCGGGACATCAAATACGACCTAAGGTACCATAGTCACCGCCCCACCACGATCGTTCCAAATGCTTTGCATTTTTCGGCCAAAAAACAAGAACTCCGCGCGATTTGCATATTTTAGTGTGCTATAGCTTACGCCTTCCGAGTGGTCCCGGGAGCCGTGGACCCCGAGAGTCTAAAATTTTTCGGGCCATCAAATACGACCTAAGGAACCATAGTCACCTCCCTGCCATGATCGTTCCTCATTTATTGCGTTTTTCAGCCAAAAAACTAGAATTCCGCTCGATTACCATATTTTTGTGTGCTATTGCCCACGCCTTCCGAGTGGGCCGGGCCGCCGGACTCGGATCGCCTAAAAACTTTTCGGGCCATCAATTAGGACCTAAGGAACCATAGTCACCACCTCGCCATGATCGTTCCTCATTTTTTGCATTTTTGGCCAAAAAAATAGAATTCCGCTCGATTACCATATTTTTGATTGATATTGCCCATGCCTTCCGAGTGGGCCGGGCCGCCGGACTCGGATCGCCTAAAAACTTTCGGGCCATCAATTAGGACCTAAGGAACCATAGTCACCGCCTCGCCATGATCGTTCCTCATTTTTTGCATTTTTTGGCCAAAAAACTAGAATTCCACCCGATTCCCATAATTTTGTGTGCTATCGCCCACGCCTTCCGAGTGGGTCGGCCCCCCTGGAGCCCGATCACCTAAAAATTTTCCGGACTATCAAATACGACCTAAGGAACCATAGTCACCGCCCCGCCATGATCGTTCCTAGTCTATTGCATTTTTCAGCCAAAAACCTAGAATTCCGCGTGATTTCCATATTTTCTTGTGCTTTAGCCCACGCCTTCCAAGGGGTCCCGGGAACCCCGAACCCCGATCGCCTAAAAATTTTCCAGGCCATCAAATACGACCTAAGGAACCATAGTAACCACCCCTCCATGATCGTTCCTCATTTTTTGCATTTTTCGGCCAATCAACTAGAATTTCGCGCGATTCCCATATTTTTGTGTGTTATAGCCCACGCCTTCCGAGTGGTCCCGGGACCTCCTGACCCCTATCGCCTAAAATTTTTCCGGACTATCAAATACAACCTAAGGAACCATAGTATCCGCCCCGCCATCATCGTTTCTCATTTTTTGTATTTTTCGGCCAAAAAACTAGAATTACGCCCGATTCCCATATTTTCGTGTGCTATACCCACGCCTTCCAAGTGGTCCGGGGAGCCGCGGACCCCGATCGCCTAAAAATTTTCCGGTCTATCAAATATGACCTAAGGTACCATAGTCACCGCCCCACCATGATAGTTCCAAATGCTTTGCATTTTTCGGCCAAAAAACTAGAACTCCGCGCGATTTGCATATTTTAGTGTGCTATAGCTTACGCCTTCCGAGTGGTCCCGGGAGCCGTGGACCCCGATCGCCTAAAATTTTCCGGGCCATCAAATACGACCTAAGGAACCATAGTCACCGCCCCGCCATGATCGATCCTCATTTATTGCGTTTTTCGGCAAAAAAACTAGAATTCCGCTCGAATACCATAATTTTGTGTGCTATTGCCCACGCCTTCCGAGTGGGCCGGGCCGCCGGACTCGGATCGCCTAAAAACTTTTCGGCCATCAATTAGGACCTAAGGAACCATAGTCACCGCCTCGCCATGATCGTTTCTCATTTTTTGCATTTTTTTGCCAAAAAACTAGAATTCTGCCCGATTCCCATATTTTTGTGTGCTATCGCCCACGCCTTCCGAGTGGGTCGGGCCCCCGGAGCCGGATCGCCTAAAAATTTTCCGGACAATCAAATATGACCTAAGGAACCATAGTCACCGCCCCGCCATGATCATTCCTAGTCTTTTGTGTTTTTCAGCCTAAAAGCTAGAATTCCGCGCGATTTCCATATTTTCGTGTGCTTTAGCCCACGCCTTCCAAGTGGTCCCGGGAACCCCGAACCCCGATCGCCTAAAACTTTTCCGGGCCATCAAATACGACCTAAGGAACCATAGTAACCACCCCGCCATGATCGTTCCTCATTTTTTGCATTTTTCGGCCAAACAACTAGAATTCCGCGCGATTCCCATATTTTTGTGTGTTATAGCCCACGCCTTCCGAGTGGTCCCGGGACCTCCTGACCCCTATCGCCTAAAATTTTTCCGGACTATCAAATACGACCTAAGGAACCATAGTATCCGCCCCGCCATGATCGTTCCTTATTTTTTGCGTTTTTCGGCCAAACAACTAGAATTTCGCGCGATTCCCATATTTTTGTGTGTTATAACCCACACCTTCCGAGTGGTCCCGGGACCTCCGGACCCCTATCGCCTAAAATTTTTCCGGACTATCAAATAAGACCTAAGGAACCATAGTATCCGCCCCGCCATCATCGTTTATCATTTTTTGCATTTTTCGGCCAAAAAACTAGAATTACGCCCGATTCCCATATTTTCGTGTGCTATACCCACGCCTTCCAAGTGATACGGGTAGCCGCAGACCCCGATCGCCTAAAAATTTTCTGGACTATCAAATACGATCTAAGGTACCATAGTCACCGCCCCACCATGATCGTTCCAAATGCTTTGCATTTTTCGACCAAAAAACTTGAACTCCGCGCGATTTGCATATTTTAGTGTGCTATAGCTTACGCCTTCCAAGTGGTCCAGGGAGCCGCGGACCCCGATCGCCTAAAAATTTTCTGGACTATCAAATTACGAACTAAGGTACCATAGTCACCGCCCCACCATGATCGTTCCAAATGCTTTGCATTTTTCGGCCAAAAAACTAGAACTCCGCGCGATTTGCATATTTTAGTGTGCTATAGCTTACGCTTTCCGAGTGGTCCTAAGAGCCGCGGACCCAGATCGCCTAAAATTTTTCCGGGCAATCAAATAAGACCAAAGGAACCATAGTCACCGCCCTGCCAAGATCTTTCAACATTTTTTGCATGTTACTAAAAAAGACCTAGAATTTCGCCCGATTCCCATATTTTCGTGTACTATACCCACGTATATAGAGTGGTCCCAAGAGCCGCGGACCCCGATCGGCTAAAATTTTTCCGGGCAATCAAATTCGACCTAAGGAACCATAGTATCCGCCCCGCCATGATCGTTCCTTATTTTTTTGCGTTTTTCGGCCAAACAACTAGAATTCCGCGCAATTCCCATATTTTTGTGTGTTATAGCCCACACCTTCCGAGTGGTCCCGGGTCTCCGGACCCCTATTGCCTAAAATTTTATAGGACTATCAAATAAGACCTAAGGAACCATAGTCACCGCCCAGCCATGATCGTTCCTAGTTTTTTCCGTTTTTCGGCCCAAAAACTAGGATTTCGCGTGATTCCCATATTTTCGTGTCCTATAGCCCACGCCTTCCAAGTGAACCCGGGAACTCCGGACCCCTATCGCCTAAAATTTTTCCGGACTATCAAATACGACTTACGGAACCATAGTCACCGCCCAGCCATGATCGTTCCTCATTTTTTGCATTTTTCGGCCAAACAACTAGAATTCCGCGCGATTCCCATATTTTTGTGTGTTATAGCCCACGCCTTCCGAGTGGTCCCGGGACCTCCGGACCCCCATCGCCTATTATTTTTCCATACAATCAAACAAGACCAAAGGAACCATAGTCACCGCCCTGCCAAGATCTTTCCACATTTTTTGTGTTCTTCGGCCAAACAACTAGAATTCCGCGCGATTCCCATATTTTTGTGTGTTATAGCCCACGCCTTCCGAGTGGTCCCGGGACCTCCGGACCCCCATCGCCTATTATTTTTCCGGAAAATCAAATAAGACCAAAGGAACCATAGTCACCGCCCTGCCAAGATCTTTCCACATTTTTTGCATGTTACTGAAAAAGACCTAGAATTCCGTGCGATCCCATATTTTTGTGTGTTATAGCCCACGCCTTCCGAGTGGTCCCGGGTCTCTGGACCCCTATCGCCTAAAATTTTTCCGGACTATCAAATAAGACCTAAGGAACCATAGTCACCACCCATCCATGATCGTTCCTAGTTTTTTCCATTTTTCGGCCAAAAAACTAGAATTCCGCGCGATTCCCATATTTTCGTGTGCTATTGCCCACCCTTCCAAGTGATTCCGGGACCCCCGGACCCCGATCGCCTAAAATTTTTCCGGGCCGTCAAATACGACCTAAGGAACCATGGTAACCGCCCCGCCATCATCGTTTCTCATTTTTTGCATTTTTCGGCCAAAAAACTTGAATTACGCCCGATTCCCATATTTTCGTGTGCTATACCCACGCCTTCCAAGTGGTCCGGGGAGCCGCGGACCCCGATCGCCTAAAAATTTTCTGGACTATCAAATAAGACCTAAGGTACCATAGTCACCGCCCCACCAGCCAAAAAACTAGAACTCCGCGCGATTTGCATATTTTAGTGTGCTATAGCTTACGCTTTCCGAGTGGTCCCAAGAGCCGCGGACCCAGATCGCCTAAAATTTTTCCGGGCAAGAAAATACGACCTAAGGAACCATAGTATCTGCCCCGCCATGATCGTTCCTTATTTGTTTGCGTTTTTCGGCAAAACAACTAGAATTCCGCGCGATTCCCATATTTTTGTGTGTTATAGCCCACACCTTCCGAGTGGTCCCGGGTCTGCGGACCCCTATCGCCTAAAATTTTATCGGACTATCAAATAAGACCTAAGGAACCATAGTCACCGCCCAGCCATGATCGTTCCAAGTTTTTTCCGTTTTTCGGCCAAAAAACTAGGATTCCGCGTGATTCCCATATTTTCGTGTCCTATAACCCACGCCTTCCAAGTGAACCCGGGAACTCCGGACCCCTATCGCCTAAAATTTTTCCGGACTATCAAATATAACCTAAGGAACCATAGTCACCGCCCAGCCATGATCGTTCCTCATTTTTTGCGTTTTTCGGCCAAACAACTAGAATTTCGCGCGATTCCCATATTTTTGTGTGTTATAGCCCACTCCTTCCGAGTGGTCCCGGGACCTCCGGACCCCCATCTCCTAATATTTTTCCGGACAATCAAATAAGACCAAAGGAACCATAGTCACCGCCCTGCCAAGATCTTTCAACATTTTTTGCATGTTACTGAAAAAGACCTAGAATTTCGCCCGATTCCCATATTTTCGTGTGCTATACCCACGTATTCCAACTGGTCCCAAGAGCCGCGGACCCCGATCGGCTAAAATTTTTCCGGGCAATAAAATTCGACCTAAGGAACCATAGTATCCGCCCCGCCATGAACGTTCCTTATTTTTTGCATTTTTCGGCCATACAACTAGAATTCCGCGCGATTCACATATTTTTGTGTGTTATAGCCCACGCCTTCCGAGTGGTCCCGGGACCTCCGCACCCCCATCATCTAATATTTTTCCGGACAATCAAATAAGACCAAAGGAACCATAGTCACCGCCCTGCCAAGATCTTTCCACATTTTTTGCATGTTACTGAAAAAGACCTAGAATTTCTCGTGATTCCCATATTTTCATGAGCTATACCCACGCATTCCGAGTGGTCCCAAGAGCCGCGGACCCTGATCACCTAACATTTTTCCGAGCAATCAAATATGACCTAAGGAACCATAGTATCCGCCCCGCCATGATCGTTCCTTATTTTTTGCGTTTTTCGGCCAAACAACTAGAATTCCGCGTGATTCCCATATTTTTGTGTGTTATAACCCACACCTTCCGAGTGGTCCCGGGACCTCCGGACCCCTATCGCCTAAAATTTTTCCGGACTATCAAATAAGACCTAAGGAACCATAGTATCCGCTCCGCCATCATCGTTTCTCATTTTTTGCATTTTTCGGCCAAAAAACTAGAATTACGCCCGATTCCCATATTTTCGTGTGTTATACCCACGCCTTCCAAGTGGTCCGGGGAGCCGCGGACCCCGATCGCCTAAAATTTTTCCGCCCTATCAAATACGACCTAAGGTGCCAAAGTCACCGCCCCACCATGATCGTTCCAAATGCTTTGCATTTTTTGGCCAAAAATCTAGAACTCCGCGCGATTTGCATATTTTAGTGTGCTATAGCTTACGCTTTCCGAGTGGTCCCAAGAGCCGCGGACCCAGATCGCCTAAAATTTTTCCGGGCAAGAAAATACGACCTAAGGAACCATAGTATCTACCCCGCCATGATCGTTCCTTATTTGTTTGCGTTTTTCGGCAAAACAACTAGAATTCCGCGCGATTCCCATATTTTTGTGTGTTATAGCCCACACCTTCCGAGTGGTCCCGGGTCTGCGGACCCCTATCGCCTAAAATTTTATCGGACTATCAAATAAGACCTAAGGAACCATAGTCACCGCCCAGCCATGATCGTTCCAAGTTTTTTCCGTTTTTCGGCCAAAAAACTAGGATTCCGCGTGATTCCCATATTTTCGTGTCCTATAACCCACGCCTTCCAAGTGAACCCGGGAACTCCGGACCCCTATCGCCTAAAATTTTATCGGACTATCAAATAAGACCTAAGGAACCATAGTCACCGCCCAGCCATGATCGTTCCAAGTTTTTTCCATTTTTCGGCAAAAAAACTAGGATTCCGCGTGATTCCCATATTTTCGTGTCCTATAGCCCACGCCGTCCAAGTGAACCCGGGAACTCTGGACCCCTATCACCTAAAATTTTTCTGGACTATCAAATACGACTTAAGGAACCATAGTCACCGCCCAGCCATGATCGTTCCTCATTTTTTGTGTTTTTCGGCCAAACAACTAGAATTCCGCGCGATTACCATATTTTTGTGTGTTATAGCCCACGCCTTCCGAGTGGTCCCGGGACCTCCGGACCCCCATCGCCTATTATTTTTCCGGACAATCAAATAAGACCAAAGGAACCATAGTCACCGCCCTGCCAAGATCTTTCCACATTTTTTGCATGTTACTGAAAAAGACCTAGAATTCCGTGCGATCCCATATTTTTGTGTGTTATAGCCCACGCCTTCCGAGTGGTCCCGGGTCTCTGGACCCCTATCGCCTAAAATTTTTCCGGACTATCAAATAAGACCTAAGGAACCATAGTCACCACCCATCCATGATCGTTCCTAGTTTTGTCTGTTTTTCGGCCAAAAAACTAGAATTCCGCGCGATTCCATTATTTTCATGTGCTATTGCCCACCCTTCCAAGTGATTCCGGGACCCCCGGACCCCGATCGCCTAAAATTTTTCCGGGCCGTGAAATACGACCTAAGGAACCATAGTAACCGCCCCGCCATCATCGTTTCTCATTTTTTGCATTTTTCGGCCAAAAAACTTGAATTACGCCCGATTCCCATATTTTCGTGTGCTATACCCACGCCTTCCAAGTGGTCCGGGGAGCCGCGGACCCCGATTGCCTAAAATTTTTCTGGACTATCAAATACGACCTAAGGTACCATAGTCACCGCCCCACCAGCCAAAAAACTAGAACTCCGCGCGATTTGCATATTTTAGTGTGCTATAGCTTATGCCTTCCGAGTGGTCCGAAGAGCCGCGGACCCAGATCGCCTAAAATTTTTCCTGGCAATAAAATACGACCTAAGGAACCATAGTATCCGCCCCGCCATGATCGTTCCTTATTTTTTTGCGTTTTTCGGCCAAACAACTAGAATTCCGCGCGATTCCCATATTTTTGTGTGTTATAGCCCACACCTTCCGAGTGGTCCCGGGTCTCCGGACCCCTATCGCCTAAAAGTTTTCCGGACTATCAAATAAGACCTAAGGAACCATAGTCACCGCCCAGCCATGATTGTTCCTAGGTTTTTCCGTTTTTCTGCCAAATAACTAGAATTCCGCGTGATTCCCATATTTTCGTGTCCTATAGCCCACGCCTTCCAAGTGAACCCGGGAACTCCGGACCCCTATCGCCTAAAATTTTTCCGGACTATCAAATATGACCTAAGGAACCATAGTCACCGCCCAGCCATGATCGTTCCTCATTTTTTGCGTTTTTCGGCCAAATAACTAGAATTTCGCGCGATTCCCATATTTTTGTGTGTTATAGCCCAAGCCTTCCGAGTGGTCCCGGGACCTCCGGACCCCCATCTCCTAATATTTTTCCGGACAATCAAATAAGACCAAAGGAACCATAGTCACCGCCCTGCCAAGATCTTTCAACATTTTTTGCATGTTACTGAAAAAGACCTAGAATTTCGCCCGATTCCCATATTTTCGTACCCACGTATTCCGAGTGGTCCCAAGAGCCGCGGACCCCGATCGCCTAAAAATTTTCCGGGCAATCAAATTTGACCTAAGGAACCATAGTATCCGCCCCGCCATGATCGTTCCTTATTTTTTGCATTTTTCGGCCAAACAACTAGAATTCCGCGCGATTCACATATTTTTGTGTGTTATAGCCCACGCCTTCCGAGTGGTCCCGAGACCTCCGGACCCCCATCGTCTAATATTTTTCCGGACAATCAAATAAGACCAAAGGAACCATAGTCACCGCCCTGCCAAGATCTTTCCACATTTTTTGCATGTTACTGAAAAAGACCTAGAATTTCGCGTGATTCCCATATTTTCGTGAGCTATACCCACGCATTCCGAGTGGTCCCAAGAGCCGCGGACCCTGATCGCCTAACATTTTTCCGGGGCAATCAAATACGACCTAAGGAACCATAGTATCCGCCCCGCCATGATCGTTCCTTATTTTTTGCGTTTTTCGGCCAAACAACTAGAATTCCGCGTGATTCCCATATTTTTGTGTGTTATAGCCCACACCTTCCGAGTGGTCCCGGTATCTCCGGACCCCTATAGCCTAAAATTTTTCCGGGCAATCAAATACGACCTAAGGAACCATAGTATCCGCCCCGCCATGATCGTTCCTCATTTTTTTCGTTTTTCGGCCAAAAAACTAGAATTCCGCCCGATTCCCATATTTTCGTGTGCTATACCCACGCCTTCCAAGTGGTACGGGTAGCCGCAGACCCCGATCGCCTAAAAATTTTCTGGACTATCAAATACGACCTAAGGTACCATAGTCACCGCCCCACCATGATCGTTCCAAATGCTTTGCATTTTTCGGCCAAAAAACTAGAACTCCGCGCGATTTGCATATTTTAGTGTGCTATAGCTTACGCCTTCCAAGTGGTCCAGGGAGCCGCGGACCCCGATCGCCTAAAAATTTTCTGGACTATCAAATACGAACTAAGGTACCATAGTCACCGCCCCACCATGATCGTTCCAAATGCTTTGCATTTTTCGGCCAAAAAACTAGAACTTCGCGCGATTTGCATATTTTTCTGTGCTATAGCTTACGCTTTCCGAGTGGTCCCAAGAGCCGCGGACCCAGATCGCCTAAAATTTTTCCGAGCAATAAAATACGACCTAAGGAACCATAGTATCCGCCCCGCCATGATCATTCCTTATTTTTTTGCGTTTTTCGGCCAAACAACTAGAATTCCGCGCGATTCCCATATTTTTGTGTGTTATAGCCCACACCTTCCGAGTGGTCCCGGGTCTCCGGACCCCTATCGCCTAAAATTTTATCGGACTATCAAATAAGACCTAAGGAACCATAGTCACCACCCAGCCATGATCGTTCCTAGTTTTTTCCGTTTTTCGGCCAAAAAACTAGGATTCCGTGTGATTCCTATATTTTCGTGTCCTATAGCCCACGCCTTCCAAGTGAACCCGGGAACTCCGGACCCCTATCGCCTAAAATTTTTCCGGACTATCAAATACGACTTAAGGAACCATAGTCACCGCCCAGCCATGATCGTTCCTCATTTTTTGCGTTTTTCGGCCAAACAACTAGAATTCCGCGCGATTCCCATATTTTTGTGTGTTATAGCCCACGCCTTCCGAGTGGTCCCGGGACCTCCGGACCCCATCGCCTAATATTTTTCCAGACAATCAAATAAGACCAAAGGAACCATAGTCACCGCCCTGCCAAGATCTTTCCACATTTTTTGCATGTTACTGAAAAAGACCTAGAATTTCGCCCGATTCCCATATTTTCGTGTGCTATACCCACGCATTCCTAGTGGTCCCGGGTCTCCGGACCCTTATCGCCTAAAATTTTTCCGGACTATCAAATAAGACCTAAGGAACCATAGTCACCACCCATCCATGATCGTTCCTAGTTTTTTCCGTTTTTCGGCCAAAAAACTAGAATTCCGCGTGAATCCCATATTTTCGTGTGCTATTGCCCACCCTTCCAAGTGGTTCCGGGACCCCCGGACCCCGATCGCCTAAAATTTTTCCGGGCAGACAAATACGACCTAAGGAACCATAGTAACCGCCACGCCATCATCGTTTCTCATTTTTTGCATTTTTCGGCCAAAAAACTTGAATTACGCCCGATTCCCATATTTTCGTGTGCTATACCCACGCCTTCTAAGTGGTCTGGGGAGCCGCGGACCCCGATCGCCTAAAAATTTTCTGGACTATCAAATATGACCTAAGGTACCATAGTCACCGCCCCACCAGCCAAAAAACTAGAACTCCGCGCGATTTGCATATTTTAGTGTGTTATAGCTTATGCCTTCCGAGTGGTCCGAAGAGCCGAGGACCCAGATCGCCTAAAATTTTTCCTGGCAATAAAATACGACCTAAGGAACCATAGTATCCGCCCCGCCATGATCGTTCCTTATTTTTTTGCATTTTTTGGCCAAACAACTAGAATTCCGCGCGATTCCCATATTTTTGTGTGTTATAGCCCACACCTTTCGAGTGGTCCCGGATCTCCGGACCCCTATCGCCTAAAAGTTTTCCGGACTATAAAATAAGACCTAAGGAACCATAGTCACTGCCCAGCCATGATTGTTCCTAGGTTTTTTCGTTTTTCGGTCAAAAAACTAGAATTCCGCGCGATTCCCATATTTTCGTGTCCTATAGCCCACGCCTTCCAAGTGAACCCGGGAACTCCGGACCCCTATCGCCTAAAATTTTTCCGGGCAATCAAAAACGACCTAAGGAACCATAGTCACCACCCAGCCATGATCGTTCCTCATTTTTTGTGTTTTTCGGCAAAACAACTAGAATTCCGTGCGATTCCCATATTTTTGTGTGTTATAGCCCACATCTTCCGAGTGGTCCCGGGACCTCCGGACCCCCATCTCCTAATATTTTTCCGGACAATCAAATAAGACCAAAGGAACCATAGTCACCGCCCTGCCAAGATCTTTCAACATTTTTTGCATGTTACTGAAAAAGACCTAGAATTTCGCCCGATTCCCATATTTTCGTACCCACGTATTCCGAGTGGTCCCAAGAGCCGCGGACCCCGATCGCCTAAAAATTTTCCGGGCAATCAAATTCGACCTAAGGAACCATAGTATCCGCCCCGCCATGATCGTTCCTTATTTTTTGCGTTTTTCGGCCAAACAACTAGAATTCCGCGTGATTCCCATATTTTTGTGTGTTATAGCCCACACCTTCCGAGTGGTCCCGGTATCTCCGGACCCCTATAGCCTAAAATTTTTCCGGGCAATCAAATACGACCTAAGGAACCATAGTATCCGCCCCACCATGATCGTTCCTCATTTTTTTTGTTTTTCGGCCAAAAAACTAGAATTCCGCCCGATTCCCATATTTTCGTGTGCTATACCCACGCCTTCCAAGTGGTACGGGTAGCCGCAGACCCCGATCGCCTAAAAATTTTCTGGACTATCAAATACGACCTAAGGTACCATAGTCACCGCCCCACCATGATCGTTCCAAATGCTTTGCATTTTTCGGCCAAAAAACTAGAACTCCGCGCGATTTGCATATTTTAGTGTGCTATAGCTTACGCCTTCCAAGTGGTCCAGGGAGCCGCGGACCCCGATTGCCTAAAAATTTTCTGGACTATCAAATACGAACTAAGGTACCATAGTCACCGCCCCACCATGATCGTTCCAAATGCTTTGCATTTTTCGGCCAAAAAACTAGAACTTCGCGCGATTTGCATATTTTTGTGTGCTATAGCTTACGCTTTCCGAGTGGTCCCAAGAGCCGCGGACCCAGATCGCCTAAAATTTTTCCGGGCAATAAAATACGACCTAAGGAACCATAGTATCCGCCCCGCCATGATCATTCCTTATTTTTTTGCGTTTTTCGGCCAAACAACTAGAATTCCGCGCGATTCCCATATTTTTGTGTGTTATAGCCCACACCTTCCGAGTGGTCCCGGGTCTCCGGACCCCTATCGCCTAAAATTTTATCGGACTATCAAATAAGACCTAAGGAACCATAGTCACCGCCCAGCCATGATCGTTCCTAGTTTTTTCCGTTTTTCGGCCAAAAAACTAGGATTCCGTGTGATTCCTATATTTTCGTGTCCTATAGCCCACGCCTTCCAAGTGAACCCGGGAACTCCGGACCCCTATCGCCTAAAATTTTTCCGGACTATCAAATACGACTTAAGGAACCATAGTCACCGCCCAGCCATGATCGTTCCTCATTTTTTGCGTTTTTCGGCCAAACAACTAGAATTCCGCGCGATTCCCATATTTTTGTGTGTTATAGCCCACGCCTTCCGAGTGGTCCCGGGACCTCCGGACCCCCATCGCCTAATATTTTTCCAGACAATCAAATAAGACCAAAGGAACCATAGTCACCGCCCTGCCAAGATCTTTCCACATTTTTTGCATGTTACTGAAAAAGACCTAGAATTTCGCCCGATTCCCATATTTTCGTGTGCTATACCCACGCATTCCTAGTGGTCCCGGGTCTCCGGACCCTTATCGCCTAAAATTTTTCCGGACTATCAAATAAGACCTAAGGAACCATAGTCACCACCCATCCATGATCATTCCTAGTTTTTTCCGTTTTTCGGCCAAAAAACTAGAATTCCGCGCGAATCCCATATTTTCGTGTGCTATTGCCCACCCTTCCAAGTGGTTCCGGGACCCCCGGACCCCGATCGCCTAAAATTTTTCCGGGCGGTCAAATACGACCTAAGGAACCATAGTAACCGCAACGCCATCATCGTTTCTCATTTTTTGCATTTTTCGGCCAAAAAACTTGAATTACGCCCGATTCCCATATTTTCGTGTCCTATAGCCCACGCCTTCCAAGTGAACCCGGGAACTCCGGACCCCTATCACCTAAAATTTTTCCGGGCAATCAAAAACGACCTAAGGAACCATAGTCACCGCCCAGCCATGATCGTTCCTCATTTTTTGCGTTTTTCGGCAAAACAACTAGAATTCCGCGCGATTCACATATTTTTGTATGTTATAGCCCACGCCTTCCGAGTGGTCCCGAGACCTCCGGACCCCCATCGTCTAATATTTTTCCGGACAATCAAATAAGACCAAAGGAACCATAGTCACCGCCCTGCCAAGATCTTTCCACATTTTTTGCATGTTACTGAAACAGACCTAGAATTTCGCGTGATTCCCATATTTTCGTGAGCTATACCCACGCATTCCGAGTGGTCCCAAGAGCCGCGGACCCTGATCGCCTAACATTTTTCAGGGCAATCAAATACGACCTAAGGAACCATAGTATCCGCCCCGCCATGATCGTTCCTTATTTTTTGCATTTTTCGGCCAAACAACTAGAATTCCGCGTGATTCCCATATTTTTGTGTGTTATAGCCCACACCTTCCGAGTGGTCCCGGTATCTCCGGACCCCTATAGCCTAAAATTTTTCCGGGCAATCAAATACGACCTAAGGAACCATAGTATCCGCCCCGCCATGATCGTTCCTCATTTGTTTCGTTTTTCAGCCAAAAAACTAGAATTCCGCCCGATTCCCATATTTTCGTGTGCTATACCCACGCCTTCCAAGTGGTACGGGTAGCCGCAGACCCCGATCGCCTAAAAATTTTTTGGACTGTCAAATACAACCTAAGGTACCATAGTCACCGCCCCACCATGATCGTTCCAATTGCTTTGCATTTTTCGGCCAAAAAACTAGAACTCCGCGCGATTTGCATATTTTAGTGTGCTATAGCTTACGCCTTCCAAGTGGTCCAGGGAGCCGCGGACCCCGATCGCCTAAAAATTTTCTGGGCTATCAAATACGAACTAAGGTACCATAGTCACCGCCCCACCATGATCGTTCGAAATGCTTTGCATTTTTCGGCCAAAAAACTAGAACTCCGCGCGATTTGCATATTTTAGTGTGCTACAGCTTACGCTTTCCGAGTGGTCCCCAGAGCCGCGGACCCAGATCGCCTAAAATTTTTTCGGGCAATAAAATACGACCTAAGGAACCATAGTATCCGCCCCGCCATGATCGTTCCTTATTTTTTTGCGTTTTTCGGCCAAACAACTAGAATTCCGCGCGATTCCCATATTTTTGTGTGTTATAGCCCACACCTTCCGAGTGGTCCCGGGTCTCCGGACCCCTATCGCCTAAAATTTTATCGGACTATCAAATAAGACCTAAGGAACCATAGTCACCGCCCAGCCATGATCGTTCCAAGTTTTTTCCATTTTTCGGCAAAAAAACTAGGATTCCGCGTGATTCCCATATTTTCGTGTCCTATAGCCCACGCCTTCCAAGTGAACCCGGGAACTCCGGACCCCTATCGCCTAATATTTTTCCGGACTATCAAATACGACTTAAGGAACCATAGTCACCGCCCAGCCATGATCGTTCCTCATTTTTTGCGTTTTTCGGCCAAACAACTAGAATTCCGCGCGATTCCCTTATTTTTGTGTGTTATAGCCCACGCCTTCCGAGTGGTCCCGGGACCTCCGGACCCCCATCGCCTAATATTTTTCCGGACAATCAAATAAGACCAAAGGAACCATAGTCACCGCCCTGCCAAGATCTTTCCACATTTTTTGCATGTTACTGAAAAAGACCTAGAATTTCGCCCGATTCCCATATTTTCGTGTGCTATACCCACGCATTCCTAGTGGTCCTGGGTCTCCGGACCCTTATCGCCTAAAATTTTTCCGGACTATCAAATAAGACCTAAGGAACCATAGTCACCACCCATCCATGATCGTTCCTAGTTTTTTCCGTTTTTCGGCCAAAAAACTAGAATTCCGCGCGAATCCCATATTTTCGTGTGCTATTGCCCACCCTTCCAAGTGGTTCCGGGACCCCCGGACCCCGATCGCCTAAAATTTTTCCGGGCCGTCAAATACGACCTAAGGAACAATAGTAACCGCCACGCCATAATCGTTTCTCATTTTTTGCATTTTTCGGCCAAAAAACTTGAATTACGCCCGATTCCCATATTTTCGTGTGCTATACCCACGCCTTCCAAGTGGTCCGGGGAGCCGCGGACCCCGATCGCCTAAAAATTTTCTGGACTATCAAATATGACCTAAGGTACCATAGTCACCGCCCCACCAGCCAAAAAACTAGAACTCCGCGCGATTTGCATATTTTAGTGTGCTATAGCTTATGCCTTCCGAGTGGTCCGAAGAGCCGAGGACCCAGATCGCCTAAAATTTTTCCAGGCAATAAAATACGACCTAAGGAACCATAGTATCCGCCCCGCCATGATCGTTCCTTATTTTTTTTCGTTTTTCGGCCAAACAACTAGAATTCTGCGCGATTCCCATATTTTTGTGTGTTATAGCCCACACCTTCCGAGTGGTCCCGGATCTCCGAACCCCTATCGCCTAAAAGTTTTCTGGACTATCAAATAAGACCTAAGGAACCTTAGTCACTGCCCAGCCATGATTGTTCCTAGGTTTTTCCGTTTTTCGGCCAAAAAACTAGAATTCTGCGCGATTCCCATATTTTCGTGTCCTATAGCCCACGCCTTCCAAGTGAACCCGGGAACTCCGGACCCCTATCGCCTAAAATTTTTCCGGACTATCAAAAACGACCTAAGGAACCATAGTCACCGCCCAGCCATGATCGTTCCTTATTTTTTGCGTTTTTCGGCAAAACAACTAGAATTCCGCGCGATTCCCATATTTTTGTGTGTTATAGCCCACGCCTTCCGAGTGGTCCCGGGACCTCTGGACCCCCATCTCCTAATATTTTTCCGGACAATCAAATAACACCAAAGGAACCATAGTCACCGCCCTGCCAAGATCTTTCAACATTTTTTGCATGTTACTGAAAAAGACCTAGAATTTCGCCCGATTCCCATATTTTCGTGTGCTATACCCACGTATTCCGAGTGGTCCCAAGAGCCGCGGACCCCGATCGCCTAAAATTTTTCCGGGCAATCAAATTCGACCTAAGGAACCATAGTATCCTCCCCGCCATGATCGTTCCTTATTTTTTGCATTTTTCGGCCAAACAACTAGAATTCCGCGCGATTCACATATTTTTGTATGTTATAGCCCATGCCTTCCGAGTGGTCCCGGGACCTCCGGACCCCCATCGTCTAATATTTTTCCGGACAATCAAATAAGACCAAAGGAACCATAGTCACCGCCCTGCCAAGATCTTTCCACATTTTTTGCATGTTACTGAAAAAGACCTAGAATTTCGCGTGATTCCCATATTTTCGTGAGCTATACCCACGCATTCCGAGTGGTCCCAAGAGCCGCGGACCCTGATCGCCTAACATTTTTCCGGGCAATCAAATATGACCTAAGGAACCATAGTATCCGCCCCGCCATGATCGTTCCTTATTTTTTTGCGTTTTTCGGCCAAACAACTAGAATTCCGCGTGATTCCCATATTTTTGTGTGTTATAGACCACACCTTACGAGTGGTCCCGGTATCTCCGGACCCCTATCGCCTAAAAATTTTCCGGGCAATCAAATACGACCTAAGGAACCATAGTATCCTCCCCTCCATGATCGTTCCTCATTTTTTTCATTTTTCGGCCAAACAACTAGAATTCCGCGCGATGCCATATTTTTGTGTGTTATAGCCCACGCCTTCCGAGTGGTCCCGGGACCTCCGAACCCCCATCTCCTAATATTTTTCCGGACAATCAAATAAGACCAAAGGAACCATAGTCACCGCCCTGCCAAGATCTTTCAACATTTTTTGCATGTTACTGAAAAAGACCTAGAATTTCGCCCGATTCCCATATTTTCGTACCCACGTATTCCGAGTGGTCCCAAGAGCCGCGGACCCCGATCGCCTAAAAATTTTCCGGGCAATCAAATTCGACCTAAGGAACCATAGTATCCACCCCGCCATGATCGTTCCTTATTTTTTGTGTTTTTCGGCCAAACAACTAGAATTCCGCGTGATTCACATATTTTTGTGTGTTATAGCCCACGCCTTCCGAGTTATCACGGGACCTCCGGACCCCGATGTCCTAAAATTTTTCTGGGCAATCAAATATGACCTAAGGAACCATAGTATCCGCCCCGCCATGATCGTTCCTCATTTTTTTCGTTTTTCGGCCAAACAACTAGAATTCCGCGCGATCCCATATTTTTGTATGTTATAGCCCACGCCTTCCGAGTGGTCCCGGGACCTCCGGACCCCTATCGCCTAATATTTTTCCGGACTATCAAATAAGATCAAAGGAACCATAGTCACCGCCCTGCCATGATCTTTTCACATTTTTTGCAAGTTACAGAAAAAGACCGAGAATTTCACCCGATTCCCATATTTTCGTGTGCTATACCCACGCATTCCGAGTGGTCCCAAGAGCCGCAGACCCCGATCGCCAAAAATTTTTTGGGCAATCAAATACGACCTAAGGAACCATAGTATCCGCCCCGCCAAGATCGTTCCTTATTTTTTGCGTTTTTCGGCCAAACAACTAGAATTCCGCGCGATCCCATATTTTTGTGTGTTATAGCCCACGCCTTCCAAGTGGTCCCGGGTCTCCGGACCCCTATCGCCTAAAATTTTTCCGGACTATCAAATACGACCTAAGGAACAATAGTCACCGCCCAGCCATGATCATTCCTCATTTGTTGAGTTTTTCGGCCAAAAAACTAGAATTCCGCCCGATTACAATATATTTGTGTGCTATTGCCCACCCTTCCAAGTGGTTCCGGGACCCCCGGACCCCGATCGCCTAAAAATTTTCCGGGCCATCAAATATGACCTAAGGAACATAGTAACCGCCCCGCCATCATCGTTTCTCATTTTTTGCATTTTTCGGCCAAAAAACTAGAATTACGCCCGATTCCCATATTTTCGTGTGCTATACCCACGCCTTCCAAGTGGTCCGGGGAGCCGCGGACCGCGATCGCCTAAATTTTTTTTGGACTATCAAATACGACCTAAGGTACCATAGTCACCGCCCACCATGGTTGTTCCAAATGCTTTGCATTTTTCGGCCAAAAAACTAGAAATCCGCGCGATTTGCATATTTTAGTGTGCTATAGCTTACGCCTTACGAGTGGTCCCAAGAGCCGCGGACCCAGATCGCCTAAAAATTTTCCGGGCAGTAAAATACGACTTAAGGAACCATAGTATCCGCCCCGCCATGATCGTTCCTTATTGTTTTGCGTTTTTCGGCCAAACAACTAGAATTCCGCGCGATTCCCATATTTTTGTGTGTTATAGCCCACACCTTCCGAGTGGTCCCGGGTCTCCGGACCCCTATCGCCTAAAATTTTTCCGGACTATCAAATAAGACCTAAGGAACCATAGTCACCGCCCAGCCATGATCGTTCCTAGTTTTTTCCATTTTTCGGCCAAAAAACTAGAATTCCGCGCGATTGCCATATTTTCGTGTCTTATACCCCACGCCTTCCACGTGAACCCGGGAACTCCGGACCCCTATCGCCTAAAATTTTTCCGGACTATCAAATACGACCTAAGGAACCATAGTCACCGCCCAGCCATAATCGTTCCTCATTTTTTGCATTTTTCGGCCAAACAACTAGAATTCCGCGCGATTCCCATATTTTTGTGTGTTATAGCCCACATCTTCCGAGTGGTCCCGGGACCTCCGGACCCCCATCTCCTAATATTTTTCCGGACAATCAAATAAGACCAAAGGAACCATAGTATCTTCCCCGCCATGATCGTTCCTCATTTTTTGAGTTTTTCGGCCAAACAACTAGAATTCCGCGCGATCCCATATTTTTGTGTGTTATAGCCCACGGCTTCCGAGTGGTCCCGGGTCTTCGGACCCCTATCGCCTAAAATTTTTCCGGACTATCAAATAAGACCTAAGGAACCATATTCACCGCCCATCCATGATCGTTCCTCATTTTTTGCATTTTTCGGCCAAAAAACTAGAATTCCGCGCGATTCCCATATTTTCGTGTCCTATAGCCCACGCCTTCCAAGTGAACCCGGGAACTCCGGACCCCTATCGCCTAAAATTTTTCCGGATTATCAAATACGACCTAAGAGCCATAGTCACCGCCCAGCCATGATCATTCCTCATTTGTTGCGTTTTTCGGCCAGAAATCTAGAATTCCGCCCGATTACAATATTTTTGTGTGCTATTGCCCACCCTTCCAAGTGGTTCCGGGACCCCCGGACCCCGATCGCCTAAAATTTTTCCGGGTCGTCAAATACGACCTAAGGAACCATAGTAACAGCCCCGCCATTATCGTTTCTCATTTTTTGCATTTTTCGGCCAAAAAACTAGAATTACGGCCGATTCCCATATTTTCGTGTGCTATACCCATGCTTTCCAAGTGGTCCGGGGAGCCGCGGACCCCGATCGCCTAAAAATATTCTTGACTATTAAATACGACCTAAGGTACCATAGTCACCGCCCCACCATGATCGTTCCAAATGCTTTGCATTTTTCGGCCAAAAAACTAGAACTCCGCGCGATTTGCATATTTTAGTGTGCTATAGCTTACGCCTTCCGAGTGGTCCCAAGAGCCGCGGACCCAAATCGCCTAAAAATTTTCCAGGCAATAAAATACGACCTAAGGAACCATAGTATCCGCCCCGCCATGATCGTTCCTTATTTTTTGCATTTTTCGGCCAAACAACTAGAATTCCGCGCGATTCCCATATTTTTGTGTGTTATAGCCCACATCTTCCGAGTGGTCCCGGGACCTCCTAACCCCTATCGCCTAAAATTTTTCCGGACTATCAAATACGACCTAAGGAACAATAGTATCTGCCCCGCCATGATCGTTCCTCATTTTTTGCGTTTTTCGGCAAAACAACTAGAATTCCGTGCGATTCCCATATTTTTGGGAGTTATAGCCCACGCCTTCCGAGTGGTCCCGGGACCTCCGGACCTCTATCGCCTAAAAATTTTCCGGGCAATCAATTTAGACCAAAGGAACCATAGTATCTGCCCCGCCATGATCGTTCCTTATTTTTTGCATTTTTCGGCCAAACAACTAGAATTCCGCGCGATTCCCATATTTTTGTGTGTTATAGCCCACATCTTCCGAGTGGTCCCGGGACCTCCGGACCCCTATTGCCTAAAATTTTTCCGGACTATCAAATACGACCTAAGGAACCATAGTATCCGCCCCGCCATGATCGTTCCTCATTTTTTGCGTTTTTCGGCCAAACAACTAGAATTCCGTGCGATTCCCATATTTTTGTGTGTTATAGCCCACGCCTTCCGAGTGGTCCCGGGACCTCCGGACCTCTATCGCCTAATATTTTTCTGGACTATCAAATACGACCTAAGGAACCATAGTATCTGCCCCGCCATGATCGTTCCTCATTTTTTGCGTTTTTCGGCCAAACAACTAGAATTCCGCGCGATCCCATATTTTTATGTGTTATAGCCCACGCCTTCCGAGTGGTCCCGGGTCTTCGGACCCCTATCGCCTAAAATTTTTCCGGACTATCAAATAAGACCTAAGGAACCATAGTCACCGCCCATCCATGATCGTTCCTAGTTTTTTCCATTTTTCGGCCAAAAAACTAGAATTTCGCGCGATTCCCATATTTTCGTGTCCTATAGCCCACGCCTTCCAAGTGAACCCGGGAACTCCGGACCCCTATCGCCTAAAATTTTTCCGGACTATCAAATACGACCTAAGAACCATAGTCACCGCCCAGCCATGATCATTCCTCATTTGTTGCGTTTTTCGGCCAAAAATCTAGAATTCCGCCCGATTACAATATTTTTGTGTGCTATTGCCCACCCTTCCAAGTGGTTCCGGGACCCCCGGAACCCGATCGCCTAAAATTTTTCCGGGTCGTCAAATACGACCTAAGGAACCATAGTAACAGCCCCGCCATTATCGTTCCTTATTTTTTGCATTTTTCGGCCAAACAACTAGAATTCCGCGCGATTCCCATATTTTTGTGTGTTATAGCCCATACCTTCCGAGTGGTCCCGGGTCTCCGGACCCCTATCGCCTAAAATTTTTCCGGACTATCAAATACGACCCAAGGAACCATAGTCACCGCCCATCTATGATCGTTCCTAGTTTTTCCGTTTTTCGGCCAAAAAACTAGAATTTCGCGCGATTCCCATATTTTCGTGTCCTATAGCCCACGCCTTCCAAGTGAACACGGGAACTCCGGACCCCTATCGCCTAAAATTTTTCCGGACTATCAAATACGACCTAAGAACCATAGTCACCGCCCAGCCATGATCATTCCTCATTTGTTGCATTTTTCGGCCAAAAATCTAGAATTCCGCCCGATTGCAATATTTTTGTGTGCGCCCACCCTTCCAAGTGGTTCCGGGACCCCCGGACCCCGATCGCCTAAAATGTTTCCGGGTCATCAAATACGACCTAAGGAACCATAGTAACAGCCCCGCCATTATCGTTTCTCATTTTTTGCATTTTTCGGCCAACAAACTAGAATTACTGCCGATTCCCATATTTTCGTGTGCTATACCCACGCCTTCCAAGTGGACCGGGGAGCCGCGGACCCCGATCGCCTAAAAATATTCTTGACTATCAAATACGACCTAAGGTACCATAGTCACCGCCCCACCATGATCGTTCCAAATGCTTTGCATTTTTCGGCCAAAAAACTAGAACTCCGCGCGATTTGCATATTTTAGTGTGCTATAGCTTACGCCTTCCGAGTGGTCCCAAGAGCCGCGGACCCAGATCGCCTAAAAATTTTCCGGGCAGTAAAATACGACCTAAGGAACCATAGTATCCGCCCCGCAATGATCGTTCCTTATTGTTTTGCGTTTTTCGGCCAAACAACTAGAATTCCGCGCGATTCCCATATTTTTGTGTGTTATAGCCCACACCTTCCGAGTGGTCTCCCGGGTCTCCGGACCCCTATCGCCTAAAATTTTTCCGGACTATCAAATAAGACCTTAGGAACCATAGTCACCGCCCAGCCATGATCGTTCCTAGTTTTTTCCGTTTTTTGGCCAAAAAACTAGAATTCCGCGCGATTGCCATATTTTCGTGTCTTATAGCCCACGCCTTCCAAGTGAACCCGGGAACTCCGGACCCCTATCGCCTAAAATTTTTCCGGACTATCAAATACGACCTAAGGAACCATAATCACTGCCCAACCATGATCGTTCCTCATTTTTTGTGTTTTTCGGCCAAACAACTAGAATTCCGCGCGATTCCCATATTTTTGTGTGTTATAGCCCACGCCTTCCGAGTGGTCCCGGGACCTCCGGACCCCCATCTCCTAATATTTTTCCGGACAATCAAATAAGACCAAAGGAACCATAGTCACCGCCTTGCCAAGATCTTTCCATATTTTTTGCATGTTACTGAAAAAGACCTAGAATTTCGCCCGATTCCCATATTTTCGTGTGCTATACCCACGCATTCCGAGTGGTCCCAATAGCCGCGGACCCCGATCGCCTAAAATTTTTCCGGGAAATCAAATACGACCTAAGGAACCATAGTATCCGCCCCGCCATGATCGTTCCTTATTTTTTGCGTTTTTCGGCCAAACAACTAGAATTCCGCGCGATTCCCTTATTTTTTTGTGTTATAGCCCACACCTTCCGAGTGGTCCCGGGACCTCCGGACCCCTATCGCCTAAAATTTTTCCGGACTATCAAATACGACCTAAGGAACCATAGCATCCGCCCCGCCATGATCGTTCTTCATTTTTTGCGTTTCTCGGCCAAACAACTAGAATTCCGCGCGATCCCATATTTTTGTGTGTTATATAGCCCACGCCTTCCGAGTGGTCCCGGGTCTCCGGACCCTTATCGCCTAAAATTTTTTCGGACTATCAAATAAGACCTAAGGAACCATAGTCACCACCCATCCATGATCGTTCCTAGTTTTTTCCGTTTTTCGGCCAAAAAACTAGAATTCCGCGTGATTCCCATATTTTTGTGTCCTATAGCCCACGCCTTCCAAGTGAACCCGGGAACTCCGGACCCCTATCGCCTAAAATTTTTTCGGACTATAAAATACGACCTAAGGAACCATAGTCACCGCCCAGCCATGATCATTCCTCATTTGTTGCATTTTTCGGCCAAAAAACTAGAATTCCGCCCGATTACAATATTTTTGTGTGCTATTGCCGACCCTTCCAAGTGGTTCCGGGACCCCCGGACCCCGATCGCCTTAAATTTTTCCGGGCTGTCAAATACGACCTAAGGAACCATAGTAACAGCCCCGCCATTATCGTTTCTCATTTTTTGCATTTTTCGGCCAAAAAACTAGAATTACGCCTGATTCCCATATTTTCGTGCGCTATACCCACACCTTCCAAGTGGTCTGGGGAGCCGCGGACCCCGATCGCCCAAAAATTTTCTGGACTATCAAATACGACCTAAGGTACCATAGTCACCGCCCCACCATGATCGTTCCAAATGCTTTTTATTTTTCGGCCAAAAAACTAGAATTCCGCTCGATTACCATATTTTTGTGTGCTATTGCCCACGCCTTCCGAGTGGGCCGGGCCACCGGACTCGGATAGCCAAAAGAATTTTCGTACAATCAATTAGGACCTAAGGAACCATAGTAACCGCCTCGCCATGATCGTTCCTCATTTTTTGCATTTTTTGGCCAAAAAACTAGAATTCCACCCGATTCCCATATTTTTGTGTGCTATCGCCCACGACTTCCGAGTGGGTCGGGTCCCCCGGAGACGGATCGCCTAAAAGTTTCCGGACAATCAAATACGACCTATGGAACCATAGTCACCGCCCCGCCATGATCGTTCCTAGTTTTTTGCGTTATTCAGCCAAAAAACTAGAATTCCGCGCAATTCCCATATTTTTGTGTGTTATAGCCCACGCCTTCCAAGGGGTCCCGGGACCTCCTGACCCCTATCGCCTAAAATTTTTCCGGACAATGAAATATGACCTAAGGAACCATAGTATCCGCCCCGCCATGATCGTTCCTCATTTTTTGCGTTTTTCGGCCAAACAACTAGAATTCCGCGCGATTACCATATTTTTGTGTGTTATAGCCCACGCCTTCCGAGTGGTCCCAGGACCTCCTAACCCCTATCGCCTAAAATTTTTACGGACTATCAAATACGACCTAAGGAACCATAGTATCCGCCCCGCCATGATCGTACCTCATTTTTTGCGTTTTTCGGCCAAACAACTAGAATTCCGTGCGATTCCCATATTTTTGTGTGTTATAGCCCACGCCTTCCGAGTGGTCCCGGGACCTCCGAACCTCTATCGCCTAATATTTTTCCGGACTATCAAATAAGACCAAAGGAACCATAGTCACCGCCCAACCATGATCATTCCTCATTTATTGCGTTTTTCGGCAAAAAAACTAGAATTCCGCCCGATTACAATATTTTTGTGTGCTATTGCCTACCCTTCCAAGTGGTTCCGGGACCCCCCGGACCCCGATCGCCTAAAATTTTTCCGGGCCATCAAATACGACCTAAGGAACCATAGTAACCGCCCTGCCATCATCGTTTCTCATTTTTTGCATTTTTCGGCCAAAAAACTAGAATTACGCCCGATTCCCATATTTTCGTGTGCTATACCCACGCCTTCCAAGTGGTCCGGGGAGACGCGGACCCCGATCGCCTAAAAATTTTCCGGGCCATCAAATACGACCTAAGGAACCTTAGTAACCACCCCGCCATGATCGTTCCTCATTTTTTGTATTTTTCGGCCAAACAACTAGAATTCCGCACGATTCCCATATTTTTGTGTGTTATTGCCCACGCCTTCCGAGTGGTCCCGGTACCTCCTGACCCCTATCGCCTATTATTATTCCGGACTATCAAATAAGACCAAAGGAACCATAGTCACCGCCCAGCCATGATCATTCCTCATTTGTTGCGTTTTTCGGCCAAAAAACTAGAATTCTGCCCGATTACAATATTTTTGTGTGCTATTGCCCACCCTTCCAAGTGGTTTCGGGACCCCCGGACCCCGATCGCCTAAAATTTTTCCGGGCCATCAAATACGACCTAAGGAACCATAGTAACCGCCCTCCCATCATCGTTTCTCTTTTTTTGCATTTTTCGGCCAAAAAACTAGAATTACTCCCGATTCCTATTTTTTCGTGTGCTATACCCACTCCTTCCAAGTGGTCCGGGGAGACGCGGACCCCGATCGCCTAAAAATTTTCCGGGCCATCAAATACGACCTAAGGAACCATAGTAACCACCCCGCCATGATCGTTCCTCATTTTTTGCATTTTTCGGCCAAACAACTAGAATTCCGCACGATTCCCATATTTTTGTGTGTTATAGCCCACGCCTTCCGAGTGGTCCCGGGACCACCTGACCCCTATCGCCTAATATTTTTCCGGACTATCAAATACGACCAAAGGAACCATAGTCACCGCCCAGCCATGATCATTCCTCATTTGTTGAGTTTTTCGGCCAAAAAACTAGAATTTCGCCCGATTACAATATTTTTGTGTGCTATTGCCCACCCTTCCAAGTGGTTCCGGGACCCCTGGACCCCGATCGCCTAAAATTTTCCAGGGCCGTCAAATACGACCTAAGGAACCATAGTAACCACCCCGCCATCATCGTTTCTCATTTTTTGCGTATTCGGCCAAAAAACTAGAATTACGCCAGATTCCCATATTTTCGTGTGCTATACCCATGCCTTCCAAGTGGTCCGGGGAGCCGCGGACCCCGATCGCCTAAAAATTTTTTGGACTATCAAATACGACCTAAGGTACCATAGTCACCGCCCCACCATGATCGTTCCAAATGCTTTTCATTTTTCGGCCAAAAAACTAGAACTTCGCGCGATTTGCATATTTTAGTGTGCTATAGCTTACGCCTTCCGAGTGGTCCCGGGAGCCGTGGACCCCGACCGCCTAAAATTTTCCGGGCCATCAAATACAACCTAAGGAACCATAGTCACTGTCCCGCCATGATCGTTCCTCATTTATTGCTTTTTTCGGCCAAAAAACTAGAATTCCGCTTAATTATCATATTTTTGTGTGCTATTGCCCACGCCTTCCGAGTGGGCCGGGCCGCCGGACTCTGATTGCCACAAGAATTTTCGGACCATCAATTAGGAACTAAGGAACCATAGTCACCGCCTCGCCATGATCGTTCATCATTTTTTGCATTTTTTGGCCAAACAATTAGAATTCCGCCCGATTCTCATTTTTTTGTGTGCTATCGCCCACGCCTTCCGAGTGGGTCGGGCCCCCGGAGCCGGATCGCCTAAAAATTTTCTGGACTATCAAATACGACCTAAGGAACCATAGTCACCGCCCCGCCATGATCGTTCCTAGTCTTTTGCGTTATTCAGCCAAAAAACTAGAATTCCGCGCGATTCCCATATTTTTGTGTGTTATAGCCCACGCCTTCCGAGTGGTCCCGGGACCTCCTGACCCCTATCGCCTAAAATTTTTCCAGACTATCAAATATGACCTAAGGAACCATATTATCCGCCACGCCATGATCGTTCCTCATTTTTTGCGTTTTTCGGCCAAACAACTAGAATTCTGCGCGATTCCCATATTTTTGTGTGTTATAGACCACGCCTTTCGAGTGGTCCCGGGACCTCCAGATCCCTATCGCCTAATATTTTTCTGGACTATCAAATAAGACCAAAGGAACCATAGTCACCGCCCAGCCATGATCATTCCTCATTTGTTGCGTTTTTCGGCCAAAAAAGTAGAATTCCGCCCGATTACAATATTTTTGTGTGCTATTGCCCACCCTTCCGTCGCCTAAAATTTTTTCGGGCCATCAAATACGACCTAAGGAACCATAGTAACCGCCCCGCCATCATCGTTTCTCATTTTTTGCATTTTTCGGCCAAAAACCTAGAATTACGCCTGATTCCCATATTTTCATGTGCTATACCCACGCCTTCCAAGTGGTCCGGGGTGCCGCGGACCCCGATCGCCTAAAATTTTTCCGGACTATCAAATACGACCTAAGGTACCATAGTCACCGCCCCACCATGACCGTTCCAAATGATTTGCATTTTTCGGCCAAAAAACTAGAACTCCGCGCGATTTGCATATTTTCGTGTGCTATAGCTTACGCCTTCCGAGTGGTCCCGGGAGCCGTGGACCCCGATCGCCTAAAATTTTCCGGGCCATCAAATACGACCTAAGGAACCATAGTCACCGCCCCGCCATGATCGTTCCTCATTTATTGCGTTTTTCGGCCAAAAAACTAGAATTCCGCTAGATTACAATATTTTTGTGTGCTATTGCCCACGCCTTCCGAGTGGGCCGGGCCGCCGGACTCGGATCGCCTAAAATATTTTCGGGCCATCAATAAGGACCTAAGGAACCACAGTCACCGCCTCGCCATGATCGTTCCTCATTTTTTGCATTTGTTGGCCAAACAACTAGAATTCCGCCTGATTCCCATATTTTTGTGTGCTATTGCCCACGCCTTCCAAGTGGTCCGGGGAGACGCGGACCCCGATCGCCTAAAAATTTTCCGGGCCATCAAATACGACCTAAGGGACCATAGTAACCACCCCGCCATGATCGTTCCTCATTTTTTGCATTTTTCGGCCAAACAACTAGAATTCCGCACGATTCCTATATTTTTGTGTGTTATAGCCCACGCTTTCCGAGTGGGTCGGGCCCCCCGGAGCCGGATCGCCTAAAAATTTTTCGGGCCATCAAATACGACCTAAGGAACCATAGTAACCACCCCGCTATGATCGTTCCTCATTTTTTGCATTTTTCAGCCAAACAACTAGAATTCCGCGCGATTTCCATATTTTCGTGTGCTTTAGCCCATGCCTTCCAAGGGGTCCCGGGACCTCCTGACCCCTATCGCCTAAAATTTTTCCGGACTATAAAATACGACCTAAAGAACCATAGTATCCTCCCCGCCATGATCGTTCCTCATTGTTTGCGTTTTTCGGCCAAACAACTAGAATTCCGCGCGATTCCCATATTTTTGTGTGTTATAGCCCACGCCTTCCGAGTGGTCCCTGGACCTCCTAACCCCTATCGCCTAAAATTTTTCCTGACTATCAAATACGACCTAAGGAACCATAGTATCCGCCCCGCCATGATCGTTCCTCATTTTTTGCGTTTTTCGGCCAAACAACTAGAATTCCGTGCGATTCCCATATTTTTGTGTGTTATAACCCACGCCTTCCGAGTGGTCCCGGGACCTCCGGACCCCTATCGCCTAATATTTTTTCGGACTTTCAAATAAGACCAAAGGAACCATAGTCACCGCCCAGCCATGATCATTCCTCATTTATTGCGTTTTTCGGCCAAAAAACTAGAATTCTGCCCGATTCCCATATTTTTGTGTGCTGCTATTGCCCACGCCTTCCAAGTGGTCCGGGGAGACGCGGACCCCGATCGCCTAAAAATTTTCCGGGCCATCAAATACGACCTAAGGAACCATAATAACCACCCCGCCATGATCGTTCCTCATTTTTTGCATTTTTCGGCCAAACAACTAGAATTCCGCACGATTCCCATATTTTTGTGTGTTATAGCCCACGCCTTCCGAGTGGTCCCGGGACCTCCTGGCCCCTATCGCCTAATATTTTTCCGGACTATCAAATAAGACCAAAGGAACCATAGTCACCTCCCAGCCATGATCATTCCTCATTTGTTGAGTTTTTCGGCCAAAAAACTAGAATTCCGCCCGATTACATTATTTTTGTGTGCTATTGCCCACCCTGCCAAGTGGTTCCGGGACCCCCGCACCCCGATCGCCTAAAATTTTTCAGGGCCGTCAAATACGACCTAAGGAGCCATAGTACCCGCCCCGCCATCATCGTTTCTCATTTTTAGCATTTTTCGGCCAAAAAACTAGAATTACGCCAGATTCCCATATTTTCGTGTGCTATACCCACGCCTTCCAAGTGGTCCGGGGAGCCGTGGACCCCGATCGCCTAAAAAATTTTTGGACTATCAAATACGACCTAAGGTACCATAGTCACCGCCCCACCATGATCGTTCCAAATGCTTTTCATTTTTCGGCCAAAAAACTAAAACTTCGCGCGATTTGCATATTTTAGTGTGCTATAGCTTACTCCTTCCGAGTGGTCCCGGGAGCCGTGGACCCCGATCGCCTAAAATTTTCCGGGCCATCAAATACGACCTAAGGAACCATAGTCACCGCCCCGCCATGATCGTTCCTCATTTATTGCTTTTTTCGGCCAAAAAACTAGAATTCCGCTCGATTACCATATTTTTGTGTGCTATTGCCCACGCCTTCCGAGTGGGCCGGGCCGCCGGACTCGGATTGCCAAAAGAATTTTCGGACCATCAATTAGGAACTAAGGAACCATAGTCACCACCTCGCCATGATCGTTCATCATTTTTTGCATTTTTTGGCCAAACAATTAGAATTCCGCCCGATTCCCATTTTTTGTGTGCTATCGCCCACGCCTTCCGAGTGGGTCGGGCCCCCGGAGTCGGATCGCCTAAAAATTTTCCGGACTATCAAATACGACCTAAGGAACCATAGTCACCGCCCCGCCATGATCGTTCCTAGACTTTTGCGTTATTCAGCCAAAAAACTAGAATTCCGCGCGATTCCCATATTTTTGTGTGTTATAGCCCACGCCTTCCGAGTGGTCCCGGGACCTCCTGACCCCTATCGCCTAAAATTTTTCCGGACTATCAAATATGACCTAAGGAACCATATTATCCGCCACGCCATGATCGTTCCTCATTTTTTGCGTTTTTCGGCCAAACAACTAGAATTCTGCGCGATTCCCATATTTTTGTGTGTTATAGACCACGCCTTCCGAGTGGTCCCGGGACCTCCGGACCCCTATCGCCTAATATTTTTCCGGACTATCAAATAAGACCAAAGGAACCATAGTCACCGCCCAGCCACGATCATTCCTCATTTGTTGCGTATTTCGGCCAAAAAAGTAGAATTCCGCCCGATTACAATATTTTTGTGTGCTATTGCCCATCCTTCCAAGTGGTTCCGGGACCCCCGGACCCCGATCGCCTAAAATTTTTCCGGGCCATCAAATACGACCTAAGGAACCATAGTAACCGCCCCGCCATCATCGTTTCTCATTTTTTGCATTTTTCGGCCAAAAACCTAGAATTACGCCCGATTCCCATATTTTCATGTGCTATACCCACGCCTTCCAAGTGGTCCGGGGTGCCGCGGACCCCGATCGCCTAAAGTTTTTCCGGACTATCAAATACGACCTAAGGTACCATAGTCACTGCCCCACCATAATCGTTCCAAATGATTTGCATTTTTCGGCCAAAAAACTAGAACTCCGCGCGATTTGCATATTTTCGTGTGCTATAGCTTACGCCTTCCGAGTGGTCCCGGGAGCCGTGGACCCCGATCGCCTAAAATTTTTCGGGCCATCAAATACGACCTAAGGAACCATATTCACCGCCCCGCCATGATCGTTCCTCATTTATTGCGTTTTTCGGCCAAAAAACTAGAATTCCGCTAGATTACCATATTTTTGTGTGCTATTGCTCACGCCTTCCGAGTGGGCCGGGCCGCCGGACTCGGATCACCTAAAATATTTTCGGGCCATCAATAAGGACCTAAGGAACCACAGTCACCGCCTCGCCATGATCGTTCCTCATTTTTTGCATTTTTTGGCCAAACAACTAGAATTCCGCCCGATTCCCATATTTTTGTGTGCTATTGCCCACGCCTTCCAAGTGGTCCGGGGAGACGCGGACCCCGATCGCCTAAAAATTTTCCGGGCCATCAAATACGACCTAAGGAACCATAGTAACCACCCCGCCATGATCGTTCCTCATTGTTTGCATTTTTCGGCCAAACAACTAGAATTCCGCACGATTCCCATATTTTTGTGTGTTATAGCCCACGCCTTCCGAGTGGGTCGGGACCCCCAGAGCCGAAAAAATTTTCCGGGCCATCAAATATGACCTAAGGAACCATAGTAACCACTCCGCTATGATCGTTCCTCATTTTTTGCATTTTTCAGCCAAACAACTAGAATTCCGCGCGATTTCCATATTTTCGTGTGCTTTAGCCCATGCCTTCCAAGGGGTCCCTGGACCTCCTGACCCCTATCGCCTAAAATTTTTCCGGACTATAAAATACGACCTAAGGAACCATAGTATCCTCCCCGCCATGATCGTTCCTCATTTTTTGCATTTTTCGGCCAAACAACTAGAATTCCGCGCGATTCCCATATTTTTGTGTGTTATAACCCACGCCTTGCGAGTGGTCCCGGGACCTCCTAACCCCTATCGCTTAAAATTTTTCCTGACTATCAAATACGACCTAAGGAACCATAGTATCCGCCCCGCCATGATCGTTCCTCATTTTTTGCATTTTTCGGCCAAACAACTAGAATTCCGTGCGATTCCCATATTTTTGTGTGTTATAACCCACGCCTTCCGAGTGGTCCCGGGACCTCCGGACCCCTATCGCCTAATATTTTTCCAGACTATCAAATAAGACCAAAGGAACCATAGTCACCTCCCAGCCATGATCATTCCTCATTTATTGCATTTTTCGGCCAAAAAACTAGAATTCCTCCTGATTCCCATATTTTTGTGCGCTATTGCCCACGCCTTCCAAGTGGTCCGGGGAGACGCGGACCCCGATCGCCTAAAAATTTTCCGGGCCATCAAATACGACCTAAGGAACCATAGTAACCACCCCGCCATGATCGTTCCTCATTTTTTGTATTTTTCGGCCAAACAACTAGAATTCCGCACGATTCCCATATTTTTGTGTGTTATAGCCCACGCCTTCCGAGTGGTCCCGGGACCTCCGGACCCCTATCGCCTAATATTTTTCCGGACTATCAAATAAGACCAAAGGAACCATAGTCACCGCCCAGCCATGATCATTCCTCATTTGTTGAGTTTTTCGGCCAAAAAACTAGAATTACGCCCGATTCCCATATTTTCGTGTGCTATACCCACGCCTTCCAAGTGGTCCGGGAAGCCGCGGACCCCGATCGCCTAAAAATTTTCCGGACTATCAAATACGACCTAAGGTACCATAGTCACCGCCCCACCATGATCGTTCCAAATGCTTTGCATTTTTCGGCCAAAAAACTAGAACTCCGCTCGATTTGCATATTTTCGTGTGCTATAGCTTACGCCTTCCGAGTGGTCCCGGGAGCCGTGGACTCCGATCGCCTAAAATTTTCCGGGCCATCAAATACGACCTAAGGAACCATAGTCACCGCCCTGCCATGATCGTTTGTCATTTATTGCGTTTTTCGGCAAAAAAAATAGAATTCCGCTAGATTACCATATTTTTGTGTGCTATTGCCCACGCCTTCCGAGTGGGCCGGGCCGCCGGACTCGGATCGCCTAAAAAAATTTTGGGCCATCAATTAGGACCTAAGGAACCATAGTCACCTCCTCGCCATGAGTGTTCCTCATTTTTAGCATTTTTTTGCCAAAAAACTCGAATTCTGCCCGATTCCCATATTTTTGTGTGCTATCGCCCACCCCTTCCGAGTTGGTCGGGCCCCCAGAGCCGGATCGCCTAAAATTTTTCCGGACTATCAATTAGGACCTAAGGAACCATAGTAACCGCCCCGCCATGATCGTTCCTAGTCTTTTGCGTTTTTCAGTCAAAAAACTAGAATTCTGCGCGATTTCCATATTTTCGTGTGCTTTAGCCCACGTCTTCCAAGGGATCCCGGGAGCCCCGAACCCCGATCGCCTAAAACTTTTTCGGGCCATCAAATACGACCTAAGGAACCATAGTATCCGCCCCGCCATGATCTTTCCTCATTTTTTGCATTTTTCGGCCAAACAATTAGAATTCCGCGCGATTCCCATATTTTTGTGTGTTATAGCCCACGCCTTCCGAGTGGTCCCGGGACCTCCGGACCCCTATCGCCTAAAATTTTTCGGGACTATCAAATACGACCTAAGAAACCATAGTATCCGCCCCGCCATGATCGTTCCTCAGTTTTTGCATTTTTCGGCCAAACAACTAGAATTCCGCGCGATTCCCATATTTTTGTGTGTTATAGCCCACGCCTTCCGAGTGGTCCCGGGACCTCCTGACCCCTATCGCTTAATATTTTTCCGGACTATCAAATATGACCTAAGGAACCATATTATCCGCCCAGCCATGATCATTCCTCATTTGTTGCGTTTTTCGGCCAAACAACTAGAATTCCGCCCGATTACAATATTTTTGTGTGCTATTGCCCACCCTTCCAAGTGGTTCCGGGACCCCCGGACCCCGATCGCCTAAAATTTTTCCGGGCTGTCAAATACGACATAAGGAAGCATAGTAACCGCCCCACCATCATCGTTTCTCATTTTTTGCATTTTTCGGCCAAAAAACTAGAATTACGCCCGATTCCCTTATTTTCGTGTGTTATACCCACGCCTTCCAAGTGATCCGGGGAGCCGCGGACCCCGATCGCCTAAAATTTTTCCGGACTATCAAATACGACCTAAGGTACCATAGTCACCGCCCCACCATGATCGTTCCAAATGCTTTGCATTTTTCGGCCAAAAATCTAGAACTCCGCGCGATTTGCATATTTTCGTGTGCTATAGCTTTCGCCTTCCGAGTGGTCCCGGGAGCCGTGGACCCCGATCGACTAAAATTTTTCGGGCCGCCAAATACGACCTAAGGAACCATAGTCACCGCCCCGCCATGATCGTTCCTCATTTATTGCGGTTTTCGGCCAAAAAACTAGAATTCCGCTAGATTATCATATTTTTGTGTGCTATTGCCCACGCCTTCCGAGTGGGCCGGGCCGCCTGACTCGGATCGCCTAAAAATTTTTTGGGCCATCAATTATGACATAAGGAACCATAGTCACCGCTTCGCCATGATCGTTCCTCATTTTTTGCATTTTTTGGCCATAAAACTAGAATTCCGCCCGATTCCCATATTTTTGTGTGCTATCGCCCACGCCTTCCGAGTGGGTCGGGCCCCCCGGAGCCGGATCGCTTAAAAATTTTTCGGACTATCAAATACTACCTAAGGAACCATAGTCATCGCCCCATCATGATCGTTCCTAGTCTTTTGCGTTTTTCAGCCAAAAAACTAGAATTCCGCGCGATTTCCATTTTTTCGTGTGCTTTAGCCCACGCCTTCCAAGGGGTCCCGGGAACCCCGAACCCCGATCGCCTAAAAATTTTCCGGGCCATCAAATACGACCTAAGGAATCATAGTAACCACCCCGCCATGATCGTTCCTCGTTTTTTGCGTTTTTCGGCCAAACAACTAGAATTTCGCGCGATCCCATATTTTTGTGTGTTATATAGCCCACGCCTTCCGAGTGGTCCCGGGTCTCCGGACCCCTATCGCCTCAAATTTTTCCGGACTATCAAATAAGACCTAAGGAACCATAGTCACCACCCAGCCATGATCGTTTCTCATTTTTTGCATTTTTCGGCCAAAAAACTAGAATTACGCCCGATTCCCATATTTTCGTGTGCTATACCCACGCCTTCCAAGTGGTCCGGGGAGCCGCGGACCCCAATCGCCTAAAATTTTTCCGGACTATCAAATACGACCTAAGGTACCATAGTCACCTCCCCACCATGATCGTTCCAAATGCTTTGCATTTTTCGGCCAAAAAACTAGAACTCCGCGCGATTTGCATATTTTCGTGTGCATAGCTTACGCCTTCCGAGTGGTCCCGGGAGCCGTGGACCCCGATCGCCTAAAATTTTCCGGGCCATCAAATACGACCTAAGGAACCATAGTCACCGCCCCGCCATGATCGTTCCTCATTTATTGCGTTTTTGGCCAAAAAACTAGAATTCCGCTCGATTACCATATTTTTGTGTGTTATATAGCCCACGCCTTCCGAGTGGTCCCGGGACCTCCGGACCCCTATCGCCTAAAATTTTTCCGGACTATCAAATACAACCTAAGGAACCATAGTATCCGCCCCGCCATGATCGTTCCTCATTTTTTGCATTTTTTGGCACAACTAGAATTCCGCGCGATTCCCATATTTTTGTGTGTTATAGCCCACGCCTTCAGAGTGGTCCCGGAACCTCCGGACCCCTATCGCCTAAACTTTTTCCGGACTATCAAATACAACCTAAGGAACCATAGTATCCGCCCCGCCATGATCGTTCCTCATTTTTTGCATTTTTCGGCACAACTAGAATTCCGCGCGATCCCATATTTTTGTGTGTTATAGCCCACGCCTTCCGAGTGGTCCCGGGTCTCCGGACCCCTATCGCCTAAACTTTTTCCGGACTATCAAATACGACCTAAGGAACCATAGTATCCGCCCCGCCATGATCGTTCCTTATTTTTTGCGTTTTTCGGCCAAACAACTAGAATTCCGCGCGATCCCATATTTTTGTGTGTTATAGCCCACGCCTTCCGAGTGGTCCCGGGTCTCCGGACCCCTATCGCCTAGTTTTTTGGCCGAAAAATAGAAAAAACTAGGAACGATCATGGCGGGGCGGTGACTATGGTTCCTTAGGTCGTATTTGATAGTCCGGAAAATTTTTAGGCGATCCGGCTCCGTGGCGCCCGACCCACTCGGAAGGGGTGGGCGATAGCACACAAAAATATGGGAATCGGGCGGAATTCTAGTTTTTTGGCCAAAATATGCAAAACATAAGGAACGATCATGGCGGGGCAGATACTATGGTTCCTTAGGTCGTATTTGATAGTCCGGAAAAATTTTAGGCAATAGGGGTCCGGAGGTCCCGGGACCACTCGGAAGGTGTGGGCTATAACACACAAAAATATGGGAATCGCGCGGAATTCTAGTTGTTTGGCCGAAAAACACAAAAAATAAGGAACGATCATGGCGGGGCGGTTAATATGGTTCCTTAGGTCGTATTTGATAGTCCAAAAAAATTTTTGGCGATAGGGGTCAGGAGGTCCCGGGACCACTCGGAAGGCGTGGGCTATAACACACAAAAATATGGGAATCGCGCGGAATTCTAGTTGTTTGGCCGAAAAACGCAAAAAATTGAGGAACGATCATGGCGTGGTGGTTACTATGGTTCCTTAGGTCGTATTTGATGGCCCGAAAAAATTTTAGGCGATCGGGGTTCGGGGTTCCCGGGACCCCTTGGAAGGCGTGGGCTGAAGCACACGAAAATATGGAAATCGGGCGGAATTCTAGTTTTTTGGCTGAAAAATGCAAAAGACTAGGAACGATCATGGCGGGGCGGTGACTATGGTTCCTTAGGTCATATTTGATAGTCCGGAAAATTTTTAGGCGATCCGGCTCCGGGGGGCCCGACCCACTCAGAAGGCGTGGGCGATAGCACACAAAAATATGGGAATCGGGCGAAATTCTAGTTTTTTGGCCAAAAAATGCAAAAAATGATGAACGATCATGGCGAGGCGGTGACTATGGTTCCTTAGGTCATATTTGGTGGCCCGAAAAATTTTAGGCGATCGGGGTCCATGGTTCCCGGGACCACTCGGAAGGCGTAAGCTATAGCACACCAAAATATGCAAATCGCACGGAGTTCTACTTTTTTGGCCGAAAAATGCAAAGCATTTGGAACGATCATGGTGGGGCAGTGACTATGGTACCTTAGGTCGTATTTGATAGTCCGGAAAAATTTTAGGCGATCGGGGTCCGCGGCTCCCGGACCACTTGGAAGGCGTGGGTATAGCACACGAAAATATTGGAATCGGGCGTAATTCTAGTTTTTTGGCCAAAAAATGAGAAACGATGATGGAGGGGCGGTTACTATGGTTCCTTAGGTCGTATTTGATGACCCGGAAAAATTTTAGGCGATCGGGGTCCGGGGGTCCCGGAACCACTTGGAAGGGTGGGCAATAGCACACAAAAAAATTGTAATCGCACGGAATTCTAGATTTTTGGCCGAAAAACGCAACAAATGAGGAATGATCATGGCTGGGCGGTGACTATGGTTCCTTAGGTCATATTTGATAGTCCGAAAAAATTTTAGGCGATAGGGGTCCGGAGGTCCCGGGACCACTCGGAAGGCATGGGCTATAACACACAAAAATATGGGAATCGTGCGGAATTCTAGTTGTTTGGCCGAAAAACGCAAAAAATGAGGAACGATCATGGCGGGGCGTATACTATGGTTCCTTAGGTCGTATTTGATAGTCCGGAAAATTTTTAGGTGATAGGGGTCAGGAGGTCCCGGGACCACTCGGAAGACGTGGGCTATAACACACAAAAATATGGGAATCGCGCGGAATTCTAGTTGTTTGGCCGAAAAACGCCAAAAATGAGGAACGATCATGGCGGGGTAGTTACTATGGTTCCTTAGGTCATATTTGATGGCCCGGAAAATTTTTAGGCGATCGGGGTTCGGGGTTCCCGTGACCCCTTGGAAGGCGTGGGCTAAAGCACACGAAAATATGGAAATCGTGCGAAATTCTAGTTTTTTGGCTGAAAAATGCAAAAGACTAGGAACGATCATGGCGGGGCGGTGACTATGGTTCCTTAGGTCATATTTGATAGTCCGGAAAATTTTTAGGCGATCCGGCTCCGGGGGGCCCGACCCACTCAGAAGGAGTGGGCGATAGCACACAAAAATATGAGAATCGTGCGAAATTCTAGTTTTTTGGCCAAAAAATGCAAAAAATGATGAACGATCATGGCGAGGCGGTGACTATGGTTCCTTAGGTCATATTTGGTGGCCCGAAAAATTTTAGGCGATCGGGGTCCATGGTTCCCGGGACCACTCAGAAGGCGTAAGCTATAGCACACCAAAATATGCAAATCGCACGGAGTTCTACTTTTTTGGCCGAAAAATGCAAAGCATTTGGAACGATCATGGTGGGGCAGTGACTATGGTACCTTAGGTCGTATGTGATAGTCCGGAAAAATTTTAGGCGATCGGGGTCCGCGGCTCCCCGGACCACTTGGAAGGCGTGGGTATAGCACACGAAAATATGGGAATCGGGCGTAATTCTAGTTTTTTGGCCAAAAAATGAGAAACGATGATGGAGGGGCGGTTACTATGGTTCCTTAGGTCGTATTTGATGACCCGGAAAAATTTTAGGCGATCGGGGTCCGGGGGTCCCGGAACCACTTGGAAGGGTGGGCAATAGCACACAAAAAAATTGTAATCGCACGGAATTCTAGATTTTTGGCCGAAAAACGCAACAAATGAGGAATGATCATGGCTGGGCGGTGACTATGGTTCCTTAGGTCATATTTGATAGTCCGAAAAAATTTTAGGCGATAGGGGTCCGGAGGTCCCGGGACCACTCGGAAGGCATGGGCTGTAACACACAAAAATATGGGAATCGTGCGGAATTCTAGTTGTTTGGCCGAAAAACACAAAAAATGAGGAACGATCATGGCGGGGCGTATACTATGGTTCCTTAGGTCGTATTTGATAGTCCGGAAAATTTTTAGGTGATAGGGGTCAGGAGGTCCCGGGACCACTCGGAAGACGTGGGCTATAACACACAAAAATATGGGAATCGCGCGGAATTCTAGTTGTTTGGCCGAAAAACGCCAAAAATGAGGAACGATCATGGCGGGGTAGTTACTATGGTTCCTTAGGTCATATTTGATGGCCCGGAAAATTTTTAGGCGATCGGGGTTCGGGGTTCCCGTGACCCCTTGGAAGGCGTGGGCTAAAGCACACGAAAATATGGAAATCGTGCGAAATTCTAGCTTTTTGGCTGAAAAATGCAAAAGACTAGGAACGATCATGGCGGGGCGGTGACTATGGTTCCTTAGGTCATATTTGATAGTCCGGAAAATTTTTAGGCGATCCGGCTCCGGGGGCCCGACCCACTCAGAAGGCGTGGGCGATAGCACACAAAAATATGAGAATCGTGCGAAATTCTAGTTTTTTGGCCAAAAAATTCAAAAAATGATGAACGATCATGGCGAGGCGGTGACTATGGTTCCTTAGGTCATATTTGGTGGCCCGAAAAATTTTAGGCGATCGGGGTCCATGGTTCCCGGGACCACTCAGAAGGCGTAAGCTATAGCACACCAAAATATGCAAATCACACGGAGTTCTAGTTTTTTGGCCGAAAAATGCAAAGCATTTGGAACGATCATGGTGGGGCAGTGACTATGGTACCTTAGGTCGTATTTGATAGTCCGGAAAAATTTTAGGCGATCGGGGTCCGCGGCTCCCCGGACCACTTGGAAGGCGTGGGTATAGCACACGAAAATATGAGAATCGGGCGTAATTCTAGTTTTTGGCCAAAAAATGAGAAACGATGATGGAGGGGCGGTTACTATGGTTCCTTAGGTCGTATTTGATGACCCGGAAAAATTTTAGGCGATCGGGGTCCGGGGGTCCCGGAACCACTTGGAAGGGTGGGCAATAGCACACAAAAAAATTGTAATCGCACGGAATTCTAGATTTTTGGCCGAAAAACGCAACAAATGAGGAATGATCATGGCTGGGCGGTGACTATGGTTCCTTAGGTCATATTTGATAGTCCGAAAAAATTTTAGGCGATAGGGGTCCGGAGGTCCCGGGACCACTCGGAAGGCATGGGCTATAACACACAAAAATATGGGAATAGTGCGGAATTCTAGTTGTTTGGCCGAAAAATGCAAAAAATGAGGAACGATCATGGCGGGGCGTATACTATGGTTCCTTAGGTCGTATTTGATAGTCCGGAAAATTTTTAGGTGATAGGGGTCAGGAGGTCCCGGGACCACTCGGAAGACGTGGGCTATAACACACAAAAATATGGGAATCGCGCGGAATTCTAGTTGTTTGGCCGAAAAACGCCAAAAATGAGGAACGATCATGGCGGGGTAGTTACTATGGTTCCTTAGGTCATATTTGATGGCCCGGAAAATTTTTAGGCGATCGGGGTTCGGGGTTCCCGTGACCCCTTGGAAGGCGTGGGCTAAAGCACACGAAAATATGGAAATCGTGCGAAATTCTAGTTTTTTGGCTGAAAAATGCAAAAGACTAGGAACGATCATGGCGGGGCAGTGACTATGGTTCCTTAGGTCGTATTTGATAGTCCGGAAAATTTTTAGGCGATCCGGCTCCGGGGGCCTGACCCACTCAGAAGGCGTGGGTGATAACACACAAAAATATGAGAATCGTGCGGATTTCTAGTTCTTTGGCCAAAAAATGCAAAAAATGATGAACGATCATGGCGAGGCGGTGACTATGGTTCCTTAGGTCGTATTTGGTGGCCCGGAAAATTTTAGGCGATCGGGGTCCACGGCTCCCGGGACCACTCGGAAGGCGTAAGCTATAGCACACCAAAATATGCAAATCGCGCGGAGTTCTACTTTTTTGGCCGAAAAATGCAAAGCATTTGGAACGATCATGGTGGGGTAGTGACTATGGTACCTTAGGTCATATTTGATAGTCCGGAAAAATTTTAGGCGATCCGGCTCTAGGGGGCCCGACCCACTCGGAAGGCGTGGGCGATAGCACACAAAAATATGGGAATCGGGCGGAATTCTAGTTTTTTGGCCAAAAAATGCAAAAAATTAGGAACGATCATGGAAGGCGGTGACTATGGTTCCTTAGGTCCTAATTGATGGCCTGAAATTTTTTTAGGCGATCCGAGTCCGGCGGCCCGGCCCACTCGGAAGGCGTGGGCAATAGCACACAAAAATATGGTAATCGAGCGGAATTCTAGTTTTTTGGCCGAAAAATGCAATAAATGAGGAACGATCATGGCGGGGCGGTGACTATGGTTCCTTAGGTCGTATTTGATAGTCCGAAAAAATTTTAGGCGATAGGGGTCCGGAGTTCCCGGGTTCACTTGGAAGGCGTGGCCTATAGGACACGAAAATATGGGAATCGCGCGGAATTCTAGTTTTTTGGCCGAAAAACGGAAAAAACTAGGAACGATCATGGCTGGGCGGTGACTATGGTTCCTTAGGTCTTATTTGATAGTCCGGAAAATTTTTAGGCGATAGGGGTCCGGAGGTCCCGGGACCACTCGGAAGGCGTGGGCTATAACACACAAAAATATGGGAATCGCGCGGAATTCTAGTTGTTTGGCCGAAAAACGCCAAAAATGAGGAACGATCATGGCGGGGTAGTTACTATGGTTCCTTAGGTCATATTTGATGGCCCGGAAAATTTTTAGGCGATCGGGGTTCGGGGTTCCCGTGACCCCTTGGAAGGCGTGGGCTAAAGCACACGAAAATATGGAAATCGTGCGAAATTCTAGCTTTTTGGCTGAAAAATGCAAAAGACTAGGAACGATCATGGCGGGGCGGTGACTATGGTTCCTTAGGTCATATTTGATAGTCCGGAAAATTTTTAGGCGATCCGGCTCCGGGGGCCCGACCCACTCAGAAGGCGTGGGCGATAGCACACAAAAATATGAGAATCGTGCGAAATTCTAGTTTTTTGGCCAAAAAATTCAAAAAATGATGAACGATCATGGCGAGGCGGTGACTATGGTTCCTTAGGTCATATTTGGTGGCCCGAAAAATTTTAGGCGATCGGGGTCCATGGTTCCCGGGACCACTCAGAAGGCGTAAGCTATAGCACACCAAAATATGCAAATCACACGGAGTTCTACTTTTTTGGCCGAAAAATGCAAAGCATTTGGAATGATCATGGTGGGGCAGTGACTATGGTACCTTAGGTCGTATTTGATAGTCCGGAAAAATTTTAGGCGATCGGGGTCCGCGGCTCCCCGGACCACTTGGAAGGCGTGGGTATAGCACACGAAAATATGAGAATCGGGCGTAATTCTAGTTTTTTGGCCAAAAAATGAGAAACGATGATGGAGGGGCGGTTACTATGGTTCCTTAGGTCGTATTTGATGACCCGGAAAAATTTTAGGCGATCGGGGTCCGGGGGTCCCGGAACCACTTGGAAGGGTGGGCAATAGCACACAAAAAAATTGTAATCGCACGGAATTCTAGATTTTTGGCCGAAAAACGCAACAAATGAGGAATGATCATGGCTGGGCGGTGACTATGGTTCCTTAGGTCATATTTGATAGTCCGAAAAAATTTTAGGCGATAGGGGTCCGGAGGTCCCGGGACCACTCGGAAGGCATGGGCTATAACACACAAAAATATGGGAATAGTGCGGAATTCTAGTTGTTTGGCCGAAAAATGCAAAAAATGAGGAACGATCATGGCGGGGCGTATACTATGGTTCCTTAGGTCGTATTTGATAGTCCGGAAAATTTTTAGGTGATAGGGGTCAGGAGGTCCCGGGACCACTCGGAAGACGTGGGCTATAACACACAAAAATATGGGAATCGCGCGGAATTCTAGTTGTTTGGCCGAAAAACGCCAAAAATGAGGAACGATCATGGCGGGGTAGTTACTATGGTTCCTTAGGTCATATTTGATGGCCCGGAAAATTTTTAGGCGATCGGGGTTCGGGGTTCCCGTGACCCCTTGGAAGGCGTGGGCTAAAGCACACGAAAATATGGAAATCGTGCGAAATTCTAGTTTTTTGGCTGAAAAATGCAAAAGACTAGGAACGATCATGGCGGGGCAGTGACTATGGTTCCTTAGGTCGTATTTGATAGTCCGGAAAATTTTTAGGCGATCCGGCTCCGGGGGCCTGACCCACTCAGAAGGCGTGGGTGATAGCACACAAAAATATGAGAATCGTGCGGATTTCTAGTTCTTTGGCCAAAAAATGCAAAAAATGATGAACGATCATGGCGAGGCGGTGACTATGGTTCCTTAGGTCGTATTTGGTGGCCCGGAAAATTTTAGGCGATCGGGGTCCACGGCTCCCGGGACCACTCGGAAGGCGTAAGCTATAGCACACCAAAATATGCAAATCGCGCGGAGTTCTACTTTTTTGGCCGAAAAATGCAAAGCATTTGGAACGATCATGGTGGGGTAGTGACTATGGTACCTTAGGTCATATTTGATAGTCCGGAAAAATTTTAGGCGATCCGGCTCTAGGGGGCCCGACCCACTCGGAAGGCGTGGGCGATAGCACACAAAAATATGGGAATCGGGCGGAATTCTAGTTTTTTGGCCAAAAAATGCAAAAAATTAGGAACGATCATGGAAGGCGGTGACTATGGTTCCTTAGGTCCTAATTGATGGCCTGAAATTTTTTTAGGCGATCCGAGTCCGGCGGCCCGGCCCACTCGGAAGGCGTGGGCAATAGCACACAAAAATATGGTAATCGAGCGGAATTCTAGTTTTTTGGCCGAAAAATGCAATAAATGAGGAACGATCATGGCGGGGCGGTGACTATGGTTCCTTAGGTCGTATTTGATAGTCCGAAAAAATTTTAGGCGATAGGGGTCCGGAGTTCCCGGGTTCACTTGGAAGGCGTGGCCTATAGGACACGAAAATATGGGAATCGCGCGGAATTCTAGTTTTTTGGCCGAAAAACGGAAAAAACTAGGAACGATCATGGCTGGGCGGTGACTATGGTTCCTTAGGTCTTATTTGATAGTCCGGAAAATTTTTAGGCGATAGGGGTCCGGAGGTCCCGGGACCACTCGGAAGGTGTGGGCTATAACACACAAAAATTTGGGAATCGCGCGGAATTCTAGTTGTTTGGCCGAAAAAGGCAAAAATGAGGAACGATCATGGCGGGGCGGATACTATGGTTCCTTAGGTCGTATTTGATAGTCCGGGAAAATTTTAGGCTATAGGGGTCAGGAGGTCCCGGGACCACTCGGAAGGCATGGGCTATAACACACAAAAATATGGGAATCGGCCGGAATTCTAGTCTTTTGGCCGAAAAACGCAAAAAATGAGGAACGATCATGGCGGGGTGGTTACTATGGTTCCTTAGGCCGTATTTGATGGCCCGGAAAATTTTTAGGCGATCGGGGTTCGGGGTTCCTGGGACCCCTTGGAAGGCGTGGGCTTTAGCACAGGAAAATATGGAAATCGCGCGGAATTGTAGTTTTTTGGCTGAAAAACGCAAAAGACTAGGAACGATCATGGCGGGGCGGTGACTATGGTTCCTTAGGTCGTATTTGATAGTCCGGAAAATTTTTAGGCGATCCGGCTCCGGGGGCCCGACCCACTCGGAAGGCGTGGGCGATAGCACACAAAAATATGAGAATCGTGCGGAATTCTAGTTTTTTGGCCAAAAAATGCAAAAAATGATGAACGATCATGGTGAGGCGGTGACTATGGTTCCTTAGGTCGTATTTGGTGGCCCGGAAAATTTTAGGCGATCGTGGTCCACGGCTCCCGGGACCACTCGGAAGGCGTAAGCTATAGCACACCAAAATATGCAAATCGCGCGGAGTTCTACTTTTTTGGCCGAAAAATGCAAAGCATTTGGAACGATCATGGCGGGGCGGTGACTATGGTTCCTTAGGTCGTATTTGATAGTCCGTAAAAATTTTAGGCGATAGGGGTCCGGAGTTCCCGGGTTCACTTGGAAGGCGTGGGTTATAGGACACGAAAATATGGGAATCGCGCGGAATTCTAGTTTTTTGGCCGAAAAATGGAAAAAACTAGGAACGATCATGGCTGGGCAGTGACTATGGTTCCTTAGGTCTTATTTGATAGTCCGGAAAATTTTTAGGCGATAGGGGTCCGGAGACCCGGGACCAATCGGAAGGCGTGGGCTATAACACACAAAAATATGGGATCGCACGGTATTCTAGTTGTTTGGCCGAAAAATTCCAAAAATGAGGAACGATCATTTCGGGGCGGATACTATGGTTCCTTAGGTCGTATTTGATAGTCCGGAAAAATTTTAGGCGATAGGGGTCCGGAGGTCCCGGGACCACTCGGAAGGTGTGGGCTATAACACACAAAAATTTGGGAATCGCGCGGAATTCTAGTTGTTTGGCCGAAAAAGGCAAAAATGAGGAACGATCATGGCGGGGCGGATACTATGGTTCCTTAGGTCGTATTTGATAGTCCGGGAAAATTTTAGGCGATAGGGGTCAGGAGGTCCCGGGACCACTCGGAAGGCATGGGGTATAACACACAAAAATATGGGAATCGCGCGGAATTCTAGTCTTTTGCCCGAAAAACGCAAAAAATGAGGAACGATCATGGCGGGGTGGTTACTATGGTTCCTTAGGTCGTATTTGATGGCCCAGAAAATTTTTAGGCGATCGGGGTTCGGGGTTCCCGGGACCCCTTGGAAGGCGTGGGCTAAAGCACACGAAAATATGGGAATCGCGCGGATTTCTAGTTGTTTGGCCGAAAAACGCAAAAGACTAGGAACGATCATGGCAGGGCGGATACTATGGTTCCTTAGGTCGTATTTGATAGTCTAGAAAAATTTTAGGCGATAGGGGTCCGGAGGTCCCGGGACCACTCGGAAGGTGTGGGCTATAACACACAAAAATATGGGAATCGCGCGGAATTCTAGTTGTTTGGCCGAAAAACGCAAAAAATAAGGAACAATCATGGCAGGGCGGATTCTATGGTTCCTTAGGTCGTATTTGATTGCCCGGAAAAATTTTAGGCGATCGGGGTCCGCGGCTCTTGGGACCACTCAGAATGCGTGGGTATAGCACACGAAAATATGGGAATCAGGCGAAATTCTAGGTCTTTTTCAGTAACATGCAAAAAATGTGGAAAGATCTTGGCAGGGCGGTGACTATGGTTCCTTTGGTCTTATTTGATAGTCCGGAAAAATATTAGGCGATAGGGGTCCGGAGGTCCAGTGACCACTCGGAAGGCATGGGCTATAACACACAAAAATATGGGAATCGCGCGGATTTCTAGTTGTTTGGCCGAAAAACGCAAAAAATGAGGAACGATCATGGCGGGGCGGATACTATAGTTCCTTAGGTCGTATTTGATAGTCCAGAAAAATTTTAGGCGATAGGGGTCAGGAGGTCCCGGGACCACTCGGAAGGCGTGGGCTATAACACACAAAAATATGGGAATCGTGCGAAATTCTAGTTGTTTGGCCGAAAAATGCAAAAATTGAGGAACGATCATGGTGGGGTGGTTACTATGGTTCCTTAGGTCGTATTTGATGGCCCAGAAAATTTTTAGGCGATCGGGGTTCGGGGTTCCCGGGACCCCTTGGAAGGCGTGGGCTAAAGCACACAAAAATATGGAAATCGCACGGAATTTTAGTTTTTTGGCTGAAAAACGCAAAAGACTAGGAACGATCATTGCAGGGCGGTGACTATGGTTCCTTAGGTCGTTAGTCCGGAAAATATTTAGGCGATCCGGCTGCGGGGGCCCCGACCTACTCGGAAGGCGTGGGAGATAGCACACAAAAATATGGGAATCGGGCGGAATTCTAGTTTTTTGGCCAAAAAATGCAAAAAATGAGGAACGATCATGGCGAGGCGGTGACTATGGTTCCTTAGGTCCTAATTGATGGCCCAAAAAATTTTTAGGCGATCCGAGTCCGGCGGCCCAGCCCACTCGGAAGGCATGGGCAATAGCACACAAAAAATGGTAATCGAGCGGAATTCTAGTTTTTTGGCCGAAAAACGCAATAAATGAGGAACGATCATGGCGGGGCGGTGACTATGGTTCCTTAGGTCGTATTTGATGGGCCGGAAAATTTTAGGCGATCGGGGTCCACGGCTCCCGGGACCACTCGGAAGGCGTAAGCTATAGCACACTAAAATATGCAAATCGCGCGGAGTTCTAGTTTTTTGGCCGAAAAATGCAAAGCATTTGGAACGATCATGGTGGGGCGGTGACTATGGTACCTTAGGTCGTATTTGATAGTCCGAAAAAATTTTAGGCGATAGGGGTCCGCGGCTCCCCGGACCACTTGGAAGGCGTGGGTATAGCACACGAAAATATGGGAATCGGGCGTAACTCTAGTTTTTTGGCCGAAAAATGCAGAAAATGAGAAACGATTATGGCGGGGCGGTTACTATGGTTCCTTAGGTCGTATTTGACGGCCCAGAAAATTTTTAGGCGATCGGGGTCCGGGGGTCCCGGAACCACTTGGAAGGGTGGGCAATAGCACACAAAAATATTGTAATCGGGCGGAATTCTAGTTTTTTGGCCGAAAAACGCAACAAATGAGGAATGATCATGGCTGGGCGGTGACTATGGTTCCTTAGGTCGTATTTGATAGTCCGGAAAAATTTTAGGCGATAGGGGTTCGGGGTTCGGAGTTCCTGGGTTCACTTGGAAGGCGTGGGCTATAGGAAACGAAAATATGGGAATCGCGCGGAATTCTAGCTTTTTGGCCGAAAAACAGAAAAAACTAGGAACGATCATGGCTGGGCGGTGACTATGGTTCCTTAGGTCTTATTTGATAGTCCGTAAAATTTTTAGGCGATAGGGGTCCGGAGACCCGGGACCACTCGGAAGGCGTAGGCTATAATACATAAAAATATGGGATAGCGCAGAATTCTAGTTGTTTGGCCGAAAAACGCAAAAAAAGAGGAACGATCATGGCGGGGCGGATACTATGGTTCCTTAGGTCATATTTGGTAGTCCGGAAAAATTTTAGGCGATAGGGGTCAGGAGGTCCCGGGACCACTCGGAAGGCATGGGCTACACACAAAAATATGGGAATTGCGCGGAATTCTAGTTGTTTGGCCGAAAAACAGAAAAATCTAGGAACGATCATGGTTGGGCAGTGACTATGGTTCCTTAGGTCTTATTTGATAGTCCGTAAAATTTTTAGGCGATAGGGGTCCGGAGACCCGGGACCACTCGGAAGGCGTAGGCTATAACACACAAAAAAATGGGATAGCGCAGAATTCTAGTTGTTTGGCCGAAAAATGCAAAAAATGAGGAACGATCATGGCGGGGAGGATACTATGGTTCCTTAGGTCATATTTGATAGTCCGGAAAAATTTTAGGCGATAGGGGTCAGGAGGTCCCCGGGACCACTCGGAAGGCGTGGGCTATACACAAAAATATGGAAATTGCGCGAAATTCTAGTTGTTTGGCCGAAAAACGCAAAAAATGAGGAACGATCATGGCGGGGTTGTTACTATCGTTCCTTAGGTCGTATTTGATGGCCCGGAAAATTTTAGGCGATCGGGGTTCGGGGTTCCCGGGACCCCTTGGAAGGCGTGGGCTAAAGCACATGAAAATATGAAAATCGCGCGAAATTCTAGTTTTTTGGCTGAAAAACACAAAAGAGTAGGCACGATCATGGCGGGCGGTAACTATGGTTCCTTAGGTCCTAATTGATGGCCCAAAAATTTTTTAGGCGATCCGAGTCCGGCGGCCCGTCCCACTCGAAAGGCGTGGGCAATAGCACACAAAAATATGGTAATCGAGCGGAATTCTAGTTTTTTGGCCGAAAAACACAATAAATGAGGAACGATCATGGCGGGGCGGTGACTATGGTTCCTTAGGTCGTATTTGATGGCCCAGAAAATTTTAGGCGATCGTGGTCCACAGCTCCCGGGACAGTAGGAAGGCGTAAGCTATAGCACACGAAAATATGCAAATCGCGCGGAGTTCTAGTTTTTTGGCCGAAAAATACAAAGCATTTTGAACGATCATGGTGGGGCGGTGACTATGGTACCTTAGGTCATATTTGATTGTCCGAAAAAATTTTAGGCGATCGGGGTCCGCGACTCCCCGGACCACTTGGAAGGCGTGGGTATAGCACACGAAAATATGGGAATCTGGCGTAATTCTAGTTTTTTGGCCGAAAAATGCAAAAAATGAGAAACGATGATGGCGGGCGGTGACTATGGTTCCTTAGGTGGTATTTGATAGTGCAGAAAAATTTTAGGTGATAGGGGTCTGGAGACCCGGGACCACTCGGAAGGCGTAATAAAGAAAAATATGGGATCGCGCGGAATTCTAGTTGTTTGGCCGAAAAACGCAAAAAATGAGGAACGATCATGGCGGGGCGGATACTATGGTTCCTTAGGTCGTATTTGATAGTCTAGAAAAATTTTAGGCGATAGGGGTCTGGAGGTCCCGGGACCACTCGGAAGGTGTGGGCTATAACACACAAAAATATGGGAATCGTGCGGAATTCTAGTTGTTTGGCCGAAAAACGCAAAAAATAAGGAACGATCATGGCGGGGCGGATATTATGGTTCCTTAGGCCGTATTTGATTGCCCGGAAAAATTTTAGGCGATCGGGGTCCGCGGCTCTTGGGACCACTCGGAATGCGTGGGTATAGCACACGAAAATATGGGAATCGGGCGAAATTCAAGGTCTTTTTCAGTAACATGCAAAAAATGTGGAAAGATCTTTGCAGGGCTGCGACTATGGTTCCTTTGGTCTTATTTGATAGTCCGGAATATCAAACACACAAAAATATGGGAATCGCGCGGAATTCTAGTTGTTTGGCTGAAATCGCAAAAATTGAGGAACGATCATGGCGGGGTGATTACTATGGTTCCTTATGTCATATTTGATGGCCCGGAAAAGTTTTAGGCGATCGGGGTTCGGGGTTCCCGGGACCCCTTGGAAGGCGTGGGCTAAAGCACACGAAAATATGGAAATCGCGCGGAATTCTAGTTTTTTGGCTGAAAAACGCAAAAGACTTGGAACGATCATGGCGGGGCGGTGACTATGGTTCCTTAGGTCGTATTTGATAGTCCGGAAAATTTTTAGGCGATCCGGCTCCGGGGGCCCGACCCACTCGGAAGGCGTGGGCGATAGCACACAAAAATATGGGAATCGGGCGGAATTCTAGTTTTTTGGCCAAAAAATGCAAAAACGAGGAACGATCATGGCGAGGCGGTGACTATGGTTCCTTAGGTCTTATTTGATAGTCCGGAAAAATATTAGGCGATAGGGGTCCGGAGGTCCCGGGACCACTCGGAAGGCGTGGGCTATAACACACAAAAATATGGGAATCGCGCGGAATTCTAGTTGTTTGGCCGAAAAACGCAAAAAAAGAGGAACGATCATGGCAGGGTGGATACTATGGTTCCTTAGGTCATATTTGGTAGTCCGGAAAAATTTTAGGCGATAGGGGTCAGGAGGTCCCGGGACCACTCGGAAGGCGTGGGCTACACACAAAAATATGGGAATTGCGCGGAATTCTAGTTGTTTGGCCGAAAAATAGAAAAAACTAGGAACGATCATGGCTGGGCAGTGACTATGGTTCCTTAGGTCTTATTTGATAGTCCGTAAAATTTTTAGGCGATAGGGGTCCGGAGACCCGGGACCACTCGGAAGGCGTAGGCTATAACACACAAAAATATGGGATAGCGCAGAATTCTAGTTGTTTGGCCGAAAAATGCAAAAAATGAGGAACGATCATGGCGGGGAGGATACTATGGTTCCTTAGGTCATATTTGATAGTCCGGAAAAATTTTAGGCGATAGGGGTCAGGAGGTCCCGGGACCACTCGGAAGGCGTGGGCTATACACAAAAATATGGAAATTGCGCGAAATTCTAGTTGTTTGGCCGAAAAACGCAAAAAATGAGGAACGATCATGGCGGGGTGGTTACTATCGTTCCTTAGGTCGTATTTGATGGCCCGGAAAATTTTAGGCGATCGGGGTTCGGGGTTCCCGGGACCCCTTGGAAGGCGTGGGCTAAAGCACATGAAAATATGAAAATCGCGCGGAATTCTAGTTTTTTGGCTGAAAAATACAAAAGAGTAGGCACGATCATGGCGGGGCGGTAACTATGGTTCCTTAGGTCCTAATTGATGGCCCGAAATTTTTTTAGGCGATCCGAGTCCGGCGGCCCGGCCCACTCAGAAGGCGTGGGCAATAGCACACAAAAATATGATAATCGAGCGGAATTCTAGTTTTTTGGCCGAAAAACGCAATAAATGAGGAACGATCATGGCGGGGCGGTGACAATGGTTCCTTAGGTCGTATTTGATGGCCCGGAAAATTTTAGGCGATCGTGGTCCACAGCTCCCGGGACAGTCGGAAAGCGAAGCTATAGCACACGAAAATATGTAAATCGCGCGGAGTTCTAGTTTTTTGGCCGAAAAATACAAAGCATTTTAAACGATCATGGTGGGGCGGTGACTATGGTACCATAGGTCATATTTGATTGTCCGGAAAAATTTTAGGCGATCGGGGTCCGCGACTCCCCGGACCACTTGGAAGGCGTGGGTATAGCACACGAAAATATGGGAATCTGGCGTAATTCTAGTTTTTTGGCCGAAAAATGCAAAAAATGAGAAACGATGATGGCGGGCGGTGACTATGGTTCCTTAGGTGGTATTTGATAGTCCGGAAAAATTTTAGGCGATAGGGGTCTGGAGACTCGGGACCACTCGGAAGGCGTAATAAAGAAAAATATGGGATCGCGCGGAATTCTAGTTGTTTGGCCGAAAAACGCAAAAAATGAGGAACGATCATGGCGGGGCGGATACTATGGTTCCTTAGTTCGTATTTGATAGTCTAGAAAAATTTTAGGCGATAGGGGTCCGGAGGTCCCGGGACCACTCGGAAGGTGTGGGCTATAACACACAAAATTATGGGAATCGTGCGGAATTCTAGTTGTTTGGCCGAAAAACGCAAAAAATAAGGAACGATCATGGCGGGGCGGATATTATGGTTCCTTAGGCCGTATTTGATTTCCCGGAAAAATTTTAGGCGATCGGGGTCTGCGGCTCTTGGGACCACTCGGAATGCGTGGGTATAGCACACGAAAATATGGGAATCGGGCAAAATTCAAGGTCTTTTTCAGTAACATGCAAAAAATGTGGAAAGATCTTGGCAGGGCTGCGACTATTGTTCCTTTGGTCTTATTTGATAGTCCGGAATATCAAACACACAAAAATATGGGAATCGCGCGGAATTCTAGTTGTTTGGCCGAAATCGCAAAAATTGAGGAACGATCATGGCGGGGTGGTTACTATGGTTCCTTATGTCATATTTGATGGCCCGGAAAAGTTTTAGGCGATCGGGGTTCGGGGTTCCCGGGACCCCTTGGAAGGCGTGGGCTAAAGCACACGAAAATATGGAAATCGCGCGGAATTCTAGTTTTTTGGCTGAAAAACGCAAAAGACTTGGAACGATCATGGCGGGGCGGTGACTATGGTTCCTTAGGTCGTATTTGATAGTCCGGAAAATTTTTAGGCGATCCGGCTCCAGGGGCCCCGACCCACTCGGAAGGCGTGGGCGATAGCACACAAAAATATGGGAATCGGGCGGAATTCTAGTTTTTTGGCCAAAAAATGCAAAAACGAGGAACGATCATGGCGAGGCGGTGACTATGGTTCCTTAGGTCTTATTTGATAGTCCGGAAAAATATTAGGCGATAGGGGTCCAGAGGTCCCGGGACCACTCGAAAGGCGTGGGCTATAACACACAAAAATATGGGAATCGTGCGAAATTCTAGTTGTTTGGCCGAAAAACGCAAAAAAAGAGGAACGATCATGGCGGGGCCGATACTATGGTTCCTTAGGTCATATTTGATAGTCCGGAAAAATTTTAGGTGATAGGGGTCAGGAGGTCCCGGGACCACTCGGAAGGCGTGGGCTACACACAAAAATATGGGAATTGCGCGTAATTCTAGTTGTTTGGCCGAAAAAAAGAAAAAACTAGGAACGATCATGGCTGGGCGGTGACTATGGTTCCTTAGGTCTTATTTGATAGTCCGTAAAATTTTTAGGCGATCCGGCTCCGGGGGCCCGACCCACTCGGAAGGCGTGGGCGATAGCACACAAAAATATGGGAATCGGGCGGAATTCTAGTTTTTTGGCCAAAAAATGCAAAAACGAGGAACGATCATGGCGAGGCGGTGACTATGGTTCCTTAGGTCTTATTTGATAGTCCGGAAAAATATTAGGCGATAGGGGTCCAGAGGTCCCGGGACCACTCGGAAGGCGTGGGCTATAACACACAAAAATATGGGAATCGTGCGGAATTCTAGTTGTTTGGCCGAAAAACGCAAAAAAAGAGGAACGATCATGGCGGGGCGGATACTATGGTTCCTTAGGTCATATTTGGTAGTCCGGAAAAATTTTAGGTGATAGGGGTCAGGAGGTCCCGGGACCACTCGGAAGGCGTGGGCTACACACAAAAATATGGGAATTGCGCGGAATTCTAGTTGTTTGGCCGAAAAACAGAAAAAACTAGGAACGATCATGGCTGGGCGGTGACTATGGTTCCTTAGGTCTTATTTGATAGTCCGTAAAATTTTTAGGCGATAGGGGTCCGGAGACCCGGGACCACTCGGAAGGCGTAGGCTATAACACACAAAAATATGGGATAGCGCAGAATTCTAGTTGTTTGGCCGAAAAATGCAAAAAATGAGGAACGATCATGGCGGGGCGGATACTATGGTTCCTTAGGTCGTATTTGATAGTCCGGAAAAATTTTAGGCGATAGGGGTCAGGAGGTCCCGGGACCACTCGGAAGGCGTGGGCTACACACAAAAATATGGGAATTGCGCGGAATTCTAGTTGTTTGGCCGAAAAACGCAAAAAATGAGGAACGATCATGGCGGGGTGGTTACTATCGTTCCTTAGGTCGTATTTGATGGCCCAGAAAATTTTAGGCGATCGGGGTTCGGGGTTCCCGGGACCCCTTGGAAGGCGTGGGCTAAAGCACATGAAAATATGGAAATCGCGCGGAATTCTAGTTTTTTGGCTGAAAAACACAAAAGAGTAGGCACGATCATGGCGGGGCGGTAACTATGGTTCCTTAGGTCCTAATTGATGGCCCGAAAATTTTTTAGGCGATCCGAGTCCGGCGGCCCGGCCCACTCGGAAGGCGTGGGCAATAGCACACAAAAATATGGTAATCGAGCGGAATTCTAGTTTTTTGGCCGAAAAACGCAATAAATGAGGAACGATCATGGCGGGGCGGTGACTATGGTTCCTTAGGTCGTATTTGATGGCCCGGAAAATTTTAGGCGATCGTGGTCCACGGCTCCCGGGACAGTCGGAAGGCGTAAGCTATAGCACACGAAAATATGCAAATCGCGCGGAGTTCTAGTTTTTTGGCCGAAAAATACAAAGCATTTTGAACGATCATGGTGGGGCGGTGACTATGGTACCTTAGGTCATATTTGATTGTCCGGTTAAATTTTAGGCGATCGGGGTCCGCGACTCCCCGGACCACTTGGAAGGCGTGGGTATAGCACACGAAAATATGGGAATCTGGCGTAATTCTAGTTTTTTGGCCGAAAAATGCAAAAAATGAGAAACGAGGATGGCGGGCGGTGACTATGGTTCCTTAGGTGGTATTTGATAGTCCGAAAAAATTTTAGGCGATAGGGGTCTGGAGACCCGGGACCACTCGGAAGGCGTAATAAACAAAAATATGGGATCGCGCGGAATTCTAGTTGTTTGGCCAAAAAATGCAAAAAATGAGGAACGATCATGGCGGGGCGGATACTATAGTTCCTTAGGTCGTATTTGATAGTTTAGAAAAATTTTAGGCGATAGGGGTCCAGAGGTCCCGGGACCACTCGAAAGGTGTGGGCTATAACACACAAAAATATGGGAATCGTGCGGAATTCTAGTTGTTTGGCCGAAAAACGCAAAAAATAAGGAACGATCATGGCGGGGCGGATATTATGGTTCCTTAGGCCGTATTTGATTGCCCGGAAAAATTTTAGGCGATCGGGGTCCGCGGCTCTTGGGACCACTCGGAATGCGTGGGTATAGCACACGAAAATATGGGAATCGGGCGAAATTCAAGGTCTTTTTCAGTAACATGCAAAAAATATGGAAAGATCTTGGCAGGGCTGTGACTATGGTTCCTTTGGTATTATTTGATAGTCCGGAAAAATATTAGGCGATAGGGGTCCGGAGGTCCCGGGACCACTCGGAAGGCGTAGGCTATAACACACAAAAATATGGGAATCGCGCGAAATTCTAGTTGTTTGGCCGAAAAACGCAAAAACTGAGGAACGATCATGGCGGGGCGGATACTATGGTTCCTTAGGTCATATTTGATAGTCCGGAAAAATTTTAGGCAATAGGGGTCAGGAGGTCCCGGGACCACTCGGAAGGCGTGGGCTATAACACACAAAAATATGGGATCGCGTGGAATTCTAGTTGTTTGGCCGAAAAACGCAAAAATTGAGGAACGATCATGGCGGGGCGGATACTATGGTTCCTTAGGTCGTATTTGATAGTCAGGAAAAATTTTAGGCGATAGGGGTCCGGAGGTCCCGGGACCACTCGGAAGGTGTGGGCACACACAAAAATATGGGAATCGCGCGGAATTCTAGTTGTTTGGCCGAAAAATGCAAAAAATAAGGAACGATCGTGGCGGCGCAGATACTATGGTTCCTTAGGTCGTATTTGATTTCCCGAAAAAATTTTAGGCGATCGGGGTCCGCGGCTCTTGGGACCACTCGGAATGCGTGGGTATAGCACACGAAAATATGGGAATCGGGCGAAATTCTAGGTCTTTTTTAGTAACATGCAAAAAATGTGGAAAGATCTTGGCAGGGCGGTGACTATGGTTCCTTTGGTCTTATTTGATAGTCCGGAAAAATATTAGGCGATAGGGGTCCGGAGGTCCCGGGACCACTCGGAAGGCATGGGCTATAACACACAAAAATATGGGAATCGCGCGGAATTCTAGTTGTTTGGCCGAAAAACGCAAAACTTGAGGAATGATCATGGAGGGGTGGTTACTATGATTCCTTATGTCGTATTTGATGGCCCAGAAAAGTTTTAGGCGATCGGGGTTCGGGGTTCCCGGGACACCTTGGAAGGCGTGGGCTAAAGCACATGAAAATATGGAAATCGCGCGGAATTTTAGTTTTTTGGCTGAAAAACGCAAAAGACTAGGAATGATCATGGCGGGGCGGTGACTATGGTTCCTTAGGTCATATTTGATAGTCCGGAAAATTTTTAGGCGATCCGGCTCCGGGGGGCCCGACCCACTCGGAAGGCGTGGGCGATAGCACACAAAAATATGGGAATCGGGCGGAATTCTAGTTTTTTGGCCAAAAAATGCAAAAAATAAGGAACGATCATGGCGAGGTGGTGACTATGGTTCCTTAGGTCCTAATTGATGGCCCGAAAATTTTTTAGGCGATCCGAGTCCGGCGGCCCGGCCCACTCGGAAGGCGTGGGCAATAGCACACAAAAATATGGTAATCGAGCGGAATTCTAGTTTTTTGGCCGAAAAATACAAAGCATTTTGAACGATCATGGTGGGGCGGTGACTATGGTACCTTAGGTCATATTTGATTGTCCGGTTAAATTTTAGGCGATCGGGGTCCGCGACTCCCCGGACCACTTGGAAGGCGTGGGTATAGCACACGAAAATATGGGAATCTGGCGTAATTCTAGTTTTTTGGCCGGAAAATGCAAAAAATGAGAAACGATGATGGCGGGCGGTGACTATGGTTCCTTAGGTGGTATTTGATAGTCCGGAAAAATTTTAGGCGATAGGGGTCTGGAGACCCGGGACCACTCGGAAGGCGTAATAAACAAAAATATGGGATCGCGCGGAATTCTAGTTGTTCGGCCGAAAAATGCAAAAAATGAGGAACAATCATGGCGGGGCGGATACTATGGTTCCTTAGGTCGTATTTGATAGTCTAGAAAAATTTTAGGCGATAGGGGTCCGGAGGTCCCGGGACCACTCGGAAGGTGTGGGCTATAACACACAAAAATATGGGAATCGTGCGGAATTCTAGTTGTTTGGCCGAAAAACGCAAAAAATAAGGAACGATCATGGCGGGGCGGATATTATGGTTCCTTAGGCCGTATTTGATTGCCCGGAAAAATTTTAGGCGATCGGGGTCCGCGGCTCTTGGGACCACTCGGAATGCGTGGGTATAGCACACGAAAATATGGGAATCGGGCGAAATTCAAGGTCTTTTTCAGTAACATGCAAAAAATGTGGAAAGATCTTGGCAGGGCTGTGACTATGGTTCCTTTGGTCTTATTTGATAGTCCGGAAACATTTTAGGCGATAGGGGTCAGGAGGTCCCGGGACCACTCGGAAGGCGTGGGCTATAACACACAAAAATATGGGAATCGCGCGGAATTCTAGTTGTTTGGCCGAAATCGCAAAAATTGAGGAACGATCATGGCGGGGTGGTTACTATGGTTCCTTATGTCATATTTGATGGCCCGGAAAAGTTTTAGGCGATCGGGGTTCGGGGTTCCCGGGACCCCTTGGAAGGCGTGGGCTAAAGCACACGAAAATATGGAAATCGCGCGGAATTCTAGTTTTTTGGCTGAAAAACGCAAAAGACTTGGAACGACATGGAAGGGCGGTGACTATTGTTCCTTAGGTCGTATTTGATAGTCCGGAAAATTTTTAGGCGATCCGGCTTCGGGGGGCCCGACCCACTCGGAAGGCGTGAGCGATAGCACACAAAAATATGGGAATCGGGCGGAATTCTAGTTTTTTGGCCAAAAAATGCAAAAACGAGAAACGATCATGGCGAGGCGGTGACTATGGTTCCTTAGGTCTTATTTGATAGTCCGGAAAAATATTAGGCGATAGGGGTCCGGAGGTCCCGGGACCACTCGGAAGGCGTGGGCTATAACACACAAAAATATGGGAATCGCGCGGAATTCTAGTTGTTTGGCCGAAAAATGCAAAAAAGAGGAACGATCATGGCGGGGCGGATACTATGGTTCCTTAGGTCATATTTGATAGTCCGGAAAAATTTTAGGCGATAGGGGTCAGGAGGTCCCGGGACAACTCGGAAGGCGTGGGCTATAACACACAAAAATATGGGAATCGCGCGGAATTCTAGTTGTTTGGCCGAAAAACGCAAAACTTGAGGAATGATCATGGAGGGGTGGTTACTATGATTCCTTATGTCTTATTTGATGGCCCAGAAAATTTTTAGGCGATCGGGGTTCGGGGTTCCCGGGACACCTTGGAAGGCGTGGGCTAAAGCACACGAAAATATGGAAATCGCGCGGAATTTTAGTTTTTTGGCTGAAAAATGCAAAAGACTAGGAATGATCATGGCGGGGCGGTGACTATGGTTCCTTAGGTCATATTTGATAGTCCGGAAAATTTTTAGGCGATCCGGCTCCGGGGGGCCCGACCCACTCGGAAGGCGTGGGCGATAGCACACAAAAATATGGGAATCGGGCGGAATTCTAGTTTTTTGGCCAAAAAATGCAAAAAATAAGGAACGATCATGGCGAGGTGGTGACTATGGTTCCTTAGGTCCTAATTGATGGCCCGAAAATTTTTTAGGCGATCCGAGTCCGGCGGCCCGGCCCACTCGGAAGGCGTGGGCAATAGCACACAAAAATATGGTAATCGAGCGGAATTCTAGTTTTTTGGCCGAAAAACGCAATAAATGAGGAACGATCATGGCTGGGCGGTGACTATGGTTCCTTAGGTCGTATTTGATGGCCCGGAAAATTTTAGGCGATCGGGGTCCACGGCTCCCGGGACCACTCGGAAGGCGTAAGCTATAGCACACTAAAATATGCAAATCGCGCGGAGTTCTAGTTTTTTGGCCGAAACATGCAAAGCATTTGGAACAATCGTGGTGGGGTGGTGACTATGGTACCTTAGGTCGTATTTGATAGTCCGGAAAAATTTTAGGCGATCGGGGTCCGCGGCTCTCCGGACCACTTGGAAGGCGTGGGTCTATCACGAAAATATGGGAATCGGGCGTAATTCTAGTTTTTTGGCCGAAAAATGCAAAAAAATAGAAATGATGATGGCGGGGCGGTTACTATGGTTCGTTAGGTCGTATTTGATGGCCCAGAAAAATTTTAGGCGATCGGGGTCCGGGGGTCCCGGAACCACTTGGAAGGGTGGGCAATAGCACACAAAAATATTGTAATCGGGCGGAATTCTAGTTTTTTGGCCGAAAAACGCAACAAATGAGGAATGATCATGGCTGGGCGGTGACTATGGTTCCTTAGGTCATATTTGATAGTCCGGAAAAGTTTTAGGCGATAGGGGTCCGGAGTTCCCGGGTTCACTTGGAAGGCGTGGGCTATAGGTCACGAAAATATGGGAATCGCGTGGAATTCTAGTTTTTTGGCCGAAAAATGGAAAAAAATTAGGAACGATCATGGCTGGGCGGTGACTATGGTTCCTTAGGTCTTATTTGATAGTCCGGAAAACTTTTAGGCGATAGGGGTACGGAGACCCGGGACCACTCGGAAGGCGTGGGCTATAACACACAAAAATATGGGATAGCACGGAATTCTAGTTGTTTGGCCGAAAAACGCAAAAAATGAGGAACGATCATGGCGGGGCGGATACTATGGTTCCTTAGGTCGTATTTGATAGTCCGGAAAAATTTTAGGCGACAGGGGTCCGGAGGTCCCGGGACCACTCGGAAGGTGTGGGCTATAACACACAAAAATATAGGAATCGCGCGGAATTCTAGTTGTTTTGCCGAAAAATGCAAAAAATAAGGAACGATCATGGCTGGGCGGATACTATGGTTCCTTAGGTCGTATTTGATTGCCCGGACAATTTTTAGGCGATCGGGGTCCGCGGCTCTTGGGACCACTCGGAATGCGTGGGTATAATACACGAAAATATGGGAATCGGGCGAAATTCTAGGTCTTTTTCAGTAACATGCAAAAAATGTGGAAAGATCTTGGCAGGGCGGTGACTATGGTTCCTTTAGTCTTATTTGATAGTCCGGAAAAATATTAGGCGATAGGGGTCCGGAGGTCCCGGGACCACTCGGAAGGCGTGGGCTATATAACACACAAAAATATGGGAATCGCGCGGAATTCTAGTTGTTTGGCCGGAAAACGCAAAAAATGAGGAATGATCATGGCGGGGCGGATACTATGGTTCCTTAGGTCGTATTTGATAGTCTGGAAAAATTTTAGGCGATAGGGGTCAGGAGGTCCCGGGACCACTCGGAAGGCGTGGGCTATAACACACAAAAATATGGGAATCGCGCGGAATTCTAGTTGTTTGGCCGAAAAACACAATAATTGAGGAACGATCATGGCGGGGTGGTTACTATGGTTCCTTATGTCGTATTTCATGGCCCGGAAAATTTTTAGGCGATCGGGGTTCGGGGTTCCCGGGACACCTTGGAAGGCGTGGGCTAAAGCACACGAAAATATGGAAATCGCGCGGAATTTTAGTTTTTTGGCTGAAAAACGCAAAAGACTAGGAATGATCATGGCGGGGCGGTGACTATGGTTCCTTAGGTCGTATTTGATAGTCCAGAAAATTTTTAGGCGATCCGGCTCCGGGGGGCCCGACCCACTCGGAAGGCGTGGGCGATAGCACACAAAAATATGGGAATCGGGCGGAATTCTAGTTTTTGGCCAAAAAATGCAAAAAATAAGGAACGATCATGGCGAGGCGGTGACTATGGTTCCTTAGGTCCTAATTGATGGCCCGAAAAATTTTTAGGTGATCCGAGTCTGGCGGCCCGGCCCACTCGGAAGGCGTGGGCAATAGCACACAAAAATATGGTAATCGAGCGGAATTCTAGTTTTTTGGCCGAAAAACGCAATAAATGAGGAACGATCATGGCTGGGCGGTGACTATGGTTCCTTAGGTCGTATTTGATGGCCCAGAAAATTTTAGGCGATCGGGGTCCACGGCTCCCGGGACCACTCGGAAGGCGTAAGCTATAGCACACTAAAATATGCAAATCGCGCGGAGTTCTAGTTTTTTGGCCGAAAAATGCAAAGCATTTGGAACGATCATGGTGGGGCGGTGACTATGGTACCTTAGGTCGTATTTGATAGTCCGAAAAAATTTTAGGCGATCGGGGTCCGCGGCTCCCCGGACCACTTGGAAGGCGTGGGTATAGCACACGAAAATATGGGAATCGGGCGTAATTCTAGTTTTTTGGCCGAAAAATGCAAAAAATGAGAAACGATGATGGCGGGGCGGTTACTATGGTTCCTTAGGTCGTATTTGACGGCCCAGAAAAATTTTAGGCGATCGGGGTCCGGGGGTCCCGGAACCACTTGGAAGGGTGGGCAATAGCACACAAAAATATTGTAATCGGGCGGAATTCTAGTTTTTTGGCCGAAAAACGCAACAAATGAGGAATGATCATGGCTGGGCGGTAACTATGGTTCCTTAGGTCGTATTTGATAGTCCGGAAAAATTTTAGGCGATAGGGGTCCGGAGTTCCCGGGTTCACTTGGAAGGCGTGGGCTATAGGACACGAAAATATGGGAATCGCGCGGAATTCTAGTTTTTTGGCCGAAAAACGGAAAAAACTAGGAACGATCATGGCTGGGCGGTGACTATGGTTCCTTAGGTCTTATTTGATAGTCCGGAAAAATTTTAGGCGATAGGGGTCCGGAGACCCGGGACCACTCGGAAGGCGTGGGCTATAACACACAAAAATATGGGATCGCGCGGAATTCTAGTTGTTTGGCCGAAAAACGCAAAAAATGAGGAACGATCATGGCGGGGCGGATACTATGGTTCCTTAGGTCGTATTTGATAGTCCGGAAAAATTTTAGGCGATAGGGGTCCGGAGGTCCCGGGACCACTCGGAAGGTGTGGGCTATAACACCCAAAAATATGGGAATCGTGCGGAATTCTAGTTGTTTTGCCGAAAAATGCAAAAAATAAGGAACGATCATGGCGGGGCGGATACTATGGTTCCTTTGGTCGTATTTGATAGTCCGGAAAAATTTTAGGCGACAGGGGTCCGCGACTCTTGGGAACACTCGGAATGTGTGGGTATAGCACACGAAAATATGGGAATCGGGCGAAATTCTAGGTCTTTTTCAGTAACATGCAAAAAATGTGGAAAGATATTGGAAGGGTGGTGACTATGGTTCCTTTGGTCTTATTTGATAGTCCGGAAAAATATTAGGCGATAGGGGTCCGGAGGTCCCGGGACCACTCGGAAGGCGTGGGCTAGAACACACAAAATTATGGGAATCGCGCGGAATTCTAGTTGTTTTGCCGAAAAATGCAAAAAATAAGGAACGATCATGGCGGGGCGGATACTATGGTTCCTTAGGTCGTATTTGATTGCCCGGAAAATTTTTAGGCAATCGGGGTCCGCGACTCTTGGGACCACTCGGAATGCGTGGGTATAGTACACGAAAATATGGGAATCGGGCGAAATTCTAGATCTTTTTCAGTAACATGAAAAAAATGTGGAAAGCTCTTGGCAGGGCGGTGACTATGGTTCCTTTAGTCTTATTTGATAGTCCGAAAAAATATTAGGCAATAGGGGTCCGGAGGTCCCGGGACCACTCGGAAGGCATGGGCTATAACACACAAAAATATGGGAATCGCGCGGAATTCTAGTTGTTTGGCCGAAAAACGCACAAAATGAGGAACGATCATGGCGGGGCGGATACTATAGTTCCTTAGGTCGTATTTGATAGTCCGGAAAAATTTTAGGCGATAGGGGTCAGGAGGTCCCGGGACCACTCGGAAGGCATGGGCTATAACACACAAAAATAAGGGAATCGCGCGGAATTCTAGTTGTTTGGCCGAAAAACACAAAAATTGAGGAACGATCATGGCGGGGTGGTTACTATGGTTCCTTATGTCATATTTCATGGCCCGGAAAATTTTTAGGCTATCAGGGTTCGGGGTTCCCGGGACCCCTTGGAAGGCGCGGGCTAAAGCACACGAAAATATGGAAATCGCGCGGAATTCTAGTTTTATGGCAGAAAAAATGCAAAAGACTAGGAACGATCATGGCGGGGCGGTGACTATGGTTCTTAGATTGTATTTGATAGTCCGGAAAATTTGTAGGCGATCCGGCTCCGGGGGGCCCGACCCACTAGGAAGGCGTGTGCGATAGCACACAAAAATATGGGAATCCGGCGGAATTCTAGTTTTTTGACCAAAAAATGCAAAAATGAGGAACGATCATGGCGAGGCGGTGACTATGGTTCCTTAGGTCCTAATTGATGGCCCGATAATTTTTTAGGCGATCCGAGTCCGGCGGCCCGGCCCACTCGGAAGGCGTGGGCAATAGCACACAAAAATATGGTAATCGAGCGGAATTCTAGTTTTTTGGCCGAAAAACGCAATAAATGAGGAACGATCATGGCTGGGCGGTGACTATGGTACCTTAGGTCGTATTTGATGGCCCGGAAAATTTTAGGCGATAGGGGTCAGGAGGTCCCGGGACCACTCGGAAGGCGTGGGCTATAACACACAAAAATATGGGAATCGGGCGTAATTCTAGTTTTTTGGCCGAAAAATGCAAAAAATGAGAAACGATGATGGCGGGGCGGTTACTATGGTTCCTTAGGTCGTATTTGACGGCCCAAAAAAATTTTAGGCGATCGGGGTCCGGTGGTCCCGCAACCACTTGGAAGGGTGGGCAATAGCACACAAAAATATTGTAATCGGGCGAAATTCTAGTTTTTTGGCCGAAAAACGCAACAAATGAGGAATTATCATGGCTGGACGGTGACTATGGTTCCTTAGGTCGTATTTGATAGTCCAGAAAAATTTTACGCGATAGGGGTCCGTAGTTCCCGGGTTCACTTGGAAGGCGTGGTCTATAGGACACGAAAATATGGGAATCGCGCGGAATTCTAGTTTTTTGGCCGAAAAACGGAAAAAACTAGGAACGATCATGGCTGGGCGGTGACTATGGTTCCTTAGGTCTTATTTGATAGTCCGGAAAAATATTAGGCGATAGGGGTCCGGAGGTCCCGGGACCACTCGGAAGGCGTGGGCTAGAACACACAAAAATATGAGAATCGGGCGGAATTCTAGTTGTTTGGCCGAAAAACGCAAGAAAAGAGGAACGATCATGGCGGGGCGGATACTATGGTTCCTTAGGTCGTATTTGATTTCCCGGAAAAATTTTAGGCGATCGGGGTCCGCGGCTCTTGGGACCACTCGGAATGCGTGGGTATAGCACACGAAAATATGGGAATCGGGCGAAATTCTAGGTCTTTTTCAGTAACATGCAAAAAATGTGGAAAGATCTTGGCAGGGCGGTGACTATGGTTCCTTTGGTCTTATTTGATAGTCCGGAAAAATATTAGGCGATAGGGGTCCGGAGGTCCCGGGACCACTCGGAAGGCGTGGGCTATAACACACAAAAATATGGGAATTGCGCGGAATTGTAGTTGTTTGGCCGAAAAACGCAAAAAATGAGGAACGATCATGGCGGGGCGGATACTATGGTTCATTAGGTTGTATTTGATAGTCCGGAAAATTTTAGGCGATAGGGGTCAGGAGGTCCCGGGACCACTCGGAAGACGTGGGCTATAACACACAAAAATATGGGAATCGCGCGAAATTCTAGTTGTTTGGCCGAAAAACGCAAAAATTGAGGAACGATCATGGAAGGGTGGTTACTATGGTTCCTTATGTCGTATTTCATGGCCCGAAAAAATTTTTAGGCTATCAGGGTTCGGGGTTCCCGGGACCCCTTGGAAGGCGTGGGCTAAAGCACACGAAAATATGGAAATCGCGCGGAATTCTAGTTTTTTGGCAGAAAAACGCAAAAAAGGAGGAACGATCGTGGCGGGGCGGATTACTATGGTTCCTTAGGTCGTATTTGATTTCCCGGAAAAATTTTAGGCGATCGGGGTCCGCGGCTCTTGGGACCACTCGGAATGCGTGGGTATAGCACACGAAAATATGGGAATCGTGCGAAATTCTAGGTCTTTTTTAGTAACATGCAAAAAATGTGGAAAGATCTTGGCAGTGCGGTGACTATGGTTCCTTTGGTCTTATTTGATAGTCCGGTAAAATATTAGGCGATAGGGCTTCGGAGGTCCCGGGACCACTCGGAAGGCGTGGGCTATAACACACAAAAATATGGGAATTGCGCGGAATTGTAGTTGTTTGGCCGAAAAACGCAAAAAATGAGGAACGATCATGGCGGTGCGGATACTATGGTTCATTAGGTCGTATTTGATAGTCCGGAAAATTTTAGGCGATAGGGGTCAGGAGGTCTCGGGACCACTCGGAAGGCGTGGGCTATAACACACAAAAATATGGGAATCGCACGGAATTCTTGTCTTTTGGCCGAAAAACGCAAAAAATGAGGAACGATCATGGCGGGTGGTTACTATGGTTCCTTAGGTCATATTTGATGGCCCGGAAAACTTTTAGGCGATCGGGGTTCGGGGTTCCCGGGACCCCTTGGAAGGCGTGAGCTAAAGCACACGAAAATATGGAAATCGCGCGAAATTCTAGTTTTTTGGCTAAAAACGCAAAAGACTAGGAACGATCATGGCGGGTCGGTGACTATGGTTCCTTAGGTTGTATTTGATAGTCCGGAAAATTTTTAGGCGATCCGGCTCCGGGGGCCCCGACCCACTAGGAAGGCGTGGGCGATAGCACACAAAAATATGGGAATCCGGCAAAATTCTAGTTTTTTGTCCAAAAAATGCAAAAATGAGGAACGATCATGGCGAGGCAGTGACTATGGTTCCTTAGGTCCTAATTGATGGCCCGATAATTTTTTAGGCGATCCGAGTCCGGTGGCCCGGCCCACTCGGAAGGCGTGGGCAATAGCACACAAAAATATGGTAATCGAGCGGAAATCTAGTTTTTTCGCCGAAAAACACATTAAATGAGGAACGATCATGGCTGGGCGGTGACTGTGGTTCCTTAGGTCGTATTTGATGGCACGGAAAAATTTTAGGCGATCGGGGTCCGGTGGTCCCGGAACCACTTGGAAGGGTGGGCAATAGCACACAAAAATATTGTAATAGGGCGGAATTCTAGTTTTTTGGCCGAAAAACGCAACAAATGAGGAATGATCATGGCTGGACGGTGACTATGGTTCCTTAGGTCGTATTTGATAGTCCAGAAAAATTTTACGCGATAGGGGTCCGGAGTTCCCGGGTTCACTAGGAAGGCGTGGTCTATAGGACACGAAAATATGGGAATCGCGCGGAATTCTAGTTTTTTGGCCGAAAAACGGAAAAAACTAGGAACGATCATGGCTGGGCGGTGACTATGGTTCCTTTGGTCTTATTTGATAGTCCGGAAAAATATTAGGCGATAGGGGTCCGGAGGACCCGGGACCACTCGTAAGGCGTGGGCTATAACACACAAAAATATGAGAATCGGGCGGAATTCTAGTTGTTTGGCCGAAAAACGCAAAAATTGAGGAACGATCATGGCGGGGCGGATACTATGGTTCCTTAGGTCGTATTTGATAGTCAGGAAAAATTTTAGGCGATAGGGGTCCGGAGGTCCCGGGACCACTCGGAAGGTGTGGGCTATAACACACAAAAATATGGGAATCGCGCGGAATTCTAGCTGTTTTGCCGAAAAATGCAAAAAATAAGGAACGATCATGGCGGGGCGGATACTATGGTTCCTTAGGTCATATGTGATTGACCGGAAAAATTTTAGGCGATCGGGGTCCGCGGCTCTTGGGACCACTCGGAATGCGTGGGTATAGTACACGAAAATATGGGAATCGGGCGAAATTCTAGGTCTTTTTCAGTAACATGCAAAAAATGTGGAAAGATCTTGGCAGGGCGGTGACTATGGTTCCTTTAGTCTTATTTGATAGTCCGGAAAAATATTAGGCGATAGGGGTCCGGAGGTCCCGGGACCACTGGAAGGCGTAGGCTATAACACACAAAAATATGGGAATCGCGCGAAATTCTAGTTGTTTGGCCGAAAAACGCAAAAACTGAGGAACGATCATGGCGGGGCGGATACTATGGTTCCTTAGGTCATATTTGATAGTCCGGAAAAATTTTAGGCAATAGGGGTCAGGAGGTCCCGGGACCACTCGGAAGGCGTGGGCTATAACACACAAAAATATGGGATCGCGCGGAATTCTAGTTGTTTGGCCGAAAAACGCAAAAATTGAGGAACGATCATGGCGGGGCGGATACTATGGTTCCTTAGGTCGTATTTGATAGTCAGGAAAAATTTTAGGCGATAGGGGTCCGGAGGTCCCGGGACCACTCGGAAGGTGTGGGCACACACAAAAATATGGGAATCGCGCGGAATTCTAGTTGTTTTGCCGAAAAATGCAAAAAATAAGGAACGATCATGGCAGGGCGGATACTATGGTTCCTTAGGTCGTATTTGATTGCCATGAAAAATTTTAGGCGATCGGGGTCCGCGGCTCTTGGGACCACTCGGAATGCGTGGGTATAGTACACGAAAATATGGGAATCGGGCGAAATTCTAGGTCTTTTTCAGTAACATGCAAAAAATGTGGAAAGATCTTGGCAGGGCGGTGACTATGGTTCCTTTAGTCTTATTTGATAGTCCGGAAAAATATTAGGCGATAGGGGTCCGGAGGTCCCGGGACCACTCGGAAGGCGTAGGCTATAACACACAAAAATATGGGAATCGCGCGAAATTCTAGTTGTTTGGCCGAAAAACGCAAAAACGGAGGAACGATCATGGCGGGGCGGATACTATGGTTCCTTAGGTCGTATTTGATAGTCCGGAAAAATTTTAGGCAATAGGGGTCAGGAGGTCCCGGGACCACTCGGAAGGCGTGGGCTATAACACACAAAAATATGGGATCGCGCGGAATTCTAGTTGTTTGGCCGAAAAACGCAAAAATTGAGGAACGATCATGGCGGGGCGGATACTATGGTTCCTTAGGTCGTATTTGATAGTCAGGAAAAATTTTAGGCGATAGGGGTCCGGAGGTCCCGGGACCACTCGGAAGGTGTGGGCTATAACACACAAAAATATGGGAATCGTGCGGAATTCTAGCTGTTTTGCCGAAAAATGCAAAAAATAAGGAACGATCATGGCGGGGCGGATACTATGGTTCCTTAGGTCATATGTGATTGACCGGAAAAATTTTAGGCGATCGGGGTCCACAGCTGTTGGGACCACTCGGAATGCGTGGGTATAGTACACGAAAATATGGGAATCGGGCGAAATTCTAGGTCTTTTTCAGTAACATGCAAAAAATGTGAAAAGATCTTGGCAGGGCGGTGACTATGGTTCCTTTAGTCTTATTTGATAGTCCGGAAAAATATTAGGCGATAGGGGTCCGGAGGTCCCGGGACCACTCGGAAGGCGTAGGCTATAACACACAAAAATATGGGAATCGCGCGAAATTCTAGTTGTTTGGCCGAAAAACGCAAAAACTGAGGAACGATCATGGCGGGGCGGATACTATGGTTCCTTAGGTCGTATTTGATAGTCCGGAAAAATTTTAGGCAATAGGGGTCAGGAGGTCCCGGGACCACTCGGAAGGCGTGGGCTATAACACACAAAAATATGGGATCGCGCGAAATTCTAGTTGTTTGGCCGAAAAACGCAAAAATTGAGGAACGATCATGGCGGGGCGGATACTATGGTTCCTTAGGTCGTATTTGATAGTCAGGAAAAATTTTAGGCGATAGGGGTCCGGAGGTCCCGGGACCACTCGGAAGGTGTGGGCTATAACACACAAAAATATGGGAATCGCGCGGAATTCTAGCTGTTTTGCCGAAAAATGCAAAAAATAAGGAACGATCATGGCGGGGCGGATACTATGGTTCCTTAGGTCATATGTGATTGACCGGAAAAATTTTAGGCGATCGGGGTCCGCGGCTCTTGGGACCACTCGGAATGCGTGGGTATAGTACACGAAAATATGGGAATCGGGCGAAATTCTAGGTCTTTTTCAGTAACATGCAAAAAATGTGGAAAGATCTTGGCAGGGCGGTGACTATGGTTCCTTTAGTCTTATTTGATAGTCCGGAAAAATATTAGGCGATAGGGGTCCGGAGGTCCCGGGACCACTCGGAAGGCGTAGGCTATAACACACAAAAATATGGGAATCGCGCGAAATTCTAGTTGTTTGGCCGAAAAACGCAAAAACGGAGGAACGATCATGGCGGGGCGGATACTATGGTTCCTTAGGTCATATTTGATAGTCCGGAAAAATTTTAGGCAATAGGGGTCAGGAGGTCCCGGGACCACTCGGAAGGCGTGGGCTATAACACACAAAAATATGGGATCGCGTGGAATTCTAGTTGTTTGGCCGAAAAACGCAAAAATTGAGGAACGATCATGGCGGGGCGGATACTATGGTTCCTTAGGTCGTATTTGATAGTCAGGAAAAATTTTAGGCGATAGGGGTCCGGAGGTCCCGGGACCACTCGGAAGGTGTGGGCACACACAAAAATATGGGAATCGCGCGGAATTCTAGTTGTTTTGCCGAAAAATGCAAAAAATAAGGAACGATCATGGCAGGGCGGATACTATGGTTCCTTAGGTCGTATTTGATTGCCATGAAAATTTTTAGGCGATCGGGGTCCACAGCTGTTGGGACCACTCGGAATGCGTGGGTATAGTACACGAAAATATGGGAATCGGGCGAAATTCTAGGTCTTTTTCAGTAACATGCAAAAAATGTGGAAAGATCTTGGCAGGGCGGTGACTATGGTTCCTTTAGTCTTATTTGATAGTCCGGAAAAATATTAGGCGATAGGGGTCCGGAGGTCCCGGGACCACTCGGAAGGCGTAGGCTATAACACACAAAAATATGGGAATCGCGCGAAATTCTAGTTGTTTGGCCGAAAAACGCAAAAACGGAGGAACGATCATGGCGGGGCGGATACTATGGTTCCTTAGGTCATATTTGATAGTCCGGAAAAATTTTAGGCAATAGGGGTCAGGAGGTCCCGGGACCACTCGGAAGGCGTGGGCTATAACACACAAAAATATGGGATCGCGTGGAATTCTAGTTGTTTGGCCGAAAAACGCAAAAATTGAGGAACGATCATGGCGGGGCGGATACTATGGTTCCTTAGGTCGTATTTGATAGTCAGGAAAAATTTTAGGCGATAGGGGTCCGGAGGTCCCGGGACCACTCGGAAGGTGTGGGCAACACACAAAAATATGGGAATCGCGCGGAATTCTAGCTGTTTTGCCGAAAAATGCAAAAAATAAGGAACGATCATGGCGGGGCGGATACTATGGTTCCTTAGGTCATATGTGATTGACCGGAAAAATTTTAGGCGATCGGGGTCCGCGGCTCTTGGGACCACTCGGAATGCGTGGGTATAGTACACGAAAATATGGGAATCGGGCGAAATTCTAGGTCTTTTTCAGTAACATGCAAAAAATGTGGAAAGATCTTGGCAGGGCGGTGACTATGGTTCCTTTAGTCTTATTTGATAGTCCGGAAAAATATTAGGCGATAGGGGTCCGGAGGTCCCGGGACCACTCGGAAGGCGTAGGCTATAACACACAAAAATATGGGAATCGCGCGAAATTCTAGTTGTTTGGCCGAAAAACGCAAAAACGGAGGAACGATCATGGCGGGGCGGATACTATGGTTCATTAGGTCATATTTGATAGTCCGGAAAAATTTTAGGCAATAGGGGTCAGGAGGTCCCGGGACCACTCGGAAGGCGTGGGCTATAACACACAAAAATATGGGATCGCGCGGAATTCTAGTTGTTTGGCCGAAAAACGCAAAAAAGGAGGAACGATCATGGCGGGGCGGATACTATGGTTCCTTAGGTCGTATTTGATTTCCCGGAAAAATTTTAGGCGATCGGGGTCCGCGGCTCTTGGGACCACTCGGAATGCGTGGGTATAGCACACGAAAATATGGGAATCGGGCGAAATTCTAGGTCTTTTTTAGTAACATGCAAAAAATGTGGAAAGATCTTGGCAGGGCGGTGACTATGGTTCCTTTGGTCTTATTTGATAGTCCGGAAAAATATTAGGCGATAGGGGTCCGGAGGTCCCGGGACCACTCGGAAGGCGTGGGCTATAACACACAAAAATATGGGAATTGCGCGGAATTGTAAGTTGTTTGGCCGAAAAACGCAAAAAATGAGGAACGATCATGGCGGGGCGGATACTATGGTTCATTAGGTCGTATTTGATAGTCCGGAAAATTTTAGGCGATAGGGGTCAGGAGGTCCCGGGACCACTCGGAAGACGTGGGCTATAACACACAAAAATATAGGAATCGCGCGAAATTCTAGTTGTTTGGCCGAAAAATGCAAAAATTGAGGAACGATCATGGAAGGGTGGTTACTATGGTTCCTTATGTCGTATTTCATGGCCCGGAAAAATTTTTAGGCTATCAGGGTTCGGGGTTCCCGGGACCCCTTGGAAGGCGTGGGCTAAAGCACACGAAAATATGGAAATCGCGCGGAATTCTAGTTTTTTGGCAGAAAAACGCAAAAAAGGAGGAACGATCGTGGCGGGGCGGATACTATGGTTCCTTAGGCCGTATTTGATTTCCCGGAAAAATTTTAGGCGATCGGGGTCCGCGGCTCTTGGGACCACTCGGAATGCGTGGGTATAGCACACGAAAATATGGGAATCGTGCGAAATTCTAGGTCTTTTTTAGTAACATGCAAAAAATGTGGAAAGATCTTGGCAGTGCGGTGACTATGGTTCCTTTGGTCTTATTTGATAGTCCGGTAAAATATTAGGCGATAGGGCTTCGGAGGTCCCGGGACCACTCGGAAGGCGTGGGCTATAACACACAAAAATATGGGAATTGCGCGGAATTGTAGTTGTTTGGCCGAAAAACGCAAAAAATGAGGAACGATCATGGCGGTGCGGATACTATGGTTCATTAGGTCGTATTTGATAGTCCGGAAAATTTTAGGCGATAGGGGTCAGGAGGTCCCGGGACCACTCGGAAGGCGTGGGCTATAACACACAAAAATATGGGAATCGCGCGGAATTCTTGTCTTTTGGCCGAAAAACGCAAAAAATGAGGAACGATCATGGCGGGTGGTTACTATGGTTCCTTAGGTCGTATTTGATGGCCCGGAAAACTTTTAGGCGATCGGGGTTCGGGGTTCCCGGGACCCCTTGGAAGGCGTGAGCTAAAGCACACGAAAATATGGAAATCGCGCGGAATTCTAGTTTTTTGGCTAAAAACGCAAAAGACTAGGAACGATCATGGCGGGTCGGTGACTATGGTTCCTTAGGTTGTATTTGATAGTCCGGAAAATTTTTAGGCGATCCGGCTCCGGGGGCCCCGACCCACTAGGAAGGCGTGGGCGATAGCACACAAAAATATGGGAATCCGGCAAAATTCTAGTTTTTTGTCCAAAAAATGCAAAAATGAGGAACGATCATGGCGAGGCAGTGACTATGGTTCCTTAGGTCCTAATTGATGGCCCGATAATTTTTTAGGCGATCCGAGTCCGGTGGCCCGGCCCACTCGGAAGGCGTGGGCAATAGCACACAAAAATATGGTAATCGAGCGGAAATCTAGTTTTTTCACCGAAAAACACATTAAATGAGGAACGATCATGGCTGGGCGGTGACTGTGGTTCCTTAGGTCGTATTTGATGGCATGGAAAAATTTTAGGCGATCGGGGTCCGGTGGTCCCGGAACCACTTGGAAGGGTGGGCAATAGCACACAAAAATATTGTAATAGGGCGGAATTCTAGTTTTTTGGCCGAAAAACGCAACAAATGAGGAATGATCATGGCTGGACGGTGACTATGGTTCATTAGGTCGTATTTGATAGTCCGGAAAAATTTTACGCGATAGGGGTCCGGAGTTCCCGGGTTCACTAGGAAGGCGTGGTCTATAGGACACGAAAATATGGGAATCGCGCGGAATTCTAGTTTTTTGGCCGAAAAACGGAAAAAACTAGGAACGATCATGGCTGGGCGGTGACTATGGTTCCTTTGGTCTTATTTGATAATCCGGAAAAATATTAGGCGATAGGGGTCCGGAGGACCCGGGACCACTCGTAAGGCGTGGGCTATAACACACAAAAATATGAGAATCGGGCGGAATTCTAGTTGTTTGGCCGAAAAACACAAGAAAAGAGGAACGATCATGGCGGGGCGGATACTATGGTACCTTAGGTCGTATTTGATTTCCCGGAAAAATTTTAGGCGATCGGGGTCCGCGGCTCTTGGGACCACTCGGAATGCGTGGGTATAGCACACGAAAATATGGGAATCGGGCGAAATTCTAGGTCTTTTTTAGTAACATGCAAAAAATGTGGAAAGATCTTGGCAGGGCGGTGACTATGGTTCCTTTGGTCTTATTTGATAGTCCGGAAAAATATTAGGCGATAGGGGTCCGGAGGTCCCGGGACCACTCGGAAGGCGTGGGCTATAACACACAAGAATATGGGAATTGCGCGGAATTGTAGTTGTTTGGCCGAAAAATGCAAAAAATGAGGAACGATCATGGCGGGGCGGATACTATGGTTCCTTAGGTCGTATTTGATAGTCCGGAAAAATTTTAGGCGATAGGGGTCAGGAGGTCCCGGGACCACTCGGAAGGCGTGGGCTATAAAACACAAAAATATGGGAATCGCGCGGAATTCTAGTTGTTTGGCCGAAAAATGCAAAAATTGAGGAACGATCATGGCAGGGTGGTTACTATGGTTCCTTATGTCGTATTTCATGGCCCGGAAAAATTTTTAGGCTATCAGGTTTCGGGGTTCCCGGGACCCCTTGGAAGGTGTAGGCTAAAGCACACGAAAATATGGAAATCGCGCGGAATTCTAGTTTTTGGCAGAAAAACGCAAAAGACTAGGAACAATCATGGCGGGTCGGTGACTATGGTTCCTTAGGTTGTATTTGATAGTCCGGAAAATTTTTAGGCAATCCGGCTCCGGGGGCCCCGACCCACTAGGAAGGCGTGGGCGATAGCACACAAAAATATGGGAATCCGGCGGAATTCTAGTTTTTTGTCCAAAAAATGCAAAAATGAGGAACGATCATGGCTGGGCGGTGACTATGGTTCCTTAGGTCGTATTTGATGGCCCGAAACATTTTAGGCGATCGGGGTCCACGGCTCCCGGGACCACTCGGAAGGCGTAAGCTATAGCACACTAAAATATGCAAATCGCGCGGAGTTCTAGTTTTTTGTCCGAAAAATGCAAAGCATTTGGAATGATCATGGTGGGGCGGATACTATGGTTCCTTAGGTCGTATTTGATAGTCCGGAAAATTTTTAGGCGATAGGGGTCAGGAGGTCCCGGGACCACTTGGAAGGCGTGGGCTATAACACACAAAAATATGGGAATCGGCGTAATTCTAGTTTTTTGGCCAAAAAATGCAAAAAATGAGAAACAATGATCGCGGGGCGGTTACTATGGTTCCTTAGGTCGTATTTGATGGCCCGGAAAAATTTTAGGCATTCGGGGTCCGGTGGTCCCGGAACCACTTGGAAGGGTGGGCAATAGCACACAAAAATATTGTAATCGGGCGGAATTCTAGTTTTTTAGCCGAAAAACGCAACAAATGAGGAATGATCATGGCTGGACGGTGACTATGGTTCCTTAGGTCGTATTTGATAGTCCGGATAAATTTTACGCAATAGGGGTCCGGAGTTCCCGGGTTCACTTGGAAGGCGTGGGCTATAGGACACGAAAATATGGGAATCGCGTGGAATTATAGTTTTTGGCTGAAAAACGGAAAAAACTAGGAACGATCATGGCTGGGCGGTGACTATGGTTCCTTAGGTCTTATTTGATAGTCCGGAAAAATTTTAGGCGATAGGGGTCCGGAGACCCGGGACCACTCGGAAAGCGTGGGCTATAACACACAAAAATATGGGATCGCGCGGAATTCTAGTTGTTTGGCCGAAAAACGCAAAAAATGAGGAACAATCATGGCGGGCGGATACTATGGTTCCTTAGGTCGTATTTGATAGTCAGGAAAAATTTTAGGCGATAGGGGTCCGGAGGTCCCGGGACCACTCGGAAGGTGTGGGCTATAACACACAAAAATATGGGAATCGTGCGGAATTCTAGCTGTTTTGCCGAAAAATGCAAAAAATAAGGAACGATCATGGCGGGGCGGATACTATGGTTCCTTAGGTCATATGTGATTGCCCGGAAAAATTTTAGGCGATCGGGGTCCGCGGCTCTTGGGACCACTCGGAATGCGTGGGTATAGTACACGAAAATATGGGAATCGGGCGAAATTCTAGGTCTTTTTCAGTAACATGCAAAAAATGTGGAAAGATCTTGGCAGGGCGGTGACTATGGTTCCTTTAGTCTTATTTGATAGTCCGGAAAAATATTAGGCGATAGGGGTCCGGAGGTCCCGGGACCACTCGGAAGGCGTAGGCTATAACACACAAAAATATGGGAATCGCGCGAAATTCTAGTTGTTTGGCCGAAAAACGCAAAAACGGAGGAACGATCATGGCGGGGCGGATACTATGGTTCCTTAGGTCATATTTGATAGTCCGGAAAAATTTTAGGCAATAGGGGTCAGGAGGTCCCGGGACCACTCGGAAGGCGTGGGCTATAACACACAAAAATATGGGATCGCGCGGAATTCTAGTTGTTTGGCCGAAAAACGCAAAAATTGAGGAACGATCATGGCGGGGCGGATACTATGGTTCCTTAGGTCGTATTTGATAGTCAGGAAAAATTTTAGGCGATAGGGGTCCGGAGGTCCCGGGACCACTCGGAAGGTGTGGGCACACACAAAAATATGGGAATCGCGCGGAATTCTAGTTGTTTTGCCGAAAAATGCAAAAAATAAGGAACGATCATGGCAGGGCGGATACTATGGTTCCTTAGGTCGTATTTGATTGCCCGGAAAAATTTTAGGCGATCGGGGTCCGCGGCTCTTGGGACCACTCGGAATGCGTGGGTATAGCACACGAAAATATGGGAATCGGGCGAAATTCTAGGTCTTTTTCAGTAACATGCAAAAAATGTGGAAAGATCTTGGCAGGGCGGTGACTATGGTTCCTTTGGTCTTATTTGATAGTCCGGAAAAATATTAGGCGATAGGGGTCCGGAGGTCCCGGGACCACTCGGAAGGCGTGGGCTATAACACACAAAAATATGGGAATCGCGCGAAATTCTAGTTGTTTGGCCGAAAAACGCAAAAACTGAGGAACGATCATGGCGGGGCGGATACTATGGTTCCTTAGGTCGTATTTGATAGTCCGGAAAAATTTTAGGCGATAGGGGTCAGGAGGTCCCGGGACCACTCGGAAGGCGTGGGCTATAACACACAAAAATATGGGATCGCGCGGAATTCTAGTTGTTTGGCCGAAAAATGCAAAAAATGAGGAACGATCATGGCGGGGTGGTTACTATGGTTCCTTAGGTCATATTTGATTTCCCGGAAATTTTTAGGCGATCGGAGTTCGGGGTTCCCGGGACCCCTTGGAAGGCGTGGGCTAAAGCACACGAAAATATGAAAATCGCGCGAAATTCTAGTTTTTAGGCTGAAAAATGCAAAAGACTAGGAACGATCATGGCGGGGCGGTGACTATGGTTCCTTAGGTCGTATTTGATAGTGCGGAAAATTTTTAGGCGATCCGGCTCCGGGGGGCCCGACCCACTAGGAAGGCGTGGGTGATAGCACACAAAATATGGGAATCGGGCGGAATTCTAATTTTTTGGCCAAAAAATGCAAAAATGAGGAACGATCATGGCGAGGCGGTGACTATGGTTCCTTAGGTCCTAATTGATGGCCCGAAAATTTTTAGGCGATCCGAGTCCGGCGGCCCGGCCCCCTCGGAAGGTGTGGGCAATAGGACACGAAAATATGGGAATCGTGCGGAATTCTAGTTTTTTGGCCGAAAAACGGAAAAAACTAAGAACGATCATGGCTGGGGGTTAACTATGGTTCCTTAGGTCTTATTTGATAGTCCAGAAAAATTTTAGGCGATAGGGGTCCGGAGACCCGGGACCACTCGGAAGGCGTGGGCTATACCACACAAAAATATGGGATCGCGCGGAATTCTCGTTGTTTGGCCGAAAAACGCAAAGAATGAGGAACGATCATGGCGGGGCGGATACTATGGTTCCTTAGGTCGTATTTGATAGTCCGGAAAAATTTTAGGCGATAGGGGTCCGGAGGTCCCGGGACCACTCGGAAGGTGTGGGCTATCACACACAAAAATATGGGAATCGCGCGGAATTCTAGTTGTTTTGCCGAAAAATGCAAATAATAAGGAACGATCATGGCGGGGCGGATACTATGGTTCCTTAGGTCGTATTTGATTGCCCGGAAAAATTTTAGGCGATCGGGGTCCGCGGCTCTTGGGACCACTCGGAAAGCGTGGGTATAGCACACGAAAATATGGGAATCGGGCGAAATTCTAGGTCTTTTTCAGTAACATGCAAAAAATGTGGAAAGATCTTGGCAGGGCGGTGACTATGGTTCCTTTGGTCTTATTTGATAGTCCGGAAAAATATTAGGCGATAGGGGTCCGGAGGTCCCAGGACCACTCGGAAGGCGTGGGCTATAACACACAAAAATATGGGAATTGCGCGGAATTCTAGTTGTTTGGCCGAAAAACGCAAAAAATGAGGAACGATCACGGCGGGGTGGTTACTATGGTTCCTTAGGTCGTATTTGATGGCCCGGAAAAATGTTTAGGCGATCGGGGTTCGGGGGTCCTGGGACCACTCGGAAGGCATGGGCTAAAGCACACGAAAATATGGGAATCGCGCGAAATTCTAGTTTTTTGGCCGAAAAACGCAAAAATTGAGGAACGATCATGGCGGGGCGGTGACTATGGTTCCTTAGGTCGTATTTGATAGTCCGGAAAATTTTTAGGCGATCCGGCTCCGGGGGGGCCGACCAACTCGGAAGGCGTGGGCGATAGCACACAAAAATATGGAAATCGCGCGGAATTCTAGTGTTTTGGCCAAAAAATGCAAAAATGAGGAACGATCATGGCGAGGCGGTGACTATGGTTCCTTAGGTCCTAATTGATGGCCCGAAAATTTTTAGGCGGTCCGAGTCCGGCGGCCTGGCTCACTCGGAAGGTGTGGGCAATAGCACACAAAAATATGGTAATCGAGCGGAATTCTAGTTTTTTGGCCGAAAAATTTTAGGCGATCGGGGTCCACGGCTCCCGGGACCACTCGGAAGGCGTAAGCTATAGCACACTAAAATATGCAAATCGCGCGGAGTTCTAGTTTTTTGTCCGAAAAATGCAAAGCATTTGGAATGATCATGGCAGAGCGGATACTATGGTTCCTTAGGTCGTATTTGATAGTCCGGAAAAATTTTAGGCGATAGGGGTCAGGAGGTCCCGGGACCACTCGGAAGGCGTGGGCTATAACACACAAAAATATGGGAATCGGGCGTAATTCTAGTTTTTTGGCCGAAAAATGCAAAAAATGAGAAACGATGATGGCGGGGCGGTTACTATGGTTCCTTAGGTTGTATTTGACGGCCCGAAAAAATTTTAGGCGATTGGGGTCCGGTGGTCCCGGAACCACTTGGAAGGGTGGGCAATAACACACAAAAATATTGTAATCGGGCGGAATTCTAGTTTTTTGGCCGAAAAACGCAACAAATGAGGAATGATCATGGCTGGGCGGTGACTATTGTTCCTTAGGTCGTATTTGATAGTCCTGAAAATTTTTAGGCGATAGGGGTCCGGAGTTCCCGGGTTCACTTGGAAGGCATGGGCTATAGGACACGAAAATTTGGGAATCGCGTGGAATTCTAGTTTTTTGGCCAAAAAACGGAAAAAACTAGGAACGATCATGGCTGGGCAGTGACTATGGTTCCTTAGGTCTTATTTGATAGTCCGGAAAAATTTTAGGCGATAGGGGTCCGGAGACCCGGGACCACTCGGAAGGCGTGGGCTATAACACACAAAAATATGGGATCGCGCGGAATTCTAGTTGTTTGGCCGAAAAATACAAAACATGAGGAACGATCATGGCGGGATGGATACTATGGTTCCTTACGTCGTATTTGATTGCCCGGAAAAATTTTAGGCGATCGGGGTCCGCGGCTCATGGGACCACTCGGAATGCGTGGGTATAGCACACGAAAATATTGGAATCGGGCGAAATTCTAGGTCTTTTTCAGTAACATGCAAAAAATGTGGAAAGATCTTGGAAGGGCGGTGACTATGATTCCTTTGGTCTTATTTGATAGTCCGGAAAAATATTAGGCGATAGGGGTCCGGAGGTCCCGGGACCACTCGGAAGGCGCGGGCATAACACACAAAAATATGGGAATCGCGCGGAATTCTAGTTGTTTGGCCGAAAAACGCAAAAAATGAGGAACGATCATGGCGGGCGAATACTATGGTTCCTTAGGTCGTATTTGATAGTCCGGAAAAATTTTAGGTGATAGGGGTCAGGAGGTCCCGGGACCACTCGGAAGGCGTGGGCTATAACACACAAAAATATGGGAATCGCGCGGAATTCTAGTTGTTTGGCCGAAAAACGCAAAATTTGAGGAACGATCATGGCGGGGTGGTTACTATGGTTCCTTATGTCGTATTTGATGGCCCGGAAAATTTTTAGGCGATCGGGTTTCGGGGTTCCCGGGATCCCTTGGAAGGCATGGGCTAAAGCACACGAAAATATGGAAATCGCGCGGAATTTTAGTTTTTTGGCCGAAAAACGCAACAAATGAGGAATGATCATGGCTGGGTAGTGACTATGGTTCCTTAGGTCGTATTTGATAGTCCGGAAAAATTTTAGGTGATAGGGGTCCTGAGGTCCCAGGACCACTCGGAAGGTGTGGGCTATAACACACAAAAATATGGGAATCGCGTGGAATTCTAGTTGTTTGGCCGAAAAACGCAAAAAATAAGGAACGATCATGGCGGGGCGGATACTATGGTTCCTTAGGTCGTATTTGATTGCCCGGAAAAATTTTAGGCGATCGGGGTCCGCGGCTCTTGGGACCACTCGGAATGCGTGGGTATAGCACACGAAAATATGGGAATCGGGCGAAATTCTAGGTCTTTTTCAGTAACATGCAAAAAATGTGGAAAGATCTTGGCAGGGTGGTGACTATGGTTCCTTTGGTCTTATTTGATAGTCCGGAAAAATATTAGGAGATAGGGGTCCGGAGGTCCCAGGACCACTCGGAAGGCGTGGGCTATAACACACAAAAATATGGGAATCGCGCGGAATTCTAGGTGTTTGGCCGAAAAACGCAAACAAAAGTGGAACGATCATGGCGGGGCGGATACTATGGTTCCTTAGTTCGTATTTGATGGCCCAGAAAATTTTTAGGCGATCGGGGTTCGGGGTTCCCGGGACCCCTTGGAAGGAGTGGGCAAAAGCACACGAAAATATGGAAATCGCGCGGAATTCTAGTTTTATGGCTGAAAAACGCAAAAGACTAGGAACGATCATGGTGGGGCGGTGACTATGGTTCCTTATGACATATTTGATAGTCCGGAAAATTTTTAGGCGATCCGGCTCCGGGGGGCCCGACCCACTCGGAAGGCGTGGGCGCACACAAAAATATGGGAATCGGGCGGAATTCTAGTTTTTTGGCGAAAAAATGCAAATAATAAGGAACGATATTGGCGAGGTGGTGACTATGGTTCCTTAGGTCCTAATTGATGGCCTGAAAATTTTGTAGGCGATCCGAGTCGGGCGGCCTGGCCCACTCGGAAGGCGTGGGCAATACCAAACAAAAATATGGTTATCGAGCGGAATTCTAGTTTTTTGGCCGAAAAATGCAATAAATGAGGAACGATCATGGAAGGGCGGTGACTATGGTTCCTTAGGTCGTATTTAACGGCCCGGAAAATTTTAGGCGATCGGGGTCCACGGCTCCCGGGACCACTCGGAAGGCGTAAGCTATAGCACACGAAAATATGCAAATCGCGCGGAGTTCTAGTTTTTTGGCCACAAAATGCAAAGCATTTGGAACGATCATGGTGGGGCGGTGACTATGGTACCTTAGGTCGTATTTGATAGTCCGGAAAAATTTTAGGCAATCGGGGTCCGCGGCTCCCCGGACCACTTGGACGGCGTGGGTATAGCACACGAAAATATGGGAATCGGGCGTAATTCTAGTTTTTTGGCCGAAAAATGCAAAAAATGAGAAATGATGATGGCGGGGCGGTTACTATGGTTCCTTAGGTTGTATTTGATGGCCCGGAAAAATTTTAGGCAATCGGGGTCCGGGGGTCCCGGAACCACTGGGAAGGGTGGGCAATAGCACACAAAAATATTATAATCGGGCGAAATTCTAGTTTTTTAGCCGAAAAACGCAACAAATGAGGAATGATCATGGTTGGGAGGTGACTATGGTTCCTTAGGTCGTATTTGATAGTCCGGAAATATTTTAGGCGATAGGGGTCCTGAGGTCCCGGGACCACTCGGAAGGCGTGGGCAATAGCACACAAAAATATGGTAATCGAGCGAAATTCTAGTTTTTTGGCCGAAAAACGCAATAAATGAGGAACGATCATGGCAGGGCGGTGACTATGGTTCCTTAGGTCTTATTTGATGGCCCGGAAAATTTTAGGCGATCAGGGTCCACGGCTCCCGGGACCACTCGGAAGGCGTAAGCTATAGCACACGAAAATATGCAAATCGCGCGGAGTTCTAGTTTTTTGGCCAAAAAATGCAAAGCATTTGGAACGATCATGGTGGGGCGGTGACTATGGTACCTTAGGTCGTATTTGATAGTCTGGAAAAATTTTAGGCGATCGGGGTCCGCGGCTCCCCGGACCATTTGGAAGGCGTGGGTATAGCACACGAAAATATGGGAATCGGGCGTAATTCTAGTTTTTTGGCCGAAAAATGCAAAAAATGAGAAACGATGATGGCGGGGCGGTTACTATGGTTCCTTAGGTCGTATTTGACGGCCCGGAAAAATTTTAGGCGATCGGCGTCCGGGGGTCCCGGAACCACTGGGAAGGGTGGGCAATAGCACACAAAAATATTGTAATCGGGCGGAATTCTAGTTTTTTGGCCGAAAAACGCAACAAATGAGGAATGATCATGGCTGGGCGGTGACTATGGTTCCTTAGGTCATATTTGATAGTCCGGAAAAATTTTAGGCGATAGGGGTCCTGAGGTCCCGGGACCACTCGGAAGGTGTGGGCTATAACACACAAAAATATGGGAATAGCGCGGAATTCTAGTTGATTGGCCGAAAAACGCAAAAAATAAGGAACGATCATGGCAGGGCGGATACTATGGTTCCTTAGGTCGTATTTGATTGCCCGGAATAATTTTAGGCGATCGGGGTCCGCGGCTCTTGTGACTACTCGGAATGCGTGGGTATAGCACACGAAAATATGGGAATCGGGTGAAATTCTAGGTCTTTTTCAGTAACATGCAAAAAATGTGGAAAGATCTTGGCAGGGCGGTGACTATGGTTCCTTTGGTCTTATTTGATAGTCCGGAAAAATATTAGGCGATAGGGGTCCGGAGGTCCCGGGACCACTCGGAAGGCGTGGGCTATAACACACAAAAATATGGGAATCGTGCGGAATTCTAGTTGTTTGACCGAAAAATGCAAAAAATAAGGAACGATCATGGCTGGGCGGTGACTATGGTTTCTTAGGTCTTATTTGATAGTCCGGAAAAATTTTAGGCGATAGGGGTCTGGAGACCCGGGACCACTTGTAAGGCGTGGGTATAGCACACAAAAATATGGGAATCGGGCGGAATTCTAGCTGTTTGGCCGAAAAATGCAAAAAAGGAGAAACGATCATGGCGGGAAGGTGACTATGGTTCCTTAGGTCTTATTTGATGGCCCAAAAACTTTTTAGGTGATCCGAGTGCGGGAGGCACGGCCCACTCGGAAGGCGTGGGCTATAGCACACGAAAATATGGGAATCGCGCGGAATTCTAGTTGTTTGGCCGAAAAACGCAAAAAATAAGGAACGATCATGGCGGAGCGGATACTATGGTTCCTTAGGTCATATTTGATGGCCCGGAAAATTTTTAGGCGATCGGGGTTCGGGGTTCCCGGGACCCCTTGGAAGGTGTGGGATAAAGCACACGAAAATATGGAAATCGCGCGGAATTCTAGTTTTTTGGCTGAAAAATGCAAAAGACTAGGAACGATCATGGCGTGTAGGTGACTATGGTTCCTTAGGTCGTATTTGATAGTCCGAAAAATTTTTAGACGATCCGTCTCCGGGGAGCCCGACCCACTCGGAAGGCGTGGGCGATAGCACACAAAAATATGGGAATCGGGCGGAATTCTATTTTTTTGGCCAAAAAATGCACAAAATGAGGAACGATCATGGAGAGGCGGTGACTATGGTTCCTTAGGTCCTAATTGATGGCCCGAAAAGTTTTTAAGCGATCTGAGTACGGCGGCCCGGCCCACTCGGAAGGCGTGGGCAATAGCACACAAAAATATGGTAATCGAGCGAAACTCTAGTTTTTTTGGCCGAAAAACGCAATAAATGAGGAACGATCATGGCGGGGCGGTGACTATGGTTCCTTACGTCTTATTTGATGGCCCGAAAAATTTTAGGCGATCGGGGTCCACGGCTCCCGGGACCACTCGGAAGGCGTAAGCTATAGCACACGAAAATATGCAAATCGCGCGGAGTTCTAGTTTTTTGGCCGAAAAATGCAAAGCATTTGGAACGATCATGGTGGGGCGGTGACTATGGTACCTTAGGTCGTATTTGGTAGTCCGGAAAAATTTTAGGCGATCGGGGTCCGCGGCTCCCCGGACCCCTTGGAAGGCGTGGGTATAGCACACGAAAATATGGGAATCGGGCGTAATTCTAGTTTTTTGGCCGAAAAATGCAAAAAATGAGAAACTATGATGGCGGGGCAGTTACTATGGTTCCTTAGGTCGTATTTGATGGCCCGGAAAAATTTTAGGCGATCGGGGTCCGGGGTTCCCGGAACCACTGGGAAGGTTGGGCTATGCACACAAAAATATTGTAATCGGGCGGAAATCTAGTTTTTTGGACGAAAAAACGCAACAAATGAGGAATGATCATGGCTGGGCGGTGACTATGGTTCCTTAGGTCATATTTGATAGTCCGGAAAAATTTTAGGCGATAGGGGTCCTGAGGTCCCGGGACCACTGGGAAGGTGTGGGCTATAACACACAAAAATATGGGAATCGTGCGAGAATTCTAGTTGTTTGGCAGAAAAACGCAAAAAATAAGGAACGATCATGGCGGGGAGGATACTATGGTTCCTTAGGTCATATTTGATTGCTCGGAAAAATTTTAGGCGATCGGGGTCCGCGGCTCTTGGGACCACTCAGAATGCGTGGGTATAGCACACGAAAATATGGGAATCGGGCGAAATTCTTGGTATTTTTCAGTAACATGCAAAAAATGTGGAAAGATCTTGGCAGAGTGGTTACTATGGTTCCTTAAGTCATATTTGATGGCCCGGAAAAATTTTAGGCGATCGGGGTCCGGGGGTCCCGGAACCACTGGGAAGGGTGGGCAATAGCACACAAAAATATTATAATCGGGTGGAATTCTAGTTTTTTGGCCGAAAAACGCAACAAATGAGGAATGATCATGGCGGGGCGGATACTATGGTTCCTTAGGTCATATTTGATAGTCCGGAAAAATTTTAGGCGATAGGCATCAGGAGGTCCCGGGACCACTCGTAAGGCGTGGGCTATAACACAAGAAAATGTGGGAATCGCGCGGAATTCTAGTTGTTTGGCCGAAAAACGTAAAAAAAAAGGAACGATCATGGCTATGCGGTGACTATTGTTCCTTAGGTCTTATTTGATAGTCTGGAAATATTTTAGGCGATAGGGGTCCGGAGACCCGGGACCACTTGTAAGGCGTGGGTATAGCACACGAAAATATGGGAATCAGGCGGAATTCTAGTTGTTTTGCCGAAATATGGAAAAAATGAGAAACAATCATGGCGGGAAGGTGACTATGGTTTCTTAGGTCTTATTTGATGGCCCAAAAACTTTTTAGGTGATCCGAGTGCGGGGGGCACGGTCCACTCGGAAGGCGTGGGCTATAGCACACGAAAATATGGGAATCGCGCGGAATTCTAGTTGTTTGGCCGAAAAACGCAAAAAATAAGGAACGATCATGGCGGGGAGGATACTATGGTTCCTTAGGTCGTATTTTATGGCCCGGAAATTTTTTAGGCGATCGGGGTTCGGGGTTCCCGGGACCCCTTGGAAGGCGTGGGCTAAAGTACACGAAAATATGGAAATCGCGCGAAATTCTAGTTTTTTGGCTGAAAAATGCAAAAGACTAGGAACGATCATGGCGGGGCGGTGACTATGGTTCGTTAGGTCGTATTTGATAGTCCGAAAAATTTTTAGGCGATCCGGCTCCGGGGGTCCCGACCCACTCGGAAGGTGTGGGCGATAGCACACAAAAATATGGGAATCGGGCGGAATTCTATTTTTTGGCCAAAAAATGCAAATAATGAGGAACGATCATGGCAAGGCGGTGACTATGGTTCCTTAGGTCCTAATTGATGGCCCGAAAAGTGTTTAGGCGATCCGAGTCCGGCGGCCCGGCCCACTCGGAAGGCGTTGGCAATAGCACACAAAAATATGATAATCGAGCGAAATTCTAGTTTTTTGGCCGAAAAACGCAATAAATGAGAAACGATCATGGCGGGGCGGTGACTATGGTTCCTTAGGTCTTATTTGATGGCCCGGAAAATTTTAGGCGATCGGGGTCCACGGCTCCCGGGACCACTCGGAAGGCGTAAGCTATAGCACACGAAAATATGCAAATCCCGCGGAGTTCTAGTTTTTGGCCAAAAAATGCAAAGCATTTGGAACGATCATGGTGGGGCGGTGACTATGGTACCTTAGGTCATATTTGGTAGTCCGGAAAACTTTTAGGCGATCGGATCCGGGCGTCCCGGAACCACTGGGAAGGGTGGGCAATAGCACACAAAAATATTGTAATCGGGCGGAATTCTAGTTTTTTGGCCGAAAAACGTAACAAATGAGGAATGATCATGGCTGGGCGGTGACTATGGTTCCTTAGGTCATATTTGATAGTCCGGAAAAATTTTAGGCGATAGGGGTCCTGAGGTCCCGGGACCACTCGGAAGGCGTGGGCTATAACACAAAAAAATATGGGAATCGCGCAGAATTCTAGTTGTTTGGCCGAAAAACGCAAAAACTAAGGAACAATCATGGCTGGGCCGTGACTATGGTTCCTTAGGTCTTATTTGATAGTCCGGAAAAATTTTAGGCGATAGGGGTCCGGAGACCCGGGACCACTTGTAAGGTGTGGGTATAGCACACGAAAATATGGGAATCGGGGGGAATTCTAGTTGTTTGGCCGAAAAATGCAAAAAATGAGAAACGATAATGTCGGGAAGGTAACCATGGTTCCTTAGGTCTTATTTGATGTCCCAAAAACTTTTTAGGTGATCTGAGTGCGGGGGGCATGACCCACTCGGAAGGCGTGGACTATAGCACACGAAAATATGGGAATCGCGCAGAATTCTAGTTGTTTGGCCGAAAAATGCAAAAAATAAGGAACGATCATGGCGGGGCGGATACTATGGTACCTTAGGTCGTATTTGATGGCCCGGAAAATTTTTAGGCGATCGGGGTTCGTGGTTCCCGGGACCCCTTGGAAGGCGTGGGCTAAAGCACACGAAAATATGGAAATCGCGCGGAATTCTAGTTTTTTGGCTGAAAATGCAAAAGACTAGGAACGATCATGGTGGGGCGGTGACTATGGTTCCTTAGGTCGGTTTTGATAGTCCGAAAAATTTTTAGGCGTTCCGGCTCTGGGGGGCCCGACCCACTCGGAAGGCGTGGGCGATAGCACACAAAAATATGGGAATCGGGCGGAATTCTATTTTTTGGCCAAAAAAGCAAAAAATGAGGAACGATCATGGCGAGGCGGTGACTATTGTTCCTTAGGTCCTAATTGATGGCCCGGAAATTTTTAGGCGATCCGGCTCCGGGGGGCCCGGCCCACTCGGAAGGCGTGGACAATAGCACACATAAATATGGTAATCGAGCGAAATTCTAGTTTTTTGGCCGAAAAACGCAATAGCATTTGGAACGATCATGGCGGGGCGGTGACTATGGTTCCTTAGGTCTTATTTGATCGCTCGGAAAATTTTAGGCGATCGGGGTCCACGGCTCCCTGGACCACTCGGAAGGCGTAAGCTATAGCAGACGAAAATATGCAAATCGCGCGGAGTTCTAGTTTTTTGGCCAAAAAATGCAAAGCATTTGGAACGATCATGGTGGGGCGGTGACTATGGTACCTTAGGTCGTATTTGATAGTCCGGAAATATTTTAGGCGATCGGGGTCCGGGGCTCCCCGGACCACTTGGAAGGCGTGGGTATAGCACACGAAAATATGGGAATCGGGCGTAATTCTAGTTTTTTGGCCGAAAAATGCAAAAAATGAGAAATGATGATGGCGGGGCGGTTACTATGGTTCCTTAGGTCGTATTTGACGGCTCGGAAAAATTTTAGGCGATTGGAGTCCGGGGGTCCCGGAACCACTGGGAAGGGTGGGCAATAGCACACAAAAATATTGTAATCGGGCGGAATTCTAGTTTTTTGGCCGAAAAACGCAACAAATGAGGAATGATCATGGCTGGGCGGTGACTATGGTTCCTTAGGTCATAATTGATAGTCCGGAAAAATATTAGGCGATAGGGGTCCTGAGGTCCCGGGACCACTCGGAAGGCGTGTGCTATAACACACAAATAATTGGGAATCGCGCGGAATTCTAGGTCTTTTTCAGTAACATGCAAATAATGTGGAAAGATCTTGGCAGGGTGGTGACTATGGTTCCTTTGGTCTTATTTGATAGTCCGGAAAAATATTAGGAGATAGGGGTCCGGAGGTCCCGGGACCACTCGGAAGGCGTGGGCTATAACACACAAAAATATGGGAATCGCGCGAAATTCTAGTTGTTTGGCCGAAAAACGCAAAAAATAAGGAACGATCATGGCTGGGCGGTGACTATGGTTCCTTAGGTCTTATTTGATAGTCCAGAAAAATTTTAGGCGATAGGGGTCCGGAGACCCGGGACCACTTGTAAGGCGTGGGTATAGCACACGAAAATATGGGAATCTGGCAGAATTCTAGTTGTTTGGCCGAAAAACGCAAAAAATAAGGAACGATCATGGCTGGGCGGTGACTATGGTTCCTTAGGTCTTATTTGATAATCCGGAAAAATTTTAGGCGATAGGGTTCCGGAGACCCGGGACCACTTGTAAGGCGTGGGTATAGCACACGAAAATATGGGAATCGGGCGGAATTCTAGTTGTTTGGCCGAAAAATGCAAAAAATGAGAAACGATCATGGAGGGAAGGCGACTATGGTTCCTTAGGTCTTATTTGGTGGCCCAAAAAAAATTTAGGTGATCCGAGTGCGGGGGCACGGCCCACTCGGAAGGCGTGGGCTATAGCACACGAAAATATGGGAATCGCGCGGAATTCTAGTTGTTAGGCCGAAAAATGCAAAAAATAAGGAACGATCATGGCGGGGCAGATACTTTGGTTCCTTAGGTCGTATTTGAAGGCCCGGAAAATTTTTAGGCGATCGGGGTTCGGGGTTCCCGGGACCCCTTGGAAGGCGTGGGTTAAAGCACACGAAAATATGGAAATCGCGCGGAATTCTAGTTTTTTGGCTGAAAAATGCAAAAGACTAGGAACGATCATGGCGGGGCAGTGACTATGGTTCCTTAAGTCGTATTTGATAGTCCGGAAAAATTTTAGGCGATTCGGCTCCGGGGGGCCCGACCCACTCGGAAGGCGTGGGCGATAGCACACAAAAATATAGGAATCGGGCGGAATTCTATTTTTTTTGCCCAAAAATGCAAAAAATGAGGAACCATCATGGCGAGGCGGTGACTATGGTTCCTTAGATCCTAATTGATGGCCCGAAAAGATTTTATGCGATCCGAGTCTGGCGGCCCGGCCCACTCGGAAGGCGTCGTCAATAGCACACAAAAATATGGTAATCGAGCGAAATTCTAGTTTTTTGGCCGAAAAACGCAATAAATGAGGAACGATCATGGCGGGGCTGTGACTATGGTTCCTTAAGTCGTATTTGATGGCCCGAAAAATTTTAGGCGATCGGGGTCCATGCCTCCCGGGACCACTCAGAAGGCGTAAGTTATAGCACACGAAAATATGCAAATCGCGCGGAGTTCTAGTTTTTTGGCCGAAAAATGCAAAGCATTTGGAACGATCATGGTGGGGCGGTGACTAAAGTACCTTAGGTCGTATTTGATAGTCTGGAAAAATTTTCGGCGATCGGGGTCCGCGGCTCCCCGGACCACTTGGCAGGCGTGGGTATAGCACACGAATATATGGGAATCGGGCGTAATTCTAGTTTTTTGGCCGAAAAATGCAAAAAATGAGAAACGATGATGGCGAGGCGGTTACTATGGTTCCTTAGGTCGTATTTGACAGCCCGGAAAAATTTTAGGCGATCGGAGTCCGGGGGTCCCGGAACCACTGGGAAGGGTGGGCAATAGTACACAAAAATATTGTAATCGGGCGGAATTCTAGTTTTTTGGCCGAAAAACGCAACAAATGAGGAATGATCATGGCTGGGCGGTGACTATGGTTCCTTAGGTCATATTTGATAGTCCGGAAAAATTTTAGGCGATAGGGGTCCTAAGGTCCCGGGACCACTTAGAAGGTGTGGGCTATAACACACAAAAATATGGGAATCGCGCGGAATTCTAGTTGTTTGGCCGAAAAATGCAAAAAATAAAGAACGATCATGGCGGGGCGGATACTATGGTTCCTTAGGTCGTATTTGATTGCCCGGAAAAATTTTAGGCATTCAGGGTCCGCGGAATGCGTGGGTATAGCACACGAAAATATGGGAATCGGGCGAAATTCTAGGTCTTTTTTATTAACATGCAAAAAATGTGGAAAGATCTTGGCAAGGTGGCGACTATGGTTCCTTTGGTCTTATTTGATAGTCCGGAAAAATATTAGGCTATAGGGGTCCGGAGGTCCCGGGACCACTCGGAAGGCGTGGGCTATAACACACAAAAATATGGGAATCGCGCGGAATTCTAGTTGTTTGGCCAAAAAACGCAAAAAAAGAGGAACGATCATGGCGTGGCGGATACTATGGTTCCTTAGGTCGTATTTGATAGTCCGGAAAAATTTTAGGCGATAGGGGTCAGGAGGTCCCGGGACCACTCGGAAGGCGTGGGCTATAACACACAAAAATATGGGAATCGCGCAGAATTCTAGTTGTTTGGCCGTAAAACGCAAAACATAAGGAACGATCATGGCTGGGCGGTGACTATGGTTCCTTAGGTCTTATTTGAATGTCCGGAAAAATTTTAGGCGATAGGGGTCCGGAGACCCGGGACCACTTGTAAGGCGTGGGTATAGCACGCGAAAATATGGGAATCGGGCGGAATTCTAGTTGTTTGGCCGAAAAATGCAAAAAATGAGAAACGATCATGGCGGGAAGGTGACTATGGTTCCTTAGTCTTATTTGATGGCCCAAAAACTTTTTAGGTGATCCGAGTGCGGGGGGCACGGCCCACTCGGAAGGCGTGGGCTATAGCACACAAAAATATGGGAATCGCGCGGAATTCTAGTTGTTTGGCCGAAAAATGCAAAATATAAGGAACGATCATGGCCGGGCGGATACTATGGTTCCTTAGGTTGTATTTGATGGCCTGGAAATTTTTTAGGCGATCGGGGTTCGGGGTTCCCGGGACCCTTTGGAAGGCGTGGGCTAAAGCACACGAAAATATGGAAATCGCGCGGAATTCTAGTTTTTTGGCTGAAAAATGCAAAAGACTAGGAACGATCATGGCGGGGTGGTGACTATGGTTCCTTAGGTCGTATTTGATAGTCCGGAAAATTTTTAGGCGATCTGGCTCCGGGGGGCCCGACTCACTCGGAAGGCGTGGGGCGATAGCACACAAAAATATGGGAATGAGGCGGAATTCTATTTTTTTGGCCAAAAAATGCAAAAAATGAGGAACGATCATGGCGAGGCGCTGACTATTGTTCCTTAGGTCCTAATTGATGGCCCAAAATTTTTTTAGGCGATCCGAGTCCGGCGGCCCGGCCCACTCGGAAGGCGTAGGCAATAGCACACAAAAATATGGTAATCGAGCGAAATTCTAGTTTTTTGGCCAAAAAATGCAATAAATGAGGAACGATCATGGCGGGGCGGTGAATATGGTTCCTTAGGTCTTATTTGATGGCCCGGAAAATTTTAGGCGATCGGAGTCCACGGCTCCCGGGACCACTCGGAAGGCGTAAGCTATAGCACACGAAAATATGCAAATCGTGCGGAGTTCAAGTTTTTTGGTCAAAAAATACAAAGCATTTGGAACGATCATGGTGGGGCGGTGACTATGGTACCTTAGGTCGTATTTGATAGTCCGGAAAAATTTTAGGCGATCGGGGTCCGCGGCTCCCCGGACCACTTGGAAGGCGTGGGTATAGCACACGAAAATATGGGAATCGGGCGTAATTCTAGTTTTTTGGCCGAAAAATGCAAAAAATGAGAAACGATGATGGCGGGGCGGTTACTATGGTTCCTTAGGTCGTATTTGACTGCCCGAAAAAATTTTAGGCGATCGGGGTCCGGGTGTCCCGGAACCACTGGGAAGGGTGGGGAATAGCACACAAAAATATTGTAATCGGGCAGAATTCTAGTTTTATGGCCAAAAAACGCAATAAATGAGGAATGATCATGGCTGGGCGGTGAGTATGGTTCCTTAGGTCATATTTGATAGTCCAGAAAAATTTTAGGCGATAGGGGTCCTGAGGTCCCGGGACCACTCGGAAGGTGTGGGCTATAACACACAAAAATACGGGAATCGCGCTGAATTCTAGTTGTTTGGCCGAAAAATGCAAAAAATAAGGAACGATCATGGCGGGGCGGATACTATGGTTCCTTAGGTCGTATTTGATTGCCCGGTAAAATTTTTCAGTAACATGGTGGGTCCGTGGCTCTTGGGACCAGTCGGAATGCGTGGGTATAGCACACGAAAATATGGGAATCGGGCGAAATTCTAGGTCTTTTTCAGTAACATGCAAAAAACGTGGAAAGATCTTGGCAGGGTGGTGACTATGGTTCCTTTGGTCTTATTTGATAGTCCGGAAAAATATTAGGCGATAGGGGTCCGGAGGTCCCGGGACCACTCGGAAGGCATACCCGCGCCTTCCAAGGGGTCCGGGGAGCCGCGGACCCCGATCGCCTAAAATTTTTCCGGACTATCAAATACGACCTAAGGTACCATAGTCACCGCCCCACCATGATCGTTCCAAATGCTTTGCATTTTTCGGCCAAAAAACTAGAACTCCGCGGGATTTGCATATTTTAGTGTGCTATATAGCTTAAAATTTTTGGGCCCCCCGGAGCCGGATCGCCTAAAAATATTCCAGACTATCAAATACGACCTAAGGAACCATAGTCACCGCCCCGCCATGATCGTTTCTAGTCTTTTGCGTTTTTCAGCCAAAAAACTAAAATTCCGCGCGATTTCCATATTTTCGTGTGCTTTAGCCCACGCCTTCCAAGGGGTCCCGGGAACCCCGAACCCCGATCGCCTAAAAAAATTTCGAGCCATCAAATACGACCTAAGGAACCATAGTAACCACCCCGCCATGATTGTTCCTCATTTTTTGCATTTTTCGGCCAAACAACTAGAATTCCGCTCGATTCCCATATTTTTGTGTGTTATAGCCCACGCCTTCCGAGTGGTCCCGGGACCTCCGGACCCCTATCGCCTAATATTTTTCCGGACTATCAAATAAGACCAAAGGAACCATAGTCACCGCCCTACCAAGATCTTTCCACATTTTTTGCATGTTACTGAAAAAGACCTAGAATTTCGCCCGATTCCCATATTTTCGTGTGCTATACCCACGCATTCCGAGTGGTCCCAAGAGCCGCGGACCCCGATCGCCTAAAATTTTTCCGGGCAATGAAATATGACCTAAGGAACCATAGTATCCGCTCCGCCATGATCGTTCCTTATTTTTTGCGTTTTTCGGCCAAACAACTAGAATTTCGCGCGATTCCTATATTTTTGTGTGTTAGCCCACACCTTCCGAGTGGTCCCGGGGCCTCCGGACCCCTATCGCCTAAAATTTTTCCAGACTATCATATACGACCTAAGGAACCATAGTATCCTCCCCGCCATGATCGTTCCTCATTTTTTGCGTTTTTCGGCCAAATAACTAGAATTCCGCGTGATTCCATATATTTGTGTGTTATAGCCCACGCCTTCCGAGTGGTCCCGGGTCTCCGGACCCCTATCGCCTAAAATTTGTCCGGACTATCAAATACGACCTAAGGAACCATAGTATCCGCCCCTCCATGATCGTTCCTCATTTTATGCATTTTTCGGCCAAACAACTAGAATTCCGCGTGATTCCCATATTTTTGTGTGTTATAGCCCACGCCTTCCGAGTGGTCTCGGGACCTCCGGACCCCTATAGCCTAATATTTTTCCGGACTATCAAATAAGACCAAAGGAACCATAGTCACCGCCCAGCCATGATCATTCGTCATTTGTTGCGTTTTTCGGCCAAAAAACTAGAATTCCGCCCGATTACAATATTTTTGTGTGCAATAGCCCACCCTTCCAAGTGGTTCCGGGACCCCCGGACCCCGATCGCCTAAAATTTTTCTGGGCCATCAAATACGACCTAAGGAACCATAGTAACCGCCCCGCCATCATCATTTCTTATTTTTTGCATATTTCGGCCAAAAAACTAGAATTACGCCTGATTCCCATATTTTCGTGTGCTATACCCACGCCTTCCAAGTGGTCCGGGGAGCCGCGGACCCCGACCGCCTAAAATTTTCCGGGCCATCAAATATGACCTAAGGAACCATAGTCACTGCCCTGCCATGATCATTCCTCATTTGTTGAGTTTTTCGGCCAAAAAACTAGAATTCCGCTCGATTACCATATTTTTGTGTGCTATTGCCCACGCCTTCCGAGTGGGCCTGGCCGCCGGACTCGGATCGCCTAAAAAATTTTCGGGCCATCAATTAGGACCTAAGGAACCTTAGTCACCGCCTCGCCATGATCGTTCCTCATTTTTTGCATTTTTCGGCCAAACAACTAGAATTCCGCGTGATTCCATATATTTGTGTGTTATAGCCCACGCCTTCCGAGTGGTCCCGGGTCTCCGGACCCCTATCGCCTAAAATTTGTCCGGACTATCAAATACGACCTAAGGAACCATAGTATCCGCCCCTCCATGATCGTTCCTCATTTTTTGCATTTTTCGGCCAAACAACTAGAATTCCGCTCGATTCCCATATTTTTGTGTGTTATAGCCCACGCCTTCCGAGTGGTCCCGGGACCTCCGGACCCCTATCGCCTAATATTTTTCCGGACTATCAAATAAGACCAAAGGAACCATAGTCACCGCCCTACCAAGATCTTTCCACATTTTTTGCATGTTACTGAAAAAGACCTAGAATTTCGCCCGATTCCCATATTTTCGTGTGCTATACCCACGCATTCCGAGTGGTCCCAAGAGCCGCGGACCCCGATCGCCTAAAATTTTTCCGGGCAATGAAATATGACCTAAGGAACCATAGTATCCGCTCCGCCATGATCGTTCCTTATTTTTTGCGTTTTTCGGCCAAACAACTAGAATTTCGCGCGATTCCTATATTTTTGTGTGTTAGCCCACACCTTCCGAGTGGTCCCGGGGCCTCCGGACCCCTATCGCCTAAAATTTTTCCAGACTATCATATACGACCTAAGGAACCATAGTATCCTCCCCGCCATGATCGTTCCTCATTTTTTGCGTTTTTCGGCCAAATAACTAGAATTCCGCGTGATTCCATATATTTGTGTGTTATAGCCCACGCCTTCCGAGTGGTCCCGGGTCTCCGGACCCCTATCGCCTAAAATTTGTCCGGACTATCAAATACGACCTAAGGAACCATAGTATCCGCCCCTCCATGATCGTTCCTCATTTTATGCATTTTTCGGCCAAACAACTAGAATTCCGCGTGATTCCCATATTTTTGTGTGTTATAGCCCACGCCTTCCGAGTGGTCTCGGGACCTCCGGACCCCTATAGCCTAATATTTTTCCGGACTATCAAATAAGACCAAAGGAACCATAGTCACCGCCCAGCCATGATCATTCGTCATTTGTTGCGTTTTTCGGCCAAAAAACTAGAATTCCGCCCGATTACAATATTTTTGTGTGCAATAGCCCACCCTTCCAAGTGGTTCCGGGACCCCCGGACCCCGATCGCCTAAAATTTTTCTGGGCCATCAAATACGACCTAAGGAACCATAGTAACCGCCCCGCCATCATCATTTCTTATTTTTTGCATATTTCGGCCAAAAAACTAGAATTACGCCTGATTCCCATATTTTCGTGTGCTATACCCACGCCTTCCAAGTGGTCCGGGGAGCCGCGGACCCCGACCGCCTAAAATTTTCCGGGCCATCAAATATGACCTAAGGAACCATAGTCACTGCCCTGCCATGATCATTCCTCATTTGTTGAGTTTTTCGGCCAAAAAACTAGAATTCCGCTCGATTACCATATTTTTGTGTGCTATTGCCCACGCCTTCCGAGTGGGCCTGGCCGCCGGACTCGGATCGCCTAAAAAATTTTCGGGCCATCAATTAGGACCTAAGGAACCTTAGTCACCGCCTCGCCATGATCGTTCCTCATTTTTTGCATTTTTCGGCCAAACAACTAGAATTCCGCGTGATTCCATATATTTGTGTGTTATAGCCCACGCCTTCCGAGTGGTCCCGGGTCTCCGGACCCCTATCGCCTAAAATTTGTCCGGACTATCAAATACGACCTAAGGAACCATAGTATCCGCCCCTCCATGATCGTTCCTCATTTTATGCGTTTTTCGGCCAAACAACTAGAATTCCGCGCGATTCCCATATTTTTGTGTGTTATAGCCCACGCCTTCCGAGTGGTCCCGGGACCTCCGGACCCCTATCGCCTAATATTTTTCCGGACTATCAAATAAGACCAAAGGAACCATAGTCACCGCCCAGCCATGATCATTCCTCATTTGTTGCGTTTTTCGGCCAAAAAACTAGAATTCCGCCCGATTACAATATTTTTGTGTGCAATAGCCCACCCTTCCAAGTGGTTCCGGGACCCCCGGACCCCGATCGCCTAAAATTTTTCTGGGCCATCAAATACGACCTAAGGAACCATAGTAACCGCCCCGCCATCATCATTTCTTATTTTTTGCATATTTCGGCCAAAAAACTAGAATTACGCCTGATTCCCATATTTTCGTGTGCTATACCCACGCCTTCCAAGTGGTCCGGGGAGCCGCGGACCCCGATCGCCTAAAATTTTCCGGGCCATCAAATATGACCTAAGGAACCATAGTCACTGCCCCGCCATGATCATTCCTCATTTGTTGAGTTTTTCGGCCAAAAAACAAGAATTCCGCTCGATTACCATATTTTAGTGTGCTATTGCCCACGCCTTCCGAGTGGGCCTGGCTGCCGGACTCGGATCGCCTAAAAAATTTTCGGGCCATCAATTAGGACCTAAGGAACCTTAGTCACCGCCTCGCCATGATCGTTCCTTATTTTTTGCATTTTTCGGCCAAACAACTAGAATTTCGCGCGATTCCCATATTTTTGTGTGTTATAGCCCACGCCTTCCGAGTGGTCCCGGGTCTCCGGACCCCTATCGCCTAAAATTTTTCCGGACTATCAATTAAGACCTAAGGAACCATAGTCACCGCCCAGCCATGATCGTTCCTAGTTTTTTCTGTTTTTCGGCCAAAAAATGAGAATTCCGCGCGATTCCCATATTTTCGTGTCCTATAGCCCACGCCTTCCAAGTGAACCCGGGAACTCCGGACCCCTATCGCCCAAAATTTTTTCGGACTATCAAATACGACCTAAGGAACCATAGTCACCGCCCAGCCATGATCATTCCTCATTTGTTGCGTTTTTCAGCCAAAAAACTAGAATTCCGCCCGATTACAATTTTTTTGTTTGCTATTGCCCACCCTTCCAAGTGGTTCCGGGACCCCCGGACCCCGATCGCCTAAAATTTTTCCGGGCCGTCAAATACGACCAAAGGAACTATAGTAACCGCCCCACCATCATCATTTCTCATTTTTTGTATTTTTCGGCCAAAAAACTAGAATTCCGCGCGATTTCCATATTTTCGTGTGCTTTAGCCCACGCCTTCCAAGGGGTCCCGGGAACCCTGAACCCCGATCGCCTAAAAATCTTTCGAGCCATCAAATTCGACCTAAGGAACCATAGTAACCACCCCTCCATGATCGTTCCTCATTTTTTGCATTTTTCGGCCAAAAAACTAGAATTACGCCCGATTCCCATATTTTTGTGTGCTATACCCATGCCTTCCAAGTGGTCCGAGGAGCCGCGGATCCCGATCGCTTAAAAATTTTTTGGACTATCAAATACGACCTAAGGTACCATAGTCACCGCCCCACCATGATCGTTCCAAATGCTTTGCATTTTTCAGCCAAAAAACTAGAACTCCGCGCGATTTGCATATTTTAGTGTGCTATAGCTTACGCCTTCCGAGTGGTCCCGGGAGCCGTGGACCCCGATCGCCTAAAATTTTTCGGGCCATCAAATACGACCTAAGGAACCATAGTCACCGCCCCGCCTTGATCGTTCCTCATTTATTGCGTTTTTCATCCAAAAAACTAGAATTCCGCTCGATTACCATATTTTTGTGTGCTATTTCCCACGCCTTCCGAGTGGGCCTGGCTGCCGGACTCGGAACGCCTAAAAATATTTCGGGCCATCAATTAGGACCTAAGGAACCATAGTCACCGCCTCGCCATGATCGTTCCTCATTTTTCGTATTTTTTGGCCAAAAAACTAGAATTCCGCCCGATTCCCATATTTTTGTGTGCTATCGCTCACGCCTTCTGAGTGGGTCGGGCCCCCCGGAGCCGGATCGCCTAAAAATATTCCAGACTATCAAATACGACCTAAGGAACCATAGTCACCGCCCCGCCATGATCGTTTCTAGTCTTTTGCGTTTTTCAGCCAAAAAACTAAAATTCCGCGCGATTTCCATATTTTCGTGTGCTTTAGCCCACGCCTTCCAAGGGGTCCCGGGAACCCCGAACCCCGATCGCCTAAAAAAATTTCGAGCCATCAAATACGACCTAAGGAACCATAGTAACCACCCCGCCATGATTGTTCCTCATTTTTTGCATTTTTCGGCCAAACAACTAGAATTCCGCTCGATTCCCATATTTTTGTGTGTTATAGCCCACGCCTTCCGAGTGGTCCCGGGACCTCCGGACCCCTATCGCCTAATATTTTTCCGGACTATCAAATAAGACCAAAGGAACCATAGTCACCGCCCTACCAAGATCTTTCCACATTTTTTGCATGTTACTGAAAAAGACCTAGAATTTCGCCCGATTCCCATATTTTCGTGTGCTATACCCACGCATTCCGAGTGGTCCCAAGAGCCGCGGACCCCGATCGCCTAAAATTTTTCCGGGCAATGAAATATGACCTAAGGAACCATAGTATCCGCTCCGCCATGATCGTTCCTTATTTTTTGCGTTTTTCGGCCAAACAACTAGAATTTCGCGCGATTCCTATATTTTTGTGTGTTAGCCCACACCTTCCGAGTGGTCCCGGGGCCTCCGGACCCCTATCGCCTAAAATTTTTCCAGACTATCATATACGACCTAAGGAACCATAGTATCCTCCCCGCCATGATCGTTCCTCATTTTTTGCGTTTTTCGGCCAAATAACTAGAATTCCGCGTGATTCCATATATTTGTGTGTTATAGCCCACGCCTTCCGAGTGGTCCCGGGTCTCCGGACCCCTATCGCCTAAAATTTGTCCGGACTATCAAATACGACCTAAGGAACCATAGTATCCGCCCCTCCATGATCGTTCCTCATTTTATGCGTTTTTCGGCCAAACAACTAGAATTCCGCGTGATTCCCATATTTTTGTGTGTTATAGCCCACGCCTTCCGAGTGGTCTCGGGACCTCCGGACCCCTATAGCCTAATATTTTTCCGGACTATCAAATAAGACCAAAGGAACCATAGTCACCGCCCAGCCATGATCATTCGTCATTTGTTGCGTTTTTCGGCCAAAAAACTAGAATTCCGCCCGATTACAATATTTTTGTGTGCAATAGCCCACCCTTCCAAGTGGTTCCGGGACCCCCGGACCCCGATCGCCTAAAATTTTTCTGGGCCATCAAATACGACCTAAGGAACCATAGTAACCGCCCCGCCATCATCATTTCTTATTTTTTGCATATTTCGGCCAAAAAACTAGAATTACGCCTGATTCCCATATTTTCGTGTGCTATACCCACGCCTTCCAAGTGGTCCGGGGAGCCGCGGACCCCGACCGCCTAAAATTTTCCGGGCCATCAAATATGACCTAAGGAACCATAGTCACTGCCCTGCCATGATCATTCCTCATTTGTTGAGTTTTTCGGCCAAAAAACTAGAATTCCGCTCGATTACCATATTTTTGTGTGCTATTGCCCACGCCTTCCGAGTGGGCCTGGCCGCCGGACTCGGATCGCCTAAAAAATTTTCGGGCCATCAATTAGGACCTAAGGAACCTTAGTCACCGCCTCGCCATGATCGTTCCTCATTTTTTGCATTTTTCGGCCAAACAACTAGAATTCCGCGTGATTCCATATATTTGTGTGTTATAGCCCACGCCTTCCGAGTGGTCCCGGGTCTCCGGACCCCTATCGCCTAAAATTTGTCCGGACTATCAAATACGACCTAAGGAACCATAGTATCCGCCCCTCCATGATCGTTCCTCATTTTATGCGTTTTTCGGCCAAACAACTAGAATTCCGCGCGATTCCCATATTTTTGTGTGTTATAGCCCACGCCTTCCGAGTGGTCCCGGGACCTCCGGACCCCTATCGCCTAATATTTTTCCGGACTATCAAATAAGACCAAAGGAACCATAGTCACCGCCCTGCCAAGATCTTTCCACATTTTTTGCGTTTTTCGGCCAAAAAACTAGAATTCCGCCCGATTACAATATTTTTGTGTGCAATAGCCCACCCTTCCAAGTGGTTCCGGGACCCCCGGACCCCGATCGCCTAAAATTTTTCTGGGCCATCAAATACGACCTAAGGAACCATAGTAACCGCCCCGCCATCATCATTTCTTATTTTTTGCATATTTCGGCCAAAAAACTAGAATTACGCCTGATTCCCATATTTTCGTGTGCTATACCCACGCCTTCCAAGTGGTCCGGGAGCCGCGGACCCCGATCGCCTAAAATTTTCCGGGCCATCAAATATGACCTAAGGAACCATAGTCACTGCCCCGCCATGATCATTCCTCATTTGTTGAGTTTTTCGGCCAAAAAACAAGAATTCCGCTCGATTACCATATTTTTGTGTGCTATTGCCCACGCCTTCCGAGTGGGCCTGGCTGCCGGACTCGGATCGCCTAAAAAATTTTCGGGCCATCAATTAGGACCTAAGGAACCTTAGTCACCGCCTCGCCATGATCGTTCCTTATTTTTTGCATTTTTCGGCCAAACAACTAGAATTTCGCGCGATTCCCATATTTTTGTGTGTTATAGCCCACGCCTTCCGAGTGGTCCCGGGTCTCCGGACCCCTATCGCCTAAAATTTTTCCGGACTATCAATTAAGACCTAAGGAACCATAGTCACCGCCCAGCCATGATCGTTCCTAGTTTTTTCTGTTTTTCGGCCAAAAAATGAGAATTCCGCGCGATTCCCATATTTTCGTGTCCTATAGCCCACGCCTTCCAAGTGAACCCGGGAACTCCGGACCCCTATCGCCCAAAATTTTTTCGGACTATCAAATACGACCTAAGGAACCATAGTCACCGCCCAGCCATGATCATTCCTCATTTGTTGCGTTTTTCAGCCAAAAAACTAGAATTCCGCCCGATTACAATTTTTTTGTTTGCTATTGCCCACCCTTCCAAGTGGTTCCGGGACCCCCGGACCCCGATCGCCTAAAATTTTTCCGGGCCGTCAAATACGACCAAAGGAACTATAGTAACCGCCCCACCATCATCATTTCTCATTTTTTGTATTTTTCGGCCAAAAAACTAGAATTCCGCGCGATTTCCATATTTTCGTGTGCTTTAGCCCACGCCTTCCAAGGGGTCCCGGGAACCCCGAACCCCGATCGCCTAAAAATCTTTCGAGCCATCAAATTCGACCTAAGGAACCATAGTAACCACCCCTCCATGATCGTTCCTCATTTTTTGCATTTTTCGGCCAAAAAACTAGAATTACGCCCGATTCCCATATTTTTGTGTGCTATACCCACGCCTTCCAAGTGGTCCGAGGAGCCGCGGATCCCGATCGCTTAAAAATTTTTTGGACTATCAAATACGACCTAAGGTACCATAGTCACCGCCCCACCATGATCGTTCCAAATGCTTTGCATTTTTCAGCCAAAAAACTAGAACTCCGCGCGATTTGCATATTTTAGTGTGCTATAGCTTACGCCTTCCGAGTGGTCCCGGGAGCCGTGGACCCCGATCGCCTAAAATTTTTCGGGCCATCAAATACGACCTAAGGAACCATAGTCACCGCCCCGCCTTGATCGTTCCTCATTTATTGCGTTTTTCATCCAAAAAACTAGAATTCCGCTCGATTACCATATTTTTGTGTGCTATTTCCCACGCCTTCCGAGTGGGCCTGGCTGCCGGACTCGGAACGCCTAAAAATATTTCGGGCCATCAATTAGGACCTAAGGAACCATAGTCACCGCCTCGCCATGATCGTTCCTCATTTTTCGTATTTTTTGGCCAAAAAACTAGAATTCCGCCCGATTCCCATATTTTTGTGTGCTATCGCTCACGCCTTCCGAGTGGGTCGGGCCCCCCGGAGCCGGATCGCTAAAAAAATTTCGGACTATCAAATACGACCTAAGGAACCATAGTTACCGCCCCGCCATGATCGTTCCTAGTCTTTTGCGTTTTTCAACCAAAAAATTAGAATTCCGCGCGATTTCCATATTTTCGTGTGCTTTAGCCCACGCCTTTCAAGGGGTCCTGGGAACCCCGAACCCCTATCGCCTAAAATTTTTCCAGACTATCAAATACGACCTAAGGAACCATAGTCACCACCCAGCCCTGATCATTCCTCATTCGTTACATTTTTCGGCCAAAAAACTAGAATTCCGCCCGATTACAATATTTTTGTTTGCTATTGCCTACCCTTCCAAGTGGTTCCGGGACCCCCGGACCCCGATCGCCTAAAATTTTTCTTGGCCGTCAAATACGACCTAAGGAACCATAGTAACCGCCCCGCCATCATCGTTTCTCATTTTTTGCATTTTTCGGCCAAAAAACTAGAATTACGCCCGATTCCCATATTTTCGTGTGCTATACCCACGCCTTCCAAGTGGTCCGGGGAGCCGCGGACCCCGATCGCCTAAAATTTTTCCGGACTATCAAATACGACCTAAGGTACCATAGTCACCACCCCACCATGATCGTTCCAAATGCTTTGCATTTTTCGGCCAAAATCTAGAACTCCGCGCGATTTGCATATTTTAGTGTGCTATAGCTTACGCCTTCCGAGTGGTCCCGGGAGCCGTGGACCCCGATCGCCTAAAATTTTTCGGGGCATCAAATACGACCTAAGGAACCATAGTCACCGCCCCGCCATGATCGTTCCTCATTTATTGCATTTTTCGGCCAAAAAACTAGAATTCCGCCCGATTACCATATTTTTGTGTGCTATTGCCCACGCCTTCCGAGTGGGCCGGGCCGCCGGACTCGGATCGCCAAAAAAATTTTCGAGCCATCAATTAGGACCTAAGGAACCATAGTCACCGCCTCCCATGATCGTTCCTCATTTTTTGCATTTTTTGGCCAAAAAACTAGAATTCCGCCCAATTCCCATATTTTGCTGTACTATCGCCCACGCCTTCCGAGTGGGTCGGGCCCCCCGGAGCCGGATCGCCTAAAAATTTTCCGGACTATCAAATATGGCCTAAGGAACCATAGTCACCGCCTCGCCATGATCGTTCCTAGTCTTTTGCGTTTTCAGCCAAAAAACTAGAATTCCGCGCGATTTCCATATTTTCGTGTGCTTTAGCCCACGCTTTCCAAGGGGTCCCGAGAACCCCGAACCCCGATCGCCTAAAAAATTTTCGGGCCATCAAATATGACATAAGGAACCATAGTATCCTCCCCGCCATGATCGTTCCTTCTCTTTTGCGTTTTTCGGCCAAACAACTAGAATTCCGCACGATTCCCATATTTTTGTGTGTTATAGCCCACGCCTTCCGAGTGGTCCCTGGACCTCCTGACCCCTATCGCCTAATATTTTTCCGGACTATCAAATACGACCTAAGGAACCATAGTATCCTCCATGCCATGATCGTTACTCATTTTTTGCATTTTTCGGCCAAACAACTAGAATTCCGCGCGATTCCCAAACTTTTGTGTGTTATAGCCCACGCCTTCCGAGTGGTCCCGGGACCTCCGCACCCCTATCGCCTAATATTTTTCCGGACTATCAAATAAGACCAAAGGAACCATAGTCACCGCCCTGCCATGATCTTTCCACATTTTTTGCATGTTACTGAAAAATACCTAGAATTTCGCCCGATTCCCATATTTTCGTGTGCTATACCCACGCATTCCGAGTGGTCCCAAGAGCCGCGGACTCCGATCGCCTAAAATTTTTTCGGGCAATCAAATACGACCTAAGGAACCATAGTATCTGCCCCGCCATGATCGTTCCTTATTTTTTGCGTTTTTCGGCCAAACAACTAGAATTCTGCGGGATTCCATATTTTTGTGTGTTAGCCCACACCTTCAGAGTGGTCCCGGGACCTCCGGACTCCTATCGCCTAAAATTTTCCCGGACTATCATATTCGACCTAAGGAACCATAGTATCCGCCCCACCATGATCGTTCCTCATTTTTTGCTTTTTTCGGCCAAACAACTAGAATTCCGCGCGATTCCATATTTTTGTGTGTTATAGCCCACGCCTTCCGAGTGGTCCCGGGTCTCCGGACCCCTATCGCCTTAAATTTTTCCGGACTATCAAATAAGACCTAAGGAACCATAGTCACCGCCCAGCCATGATCCTTCCTAGTTTTTTCCGTTATTCAGCCAAAAAACTAGAATTCCGCCCGATTACAATTTTTTTGTTTGCTATTGCCCACCCTTCCAAATGGTTCCGGGACCCCCGGACCCCGATCGCCTAAAATTTTTTCGGGCCGTCAAATACGACCAAAGGAACTATAGTAACCGCCCCACCATCATCGTTTCTCATTTTTTGCATTTTTCGACCAAAAAACTAGAATTCCGCGCGATTTCCATATTTTCGTGTGCTTTAGCCCACGCCTTCCAAGGGGTCCCAGGAACCCCGAAGCCCGATCGCCTAAAAATTTTTCGAGCCATCAAATTCGACCTAAGGAACCATAGTAACCACCCCGCCATGATCGTTCCTCATTTTTTGCATTTTTCGGCGAAAAAACTAGAATTGCGCCCGATTCCCATATTTTTGTGTGCTATACCCACGCCTTCCAAGTGGTACGAGGAGTCGCGGATCCCGATCGCTTCAAAAATTTTTGGACTATCAAATACGACCTAAGGTACCATAGTCACCGCCCCACCATGATCGTTCCAAATGCTTTGCATTTTTCGGCCAAAAAACTAGAACTCCGCGCGATTTGCATATTTTAGTGTGCTATAGCTTACGCCTTCCGAGTGGTCCCGGGAGCCGTGGACCCCGATCGCCTAAAATTTTCAGGGCCATCAAATACGACCTAAGGAACCATAGTCACCGCCCCGCCTTGATCGTTCCTCATTTATTGCGTTTTTCATCCAAAAAACTAGAATTCCGCTCTATTACCATATTTTTGTGTGCTATTGCCCACGCCTTCCGAGTGGGCCTGGCCGCCGGACTCGGATCGCCTAAAAAATTTTCGGGCCATCAATTAGGACCTAAGGAACCATAGTCACCGCCTCGCCATGATCGTTCCTCATTTTTTGCATTTTTTGGCCAAAAAACTAGAATTCCGCCCGATTCCCATATTTTTGTGTGCTATCGCCCACGCCTTCCGAGTGGGTCGGGCCCCCCGGAGCCGGATCGCCTAAAAATTTTCCGGACTATCAAATACGACCTAAGGAACCATAGTCACCGCCCCGCCATGATCGTTCCTAGTCTTTTGCGTTTTTCAACCAAAAAATTAGAATTACGCGCGATTTCCATATTTTTGTGTGCTTTAGCCCACGCCTTCCAAGTGGTCCCGGGAACCCCGAACCCCTATCGCCTAAAATTTTTCCGGACTATCAAATACGACCTAAGGAACCATAGTCACCGCCCAGCCATGATCATTCCTCATTTGTTGCGTTTTTCGGCCAAAAAACTAGAATTCCGCCTGATTACAATATTTTTGTGTGCTATTGCCCACCCTTCCAAGTGGTTCCGGGACCCCCGGACCCCGATCGCCTAAAATTTTTCTGGGCCGTCAAATACGACCTAATGAACCATAGTAACCACCTCGCCATCATCGTTTCTCATTTTTTGCATTTTTCGGCCAAAAAACTAGAATTACGCCCGATTCCCATATTTTCGTGTGCTATACCCACGCCTTCCAAGTGGTCCGGGGAGCCGCGGACCCCGATCGCCTAAAATTTTTCTGGACTATCAAATACGACCTAAGGTACCATAGTCACCGCCCCACCATGATCGTTCCAAATGCTTTGCATTTTTCGGCCAAAAAACTAGAACTCCGCGCGATTTGCATATTTTAGTGTGCTATAGCTTACGCCTTCCGAGTGGTCCCGGGAGCCGTGGACCCCGATCGCCTAAAATTTTCCGGGCCATCAAATATGACCTAAGGAACCATAGTCACCGCCCCGCCATGATCGTTCCTCATTTATTGCATTTTTCGGCCAAAAAACTAGAATTCCGCTCCGATTACCATATTTTTGTGTGCTATTGCCCACGCCTTCCGAGTGGGCCGGGCCGCCGCTCGGATCGCCAAAAAATTTTTCGAGCCATCAATTAGGACCTAAGGAACCATAGTCACCGCCTCCCATGATCGTTCCTCATTTTTTGCATTTTTTGGCCAAAAAACTAGAATTCCGCCCGATTCCCATATTTTGCTGTGCTATCGCCCACGCCTTCCGAGTGGGTCGGGACCCCCGGAGCCGGATCGCCTAAAAATTTTCCGGACTATCAAATACGGCCTAAGGAACCATAGTCACCGCCCCGCCATGATCGTTCCTAGTCTTTTGCGTTTTTCAGCCAAAAAACTAGAATTCCGCGCGATTTCCATATTTTCGTGTGCTTTAGCCCACGCTTTCCAAGGGGTCCCGGGAACCCCGAACCCCGATCGCCTAAAAAATTTTCGGGCCATCAAATACAACCTAAGGAACCAAAGTATCCTCCCCGCCATGATCGTTCCTTATTTTTTGCGTTTTTCGGCCAAACAACTAGAATTTCGCACGATTCCCATATTTTTGTGTGTTATAGCCCACGCCTTCCGAGTGGTCCCGGGACCTCCTGACCCCTATCGCCTAAAATTTTTCCGGACTATCAAATAAGACCAAAGGAACCATAGTCACCGCCCAGCCATGATCATTCGTCATTTGTTGTGTTTTTCGGCCAAAAAACTAGAATGCGTGGGTATAGCACACGAAAATATGGGAATCGGGCGAAATTCTAGGTCTTTTTCAGTAACATGCAAAAAATGTGGAAAGATCTTGGCAGGGCGGTGAATATGGTTCCTTTGGTCTTATTTGATAGTCCGGAAAAATATTAGGCGATAGGGGTCCGGAGGTCCCGGGACCACTCGGAAGGCATACCCGCGCCTTCCAAGGGGTCCGGGGAGCCGCGGACCCCGATCGCCTAAAATTTTTCCGGACTATCAAATACGACCTAAGGTACCATAGTCACCGCCCCACCATGATCGTTCCAAATGCTTTGCATTTTTCGGCCAAAAAACTAGAACTCCGCGGGATTTGCATATTTTAGTGTGCTATATAGCTTAAAATTTTTGGGCCCCCCGGAGCCGGATCGCCTAAAAATATTCCAGACTATCAAATACGACCTAAGGAACCATAGTCACCGCCCCGCCATGATCGTTTCTAGTCTTTTGCGTTTTTCAGCCAAAAAACTAAAATTCCGCGCGATTTCCATATTTTCGTGTGCTTTAGCCCACGCCTTCCAAGGGGTCCCGGGAACCCCGAACCCCGATCGCCTAAAAAAATTTCGAGCCATCAAATACGACCTAAGGAACCATAGTAACCACCCCGCCATGATCGTTCCTCATTTTTTGCATTTTTCGGCCAAACAACTAGAATTCCGCTCGATTCCCATATTTTTGTGTGTTATAGCCCACGCCTTCCGAGTGGTCCTGGGACCTCCGGACCCCTATCGCCTAATATTTTTCCGGACTATCAAATAAGACCAAAGGAACCATAGTCACCGCCCTACCAAGATCTTTCCACATTTTTTGCATGTTACTGAAAAAGACATAGAATTTCGCCCGATTCCCATATTTTCGTATACTATACCCACGCATTCCGAGTGGTCCCAAGAGCCGCGGACCCCGATCGCCTAAAATTTTTCCGGGCAATGAAATATGACCTAAGGAACCATAGTATCCGCTCCGCCATGATCGTTCCTTATTTTTTTGCGTTTTTCGGCCAAACAACTAGAATTTCGCGGGATTCCCATATTTTTGTGTGTTAGCCCACACCTTCCGAATGGTCCCGGGAGCTCCGGACCCCTATCGCCTAAAATTTTTCCAGACTATCATATACGACCTAAGGAACCATAGTATCCTCCCCGCCATGATCGTTCCTCATTTTTTGCGTTTTTCGGCCAAACAACTAGAATTCCGCGTGATTCCATATATTTGTGTGTTATAGCCCACGCCTTCCGAGTGGTCCCCGGTCTCCGGACCCCTATCGCCTAAAATTTGTCCGGACTATCAAATATGACCTAAGGAACCATAGTATCCGCCCCTCCATGATCGTTCCTCATTTTATGCGTTTTTCGGCCAAACAACTAGAATTCCGCGCGATTCCCATATTTTTGTGTGTTATAGCCCATGCCTTCCGAGTGGTCCCGGGACCTCCGGACCCCTATCGCCTAATATTTTTTCGGACTATAAAATAAGACCAAAGGAACCATAGTCACCGCCCAGCCATGATCATTCGTCATTTGTTGCGTTTTTCGGCCAAAAAACTAGAATTCCGCCCGATTACAATATTTTTGTGTGCAATAGCCCACCCTTCCAAGTGGTTCCGGGACCCCCGGACCCCGATCGCCTAAAATTTTTCTGGGCCGTCAAATACGACCTAAGGAACCATAGTAACCGACCCGCCATCATCATTTCTTATTTTTTGCATATTTCGGCCAAAAAACTAGAATTACGCCTGATTCCCATATTTTCGTGTGCTATACCCACGCCTTCCAAGTGGTCCGGGGAGCCGCGGACCCCGATCGCCTAAAATTTTTCGGGCCATCAAATACGACCTAAGGAACCATAGTCACCGCCCCGCCTTGATCGTTCCTCATTTATTGCATTTTTCATCCAAAAAACTAGAATTCCGCTCGATTACCATATTTTTGTGTGCTATTGCCCATGCCTTCCGAGTGGGCCTGGCCGCCGGACTCGGATCGCCTAAAAAATTTTCGGGCCATCAATTAGGACCTAAGGAACCATAGTCACCGCCTCGCCATGATCGTTCCTCATTTTTTGCATTTTTCGGCCAAACAACTAGAATTTCGCGCGATTCCCATATTTTTGTGTGTTATAGCCCACGCCTTCCGAGTGGTCCCGGGTCTCCGGACCCCTATCGCCTAAAATTTTTCCGGACTATCAATTAAGACCTAAGGAACCATAGTCACCGCCCAGCCATGATCGTTCCTAGTTTTTTCCGTTTTTCGGCCAAAAAATGAGAATTCCGCGCGATTCCCATATTTTCGTGTCCTATAGCCCACGCCTTCCAAGTGAACCCGGGAACTCCGGACCCCTATCGCCCAAAATTTTTTCGGACTATCAAATACGACCTAAGGAACCATAGTCACCGCCCAGCCATGATCATTCCTCATTTGTTGCGTTTTTCGGCCAAAAAACTAGAATTCCGCCCGATTACAATTTTTTTGTTTGCTATTGCCCACCCTTCCAAGTGGTTCCGGGACCCCCTGACCCCGATCGCCTAAAATTTTTCCGGGCCGTCAAATACGACCAAAGGAACTATTGTAACCACCCCACCATCATCATTTCTCATTTTTTGCATTTTTCGGCCAAAAAACTAGAATTCCGCGCGATTTCCATATTTTCGTGTGCTTTAGCCCACGCCTTCCAAGGGGTCCCGGGAACCCCGAACCCCGATCGCCTAAAAATTTTTCGAGCCATCAAATTCGACCTAAGGAACCATAGTAACCACCCCGCCATGATCGTTCCTCATTTTTTGCATTTTTCGGCCAAAAAACTAGAATTACGCCCGATTCCCATATTTTTGTGTGCTATACCCACGCCTTCCAAGTGGTCCGAGGAGCCGCGGATCCCGATCGCTTAAAAAATTTTGGACTATCAAATACGACCTAAGGTACCATAGTCACCGCCCCACCATTATCGTTCCAAATGCTTTGCATTTTTCGGCCAAAAAACTAGAACTCCGCGCGATTTGCATATTTTAGTGTGCTATAGCTTACGCCTTCCGAGTGGTCCCAGGAGCCGTGGACCCCGATCGCCTAAAATTTTTCGGGCCATCAAATACGACCTAAGGAACCATAGTCACCGCCCCGCCTTGATCGTTCCTCATTTATTGCGTTTTTCATCCAAAAAACTAAAATTCCGCTCGATTACCATATTTTTGTGTGCTATTGCCCACGCCTTCCGAGTGGGCCTGGCCGCCGGACTCGGATCGCCTAAAAAAATTTCGGGCCATCAATTAGGACCTAAGGAACCATAGTCACCGCCTCGCCATGATCGTTCCTCATTTTTCGCATTTTTTGGCCAAAAAACTAGAATTCCGCCCGATTCCCATATTTTTGTGTGCTATCGCCCACGCGTTCCGAGTGGGTCGGGCCCCCCAGAGCCGGATCGCTAAAAAAATTTCGGACTATCAAATAAGACCTAAGGAACCATAGTTACCGCCCCGCCATGATCGTTCCTAGTCTTTTGCGTTTTTCAACCAAAAAATTAGAATTCCGCGCGATTTCCATATTTTCGTGTGCTTTAGCCCACGCCTTCCAAGGGGTCCCGGGAACCCCGAACCCCTATCGCCTAAAATTTTTCCGGACTATAAAATACGACCTAAGGAACCATAGTCACCGCCCAGCCATGATCATTCCTCATTTGTTGCGTTTTTCGGCCAAAAAACTAGAATTCCGCCCGATTACAAAATTTTTGTTTGCTATTGCCTACCCTTCCAAGTGGTTCCGGGACCCCCGGACCCCGATCGCCTAAAATTTTTCTGGGCCGTCAAATATGACCTAAGGAACCATAGTAACCACCCCGCCATCATCGTTTCTCATTTTTTGCATTTTTCGGCCAAAAAACTAGAATTACGCCTGATTCCCATATTTTCGTGTGCTATACCCACGCCTTCCAAGTGGTCCGGGGAGCCGCGGACCCCGATCGCCTAAAATTTTTCCGGACTATCAAATACGACCTAAGGTACCATAGTCACCACTCCACCATGATCGTTCCAAATGCTTTGCATTTTTCGGCCAAAATCTAGAACTCCGCGCGATTTGCATATTTTAGTGTGCTATAGCTTACGCCTTCCGAGTGGTCCCGGGAGCCGTGGACCCCGATCGCCTAAAATTTTCCGGGCCATCAAATATGACCTAAGGAACCATAGTCACCGCCCCACCATGATCGTTCCTCATTTATTGCATTTTTCGGCCAAAAAACTAGAATTCCGCCCGATTACCATATTTTTGTGTGCTATTGCCCACGCCTTCCGAGTGGGCCGGGCAGCCGGACTCGGATCGCCAAAAAATTTTTCGAGCCATCAATTAGGACCTAAGGAACCATAGTCACCGCCTCCCATGATCGTTCCTCATTTTTTGCATTTTTTGGCCAAAAAACTAGAATTCCGCCCGATTCCCATATTTTGCTGTGCTATCGCCCATGCCTTCCGAGTGGGTCGGGACCCCCGGAGCCGGATCGCCTAAAAATTTTTCGGACTATCAAATACGGCCTAAGGAACCATAGTCACCGCCCCGCCATGATCGTTCCTAGTCTTTTGCATTTTTCAGCCAAAAAACTAGAATTCCGCGCGATTTCCATATTTTCGTGTGCTTTAGCCCACGCTTACCAAGGGGTCCCGGGAACCCCGAACCCCGATCGCCTAAAACATTTTCGGGCCATCAAATACGACCTAAGGAACCATAGTATCCTCCCCGCCATGATCGTTCCTTCTTTTTTGCGTTTTTCGGCCAAACAACTAGAATTCCGCACGATTCCCATATTTTTGTGTGTTATAGCCCACGCCTTCCGAGTGGTCCCTGGACCTCCTGACACCTATCGCCTAAAATTTTTTCGGACTATCAAATATGACCTAAGGAACCATAGTATCCTCCCTGCCATGATCGTTCCTCATTTTTTGCATTTTTCGGCCAAACAACTAGAATTCCGCGCGATTCCCATATTTTTGTGTGTTATAGCCCACGCCTTCCGAGTGGTCCCGGGACCTCCGGACCCCTATCGCCTAATATTTTTCCGGACTATCAAATAAGACCAAAGGAACCATAGTCACCGCCCTGCCAAGATCTTTCCACATTTTTTGCATGTTACTGAAAAAGACCTAGAATTTCGCCCGATTCCCATATTTTCGTGTGCTATACCCACGCATTCCGAGTGGTCCCAAGAGCCGCGGACTCCGATCGCCTAAAATTTTTCCGTGCAATCAAATACGACCTAAGGAACCATAGTATCCGCCCCGCCATGATCGTTCCTTATTTTTTGCATTTTTCGGCCAAACAACTTGAATTCCGCGCGATTCCATATTTTTGTGTGTTAGCCCACACCTTCCGAGTGGTCCCGGGACCTCCGGACTCCTATCGCCTAAAATTTTCCCGGACTATCATATTCGACCTAAGGAACCATAGTATCCACCCCACCATGATCGTTCCTCATTTTTTGCTTTTTTCGGCCAAACAACTAGAATTCCGCGCGATTCCATATTTTTGTGTGTTATAGCCCACGCCTTCCGAGTGGTCCCGGGTCTCCGGACCCCTATCGCCTTAAATTTTTCCGGACTATCAAATAAGACCTAAGGAACCATAGTCACCGCCCAGCCATGATCGTTCCTAGTTTTTTCCGTTTTTCGGCCAAAAAACTAGAATTCCGCCCGATTACAATTTTTTTGTTTGCTATTGCCCACCCTTCCAAGTGGTTCCGCGACCCCCGGACCCCGATCGCCTAAAATTTTTTCGGGCCGTCAAATACGACCAAAGGAACTATAGTAACCGCCCCACCATCATCGTTTCTCATTTTTTGCATTTTTCGACCAAAAAACTAGATTTCCGCGCGATTTCCATATTTTCGTGTGCTTTAACCCACGCCTTCCAAGGGGTCCCAGGAACCCCGAACCCCGATCGCCTAAAAAATTTTCGAGCCATCAAATTCGACCTAAGGAACCATAGTAACCACCCCGCCATGATCGTTCCTCATTTTTTGCATTTTTCGGCGAAAAAACTAGAATTACGCCCGATTCCCATATTTTTGTGTGCTATACCCACGCCTTCCAAGTGGTACGAGGAGTCGCGGATCCCGATCGCTTAAAAAATTTTTGGACTATCAAATACGACCTAAGGTACCATAGTCACCGCCCCACCTTGATCGTTCCAAATGCTTTGCATTTTTCGGCCAAAAAACTAGAACTCCGTGCGATTTGCATATTTTAGTGTGCTATAGCTTACGCCTTCCGAGTGGTCCCGGGAGCCGTGGACCCCGATCGCCTAAAATTTTCCGGGCCATCAAATACGACCTAAGGAACCATAGTCACCGCCCCGCCTTGATCGTTCCTCATTTATTGCGTTTTTCATCCAAAAACTAGAATTCCGCTCTATTACCATATTTTTGTGTGCTATTGCCCACGCCTTCCGAGTGGGCCTGGCCGCCGGACTCGGATCGCCTAAAAAATTTTTGGGCCATCAATTAGGACCTAAGGAACCATAGTCACCGCCTCGCCATGATCGTTCCTCATTTTTTGCATTTTTTGGCCAAAAAACTAGAATTCCGCCCGATTCCCATATTTTTGTGTGCTATCGCCCACGCCTTCCGAGTGGGTCGGGCCCCCCGGAGCCGGATCGCCTAAAAATTTTTCGGACTATCAAATACGACCTCAGGAACCATAGTTACCGCCCCGCCATGATCGTTCCTAGTCTTTTGCGTTTTTCAACCAAAAAATTAGAATTCCGCGCGATTTCCATATTTTCGTGTGCTTTAGCCCACGCCTTCCAAGGGGTCCCGGGAACCCCGAACCCCTATCGCCTAAAATTTTTTCCGGACTATCAAATACGACCTAAGGAACCATAGTCACCGCCCAGCCATGATCATTCCTCATTTGTTGCGTTTTTCGGCCAAAAAACTAGAATTCCGCCCGATTACAATATTTTTGTTTGCTATTGCCCACCCTTCCAAGTGGTTCCGGGACCCCCGGACCCCGATCGCCTAAAATTTTTCTGGGCCATCAAATACGACCTAATGAACCATAGTAACCACCCCGCCATCATCGTTTCTCATTTTTTGCATTTTTCGGCCAAAAAACTAGAATTACGCCCGATTCCCATATTTTCGTGTGCTATACCCACGCCTTCCAAGTGGTCCGGGGAGCCGCGGACCCCGATCGCCTAAAATTTTTCCGGACTATCAAATACGACCTAAGGTACCATAGTCACCGCCCCACCATGATCGTTCCAAATGCTTTGCATTTTTCGGCCAAAAAACTAGAACTCCGCGCGATTTGCATATTTTAGTGTACTATAGCTTACGCCTTCCGAGTGGTCCCGAGAGCCGTGGACCCCGATCGCCTAAAATTTTCCGGGCCATCAAATATGACCTAAGGAACCATAGTCACGGCCCCGCCATGATCGTTCCTCATTTATTGCATTTTTCGGCCAAAAAACTAGAATTCTGCCCGATTACCATATTTTTGTGTGCTATTGCCCACGCCTTCCGAGTGGGCCGGGCCGCCGGACTCGGATCGCCAAAAAAATTTTCGAGCCACCAATTAGGACCTAAGGAACCATAGTCACCGCCTCCCATGATCGTTCCTTATTTTTTGCATTTTTTGGCCAAAAAACTAGAATTCCGCCCGATTCCCATATTTTGCTGTGCTATCGCCCACGCCTTCCGAGTGGGTCGGGCCCCCCGGAGCCGGATCGCCTAAAAATTTTCTGGACTATCAAATACGGCCTAAGGAACCATAGTCACCGCCCCGCCATGATCGTTCCTAGTCTTTTGCGTTTTTCAGCCAAAAAATTAGAATTCCGCGCGATTTCCATATTTTCGTGTGCTTTAGCCCACGCTTTCCAAGGGGTCCCGGGAGCCCCGAACCCCGATCGCCTAAAAAATTTTCGGGCCATCAAATACGACCTAAGGAACCATAGTATCCTCCTCGCCATGATCGTTCCTTATTTTTTGCGTTTTTCAGCCAAACAACTAGAATTTCGCACGATTCCCATATTTTTGTGTGTTATAGCCCACGCCTTCCGAGTGGTCCCGGGACCTCCTGACCCCTATCGCCTAAAATTTTTCCGGACTATCAAATACGACCTAAGGAACCATAGTATCCTCCCCGCCATGATCGTTACTCATTTTTTGAATTTTTCGGCCAAACAACTAGAATTTCGCGCGATTCCCAAATTTTTGTGTGTTATAGCCCACGCCTTCCGAGTGGTCCCGGGACCTCCGGACCCCTATCGCCTAATAAGGAACCATAGTCACCGCCCTGCCAAGATCTTTCCACATTTTTGCATGTTACTGAAAAAGACCTAGAATTTCGCCCGATTCCCATATTTTCGTGTGCTATACCCACGCATTCCGAGTGGTCCCAAGAGCCGCGGACTCCGATCGCCTAAAATTTTTCCGGGCAATCGAATACGACCTAAGGAACCATAGTATCCGCCCCGCCATGATCGTTGCTTATTTTTTGCATTTTTCGGCCAAACAACTAGAATTCCGCGCGATTCCCATATTTTTGTGTGTTAGCCCACACCTTCCGAGTGGTCCCGGGACCTCCGGACTCCTATCGCCTAAAATTTTCTCGGACTATCATATTCGACCTAAGGAACCATAGTATCCGCCCCACCATGATCGTTCCTCATTTTTTGCGTTTTTCGGCCAAACAACTAGAATTCCGCGCGATTCCATATTTTTGTGTGTTATAGCCCACGCCTTCCGAGTGGTCCCGGGTCTCCGGACCCCTATCGCCTTAAATTTTTCCGGACTATCAAATAAGACCTAAGGAACCATAGTCACCGCCCAGCCATGATCGTTCCTAGTTTTTTCCGTTTTTCGGCCAAAAAACTAGAATTTCGCGCGATTCCCATATTTTCGTGTCCTATAGCCCACGCCTTCCAAGTGAATCCGGGAACTTCGGACCCCTATCGCCTAAAATTTTTCCGGACTATCAAGTACGACCTAAGGAACCATAGTCACTGCCCAGCCATGATCATTCCTCATTTGTTGCGTTTTTCGGCCAAAAAACTAGAATTCCGCCCGATTACAATATTTTTGTTTGCTATTGCCCACCCGTCCAAGTGGTTCCGGGACCCACGGACCCCGATTGCCTAAAATTTTTTTGGGCCATCAAACACGGCCTAAGGAACTATAGTAACCGCCCCGCCATCATCGTTTCCCATTTTTTGCATTTTTCGGCCAAAAAACTAGAATTACGCCCGATTCCCATATTTTTGTGTGCTATACCCACGCCTTCCAAGTGGTCCGGGGAGCTGCGGACCCCGATCGCCTAAAATTTTTCCGGACTATCAAATACGACCTAAGGTACCATAGTCACCGCCCCACCATGATCGTTCCAAATGCTTTGCATTTTTCGGCCAAAAAACTAGAACTCCGCGCGATTTGCATATTTTAGTGTGTTATTGCTTACGCCTTCCGAGTGGTCCCGGGAGCCGTGGACCCCGATCGCCTAAAATTTTCCGGGCCATCAAATACGACCTAAGGAACCATAGTCACTGCCCCGCCATGATTATTCCTCATTTGTTGAGTTTTTCGGCCAAAAATCTAGAATTCCGCTCGATTACCATATTTTTGTGTGCTATTGCCCACGCCTTCCGAGTGGGCCGGGCTGCTGGACTCGGATCGCCTAAAAAATTTTTGGGCCATCAATTAGGACCTAAGGAACCATAGTCACCGCCTCTCCATGATCGTTCCTCATTTTTTGCATTTTTCGGCCAAACAACTAGAATTTCGCGCGATTCCCATATTTTTGTGTGTTATAGCCCACGCCTTCCGAGTGGTCCCGGGTTTCCGAACCCCTATCGCCTATAATTTTTCCAGACTATCAATTAAGACCTAAGGAACCATAGTCACCGCCCAGCCATGATCGTTCCTAGTTTTTTCCATTTTTCGGCCAAAAAATGAGAATTCCGCGCGATTCCCATATTTTCGTGTCCTATAGCCCATGCCTTCCAAGTGAACCCGGGAACTCCGGACCCCTATCGCCCAAAATTTTTCCGGACTATCAAATACGACCTAAGGAACCATAGTCACCGCCCAGCCATGATCATTCCTCATTTGTTACGTTTTTCGGCCAAAAAACTAGAATTCCGCCCGATTACAATTTTTTTGTTTGCTATTGCCCACCCTTCCAAGTGGTTCCGGGACCCCCGGACCCCGATCGCCTAAAAATTTTCCGAGTCATCAAATTCGACCTAAGGAACCATAGTAACCACCCCGCCATGATCGTTCCTCATTTTTTGCATTTTTCGGCCAAAAAACTAGAATTACGCGCGATTCCCATATTTTTGTGTGCTATACCCACGCCTTCCAAGTGTCCGAGGAGCCGCGGATCCCGATCGCTTAAAAAAATTTTGGACTATCAAATACGACCTAAGGTACCATAGTCACCGCCCCACCATGATCGTTCCAAATGCTTTGCATTTTTCGGCCAAAAAACTAGAACTCCGCGCGATTTGCATATTTTAGTGTGCTATAGCTTACGCCTTCCGAGTGGTCCCGGGAGCCGTGGACCCCGATCGCCTAAAATTTTCCGGGCCATCAAATACGACCTAAGGAACCATAGTCACCGCCCCGCCTTGATCGTTCCTCATTTATTGCGTTTTTCGTCCAAAAAACTAGAATTCCGCTCGATTACCATATTTTTGTGTGCTATTGCCCACGCCTTCCGAGTGGGCCGGGCCGCCGGACTCGGATCGCCTAAAAAATTTTCGGGCCATCAATTAGGACCTAAGGAACCATAGTAACCACCTCGCCATGATCGTTCCTCATTTTTTGCATTTTTTGGCCAAAAACCTAGAATTCCGCCCGATTCCCATATTTTTGTGTGCTATCGCCCACGCCTTCCGAGTGGGTCAGCCCCCCCGGAGCCGGATCGCTAAAAAAAATTCGGACTATCAAATACGACCTAAGGAACCATAGTTACCGCCCCGCCATGATCGTTCCTAGTCTTTTGCGTTTTTCAACCAAAAAATTTAATTCCGCACGATTTCCATATTTTCGTGTCCTTTAGCCCACGCCTTCCAAGGGGTCCCGGGAACCCCGAACCCCTATCGCCTAAAATTTTTCTGGACTATCAAATACGACCTAAGGAACCATAGTCACCGCCCCACCTTGATCGTTCCTCATTTATTGCGTTTTTCATCCAAAAAACTAGAATTCCGCTCGATTACCATATTTTTGTGTGCTATTGCCCATGCCTTCCGGGTGGGCCGGGCCGCCGGACTCGGATCGCCTAAAAAATTTTCGGGCCATCAATTAGGACCTAAGGAACCATAGTCAGCGCCTCGCCATGATCGTTCCTCATTTTTTGCATTTTTTGGCCAAAAACTAGAATTCCGCCCGATTCCCATATTTTTGTGTGCTATCGCCCACGCCTTCCGAGTGGGCCGGGCCCCCCGGAGCCGGATCACGAAAAAAATTTCGGACTATCAAATACGACCTAAGGAACCATAGTTACCACCCCGCCATGATCGTTCCTAGTATTTTGCGTTTTTCAACCAAAAAACTAGAATTACGCCCGATTCCCATATTTTCGTGTGCTATACCCACGCCTTCCAAGTGGTCCGGGGAGCCGCGAACCCCGATCGCCTAAAATTTTTCCGGACTATCAAATACGACCTAAGGTACCATAGTCACCGCCCCACCATGATCGTTCCAAATGCTTTGCATTTTTCGGCCAAAAAACTAGAACTCCGCGCGATTTGCATATTTTAGTGTGCTATAGCTTACGCCTTCCGAGTGGTCCCGGGAGCCGTGGACCCCGATCGCCTAAAATTTTTCGGGCCATCAAATACGACCTAAGGAACCATAGTCACCGCCCCGCCATGATCGTTCCTCATTTTTTGCATTTTTTAGCCAAAAAAACTAGAATTCCGCCCGATTCCCATATTTTCGTGTGCTATACCCACGCCTTCCAAGTGGTCCGGGGAGCCGCGGACCCCGATCGCCTAAAATTTTTCCGGACTATCAAATACGACCTAAGGTACCATAGTCACCGCTCCACCATGATCGTTCCAAATGCTTTGCATTTTTCGGCCAAAAAACTAAAACTCCGCGCGATTTGCATATTTTAGTGTGCTATAGCTTACGCCTTCCGAGTGGTCCCGGGAGCCGTGGACCCCGATCGCCTAAAATTTTTCGGGCCATCAAATACGACCTAAGGAACCATAGTCACCGCCCCGCCATGATCGTTCCTCATTTTTTGCATTTTTTAGCCAAAAAAACTAGAATTCCGCCCGATTCCCATATTTTGCTGTGCTATCGCCCACGCCTTCCGAGTGGGCCGGGCCCCCTGAGCCGGATCGCCTAAAAATTTTCCGGACTATCAAATACGGCCTAAGGAACCATAGTCACCGCCCCGCCATGATCGTTCCTAGTCTTTTGCATTTTTCAGCCAAAAAACTAGAATTCCGCGCGATTTCCATAATTTCGTGTGCTTTAGCCCACGCTTTCCAAGGGGTCCCGGGAACCCCGAACCCCGATCGCCTAAAAAAATTTCGGGCCATCAAATACGACCTAAGGAACCATAGTAACCACCCCGCCATGATCGTTCCTCATTTTTTGCGTTTTTCGGCCAAATAACTAGAATTCCGCTCGATTCCCATATTTTTGTGTGTTATAGCCCACGCCTTCCGAGTGGTCCCGGGACCTCCTGACCCCTATCGCCTAAAATTTTTCCGGACTATCAAATACGACCTAAGGAACCATAGTATCCGCCCCGCCATGATCGTTACTCAATTTTTGCATTTTTCGGCCACACAACTAGAATTCCGCGCGATTCCCAAATTTTTGTGTGTTATAGCCCACGCCTTCCAAGTGGTCCCGGGACCTCCGGACCCCTATCGCCTAATAAGGAACCATAGTCACTACCCTGCCAAGATCTTTCCACATTTTTTGCATGTTACTGAAAAAGACTTAGAATTTCGCCCGATTCCCATATTTTCGTGTGCTATACCCACGCATTCCGAGTGGTCCTTAAGAGCCGCGGACCCCGATTGCCTAAAATTTTTCCGGGCAATCAAATACGACCTAAGGAACCATAGTATCCGCCCCGCCATGATCGTTCCTTATTGTTTGCGTTTTTCGGCCAAACAACTAGAATTCCGCGCGATTCCCATATTTTTGTGTGTTAGCCCACACCTTCCGAGTGGTCCCGGGACCTCCGGACTCCTATCGCCTAAAATTTTCCCGGACTATCATATTCGACCTAAGGAACCATAGTATCCGCCCCACCATGATCGTTCCTCATTTTTTGCGTTTTTCGGCCAAACAACTAGAATTCCGCGCGATTCAATATTTTTGTGTGTTATAGCCCACGCCTTCCGAGTGGTCCCGGGTCTCCGGACCCCTATCGCCTTAAATTTTTTCGGACTATCAAATAAGACCTAAGGAACCATAGTCACCGCCCAGCCATGATAGTTCTTAGTTTTTTCCGTTTTTCGGCCAAAAAACTAGAATTCCACGCGATTCCCATATTTTCGTGTCCTATAGCCCACGCCTTCCAAGTGAACCCGGGAACACCGGACCCCTATCGCCTAAAATTCTTCCGGACTATCAAGTACGACCTAAGGAACCATAGTCACTGCCCAGTCATGATCATTCCTCATTTGTTGCGTTTCTCGGCCAAAAAACTAGTATTCCGCCCGATTACAATATTTTTGTTTGCTATTGCCCACCCTTCCAACTGGTTCCGGGACCCATGGACCCCGATCCCCTAAAATTTTTTCGGGCCGTCAAATACGACCTAAGGAACTATAGTAACCGCCCCGCCATCATCGTTTCCCATTTTTTGCATTTTTCGGCCAAAAAACTAGAATTACGCCCGATTCTCATATTTTCGTGTGCTATACCCACGCCTTCCAAGTGGTCCGGGGAGCCGCGGACCCCGATCGCCTAAAATTTTTCCGGACTATCAAATACGACCTAAGGTACCATAGTCACCGCCCCACCATGATCGTTCCAAATGCTTTGCATTTTTCGGCCAAAAAACTAGAACTCCGCGCGATTTGCATATTTTAGTGTGTTATAGCTTACGCCTTCCGAGTGGTCCCGGGAGCCGTGGACCCCGATCGCCTAAAATTTTCCGGGCCATCAAATACGACCTAAGGAACCATAGTCACTGCCCCGCCATGATTATTCCTCATTTGTTGAGTTTTTCGGCCAAAAATCTAGAATTCCGCTCGATTACCATATTTTTGTGTTCTATTGCCCACGCCTTCCGAGTGGGCCGGGCTGCTGGACTCGGATCGCCTTAAAAATTTTTGGGCCATCAATTAGGACCTAAGGAACCATAGTCACCGCCTTGCCATGATCGTTCCTCATTTTTTGCATTTTTCGGCCAAACAACTAGAATTTCGCGCGATTCCCATATTTTTGCGTGTTATAGCCCACGCCTTCCGAGTGGTCCCGGGTCTCCGGACCCCTATCGCCTAAAATTTTTCCGGACTATCAATTAAGACCTAAGGAACCATAGTCACCGCCCAGCCATGATCGTTCCTAGTTTTTTCCGTTTTTCTGCCAAAAAATGAGAATTCCGCGCGATTCCCATATTTTCGTGTCCTATAGCCCACGTCTTCCAAGTGAACCCGGGAACTCCGGACCCCTATCGCCTAAAATTTTTCCGGACTATCAAGTACGACCTAAGGAACCATAGTCACTGCCCAGCCATGATCATTCCTCATTTGTTGCGTTTTTCGGCCAAAAAACTAAAATTCCGCCCGATTACAATATTTTTGTTTGCTATTGCCCACCCTTCCAAGTGGTTCCGGCACCCACGGACCCCGATCGCCTAAAAATTTTCTGGGCCGTCAAATACGACCTAAGGAACTATAGTAACCGCCCCGCCATCATCGTTTCCCATTTTTTGCATTTTTCGGCCAAAAAACTAGAATTACGCCCGGTTCCCATATTTTCGTGTGCTATACCCACGCCTTCCAAGTGGTCCGGGGAGCCGCGGACCCCGATCGCCTATAATTTTTCCGGACTATCAAATATGACCTAAGGTACCATAGTCACCGCCCCACCATGATCGTAACAAATGCTTTGCATTTTTCGGCCAAAAAACTAGAACTCCGTGCGATTTGCATATTTTAGTGTGTTATAGCTTACGCCTTCCGAGTGGTCCCGGGAGCCGTGGACCCCGATCGCCTAAAATTTTCCGGGCCATCAAATACGACCTAAGGAACCATAGTCACTGCCCCGCCATGATCATTCCTCATTTGTTGAGATTTTCGGCCAAAAATCTAGAATTCCGCTCGATTACCATATTTTTGTGTGCTATTGCCCACTCCTTCCGAGTGGGCCGGGCTGCTGGACTCAGATCGCCTAAAAAATTTTCGGGCCATCAATTAGGACCTAAGGAACCATAGTCACCGCCTCGCCATGATCGTTCCTCATTTTTTGCATTTTTCGGCCAAACAACTAGAATTTCGCGCGATTCCCATATTTTTGCGTGTTATAGCCCACGCCTTCCGAGTGGTCCCGGGTCTCCGGACCCCTATCGCCTAAAATTTTTCCGGACTATCAATTAAGACCTAAGGAACCATAGTCACCGCCCAGCCATGATCGTTCCTAGTTTTTTCCGTTTTTCGGCCAAAAAATGAGAATTCCGCGCGATTCCCATATTTTCGTGTCCTATAGCCCACGCCTTCCAAGTGAACCCGGGAACTCCGGACCCCTATCGCCCAAAATTTTTCCGGACTATCAAATACGACCTAAGGAACCATAGTCACCGCCCAGCCATGATCATTCCTCATTTGTTGCGTTTTTCGGCCAAAAAACTAGAATTCCGCCCGATTACAATTTTTTTGTTTGCTATTGCCCACCCTTCCAAGTGGTTTTGGGACCCCCTGACCCCGATCGCCTAAAATTTTTTTGGGCCGTCAAATATGACCAAAGGAACTATATTAACCGCCCCACCATCATCGTTTCTCATTTTTTGCATTTTTCGGCCAAAAAACTAGAATTCCGCGCGATTTCCATATTTTCGTGTGCTTTAGCCCACGCCTTCCAAGGGTCCCGGGAACCCCGAACCCTGATCGCCTAAAAAATTTTTCCGGACTATCAAATATGACCTATGGAACCATAGTCACCAGCCAGCCATGATCATTCCTCATTTGTTGCGTTTTTCGGCCAAAAAACTAGAATTTCGCCCGATTACAATATTTTTGTTTGCTATTGCCCACCCTTCCAAGTGGTTCCGGGACCCCCGGACCCCGATCGCCTAAAATATTTCTGGGCCGTCAAATACGACCTAAGGAACTATAGTAACCGCCCCGCCATCATCGTTTCTCATTTTTTGCATTTTTTGGCCAAAACACTAGAATTACGCCCGATTCCCATATTTTCGTGTGCTATACCCACGCCTTCCAAGTGGTCCGAGGAGCCGCGGACCCCGATCGCCTAAAAATTTTCTGGACTATCAAATACGACCTAAGGTACCATAGTCACCGCCCCACCATGATCGTTCCAAATGCTTTGCATTTTTCGGCCAAAAAACTAGAACTCCGCGCGATTTGCATATTTTACTGTGCTATAGCTTACGCCTTCAGAGTGGTCCCGGGAGCCGTGGACCCCAATCGCCTAAAATTTTCCGGGCCATCAAATACGACCTAAGGAACCAGAGTCACCGCCCCGCCATGATCGTTCCTCATTTATTGCATTTTTCGGCAAAAAAACTAGAATTCCGCTTGATTACCATATTTTTGTGTGCTATTGCCCACGCCTTCCGAGTGGGCCGTGCCGCCGGACTAGGATCATCTAAAAAATTTTCTGGTCATCAATTAGGACCTAAGGAACCATAGTCACCGCCTCGCCATGATCGTTCCTAATTTTTTGCATTTTTTTCCCAAAAAACTAGAATTTCGCCCGATTCCCATATTTTTGTGTGCTATCGCCCACGCCTTCCGAGTGGGTCGGCCCCCAAGGAGCCGGATCGCTAAAAAATTTTCGGAATATCAAATACGACCTAAGGAACCATAGTTACCGCCCCACCATGATCGTTCCTAGTCTTTTGCGTTTTTCAGCCAAAAAATTAGAATTTCGCGCGATTTCCATTTTTTCGTGTGCTTTAGCCCACGCCTTCCAAGGGGTCCCGGGAACCCCGAACCCCGATCGCCTAAAAAATTTCCGGGCCATCAAATACGAACTAAGGAACCATAGTAACCACCCCGCCATGATCGTTCCTCATTTTTTGCATTTTTCGGCCAAACAACTAGAATTCCGCGCGATTTCCATATTTTTGTGTGTTATAGCCCACGCCTTCCGAGTGGTCACGGGACCTCCTGACCCCTATCGCCTAAAATTTTTCCGGACTATCAAATACGACCTAAGGAACCATAGTCACCGCCCAGCCATGATCGTTCCTAGTTTTTTCCGTTTTTCGGCCTAAAAACTAGAATTCCGCGTGATTCCCATATTTTCGTGTCCTATAGCCCACGCCTTCCAAGTGAACCCGGGAACTCCGGACCCCTATCGCCTAAAATTTTTCCGGACTATCAAGTACGACCTAAGGAACCATAGTCACCTCCCAGCCATGATCATTCCTCATTTGTTGCGTTTTTCGGCCAAAAAACTAGAATTCTGCCCGATTACAATATTTTTGTTTGCTATTGCCCACCCTTCCAAGTGGTTCCGGGACCCACGGACCCCGATCGCCTAAAAATTTTCCGGGCCGTCAAATACGACCTAAGGAACTATAGTAACCGCCCCGCCATCATCGTTTCCCATTTTTTGCATTTTTCGGCCAAAAAACTAGAATTACGCCCGGTTCCCATATTTTCATGTGCTATACCCACGCCTTCCAAGTGGTCCGGGGAGCCGCGGACCCCGATCGCCTAAAATTTTTCCGGACTATCAAATATGACCTAAGGTACCATAGTCACCGCCCCACCATGATCGTTCCAAATGCTTTGAATTTTTCGGCCAAAAAACTAGAACTCCGGTCGATTTGCATATTTTAGTGTGTTATAGCTTACGCCTTCCGAGTGGTCCCGGGAGCCGTGGACCCCGATCGCCTAAAATTTTTCGGGCCATCAAATACGACCTAAAAAACCATAGTCACTGCCCCGCCATGATCATTCCTCATTTGTTGAGATTTTCGGCCAAAAATCTAGAATTCCGCTAGATTACCATATTTTTGTGTGCTATTTCCCACTCCTTCCGAGTGGGCCGGGCTGCTGGACTCAGATCGCCTAAAAATTTTTCGGGCCATCAATTAGGACCTAAGGAACCATAGTCACCGCCTCGCCATGATCGTTCCTCATTTTTTGCATTTTTCGGCCAAACAACTAGAATTTCGCGCGATTTCCATATTTTTGCGTGTTATAGCCCACGCCTTCCGAGTGGTCCCGGGTCTCCGGACCCCTATCGCCTAAAATTTTTCCGGACTATCAATTAAGACCTAAGGAACCATAGTCGCCGCCCAGCCATGATCGTTCCTAGTTTTTTCCGTTTTTTGGCCAAAAAAAGAAAATTCCGCGCGATTCCCATATTTTCGTGTCCTATAGCCCACGCCTTCCAAGTGAACCCGGGAACTCCGGACCCCTATCGCCCTAAATTTTTCCGGACTTTCAAATACGACCTAAGGAACCATAGTCACCGCCCAGCCATGATCGTTCCTAGTTTTTCCGTTTTTCGGCCTAAAAACTAGAATTCCGCGTGATTCCCATATTTTCGTGTCTTATAGCCCACGCCTTCCAAGTGAACCCGGGAACTCCGGACCCCTATCGCCTAAAATTTTTCCGGACTATCAAGTACGACCTAAGGAACCATAGTCACCGCCCAGCCATGATCATTCCTCATTTGTTGCGTTTTTCGGCCAAAAAACTAGAATTCCGCCCGATTACAATATTTTTGTTTGCTATTGCCCACCCTTCCAAGTGGTTCCGGGACCCACGGACCCCGATCGCCTAAAAATTTTCCGGGCCGTCAAATACGACCTAAGGAACTATAGTAACCGCCCCGCCATCATCGTTTCCCATTTTTTGCATTTTTCGGCCAAAAAACTAGAATTACGCCCGGTTCCCATATTTTCGTGTGCTATACCCACGCCTTCCAAGTGGTCCGGGGAGCCGCGGACCCCGATCGCCTAAAATTTTTCCGGACTATCAAATATGACCTAAGGTACCATAGTCACCGCCCCACCATGATCGTTCCAAATGCTTTGAATTTTTCGGCCAAAAAACTAGAACTCCGTGCGATTTGCATATTTTAGTGTGTTATAGCTTACGCCTTCCGAGTGGTCCCGGGAGCCGTGGACCCCGATCGCCTAAAATTTTCCGGGCCATCAAATACGACCTAAGGAACCATAGTCACTGCCCCGCCATGATCATTCCTCATTTGTTGAGATTTTCGCCCAAAAATCTAGAATTCCGCTCGATTACCATATTTTTGTGTGCTATTGCCCACTCCTTCCGAGTGGGCCGGGCTGCTGGACTCAGATCGCCTAAAAAATTTTCGGGCCATCAATTAGGACCTAAGGAACCATAGTCACCGCCTCGCCATGATCGTTCCTCATTTTTTGCATTTTTCGGCCAAACAACTAGAATTTCGCGCGATTTCCATATTTTTGCGTGTTATAGCCCACGCCTTCCGAGTGGTCCCGGGTCTCCGGACCCCTATCGCCTAAAATTTTTCCGGACTATCAATTAAGACCTAAGGAACCATAGTCACCGCCCAGCCATGATCGTTCCTAGTTTTTTCCGTTTTTCGGCCAAAAAAATGAGAATTCCGCGCGATTCCCATATTTTCGTGTCCTATAGCCCACGCCTTCCAAGTGAACCCGGGAACTCCGGACCCCTATCGCCCAAAATTTTTCCGGACTATCAAATACGACCTAAGGAACCATAGTCACCGCCCAGCCATGATCATTCCTCATTTGTTGCGTTTTTCGGCCAAAAAACTAGAATTCCGCCCGATTACATTTTGTTTGTTTGCTATTGCCCACCCTTCCAAGTGGTTCCGGGACCCCCTGACCCCGATCGCCTAAAATTTTTTCGGGCCGTCAAATATGACCAAAGGAACTATATTAACCGCCCCACCATCATCGTTTCTCATTTTTTTCATTTTTCGGCCAAAAAACTAGAATTCCGTGCGATTTCCATATTTTCGTGTGCTTTAGCCCACGCCTTCCAAGGGGTCCCGGGAACCCCGAACCCCGATCGCCTAAAATATTTTCGATCCATCAAATTCGACCTAAGGAACCATAGTAACCACCCCGCCATGATCGTTCCTCATTTTTTGCATTTTTCGACCAAAAAACTAGAATTACGCCCGCTTCCCATATTTTTGTGTGCTATACCCACGCCTTCCAAGTGGTCCGAGGAGCTGCGGATCCCGATCGCTTAAAAAATTTTTGGACTATCAAATATGACCTAAGGTACCATAGTCACCGCCCCACCATGATCGTTCCAAATGCTTTGCATTTTTCGGCCAAAAAACTAGAACTCCGTGCGATTTGCATATTTTAGTGTGCTATAGCTTACGCCTTCCGAGTGGTCCCGGGAGCCGTGGACCCCGATCGCCTAAAATTTTCCGGGCCATCAAATACGACCTAAGGAACCATAGTCACCGCCCCGCCTTGATCGTTCCTCATTTATTGCGTTTTTCGTCCAAAAAACTAGAATTCCGCTCGATTACCATATTTTTGTGTGCTATTGCCCACGCCTTCCGAGTGTGCCGGGCCGCCGAACTCGGATCGCCTAAAAAATTTTCGGGCCATCTATTAGGACCTAATGAACCATAGTCACCACCTCGCCATGATCGTTCCTCATTTTTTGCATTTTTTGGCCAAAAAACTAGAATTCCGCCCGATTCCCATATTTTTGTGTGCTATCGCCCACGCCTTCCGAGTGGGTCGGGCCCCCGGAGCCGGATCGCTAAAAATATTCGGACTATCAAATACGACCTAAGGAACCATAGTTACCGCCCCGCCATGATCGTTCCTAGTCTTTTGCGTTTTTCAACCAAAAATTTAGAATTCCGCGCGATTTCCATATTTTCGTGTGCTTTAGCCCACGCCTTCCAAGGGGTCCCGGGAACCCCGAACCCCTATCGCCTAAAATTTTTTCGGACTATCAAATATGACCTATGGAACCATAGTCACCACCCAGCCATGATCATTCCTCATTTGTTGCGTTTTTCGGCCAAAAAACTAGAATTCCGCCCGATTACAATATTTTTGTTTGCTATTGCCCACCCTTCCAAGTGGTTCCGGGACCCCCGGACCCCGATCGCCTAAAATATTTCTGGGCCGTCAAATATGACCTAAGGAACTATAGTAACCGCCCCGCCATCATCATTTCTCATTTTTTGTATTTTTTGGCCAAAACACTAGAATTACGCCCGATTCCCATATTTTCGTGTGCTATACCCACGCCTTCCAAGTGGTCCGAGGAGCCGCGGACCCCGATCGCCTAAAAATTTTCTGGACTATCAAATACGACCTAAGGTACCATAGTCACCGCCCCACCATGATCGTTCCAAATGCTTTGCATTTTTCGGCCAAAAAACTAGAACTCCGCGCGATTTGCATATTTTACTGTGCTATAGCTTACGCCTTCCGAGTGGTCCCGGGAGCCGTGGACCCCGATCGCCTAAAATTTTCCGGGCCATCAAATACGACCTAAGGAACCATAGTCACCGCCCCGCCATGATCGTTCCTCATTTATTGCATTTTTCGGCCAAAAAACTAGAATTCCGCTTGATTACCATATTTTTGTGTGCTATTGCCCACGCCTTCCGAGTGGGCCGTGCCGCCGGACTCGGATCGTCTAAAAAATTTTCTGGTCATCAATTAGGACCTAAGGAACCATAGTCACCGCCTCGCCATGATCGTTCCTAATTTTTTGCATTTTTTGGCCAAAAAACTAGAATTCCGCCCGATTCCCATATTTTTGTGTGCTATCGCCCACGCCTTCCGAGTGGGTCGGCCCCCCAGGAGCCGGATCGCTAAAAAATTTTCGGAATATCAAATACGACCTAAGGAACCATAGTTACCGCCCCGCCATGATCGTTCCTAGTCTTTTGCGTTTTTCAACCAAAAAATTAGAATTTCACGCGATTTCCATTTTTTCGTGTGGTTTAGCCCACGCTTTCCAAGGGATCCCGGGAACCCCGAACCCCGATCGCCTAAAAAATTTCCGGGCCATCAAATACGACCTAAGGAACCATAGTAACCACCCCGCCATGATCGTTCCTCATTTTTTGCGTTTTTCGGCCAAACAACTAAAATTCTGCGCGATTCCCATATTTTTGTGTGTTATAGCCCACGCCTTCCGAGTGGTCACGGGACCTCCTGACCCCTATCGCCTAAAATTTTTCCGGACTATCAAATACGACCTAAGGAACCATAGTCACCGCCCAGCCATGATCGTTCCTAGTTTTTTCCGTTTTTCGGCCTAAAAACTAGAATTCCGCGCGATTCCCATATTTTCGTGTCCTATAGCCCACGCCTTCCAAGTGAACCCGGGAACTCCGGACCCCTATCGCCTAAAATTTTTCCGGACTATCAAGTACGACCTAAGGAACCATAGTCACCGCCCAGCCATGATCATTCCTCATTTGTTGCGTTTTTCGGCCAAAAAACTAGAATTCCACCCGATTACAATATTTTTGTTTGCTACTGCCCACCCTTCCAAGTGGTTCCGGGACCCACGGACCCCGATCGCCTAAAAATTTTCCGGACCGTCAAATACGACCTAAGGAACTATAGTAACCGCCCCGCCATCATCGTTTCCCATTTTTTTGCATTTTTCGGCCAAAAAACTAGAATTACGCTCGATTCCCATATTTTCGTGTGCTATACCCACGCCTTACTAGTGGTACGAGGAGCCGAGGACCCCGATCGCCTAAAAATTTTCTGGACTATCAAATACGACCTAAGGTACCATAGTCACCGCCCCACCATGATCGTTCCAAATGCTTTGCATTTTTCGGCCAAAAAACTAGAACTCCACGCGATTTGCATATTTTAGTGTGCTATAGCTTACGCCTTCCGACTGGTCCCGGGAGCCGTGGACCCCGATCGCCTAAAATTTTTCGGGCCATCAAATACGACCTAAGGAACCATAGTCACCGCCCCGCCATGATCGTTCCTCATTTATTGCGTTTTTCGGCCAAAAAACTAGAATTCCGCTCGATTACCATATTTTTGTGTGCTATTGCCCACGCCTTCCGAGTGGGCCGGGCCGCCGGACTCGGATCGCCTAAAAAATTTTCGGGCCATCAATTAGGACCTAAGGAACCATAGTCACCGCCTCGCCATGATCGTTCCTCATTTTTTGCATTTTTTGGCCAAAAAACTAGAATTCCGCCCGATTCCCATATTTTTGTGTGCTATCGCCCACGCCTTCCGAGTGGGTCGGCCCCCCAGGAGCCGGATCGCTAAAAAAAATTCGGACTATCAAATACGACCTAAGGAACCATAGTTACCGCCCCGCCATGATCGTTCCTAGTCTTTTGCATTTTTTAGCCAAAAAATTAGAATTCCGCGCGATTTCCATATTTTCGTGTGCTTTAGCCCACGCCTTCCAAGGGGTTCCCGGGAACCCCGAACCCCGATCGCCTAAAAATTTTCCGGGCCATCAAATACGACCTAAGGAACCATAGTAACCACCCCGCCATGATCGTTCCTCATTTTTTGCATTTTTCGGCCAAACAACTAGAATTCCGCGCGATTCCCATATTTTTGTGTGTTATAGCCCACGCCTTCCGAGTGGTCACGGGACCTCCTGACCCCTATCGCCTAAAATTTTTCCGGACTATCAAATACGACCTAAGGAACCATAGTATCCGCCCCGCCATGATCGTTCCTCATTTTTTGCATTTTTCGGCCAAACAACTAGAATTCCGCACGATTCCCATATTTTTGTGTGTTATAGCCCACGCCTTCCGAGTGGTCCCGAGACCTCCGGACCCCTATCGCCTAATATTTTTCCGGACTATCAAATAAGACCAAAGGAACCATAGTCACCGCCCTGCCAAGATCTTTCCACATTTTTCCATATTTTCGTGTCCGGGCCATCGAATATGACCTAAGGAACCATAGTAACCACCCCGCCATGATCGTTCCTCATTTTTTGCATTTTTCGGCCAAACAACTAGAATTCCACGCGATTCCCATATTTTTGTGTGTTATAGCCCACGCCTTCCGAGTGGTCCCGGGACCTCCTGACCCCTATCGCCTAAAATTTTTCCGGACTATCAAATACGACCTAAGGAACCATAGTATCCGCCCCGCCATGATCGTTCCTCATTTTTTGCGTTTTTCGGCCAAACAACTAGAATTCCGCGCGATTCCCATATTTTTGTGTGTTATAGCCCACGCCTTCCGAGTGGTCCCGGGACCTCCGGACCCCTATCGCCTAATATTTTTCCGGACTATCAAATAAGACCAAAGGAACCATAGTCACCGCCCTGTCAAGATCTTTCCACATTTTTTGCATGTTACTGAAAAAGACCTAGAATTTCGCCCGATTCCCATATTTTCGTGTGCTATACCCACGCATTCCGAGTGGTCCCAAAAGCCGCGGACCCCGATCGCCTAAAATTTTTCCGGGCAATCAAATACGACCTAAGGAACCATAGTATCCGCCCCGTCATGATCGTTCCTTATTTTTTGCGTTTTTCGGCCAAACAACTAGAATTTCGCGCGATTCCCATATTTTTGTGTGTTATAGCCCACACCTTCCGAGTGGTCCCGGGACCTCCTAACCCCTATAGCCTAAAATTTTTCCGGACTATCAAATACGACCTAAGGAACCATAGTAACCACCCCGCCATGATCGTTCCTCATTTTTTGCGTTTTTCGGCCAAACAACTAGAATTCCGCGCGATCCCATATTTTTGTGTGTTATAGCCCACGCCTTCCGAGTGGTCCCGGGTCTTCGGACCCCTATCGCCTAAAATTTTTTCGGACTATCAAATAAGACCTAAGGAACCATAGTCACCGCCCAGCCATGATCGTTCCTAGTTTTTTCTGTTTTTCGGCCAAAAAACTAGAATTCCGAGCAATTCCCATATTTTCGTGTCCTATAGCTCACGCCTTCCAAGTGAACCCGGGAACTCCGGACCCCTCTCGCCTAAAAGTTCTCCGGACTATCAAATACGACCTAAGGAACCATAGTCACCGCCCAGCCTTGATCATTCCTCATTTGTTGCGTTTTTCGGCCAAAAAACTAGAATTTCGCCCGATTACAATATTTTTGTGTGCTATTGCCCACCCTTCCAAGTGGTTCCGGGACCCCCGGACCCCGATCGCCTAAAATTTTTTCGGGCCGTCAAATACGACCTAAGGAACCATAGTAACCGCCCCGCCATCATCGTTTCTCATTTTTTGCATTTTTCGGCCAAAAGACTAGAATTACGCCGGATTCCCATATTTTCGTGTGCTAAACCCACGCCTTCCAAGTGGTCCGGGGAACCGCGGACCCCGATCGCCTAAAAATTTTCCGGACTATCAAATACGACCTAAGGTACCATAGTCACCGCCCCACAATGATCGTTCCAAATGCTTTGCATTTTTCGGACAAAAAACAAGAACTCCGCGCGATTTGCATATTTTAGTGTGCTATAGCTTACGCCTTCCGAGTGGTCCCGGGAGCCGTGGACCCCGATCGGCTAAAATTTTCCGGGCCATCAAATATGACCTAAGGAACCATAGTCACCGCCCCGCCATGATCGTTCCTCATTTATTGTATTTTTCGGCCAAAAAACTAGAATTCCGCTCAATTACCATATTTTTGTGTGCTATTGCCCACACCTTCCGACTGGGCCGGGCCGCCTATCTCGGATAGCCTAAAAAATTTTCGGGCCATCAATTAAGACCTAAGGAACCATAGTCACCGCCTCGCCATGATCATTCCTCATTTTTTGCATTTTTTGGAAAAAAATCTAGAATTCCGCCCGATTCCCATATTTTTGTGTGCTATCGCCCACGCCTTCCGAGTGGGTCGGGCCCCCTGGAGCCGGATAGCCTAAAAATTTTCTGAACTATCAAATACTACCTAAGGAACCATAGTCACCGCCCCGTCATGATCGTTCCTAGTCTTTTGCGTTTTTCAGCCAAAAAACTAGAATTTCGCGCGATTTCCATATTTTCGTGTGCTTTAGCCCACGCCTTCCAAGTGGTCCCGGGAACCCCGAACCCCGATCGCCTAAAACTTTTCCGGGCCATCAAATATGACCTAAGGAACCATAGTAATCACCCCGCCATGATCATTCCTCATGTATGTTTTGTGTGTTATAGCCCACGCCTTCCGAGTGGTCCCGGGACCTCTTGACCCCTATCGCCTAAAATTTTTCCGGACTATCAAATATGACCTAAGAAACCATAGTCACCGCCCCGCCATGATCGTTCCTCATTTATTGTGTTTTTCGGCCAAAAAACTAGAATTCCGCTCGATTACCATATTTTTGTGTGCTATTGCCCACGCCTTCCGAGTGGGCCGGGCCGCCGGTCTCGGATCGCCTAAAAAATTTTCGGGGCCATCAATAAAGACCTAAGAAACCATAGTCACCGCCTCGCCATGATCGTTCCACATTTTTTGCATTAATTTGCCAAAAAACTAGAATTCCGCCCGATTCCCATATTTTTGTGTGCTATCGCCCACCCCTTCCGAGTGGGTCGGGCCCCCCGGAGCCGTATCGCCTAAAATTTTTCCGGACTATCAAATACGACCTAAGGAACCATAGTCACCGCCCCGTCATGATCGTTCCTTAGTTTTTGCGTTTTTCGGCCAAACAACTAGAATTCCGCGCGATTCCCATTTTTTGTGTGTTATAGCCCACGCCTTCCGAGTGGTCCCGGGACCTCCTGACCCCTATCGCCTAAAATTTTTCCGGACTATCAAATACGACCTAAGGAACCATAGTATCCGCCCCGCCATGATCGTTCCTCATTTTTTGTGTTTTTTGGCCAAACAACTAGAATTCCGCGCGGTCCCATATTTTTGTGTGTTATAGCCCACGCCTTCCGAGTGGTCCCGGGTCTCCAGACCCCTATCGCCTAAAATTTTTTCGGACTATCAAATAAGACCTATGGAACCATAGTCACCGCCCAGTCATGATCGTTCCTAGTTTTTTCTGTTTTTCGGCAAAAAAACTAGAATTCCGCGCGATTCCCATATTTTCGTGTCCTATAGCCCATGCCTTCCTAGTGAACCCGGGAACTCCGGACCCCTATCGCGTAAAATTATTCCGGACTATCAAATACGACCTAAGGAACCATAGTCACCGCCTAGCCATGATCATTCCTCATTTGTTATGTTTTTCGGCCAAAAAACTAGAATTCCGCCCGATTACAATTTTTTTGTTTGCTAGCCCACCCTTCCAAGTGGTTCCGGGATCCCCGGACCCCGATCGCCTAAAATTTTTCTGGGCCGTCAAATACGACCTAAGGAACCATAGTAACCGCCCCGCCATCATCGTTTCTCATTTTTTGCATTTTCCGGCCAAAAAACTAGAATTCCGCGCGATTCCCATATTTTCGTGTGCTATACCCACGCCTTCCAAGTGGTCCGGGGAGCCGCGGACCACGATTGCCTAAACTTTTTCCGTACTATCAAATACAACCTAAGGTACCATAGACACCGCCCCACCATGATCGTTCCTCATTTGTTGCGTTTTTCGGCCAAAAAACTAGAATTCCGCCCGATTACAATATATTTGTGTGCTATTGCCCACCCTTCCAAGTGGTTCCGGGATCCCCGGACCCCGATCGCCTAAAATTTTTCCGGGCCATCAAATACGACCTAAGGAACCAAAGTAACCGCCCCGCCATCATCGTTTCTCATATTTTGCATTTTTCGGCCAAAAAACTAGAATTACGCCCGATTCCCATATTTTCGTGTGCTATACCCACGCCTTCCAAGTGATCCGGGGAGCCGCGGACCACGATTGCCTAAAAATTTTCCGGACTATCAAATACAACCTAAGGTACCATAGTCACCGCCCCACCATGATCGTTCCTTAGTTTTTGCGTTTTTCGGCCAAACAACTAGAATTCCGCGCGATTCCCATTTTTTGTGTGTTATAGCACACGCCTTCCGAGTGGTCCCGGGACCTCCTGACCCCTATCGCCTAAAATTTTTCCGGACTATCAAATACGACCTAAGGAACCATAGTATCCGCCTCGCCATGATCATTCCTCATTTTTTGTGTTTTTCGGCCAAACAACAAGAATTCCGCGCGGTCCCACATTTTTGTGTGTTATAGCCCACGCCTTCCGAGTGGTCCCGGGTCTCCGGACCCTGATCGCCTAAAATTTTTTCGAACTATCAAATAAGACCTAAGGAACCATAGTCACCGCCCAGCCATGATCGTTCCTAGTTTTTTCTGTTTTTCGGCCAAAAAACTAGAATTCCGGACTATCAAATACGACCTAAGGTACCATAGTCAACGCCCCGTCATGATAGTTCCTAGTCTTTTGCGTTTTTCAGCCAAAAAACTAGAATTTTGCGCGATTTCCATATTTTCGTGTGCTTAAGCCCACGCCTTCCAAGGGGTCCCGGGAACCCCGAACCCCGATCGCCTAAAAATTTTCCGGGCCATCAAATACGACCTAAGGAACCATAGTAACCACCCCGCCATGATCGTTCCTTAGTTTTTGCGTTTTTCGGCCAAACAACTAGAATTCCGTGCAATTTTCATTTTTTGTGTGTTATAGCCCACGCCTTCCGAGTGGTCCCGGGACCTCCTGACCTCTATCGCCTAAAATTTTTTCGGACTATCAAATACGACCTTAGGAACCATAGTATCCGCCCCGCCATGATCGTTCCTCATTTTTTGCATTTTTCGGCCAAACAACTAGAATTCCGCGCGATTCCCATATTTTTGTGTGTTATAGCCCACGCCTTCCGAGTGATCCCGAGACCTCTGGACCCCTATCGCCTAATATTTTTACGGACTATCAAATAAGGCCTAAGGAACCATAGTCACCACCCCGCCATGATCGTTCCTCATTTTTTGCGTTTTTCGGCCAAACAACTAGAATTCCGCGCGATTCCCATATTTTTGTGTGTTATAGCCCACGCCTTCCGAGTGGTCCCGGGACCTCCGGACCCCTATCGCCTAATATTTTTCCAGACTATCAAATAAGACCAAAGGAACCATAGTCACTGCCCTATCAAGATCTTTCCACATTTTTTGCATGTTACTGAAAAAGATCTAGAATTACGCCCGATTCCTATATTTTCGTGTGCTATACCCACGCCTTCCGAGTTGACCCAAGAGCCGCGGACCCCGATCGCCTAAAAATTTTCCGGGCCATCACATACGACCTAAGGAACCATAGTAACCGCCCCGCCATCATCGTTTCTCATTTTTTGCATTTTTCGGACAAAAGACTAGAATTACGCCCGATTCCCATATTTTCGTGTGCTATACCCACGCCTTCCAAGTGGTCCGGGGAACCGCGGACCCCGATGGCCTAAAACTTTTCCGGACTATCAAATACGACCTAAGGTACCATAGTCACCGCCCCACCATGATCGGTCCAAATGCTTTGCATTTTTCGGCCAAAAAACTAGAACTCCGCGCGATTTGCATATTTTAGTGTGCTATAGCTTACGCCTTCCGAGTGGTCCCGGGAGCCGTGGACCCCGATCGCCTAAAATTTTCCGGGCCATCAAATATGACCCAAGGAACCATAGTAACCACCCCGCCATGTTCGTTCCTCATTTTTGCGTTTTTCGGCCAAACACCTAGAATTCAGCGCGATTCCCATATTTTTGTGTGTTATAGCCCACGCCTTCCGAGTGGTCCCGGGACCTCCTGACCCCTATCGCCTAAAATTTTTCCGGACTATCAAATATGACCTAAGGAACCATAGTATCCGGCCCGCCATGATCATTCCTCATTTTTTGTGTTTTTCGGCCAAACAACTAGAATTCCGCGCGATTCCCATATTTTTGTGTGTTATAGCCCACGCCTTCCGAGTGGTCCCGGGACCTCCTGACTCCTATCGCCTAAAATTTTTCCGGACTATCAAATACGACCTAAGGAACCATAGTATCCGCCCCGCCATGATCGTTCCTCATTTTTTGTGTTTTTCGGCCAAACAACTAGAATTTCGCGCGGTCCCATATTTTTGTGTGTTATAGCCCACGCCTTCCGAGTGGTCCCGGGTCTCCGGACCCCTATCGCCTAAAATTTTTTCGGACAATCAAATAAGACCTAAGGAACCATAGTCACCGCCCAGCCATGATCGTTCCTAGTTTTTTCTGTTTTTCGGCAAAAAAACTAGAATTCCGGACTATCAAATAAGACCTAAGGTACCATAGTCAACGCCCCGTCATGATCGTTCCTAGTCTTTTGCGGTTTTCAGCCAAAAAACTAGAATTTCGCGCGATTTCCGTATTTTCGTGTGCTTAAGCCCACGCCTTCCAAGGGGTCCCGGGAACCCCGAACCCCGATCGCCTAAAAATGTTCCGGGCCATCAAATACGACCTAAGGAACCATAGTAACCACCCCGCCATGATCGTTCCTTAGTTTTTGCGTTTTTCGGCCAAACAACAAGAATTCCGTGCGATTCCCATTTTTTGTGTGTTATAGCCCACGCCTTCCGAGTGGTCCCGGGACCTCCTGACCTCTATCGCCTAAATTTTTTCCGGACTATCAAATACGACCTAAGGAACCATAGTATCCGCCCCGCCATGATCGTTCATCATTTATTGCGTTTTTCGGCCAAACAACTAGAATTCCGCGCGATTCCCATATTTTTGTGTGTTATAGCCCACGCCTTCCGAGTGATCCCGGGACCTCTGGACCCCTATCGCCTAATATTTTTAAGGACTATCAAATAAGGCCTAAGGAACCATAGTCACCACTCTGCCATGATCGTTCCTCATTTTTTGCGTTTTTCGGCCAAACAACTAGAATTCTGCGCGATTCCCATATTTTTATGTGTTATAGCCCACGCCTTCCGAGTGGTCCCGGGACCTCCGGACCCCTATCGCCTAATATTTTTCCAAACTATCAAATAAGACCAAAGGAACCATAGTCACCACCCTGTCAAGATCTTTCCACATTTTTTGCATGTTACTGAAAAAGACCTAGAATTACGCCCGATTCCCATATTTTCGTGTGCTATACCCACGCCTTCCGAGTGGTCCCAAGAGCCGCGGACCCCGATCGCCTAAAAATTTTTTCGGGCCGTCAAATACGACCTAAGGAACCATAGTAACCGCCCCGCCATCATCGTTTCTCATTTTTTGCATTTTTCGGCCAAAAGACTAGAATTACGCCCGATTCCCATATTTTCGTGTGCTATACCCATGCCTTCCAAGTGGTCCGGGGAACCGCGGACCCCGATGGCCTAAAAATTTTCCGGACTATCAAATACGACCTAAGGAACCATAGTAACCGCCCCACCATCATCGTTTCTCATTTTTTGCTTTTTTCGGCAAAAAAACTAGAATTACGCCCGATTCCCATATTTTCGTGTGCTTTAGCCCAAGCCTTCCAAGGGGTCCCGGGAACCCCGAACCCCGATCGCCTAAAAATTTTCTGGGCCATCAAATACGACCTAAGGAACCATAGTAACCACCCCGCCATGATCGTTCCTCATTTTTTGCGTTTTTCGGCCAAACAACTAGAATTCCGCGCGATTCCCATATTTTTGTGTGTTATAGCCCACGCCTTCCGAGTGGTCCCGGGACCTCCTGACCCCTATCGCCTAATATTTTTCCGGACTATCAAATACGACCTAAGGAACCATAGTATCCGCCCCGCCATGATCGTTCCTCATTTTTTGCGTTTTTCGGCCAAACAACTAGAATTCCGCGCGATTCCCATATTTTTGTGTGTTATAGCCTACGCCTTCCGAGTGGTCCCGGGACCTCCGGACCCCTATCGCCTAATATTTTTCTGGACTATCAAATAAGACCAAAGGAACCATAGTCACCGCCCTGTCAAGATCTTTCCACATTTTTTGCATGTTACTGAAAAAGACCTAGAATTTCGCCCGATTCCCATATTTTCGTGTGCTATACCCACGCATTCCGAGTGGTCCCAAGAGCCGCGGAACCCGATCGCCAAAAAATTTTCCGGGCAATCAAATACGACCTAAGGAACCATAGTATCCGCCCCGCCATGATCGTTCCTTATTTTTTGCGTTTTTCGGCCAAACAACTAGAATTCCGCGCGATTCCCATATTTTAGTGTACTATATAGCCCACACCTTCCGAGTGGTCCCGGGACCTCCTGACCCCTATCGCCTAAAATTTTTTCGGACTATCAAATACGACCTAAGGAACCGTAGTATCCGCCCCGCCATGATCGTTCCTTATTTTTTGTGTTTTTCGGCCAAACAACTAGAATTCCGCGCGGTCCCATATTTTTGTGTGTTTTAGCCCACGCATTCCGAGTGGTCCCGGGTCTCCAGACCCCTATCGCCTAAAATTTTTTTGGACTATCAAATAAGACCTAAGGAACCATAGTCACCGCCCAGTCATGATCGTTCCTAGTTTTTTCTGTTTTTTGGCCAAAAAACTAGAATTCCGCGCGATTCCCATATTTTCGTGTCCTATAGCCCACGCCTTCCAAGTGAACCCGGGAACTCCGAACCCCTATCGCCTAAAATTTTTCCGGACTATCAAATACGACCTAAGGAACCATAGTCACCGCCCAGCCATGGTCGTTTCTCATTTTTTGTGTTTTTCGGCAAAACAACTAGAATTCCGCGCGATCCCATATTTTTGTGTGTTATAGCCCACGCCTTCCGAGTGGTCCTGGGTCTCCGGACCCCTATCGCCTAAAATTTTTTCGGACTATCAAATAAGACCTAAGGAACCATAGTCATCCTCCCCGCCATGATCGTTCCTTCTTTTTTGCGTTTTTCGGCCAAACAACTAGAATTCCGCACGATTCCCATATTTTTGTGTGCTTTAGCCCACGCCTTCCAAGTGGTCCCGGGAACCCCGAACCCCTATCGCCTAAAATTTTTCCGGACTATCAAATACGACCTAAGGAACCATAGTCACCGCCCAGCCATGGTCGTTTCTCATTTTTTGTGTTTTTCGGCAAAACAACTAGAATTCCGCGCGATCCCATATTTTTGTGTGTTATAGCCCACGCCTTCCGAGTGGTCCTGGGTCTCCGGACCCCTATCGCCTAAAATTTTTTCGGACTATCAAATAAGACCTAAGGAACCATAGTCACCGCCCAGCCATGATCGTTCCTAGTTTTTGCTGTTTTTCGGCAAAAAAACTAGAATTACGCCCGATTCCCATATTTTCGTGTGCTTTAGCCCAAGCCTTCCAAGGGGTCCCGGGAACCCCGAACCCCGATCGCCTAAAAATTTTCTGGGCCATCAAATACGACCTAAGGAACCATAGTAACCACCCCGCCATGATCGTTCCTCATTTTTTGCGTTTTTCGGCCAAACAACTAGAATTCCGCGCGATTCCCATATTTTTGTGTGTTATAGCCCACGCCTTCCGAGTGGTCCCGGGACCTCCTGACCCCTATCGCCTAATATTTTTCCGGACTATCAAATACGACCTAAGGAACCATAGTATCCGCCCCGCCATGATCGTTCCTCATTTTTTGCGTTTTTCGGCCAAACAACTAGAATTCCGCGCGATTCCCATATTTTTGTGTGTTATAGCCTACGCCTTCCGAGTGGTCCCGGGACCTCCGGACCCCTATCGCCTAATATTTTTCTGGACTATCAAATAAGACCAAAGGAACCATAGTCACCGCCCTGTCAAGATCTTTCCACATTTTTTGCATGTTACTGAAAAAGACCTAGAATTTCGCCCGATTCCCATATTTTCGTGTGCTATACCCACGCATTCCGAGTGGTCCCAAGAGCCGCGGAACCCGATCGCCAAAAAATTTTCCGTGCAATCAAATATGACCTAAGGAACCATAGTATCCGCCCTGCCATGATCGTTCCTTATTTTTTGCGTTTTTCGGCCAAACAACTAGAATTCCGCGCGATTCCCATATTTTAGTGTACTATATAGCCCACACCTTCCGAGTGGTCCCGGGACCTCCTGACCCCTATCGCCTAAAATTTTTTCGGACTATCAAATACGACCTAAGGAACCGTAGTATCCGCCCCGCCATGATCGTTCCTTATTTTTTGTGTTTTTCGGCCAAACAACTAGAATTCCGCGCGGTCCCATATTTTTGTGTGTTTTAGCCCACGCCTTCCGAGTGGTCCCGGGTCTCCAGACCCCTATCGCCTAAAATTTTTTCGGACTATCAAATAAGACCTAAGGAACCATAGTCACCGCCCAGTCATGATCGTTCCTAGTTTTTTCTGTTTTTTGGCCAAAAAACTAGAATTCCGCGCGATTCCCATATTTTCGTGTCCTATAGCCCACGCCTTCCAAGTGAACCCGGGAACTCCGAACCCCTATCGCCTAAAATTTTTCCGGACTATCAAATACGACCTAAGGAACCATAGTCACCGCCCAGCCATGGTCGTTTCTCATTTTTTGTGTTTTTCGGCAAAACAACTAGAATTCCGCGCGATCCCATATTTTTGTGTGTTATAGCCCACGCCTTCCGAGTGGTCCTGGGTCTCCGGACCCCTATCGCCTAAAATTTTTTCGGACTATCAAATAAGACCTAAGGAACCATAGTCACCGCCCAGCCATGATCGTTCCTAGTTTTTGCTGTTTTTCGGCCAAAAAACTAGAATTCCGCGCGATTCCCATATTTTCGTGTCCTATAGCCCACGCCTTCCAAGTGAACCCGGGAACTCCGGACCCCTATCGCCTAAAATTTTTCTGGACTATCAAATATGACCTAAGGAACCATAGTCACCTCCCAGCCATGATCATTCCTCATTTGTTGCGTTTTTTGGCCAAAAAACTAGAATTCCGCCCGATTACAATATTTTTGTGTGCTATTGCCCACCCTTCCAAGTGGTTCCGGGATCCCCGGACCCCGATCGCCTAAAAATTTTCCAGGCCGTCAAATACGACCTAAGGAACCATAGTAACCGCCCCGCCATAATCGTTTCTCATTTTTTGCATTTTTCGGCCAAAAAACTAGAATTACGCCCGATTCCCATATTTTCGTGTGCTATACCCACGCCTTCCAAGTGGTCCGGGGAGCCGCGGACCCCGATCGCCTAAAAATTTTCCGGACTATCAAATACGACCTAAGGTACCATAGTCACCGCCCCACCATGATCGTTCCAAATGCTTTGCATTTTTCGGCCAAAAAACTAGAACTCCGCGCGATTTGCATATTTTAGTGTGCTATAGCTTACGCCTTCCGAGTGGTCCCGGGAGCCGTGGACCCCGATCGCCTAAAATTTTCCGGGCCATCAAATACGACCTAAGGAACCATAGTCACCGCCCCGCCATGATCGTTCCTCATTTATTGCGTTTTTCGGCCAAAAAACTAAAATTTCGCTCGATTACCATATTTTTGTGTGCTATTACCCACGCCTTCCGAGTGGGCCGGGCCGCCGGTCTCGGATCACCTAAAATATTTTCGGGACATCAATTAAGACCTAAGGAACTATAGTCACCGCCTCGCCATGATCGTTCCTCATTTTTTGCATTTTTTGGCCAAAAAACTAGAATTCCGCGCGATTCCCATATTTTTGTGTGTTATATAGCCCACACCTTCCGAGTGGTCCCGGGACCTCCGGACCCCTATCGCCTAAAATTTTTCCGAACTATAAAATACGACCTAAGGAACCATAGTATCCGCCCCGCCATGATCGTTCCTCATTTTTTGTGTTTTTCGGCCAAACAACTAGAATTCCGCGCGATCCCATATTTTTGTGTGTTATAGCCCACGCCTTCCGAGTGGTCCCGGGTCTCCGGACCCCTATCGCCTAAAATTTTTTCGGACTATCAAATAAGACCTAAGGAACCATAGTCACCGCCCAGCCATGATCGTTCCTAGTTTTTTCTGTTTTTCGGCCAAAAAAGTAGAATTCCGCGCGATTCCCATATTTTCGTGTCCTATAGCCCACGCCTTCCAAGTGAACCCGGGAACTCCGGACCCCTATTGCCTAAATTTTTTCCGGACTATCAAATATGACCTAAGGAACCATAGTCACCTCCCAGCCATGATCATTCCTCATTTGTTGCATTTTTTAGCCAAAAAAATTGAATTCCGCCCGATTACAATATTTTTGTGTGCTATTGCCCACCCTTCCAAGTGGTTCCGGGATCCCCGGACCCCGATCGCCTAAAAATTTTCCGGGCCGTCAAATACGACCTAAGGAACCATAGTAACCGCCCCGCCATCATCGTTTCTCATTTTTTGCATTTTTCGGCCAAAAAACTAGAATTACGCCCGATTCCCATATTTTCGTGTGCTATACCCACGCCTTCCAAGTGGTCCGGGGAGCCGCGGACCCCGATCGCCTAAAAATTTTCCGGACTATCAAATACGACCTAAGGTACCATAGTCACCGCCCCACCATGATCGTTCCAAATGCTTTGCATTTTTCGGCCAAAAAACTAGAACTCCGCGCGATTTGCATATTTTAGTGTGCTATAGCTTACGCCTTCCGAGTGGTCCCGGGAGCCGTAGACCCCTATCACCTAAAATTTTTCCGAGCCATCAAATACGACCTAAGGAACCATAGTCACCGCCCCGCCATGATCGTTCCTCATTTATTGCGTTTTTCGGCCAAAAAACTAAAATTCCGCTCGATTACCATATTTTTGTGTGCTATTGCCCACGCCTTCCGAGTGGGCCGGGCCGCCGGTCTCGGATCACCTAAAATATTTTCGGGACATCAATTAAGACCTAAGGAACTATAGTCACCGCCTCGCCATGATCGTTCCTCATTTTTTGCATTTTTTGGCCAAAAAACTAGAATTCCGCGCGATTCCCATATTTTTGTGTGTTATATAGCCCACACCTTCCGAGTGGTCCCGGGACCTCCGGACCCCTATCGCCTAAAATTTTTCCGAACTATAAAATACGACCTAAGGAACCATAGTATCCGCCCCGCCATGATCGTTCCTCATTTTTTGTGTTTTTCGGCCAAACAACTAGAATTCCGCGCGATCCCATATTTTTGTGTGTTATAGCCCACGCCTTCCGAGTGGTCCCGGGTCTCCGGACCCCTATCGCCTAAAATTTTTTCGGACTATCAAATAAGACCTAAGGAACCATAGTCACCGCCCAGCCATGATCGTTCCTAGTTTTTTCTGTTTTTCGGCCAAAAAAGTAGAATTCCGCGCGATTCCCATATTTTCGTGTCCTATAGCCCACGCCTTCCAAGTGAACCCGGGAACTCCGGACCCCTATCGCCTAAAATTTTTCCGGACTATCAAATATGACCTAAGGAACCATAGTCACCTCCCAGCCATGATCATTCCTCATTTGTTGCGTTTTTCGGCCAAAAAACTAGAATTCCGCCCGATTACAATATTTTTGTGTGCTATTGCCCACCCTTCCAAGTGGTTCCGGGACCCCCGGACCCCGATCGCCTAAAATTTTTCCGGGCCGTCAAATACGACCTAAGGAACCATAGTAACCGCCCCGCCATCATCGTTTCTCATTTTTTGCATTTTTCGGCCAAAAAACTAGAATTACGCCCGATTCCCATATTTTCGTGTGCTATACCCACGCCTTCCAAGTGGTCCGGGGAGCCGCGGACCCCGATCGCCTAAACATTTTCCGGACTATCAAATACGACGTAAGGTACCATAGTCACCGCCCCACCATGATCGTCCCAAATGCTTTGCATTTTTCGGCCAAAAAAATAGAACTCCGCGCGATTTGCATATTTTAGTGTGCTATAGCTTACACCTTCCGAGTGGTCCCGGGAGCCGTGGACCCCGATCGCCTAAAATTTTTCTGGGCCATCAAATACGACCTAAGGAACCATAGTCACCACCCCGCCATGATCGTTCCTCATTTACTGCGTTTTTCGGCCAAATAATTAGAATTCCGCTCGATTACCATATTTTTGTGTGCTATTGCCCACGCCTTCCGAGTGGGCCGGGCCGCCGGTCTCGGATCACCTAAAAAATTTTGGGACATCAATTAAGACCTAAGGAACTATAGTCACCGCCTCGCCATGATCGTTCCTCATTTTGTTGCATTTTTTGGCCAAAACACTAGAATTCCGCCCGATTCCCAAATTTTTGTGTGCTATCGCCCACGCCTTCCGAGTGGGTCGGGCCCCCCGGAGCCGGATCGCCTAAAAATTTTTCGGACTATCAAATACGACCTAAGGAACCATTGTCACCGCCCCGCCATGATCGTTCCTAGTCTTTTGTATTTTTCAGCCAAAAAACTAGAATTTTGCGCGATTTCCATATTTTCGTGTGCTTTAGCCCACGCCTTCCAAGGGGTCCCGGGAACCCCGAACCCCGATCGCCTAAAATTTTCTGGGCCATCAAATATGACCTAAGGAACCATAGTAACCACCCCGCCATGATCGTTCCTCATTTTTGCGTTTTTCGGCCAAACAACTAGAATTCAGCGCGATTCCCATATTTTTGTGTGTTATAGCCCACGCCTTCCGAGTGGTCCCGGGACCTCCTGACCCCTATCGCCTAAAATTTTTACGGACTATCAAATAAGGCCTTAGGAACCATAGTCACCGCCCCGCCATGATCGTTCCTAATTTTTTGCGTTTTTCGGCCAAAAAACTAGAATTTCGCGCGATTTCCATATTTTCGTGTGCTTTAGCCCACGCCTTCCAAGGGGTCCCGGGAACCCCGAACCCCGATCGCCTAAAAATTTTCTGGGCCATCAAATACGACCTAAGGAACCATAGTAACCACCCCGCCATGATCGTTCCTCATTTTTTACGTTTTTCAGCCAAACAACTAGAATTCCGCGCGATTCCCATATTTTTGTGTGTTATAACCCACGCCTTCCGAGTGGTCCCGGGACCTCCTGACCCCTATCGCCTAATATTTTTCCGGACTATCAAATACGACCTAAGGAACCATAGTATCCGCCCCGCCATGATCGTTCCTCATCTTTTGCGTTTTTCGGCCAAACAACTAGAATTCCGCGCGATTCCCATATTTTTGTGTGTTATAGCCTACGCCTTCCGAGTGGTCCCGGGACCTCCGAACCCCTATCGCCTAATATTTTTCTGGACTATCAAATAAGACCAAAGGAACCATAGTCACCGCCCTGTCAAGATCTTTCCACATTTTTTGCATGTTACTGAAAAAGACCTAGAATTACGCCCGATTCCCATATTTTCGTGTGCTATACCCACGCCTTCCAAGTGGTCCGGGGAGCCGCGGACCCCGATCGCCTAAAAATTTTCCGGACTATCAAATAAAACCTACGGTACCATAGTCCCCGCCCCACCATGATCGTTCCAAATGCTTTGCATTTTTCGGCCAAAAAAATAGAACTCTGTGCGATTTGCATATTTTAGTGTGCTATAGCTTACATCTTCCGAGTGGTCCCGGGAGCCGTGGACCCCTATCACCGAAAATTTTTCCGGGCTATCAAATACGACCTAAGGAACCATAGTCACCGCCCCGCCATGATCGTTCCTCATTTATTGCGTTTTTCGGCCAAAAAACTAGAATTCCGGTCGATTACCATAGTGTTGTGTGCTATTGCCCACGCCTTCCGAGTGGGCCGGGCCGCCGGTCTCGGATCACCTAAAAAATTTTCGGGACATCAATTAAGACCTAGGGAACTATAGTCACCGCCTCGCCATGATCGTTCCTCATTTTTTGCATTTTTTGACAAAAAACTAGAATTCCGCGCGATTCCCATATTTTTGTGTGTTATATAGCCCACACCTTCCGAGTGGTCCCGTGACCTCCGGACCCCTATCGCCTAAAATTTTTCCGGACTATAAAATACGACCTAAGGAACCATAGTATCCGCCCCGCCATGATCGTTCCTCATTTTTTGTGTTTTTCGGCCAAACAACTAGAATTCCGCGCGATCCCATATTTTTGTGTGTTATAGCCCACGCCTTCCGAGTGGTCCCGGGTCTCCGGACCCCTATCGCCTAAAATTTTTTCAGACTATCAAATAAGACCTAAGGAACCATAGTCACCGCCCAGCCATGATCGTTCCTAGTTTTTTCTGTTTTTCGGCCAAAAAACTAGAATTCCGCGCGATTCCCATATTTTCGTGTCCTATAGCCCACGCCTTCCAAGTGAACCCGGGAACTCCGGACCCCTATCGCCTAAAATTTTTCCGGACTATCAAATATGGCCTAAGGAACCATAGTCACCTCCCAGCCATGATCATTCCTCATTTGTTGCGTTTTTGGCCAAAAAACTAGAATTCCGCCTGATTACAATATTTTTGTGTGCTATTGCCCACCCTTCCAAGTGGTTCCGGGATCCCCGGACCCCGATCACCTAAAATTTTTCCGGGCCGTCAAATACGACCTAAGGAACCATCGTAACCGCCCCGCCATCATCGTTTCTCATTTTTTGCATTTTTCGGCCAAAAAACTAGAATTACGCCCGATTCCCATATTTTCGTGTGCTATTCCCACGCCTTCCAAGTGGTCCGGGGAGCCGCGGACCACGATTGCCTAAAAATTTTCCGGACTATCAAATACAACCAAAGGTACCATAGTCACCGCCCCACCATGATCGTTCCAAATGCTTTGCATTTTTCGGCCAAAAAACTAGAACTCCGCGCGATTTGCATATTTTAGTGTGCTATAGCTTACGCCTTCCGACTGGTCCCGGGAGCCGTGGACCCCGATCGCCTAAATTTTCCGGGCCATCAAATATGACCTAAGGAACCATAGTCACCGCCCCGCCATGATCGTTCCTCATTTATTGAGTTTTTCGGCCAAAAAACTAGAATTCCGCTCGATTACCATATTTTTGTGTGCTATTGCCCACGCCTTCCGAGTGGGCCAGGCCGCCGGTCTCGGATCACCTAAAAAATTTTCGGGACATCAATTAAGACCTAAGGAACTATAGTCACCGCCTCGCCATGACCGTTCCTCATTCTTTGCATTTTTTGGCCAAACAACTAGAATTCCGCGCGATTCCCATATTTTTGTGTGTTATATAGCCCACACCTTCCGAGTGGTCCCGGGACCTCCGGACCCCTATCGCCTAAAATTTTTCCGGACTATAAAATACGACCTAAGGAACCATAGTATCCGCCCCGCCATGATCGTTCCTCATTTTTTGTGTTTTTCGGCCAAACAACTAGAATTCCGCGCGATCCCATATTTTTGTGTGTTATAGCCCACGCTTTCCGAGTGGTCCCGGGTCTCCGGACCTCTATCGCCTAAAATTTTTTCAGACTATCAAATAAGACCTAAGGAACCATAGTCACCGCCCAGCCATGATCGTTCCTAGTTTTTTCTGTTTTTCGGCCAAAAAACTAGAATTCCGCGCGATTCCCATATTTTCGTGTCCTATAGCCCACTCCTTCCAAGTGAACCCGGGAACTCCGGACCCCTATCGCCTAAAATTTTTCCGGACTATCAAATATGACCTAAGGAACCATAGTCACCTCCCAGCCATGATCATTCCTCATTTGTTGCATTTTTTGGCCAAAAAACTAGAATTCCGCCCGATTACAATATTTTTGTGTGTTATTGCCCACCCTTCCAAGTGGTTCCGGGATCCCCAGGCCCCGATTGCCTAAAATTTTTCCGGGCTGTCAAATACGACCTAAGGAACCATAGTAACCGCCCCGCCATCATCGTTTCTCATTTTTTGCATTTTTCGGCCAAAAAACTAGAATTACGCCCGATTCCCATATTTTCGTGTGCTATTCCCACGCCTTCCAAGTGGTCCGGGGAGCCGCGGACCACGATTGCCTAAAAATTTTCCGGACTATCAAATACAACCAAAGGTACCATAGTCACCGCCCCACCATGATCGTTCCAAATGCTTTGCATTTTTCGGCCAAAAAACTAGAACTCCGCGCGATTTGCATATTTTAGTGTGCTATAGCTTACGCCTTCCGAGTGGTCCCGGGAGCCGTGGACCCCGATCGCCTAAAATTTTTCGGGCCATCAAATATGACCTAAGGAACCATAGTCACCGCCCCGCCATGATCGTTCCTCCTTTATTGCATTTTTCGGCCAAAAAACTAGAATTCCGCTCGATTCCCATATTTTTGTGTGCTATTGCCCACGCCTTCCGTGTGGGCCGGGCCGCCGGTCTCGGATCACCTAAAAAGATTTTGGGCCACCAATTAAGACCTAAGGAACCATAGTCACCGCCTCGCCATGATCGTTCCTCATTTTTTGCATTTTTTGGCCAAAAAACTAGAATTTCGCTCGATTCCCATATTTTTATGTGCTATCGCCCACGCCTTCCGAGTGGGTCGGGCCCCCCGGAGCCGGATCGCCTAAAAATTTTCCAGACTATCAAATACGACCTAAGGAACCATAGTCACCGCCCCGTCATGATCGTTCCTAGTCTTTTGCATTTTTCAGCCAGAAAACTATAATTTCGTGCGATTTCCATATTTTCGTGTGCTTTAGCCCACGCCTTCCAAGGGGTCCCGGGAACCCCGAACCCCGATCGCCTAAAAAATTTCCGGGCCATCAAATACGACCTAAGGAACCATAGTAACCACCCCGCCATGATCGTTCCTCATTTTTTGCATTTTTCGGCCAAACAACTAGAATTCTGTGCGATTCCCATTTTTTGTGTGTTATAGCCCACGCCTTCCGAGTGGTCCCGGGACCTCCTGACCCCTATCGCCTAAAATTTTTCCGGATTATCAAATACAACCTAAGGAACCGTAGTATCCGCCCCGCCATGATCGTTCCTCATTTTTTGCGTTTTTAGGCCAAACAACTAGAATTCCGCGCGATTCCCATATTTTTGTGTGTTATAGCCCACGCCTTCCGAGTGATCCCGGGACCTCCGGACCCCTATCGCCTAATATTTTTACGGACTATCAAATAAGGCCTAAGGAACCATAGTCACCGCCCCGCCATGATCGTTCCTCATTTTTTGCGTTTTTCGGCCAAACAACTAGAATTCCACGCGATTCCCATATTTTTGTGTGTTATAGCCCACGCCTTCCGAGTGGTCCCGGGACCTCCGGACCTCTATCGCCTAATATATTTCCGGACTATCAAATAAGACCAAAGGAACCATAGTCACCGCCCTATCAAGATCTTTCCACATTTTTTGCATGTTACTAAAAAAGACCTAGAATTACGCCCGATTCCCATATTTTCGTGTGCTATACCCACGCCTTCCAAGTGGTCCGGGGAGCCGCGGACCCCCGATGGCCTAAAATTTTTCCAGACTATCAAATACGACCTAAGGTACCATAGTCACCGCCCCACCATGATCGGTCCAAATGCTTTGCATTTTTCGGCCAAAAAACTAGAACTCCGCGCGATTTGCATATTTTAGTGTGCTATAGTTTACGCCTTCCGAGTGGTCCCGGGAGCCGTGGACCCCGATCGCCTAAAATTTTCCGGGCCATCAAATATGACCTAAGGAACAATAGTAACCACCCCGCCATGATCGTTCCTCATTTTTGCGTTTTTCGGCCAAACAACTAGAATTCAGCGCGATTCCCATATTTTTGTGTGTTATAGCCCACGCCTTCCGAGTGGTCCCGGGACCTCCTGACCCCTATCGCCTAAAATTTTTCTGGACTATCAAATACGACCTAAGGAACCATTGTATCCGCCCTACCATGAACGTTCCTCATTTTTTGCGTTTTTCGGCCAAACAACTAGAATTCCGCGCGATTCCCATATTTTTGTGTGTTATAGCCCACGCCTTCCGAGTGTTCCCGGGACCTCCGGACCCCTATTGCCTAATATTTTTCCGGACTATCAAATAAGACCAAAGGAACCATAGTCACCGCCCTGTCAAGATCTTTCCACATTTTTTGCATGTTACTAAAAAAGACCTAGAATTTCGCCTGATTCCCATATTTTCGTGTGCTATACCCACGCATTCCGAGTGGTCCCAAGAGCCGCGGACCCCGATCGCCTAAAATTTTTTCGGGCAATCAAATACGACCTAAGGAACCATAGTATCCGCCCCGCCATGATCGTTCCTTATTTTTTGCGTTTTTCGGCCAAACAACTAGAATTCCGTGCGATTCCCATATTTTAGTGTGTTATATAGCCCACACCTTCCGAGTGGTCCCGGGACCTCCGGACCCCTATCGCCTAAAATTTTTCTGGACTATCAAATACGACCTAAGGAACCGTAGTATCCGCCCCGCCATGATCGTTCCTCATTTTTTGCGTTTTTAGGCCAAACAACTAGAATTCCGCGCGATTCCCATATTTTTGTGTGTTATAGCCAACGCCTTCCGAGTGATCCCGGGACCTCCGGACCCCTATCGCCTAATATTTTTATGGACTATCAAATAAGGCCTAAGGAACCATAGTCACCGCCCCGCCATGATCGTTCCTCATTTTTTGCGTTTTTCGGCCAAGCAACTAGAATTACGCGCGATTCCCATATTTTTGTGTGTTATAGCCCACGCCTTCCGAGTGGTCCCGGGACCTCCGGACCTCTATCGCCTAATATATTTCCGGACTATCAAATAAGACCAAAGGAACCATAGTCACCGCCCTGTCAAGATCTTTCCACATTTTTTGCATGTTACTGAAAAAGACCTAGAATTACACCCGATTCCCATATTTTCGTGTGCTATACCCACGCCTTCCAAGTGGTCCGGGGAGCCGCGGACCCCGATGGCTAAAATTTTTCCAGACTATCAAATACGACCTAAGGTACCATAGTCACCGCCCCACCATGATCGGTCCAAATGCTTTGCATTTTTCGGCCAAAAAACTAGAACTTCGCGCGATTTGCATATTTTAGTGTGCTATAGTTTACGCCTTCCGAGTGGTCCCGGGAGCCGTGGACCCCGATCGCCTAAAATTTTCCGGGCCATCAAATATGACCTAAGGAACCATAGTAACCACCGCGCCATGATCGTTCCTCATTTGTTGCGTTTTTCGGCCAAAAAACTAGAATTCCGCCCGATTACAATATTTTTGTGTGCTATTGCCCACCCTTCCAAGTGGTTCCGGGATCCCCGGACCCCGATCGCCTAAAAATTTTTCGGGCCGTCAAATACGACCTAAGGAACCATAGTAACCGCCCCGCCATCATCATTTCTCATTTTTTGCATTTTTCGGCCAAAAAACTAGAATTACGCCCGATTCCCATATTTTCGTGTGCAATACCCACGCCTTCCAAGTGGTCCGGGGAGCCGCGGACCCCGATCGCCTAAAAATTTTCCGGACTATCAAATACGACGTAAGGTACCATAGTCACCGCCCACCATGATCGTTCCAAATGCTTTGCATTTTTCGGCCAAAAAAATAGAACTCCGCACGATTTGCATATTTTAGTGTGCTATAGCTTACACCTTCCGAGTGGTCCCGGGAGCCGTGGACCCCGATCGCCTAAAATATTTCCGGGCCATCGAATACGAACTAAGGAACCATAGTCACCGCCCCGCCATGATCGTTCCTCATTTATTGTATTTTTCGGCCAAAAAACTAGAATTTCGCTCGATTACCATATTTTTGTGTGCTATTGCCCACGCCTTCCGAGTGGGCCGGGCCGCCGATCTCGGATCACCTAAAAAAGTTTCGGGACATCAATTAAGACCTAAGGAACTATAGTCACCGCCTCGCCATGATCGTTCCTCATTTTTTGCATTTTTTGGCCAAAAAACTAGAATTCCGCCCGATTTCCATATTTTTGTGTGCTATCGCCCACGCCTTCCGAGTGGTCCCGGGAACCCCGAACCCCGATCGCCTAAAATTTTTCGGGCCATCAAATATGACATAAGGAACCATAGTAACCACCCCGCCATGATCGTTCCTCACTTTTGCGTTTTTCGGCCAAACAACTAGAATTCAGCGTGATTCCCATATTTTTGTTTGTTATAGCCCACGCCTTCCGAGTGGTCCCGGGACCTCCTGACCCCAATCGCCTAAAATTTTTACGGACTATCAAATAAGGCCTAAGGAACCATAGTCACCGCCCCGCTATGATCGTTCCTCATTTTTTGCGTTTTTCGGCCAAACAACTAGAATTCCGCGCGATTCCCATATTTTTGTGTGTTATAGCCCACGCCTTCCGAGTGGTCCCGGGACCTTCTGATCCCTATCGCCTAATATTTGTCCGGACTATAAAATACGACCTAAGGAACCATAGTATCCGCCCCGCCATGATCGTTCCTCATTTTTTGCATTTTTCGGCCAAACAACTAGAATTCCGCGCGATTCCCATATTTTTGTGTGTTATAGCCTACGCCTTCCGAGTGGTCCCGGGACCTCCGGACCCCTATCGCCTAATATTTTTTGCATGTTACTGAAAAAGACCTAGAATTTCGCGCGATTTCCATATTTTCGTGTGCTTTAGCCCACGCCTTCCAAGGGGTCCAGGGAACCCCGAACCCCGATCGCCTAAAAATTTTCTGGGCCATCAAATACGACCTAAGGAACCATAGTAACCACCCCGCCATGATCGTTCCTCATTTTTTGCATTTTTCGGCCAAACAACTAGAATTCCGCGCGATTCCCATATTTTTGTGTGTTATAGCCCACGCCTTCCGAGTGGTCTCGGGACCTCCTGACCCCTATTGCCTAATATTTTTCCGGACTATCAAATACGACCTAAGGAACCATAGTATCCGCCCCGCCATGATCGTTCCTCATTTTTTGCGTTATTCGGCCAAACAACTAGAATTCCGCGCGATTCCCATATTTTTGTGTGTTATAGCCTACGCTTTCCGAGTGGTCCCGGGACCTCCGGACCCCTATCGCCTAATATTTTTCTGGACTATCAAATAATACAAAAGGAACCATAGTCACCGCCCTGTCAAGATCTTTCCACATTTTTTGCTTGTTACTGAAAAAGACCTAGAATTACGCCCGATTCCCATATTTTCGTGTGCTATACCCACGCATTCTGAGTGGTCCGGGGAGCCGCGGTCCCCGATCGCCTAAAAATTTTCCGGACTATCAAATACGACCTAAGGTACCATAGTCACCGCCCCACCATGATCGTTCCAAATGCTTTGCATTTTTCGGCCAAAAAACTAGAACTCCGCGCGATTTGCATATTTTAGTGTGCTATAGCTTACGCCTTCCGAGTGGTCCCGGGAGCCGTGGACCCCGATCGCCTAAAATTTTCCGGGCCATCAAATATGACCTAAGGAACAATAGTAACCACCCCGCCATGATCGTTCCTCATTTTTGCGTTTTTCGGCCAAACAACTAGAATTCAGCGCGATTCCCATATTTTTGTGTGTTATAGCCCACGCCTTCCGAGTGGTCCCGGGACCTCCTGACCCCTATCGCCTAAAATTTTTCTGGACTATCAAATACGACCTAAGGAACCATTGTATCCGCCCTACCATGAACGTTCCTCATTTTTTGCGTTTTTCGGCCAAACAACTAGAATTCCGCGCGATTCCCATATTTTTGTGTGTTATAGCCCACGCCTTCCGAGTGTTCCCGGGACCTCCGGACCCCTATTGCCTAATATTTTTCCGGACTATCAAATAAGACCAAAGGAACCATAGTCACCGCCCTGTCAAGATCTTTCCACATTTTTTGCATGTTACTAAAAAAGACCTAGAATTTCGCCTGATTCCCATATTTTCGTGTGCTATACCCACGCATTCCGAGTGGTCCCAAGAGCCGCGGACCCCGATCGCCTAAAATTTTTTCGGGCAATCAAATACGACCTAAGGAACCATAGTATCCGCCCCGCCATGATCGTTCCTTATTTTTTGCGTTTTTCGGCCAAACAACTAGAATTCCGTGCGATTCCCATATTTTAGTGTGTTATATAGCCCACACCTTCCGAGTGGTCCCGGGACCTCCGGACCCCTATCGCCTAAAATTTTTCTGGACTATCAAATACGACCTAAGGAACCGTAGTATCCGCCCCGCCATGATCGTTCCTCATTTTTTGCGTTTTTAGGCCAAACAACTAGAATTCCGCGCGATTCCCATATTTTTGTGTGTTATAGCCAACGCCTTCCGAGTGATCCCGGGACCTCCGGACCCCTATCGCCTAATATTTTTATGGACTATCAAATAAGGCCTAAGGAACCATAGTCACCGCCCCGCCATGATCGTTCCTCATTTTTTGCGTTTTTCGGCCAAGCAACTAGAATTACGCGCGATTCCCATATTTTTGTGTGTTATAGCCCACGCCTTCCGAGTGGTCCCGGGACCTCCGGACCTCTATCGCCTAATATATTTCCGGACTATCAAATAAGACCAAAGGAACCATAGTCACCGCCCTGTCAAGATCTTTCCACATTTTTTGCATGTTACTGAAAAAGACCTAGAATTACACCCGATTCCCATATTTTCGTGTGCTATACCCACGCCTTCCAAGTGGTCCGGGGAGCCGCGGACCCCGATGGCTAAAATTTTTCCAGACTATCAAATACGACCTAAGGTACCATAGTCACCGCCCCACCATGATCGGTCCAAATGCTTTGCATTTTTCGGCCAAAAAACTAGAACTTCGCGCGATTTGCATATTTTAGTGTGCTATAGTTTACGCCTTCCGAGTGGTCCCGGGAGCCGTGGACCCCGATCGCCTAAAATTTTCCGGGCCATCAAATATGACCTAAGGAACCATAGTAACCACCGCGCCATGATCGTTCCTCATTTGTTGCGTTTTTCGGCCAAAAAACTAGAATTCCGCCCGATTACAATATTTTTGTGTGCTATTGCCCACCCTTCCAAGTGGTTCCGGGATCCCCGGACCCCGATCGCCTAAAAATTTTTCGGGCCGTCAAATACGACCTAAGGAACCATAGTAACCGCCCCGCCATCATCATTTCTCATTTTTTGCATTTTTCGGCCAAAAAACTAGAATTACGCCCGATTCCCATATTTTCGTGTGCAATACCCACGCCTTCCAAGTGGTCCGGGGAGCCGCGGACCCCGATCGCCTAAAAATTTTCCGGACTATCAAATACGACGTAAGGTACCATAGTCACCGCCCACCATGATCGTTCCAAATGCTTTGCATTTTTCGGCCAAAAAAATAGAACTCCGCACGATTTGCATATTTTAGTGTGCTATAGCTTACACCTTCCGAGTGGTCCCGGGAGCCGTGGACCCCGATCGCCTAAAATATTTCCGGGCCATCGAATACGAACTAAGGAACCATAGTCACCGCCCCGCCATGATCGTTCCTCATTTATTGTATTTTTCGGCCAAAAAACTAGAATTTCGCTCGATTACCATATTTTTGTGTGCTATTGCCCACGCCTTCCGAGTGGGCCGGGCCGCCGATCTCGGATCACCTAAAAAAGTTTCGGGACATCAATTAAGACCTAAGGAACTATAGTCACCGCCTCGCCATGATCGTTCCTCATTTTTTGCATTTTTTGGCCAAAAAACTAGAATTCCGCCCGATTTCCATATTTTTGTGTGCTATCGCCCACGCCTTCCGAGTGGTCCCGGGAACCCCGAACCCCGATCGCCTAAAATTTTTCGGGCCATCAAATATGACATAAGGAACCATAGTAACCACCCCGCCATGATCGTTCCTCACTTTTGCGTTTTTCGGCCAAACAACTAGAATTCAGCGTGATTCCCATATTTTTGTTTGTTATAGCCCACGCCTTCCGAGTGGTCCCGGGACCTCCTGACCCCAATCGCCTAAAATTTTTACGGACTATCAAATAAGGCCTAAGGAACCATAGTCACCGCCCCGCTATGATCGTTCCTCATTTTTTGCGTTTTTCGGCCAAACAACTAGAATTCCGCGCGATTCCCATATTTTTGTGTGTTATAGCCCACGCCTTCCGAGTGGTCCCGGGACCTTCTGATCCCTATCGCCTAATATTTGTCCGGACTATAAAATACGACCTAAGGAACCATAGTATCCGCCCCGCCATGATCGTTCCTCATTTTTTGCATTTTTCGGCCAAACAACTAGAATTCCGCGCGATTCCCATATTTTTGTGTGTTATAGCCTACGCCTTCCGAGTGGTCCCGGGACCTCCGGACCCCTATCGCCTAATATTTTTTGCATGTTACTGAAAAAGACCTAGAATTTCGCGCGATTTCCATATTTTCGTGTGCTTTAGCCCACGCCTTCCAAGGGGTCCAGGGAACCCCGAACCCCGATCGCCTAAAAATTTTCTGGGCCATCAAATACGACCTAAGGAACCATAGTAACCACCCCGCCATGATCGTTCCTCATTTTTTGCATTTTTCGGCCAAACAACTAGAATTCCGCGCGATTCCCATATTTTTGTGTGTTATAGCCCACGCCTTCCGAGTGGTCTCGGGACCTCCTGACCCCTATTGCCTAATATTTTTCCGGACTATCAAATACGACCTAAGGAACCATAGTATCCGCCCCGCCATGATCGTTCCTCATTTTTTGCGTTATTCGGCCAAACAACTAGAATTCCGCGCGATTCCCATATTTTTGTGTGTTATAGCCTACGCTTTCCGAGTGGTCCCGGGACCTCCGGACCCCTATCGCCTAATATTTTTCTGGACTATCAAATAATACAAAAGGAACCATAGTCACCGCCCTGTCAAGATCTTTCCACATTTTTTGCTTGTTACTGAAAAAGACCTAGAATTACGCCCGATTCCCATATTTTCGTGTGCTATACCCACGCATTCTGAGTGGTCCGGGGAGCCGCGGTCCCCGATCGCCTAAAAATTTTCCGGACTATCAAATACGACCTAAGGTACCATAGTCACCGCCCCACCATGATCGTTCCAAATGCTTTGCATTTTTCGGCCAAAAAACTAGAACTCCGCGCGATTTGCATATTTTAGTGTGCTATAGCTTACGCCTTCCGAGTGGTCCCGGGAGCCGTGGACCCCGATCGCCTAAATTTTTCCGGGCCATCAAATATGACCTAAGGAACCATAGTAACCACACCGCCATGATCGTTCCTCATTTTTGCGTTTTTCGGCCAAACAACTAGAATTCAGCGCGATTCCCATATTTTTGTGTGTTATAGCCCACGCCTTCCGAGTGGTCCCGGGTCCTCCTGACCCCTATTGCCTAAAATTTTTTTGGACTATCAAATACGACCTAAGGAACCATAGTATCCGCTCCACCATGATCGTTCCTCATTTTTTGCGCTTTTCGGCCAAACAACTAGAATTTCGCGCGATTCCCATATTTTTGTGTGTTATAGCCCACGCCTTCCGAGTGTTCCCGGGACCTCCGGACCCCTATCGCCTAATATTTTTCCGGACTATCAAACAAGACCAAAGGAACCATAGTCACCGCCCTATCAAGATCTTTCCACATTTTTTGCATGTTACTGAAAAAGACCTAGAATTTCGCCCGATTCCCATATTTTCGTGTGCTATACCCACGCATTCCGAGTGGTCCCAAGAGCCGCGGACCCCGATCGCCTAAAAAATTTTCCGGGCAATCAAAAACGACCTAAGGAACCATAGTATCCGCCCCGCCATGATCGTTCCTTATTTTTTGCGTTTTTCGGCCAAACAACTAGAATTCCGCGCGATTCCCATATTTTTGTGTGTTATATAGCCCACACCTTCCGAGTGGTCCCGGGACCTCCGGACCCCTATCGCCTAAAATTTTTCCGGACTATCAAATACGACCTAAGGAACCATAGTATCCGCCCCGCCATGATCGTTCCTTATTTTTTGCGTTTTTCGGCCAAACAACTAGAATTCCGCGCGATTCCCATATTTTTGTGTGTTATAGCCCACGCCTTCCGAGTGGTCCCGGGACCTCCTGACCCCTATCGCCTAATATTTTTTCGGACTATCAAATACGACCTAAGGAACCATAGTATCCGCCCCGCCATGATCGTTCCTCATTTTTTGCGTTTTTCGGCCAAACAACTAGAATTCCGCGCGATTCCCATATTTTTGTGTGTTATAGCCTACGCCTTCCGAGTGGTCCCGGGACCTCCGGACCCCTATCGCCTAATATTTTTCTGGACTATCAAATAAGACCAAAGGAACCATAGTCACCGCCCTGTCAAGATCTTTCCATATTTTTTGCATGTTACTGAAAAAGACCTAGAATTACGCCCGATTCCCATATTTTTGTGTGCTATACCCACGCCGTCCAAGTGGTCCGGGGAGCCGCGGACCCCGATCGCCTAAAAATTTTCCGGACTATCAAATACGACCTAAGGTACCATAGTCACCGCCCCGCCATGATCGTTCTAAATGCTTTGCATTTTTCGGCCAAAAAACTAGAACTCCGCGCGATTTGCATATTTTAGTGTGCTATAGCTTACGCCTTCCGAGTGGTCCCGGGAGCCGTGGACCCCGATCGCCTAAATTTTTCCGGGCCATCAAATATGACCTAAGGAACCATAGTAACCACCCCGCCATGATCGTTCCTCATTTTTGCGTTTTTCGGCCAAACAACTAGAATTCAGCGCGATTCCCATATTGTTGTGTGTTATAGCCCACGCCTTCCGAGTGGTCCCGGGTCCTCCTAACCCATATCGCCTAAAAATTTTCCGGACTATCAAATACGACCTAAGGAACCATAGTATCCGCCCCACCATGAGCGTTCCTCATTTTTTGCATTTTTCGGCCAAACAACTAGAATTCCGCGCGATTCCCATATTTTTGTGTGTTATAGCCCACGCCTTCCGAGTGTTCCCGGGACCTCCGGACCCCTATCGCCTAATATTTTTCCGGACTATCAAATACAACCTAAGGAACCATAGTATCCGCCCCGCAATGATCGTTCCTCATTTTTTGTGTTTTTTGGCCAAACAACTAGAATTCCGCGCGATTCCATATTTTTGTGTGTTATAGCCCACGCCTTCCGAGTGGTCCCGGGTCTCCGGACCCCTATCGCCTAAAAGTTTTTCGGACTATCAAATAAGACCTAAGGAACCATAGTCACCGCCCAGCCATGATCGTTCCTAGTTTTTTCTATTTTTCGGCCAAAAAACTAGAATTCCGCGCGATTCCCATATTTTCGTGTCCTATAGCCCACGCCTTCCAAATGAACCCGGGAACTCCGGACCCCTATCGCCTAAAATTTTTCCGGACTATCAAATATGACCTAAGGAACCATAGTCACCCCCCAGCCATGATCATTCCTCATTTGTTGCGTTTTTCGGCCAAAAAACTAGATTTCCGCCCGATTACAATTATTTTTTGTGCTATTGCCCATCCTTCCAAGTGGTTCCGGGATCCCCGGACCCCGATCGCCTAAAATTTTTCCGGGCTGTCAAATACGACCTAAGGAACCATAGTAACCTCCCCGCCATCATCGTTTCTCATTTTTTGCATTTTTCGACCAAGAAACTAGAATTACGCCCGATTCCCATATTTTCGTGTGCAATACCCACGCCTTCCAAGTGGTCCGGGGAGCCGCGGACCCCTTTCGCCTAAAAGTTTTCCGGACTATCAAATACGACCTAAGGTACCATATTCACCGCCCCTCCATGATCGTTCGAAATGCTTTGCATTTTTCGGCCAAAAAAATAGAACTCCGCGCGATTTGCATATTTGAGTGTGTTATAGCTTACACCTTCCGAGTGGTCCTGGGAGCCGTGGACCCTGATCGCCTAATATTTTTCTGGACTATCAAATAAGACCAAAGGAACCATAGTATCCGCCCCGCCATGATTGTTCCTCATTTTTTGCGTTTTTCCGCCAAAAAACTAGAATTCCGCTCGATTACCATATTTTTGTGTGCATATTGCCCACGCCTTCCGAGTGGTCCCAAGAGCCGCGGACCCCGATCGCCTAAAATATTTTCGGGCAATCAAATACGACCTAAGGAACAATAGTATCCGCCACGCAATGATCATTCCTTATTTTTTGCGTTTTTCGGCCAAACAACTAGAATTCCACGCGATTCCCATATTTTTGTGTGTTATAGCCCACGCCTTCCGAGTGGTCCCGGGACCTCCGGACCCCTATCGCCTAATATTTTTCCAGACTATCAAACAAGACCAAAGGAACCATAGTCACCGCCCTATCAAGATCTTTCCACATTTTTTGCATGTTACTGAAAAAGACCTAGAATTTCGCCCGATTCCCATATTTTCGTGTGCTATACCCACGCATTCTGAGTGGTTCCAAGAGCCGCGGACCCCGATCGCCTAAAATTTTTCCGGGCAATCAAATACGATCTAAGGAACCATAGTATCTGCCCTGCCTTGATCATTCCTTATTTTTTTGCATTTTTCGGCCAAACAACTAGAATTCCGCGCGATTCCCATATTTTTGTGTGTTATAGCCCACACCTTCCGAGTGGTCCCGGGACCTCCGGACCCCTATCGCCTAAAATTTTTCCAGACTATCAAATACGACCTAAGGAACCATAGACACCGCCCAGCCATGATCATTCCTCATTTGTTGTGTTTTTCGGCCAAAATACTGGAATTCTACCTGATTATAATATTTTTGTGTGCTATTGCCCACCCTTCCAAGTGGTTCCGGGACCCCCGGACCCCGATCGCCTAGGACCTAAGGAACCAGAGTCACCGCCTCGCCATGATCGTTCCTCATTTTTTGCATTTTTCGGCCAAAAAACTAGAATTACGCCCGATTCCCATATTTTCGTGTGCTATACCCACGCCTTCCAAGTGGTAAGGGGAGCCGCGGACCCCGATCGCCTAAAATTTTTCCGGACTATCAAATACGACCTAAGGTACCATAGTCACCGCCCCACCATGATCGTTCCAAATGCTTTGAATTTTTCGGCCAAAAAACTAGAAATCCGCGCGATTTCCATATTTTAGTGTGCTATAGCTTACGCCTTCCGAGTGGTCCCGGGAGCCGTGGACCCCGATCGCCAAAAATTTTCCGGGCCATCAAATACGACCTAAGGAACCATAGTCACCGCCCCGCAATGATCGTTCCTCATTTATTGCGTTTTTCGGCCAAAAAACTAGAATTCCGCTCGATTACCATATTTTTGTGTGCTATTGCCCACGCCTTCCGAGTGGGCCGGGCCGCCGGACTCGAATCGCCAAAAAATTTTCGGGCCATCAATTAGGACCTAAGGAACCATAGTCACTGCCTCGCCATGATCGTTCCTCAGTTTTTGCATTTTGTGGCCAAAAAACTAGAATTCCGCCCGATTATCATATTTTTGTGTGCTGTCGCCCACGCCTCCGAGTGGGTCGGGCCCCCGGAGCCGGATCGCCTAAAAATTTTCCGGACTATCAAATACGACCTAAGGAACCATAGTCACCGCCCCGCCATGATCGTTCCTAGTCTTTTGCGTTTTTCAGCCAAAAAACTAGAATTCCGTGCGATTTCCATATTTTCTTGTGCTTTAGCCCACGCCTTCCAAGGGGTCCCGGGAACCCCGAACCCCGATCGCCTAAAAACTTTCCGGGCCATCAAATACAGCCTAAGGAACCATAGTAACCACCCCACCATTATCGTTCCTCATTTTTTGCATTTTTCGTCCAAACAACTAGAATTCCGCGCGATTCCCATATTTTTGTGTGTTATAGCCCACGCCTTCCAAGTGGTCCCGGGACCTCCGGACCCCTATCGCCTAATATTTTTCTGGACTATCAAATAATACCCAAGGAACCATAGTCACCGCCCTGCCAAGATCTTTCCACATTTTTTGCATGTTAATGAAAAAGATCTAGAATTTCGCCCGATTACCATATTTTCGTGTGCTATACCCACGCATTCCGAGTGGTCCCTAGAGCCGCGGACCCCGATCGCCTAAAATTTTTCCGGGCAATCAAATACAACCTAAGGAACCATAGTATCCACCCCGCCATGATCGTTCCTTATTTTTTGCGTTTTTCTGCCAAACAACTAGAATTCCGAGCGATTCCCATATTTTCGTGTGCTATAGCCCACGCCTTCCGAGTGGGCCGTTCCCCCCACACTCGGATCACCTAAAAAAATTTCCGGACTATCAAATAAGACCTAAGGAACCATAGTCACCTTCCCGCCATGATCGTTTCTCATTTTTTGCATTTTTTGGCGAAACAACTAGAATTCCGCCCGATTCCCATATTTTTGTGTGCTATACCCACGCCTTATAAGTGGTCCCGGGTCTCCGGACCCCTATCGCCTAAAATTTTTCCGGACTATCAAATAAAACCTAAGGAACCATAGTCACCTCCCAGCCATGATCGTTCCTTATTTTTTGCGTTTTTCGGCCAAACAACTAGAATTCCGCGCGATTCCCATATTTTTGTGTGTTATAGCCCACACCTTCCGAGTGGTCCCGGGACCTCAGGACCCCTATCGCCTAAAATATTTCCGGACTATCAAATACGACCTAAGGTACCATAGTCACCGCCCCATCATGAATGTTCCAAATGCTTTGCATTTTTTGGCCAAAAAACTAGAAATCCGCGCGATTTGCATATTTTAGTGTGCTATAGCTTACGCCTTCCGAGTGGTCCTGGGAGCCGTGGACCCCGATCGCCTAAAATTTTCCGGGCCATCAAATATGACCTAAGGAACCATAGTCACCGCCCCGCCATGATCGTTCCTCATTTATTGCATTTTTCGGCCAAAAAACTAGAATTGCGCTCGATTATCATATTTTTGTGTGCTATTGCGCACGCCTTCCGAGTGGGCCGGGCCGCGGGTCTCGGATGGCCTAAAAATTTTCGGGCCATCAATTAAGACCTAAGGAACCATAGTCACCGCCTTGCCATGATCGTTCCTCATTTTTTGCATTTTTTGGCCAAAAAACTAGAATTCCGCCCTCATTCCCATATTTTTGTGTGCTATCGCCCACGCCTTCCGAGTGGGTCGGGCCCCCCGGAGCCGGATCGCCTAAAAGATTTTCGTACTATCAAATGCGACCAAAGGAACCATAGTCACCGCCCCGCCATGATCGTTCCTCATTTTTTGCGTTTTTCAGCCAAAAAACTAGAATTTCGCGCGATTTCCATATTTTCGTGTGCTTTAGCCAACGCCTTCCAAGGGGTCCCGGGAACCCCGAACCCCGATCGCCTAAAAAATTTTCGGGCCATCAAATACGACCTAAGGAACCATAGTCACCGCCCCGCAATGATCGTTCCTCATTTATTGCGTTTTTCGGCCAAAAAACTAGAATTCCGCTCGATTACCATATTTTTGTGTGCTATTGCCACGCCTTCCGAGTGGGCCGGGCCGCCGGACTCGAATCGCCAAAAAAATTTTCGGGCCATCAATTAGGACCTAAGGAACCATAGTCACTGCCTCGCCATGATCGTTCCTCAGTTTTTGCATTTTGTGGCCAAAAAACTAGAATTCCGCCCGATTATCATATTTTTGTGTGCTGTCGCCCACGCCCTCCGAGTGGGTCGGGCCCCCGGAGCCGGATCGCCTAAAAATTTTCCGGACTATCAAATACGACCTAAGGAACCATAGTCACCGCCCCGCCATGATCGTTCCTAGTCTTTTGCGTTTTTCAGCCAAAAAACTAGAATTCCGTGCGATTTCCATATTTTCTTGTGCTTTAGCCCACGCCTTCCAAGGGGTCCCGGGAACCCCGAACCCCGATCGCCTAAAAACTTTCCGGGCCATCAAATACAGCCTAAGGAACCATAGTAACCACCCCACCATTATCGTTCCTCATTTTTTGCATTTTTCGTCCAAACAACTAGAATTCCGCGCGATTCCCATATTTTTGTGTGTTATAGCCCACGCCTTCCAAGTGGTCCCGGGACCTCCGGACCCCTATCGCCTAATATTTTTCTGGACTATCAAATAATACCCAAGGAACCATAGTCACCGCCCTGCCAAGATCTTTCCACATTTTTTGCATGTTAATGAAAAAGATCTAGAATTTCGCCCGATTACCATATTTTCGTGTGCTATACCCACGCATTCCGAGTGGTCCCTAGAGCCGCGGACCCCGATCGCCTAAAATTTTTCCGGGCAATCAAATACAACCTAAGGAACCATAGTATCCACCCCGCCATGATCGTTCCTTATTTTTTGCGTTTTTCTGCCAAACAACTAGAATTCCGAGCGATTCCCATATTTTCGGGTGCTATAGCCCACGCCTTCCGAGTGGGCCGTTCCCCCCACACTCGGATCACCTAAAAAAATTTCCGGACTATCAAATAAGACCTAAGGAACCATAGTCACCTTCCCGCCATGATCGTTTCTCATTTTTTGCATTTTTTGGCGAAACAACTAGAATTCCGCCCGATTCCCATATTTTTGTGTGCTATACCCACGCCTTATAAGTGGTCCCGGGTCTCCGGACCCCTATCGCCTAAAATTTTTCCGGACTATCAAATAAAACCTAAGGAACCATAGTCACCTCCCAGCCATGATCGTTCCTTATTTTTTGCGTTTTTCGGCCAAACAACTAGAATTCCGCGCGATTCCCATATTTTTGTGTGTTATAGCCCACACCTTCCGAGTGGTCCCGGGACCTCAGGACCCCTATCGCCTAAAATATTTCCGGACTATCAAATACGATCTAAGGTACCATAGTCACCGCCCCATCATGATTGTTCCAAATGCTTTGCATTTTTTGGCCAAAAAACTAGAAATCCGCGCGATTTGCATATTTTAGTGTGCTATAGCTTACGCCTTCCGAGTGGTCCTGGGAGCCGTGGACCCCGATCGCCTAAAATTTTCCGGGCCATCAAATATGACCTAAGGAACCATAGTCACCGCCCCGCCATGATCGTTCCTCATTTATTGCATTTTTCGGCCAAAAAACTAGAATTGCGCTCGATTACCATATTTTTGTATGCTATTGCGCACGCCTTCCGAGTGGGCCGGGCCGCCGGTCTCGGATGGCCTAAAAATTTTCGGGCCAACAATTAAGACCTAAGGAACCATAGTCACCGCCTTGCCATAATCGTTCCTCATTTTTTGCATTTTTTGGCCAAAAAACTAGAATTCCGCCCTCATTCCTATATTTTTGGGTGCTACCGCCCACGCCTTCCGAGTGGGTCGGGCCCCCCGGAGCCGGATCGCCTAATAGATTTTCGTACTATCAAATGCGACCTAAGGAACCATAGTCATCGCCCCGCCATAATCGTTCCTCATTTTTTGCGTTTTTCAGCCAAAAAACTAGAATTTCGCGCGATTTCCATATTTTCTTGTGCTTTAGCCAACGCCTTCCAAGGGGTCCCGGGAACCCCGAACCCCGATCGCCTAAAAAATTTTCGGGCCATCAAATACGACCTAAGGAACCATAGTAACCACCCTGCCATGATCGTTCCTCATGTTTTGCATTTTTCGGCCAAACAACAAGAATTCCGCTCGATTACCATATTTTTGTGTGCTATTGCCCACGCCTTCCGAGTGGGCCGGGCCGCCAGACTCGAATCGCCAAAAAAAATTTCGGGCCATCAATTAGGACCTTAGGAACCATAGTCACCGCCTCGCCATGATCGTTCCTCATTTTTTGCATTTTTTGGCCAAAAAACTAGAATTCCGCCCGATTCTCATACTTTTGTGTGCTGTCGCCCACGCCCTCCGAGTGGGTCGGGCCCCCCGGAGCCGGATCGCCTAAAAATTTTCCGGACTATCAAATATGACCTAAGGAACCATAGTCACCGCCCCGCCATGATCGTTCCTAGTCTTTTGCGTTTTTCAGCCAAAAAACTAGAATTCCGCGCGATTTCCATATTTTCTTGTGCTTTAGCCCACGCCTTCCAAGGGGTCCCGGGAACCCCGAACCCCGATCGCCTAAAAATTTTCCGGGCCATCAAATATGACCTAAGGAACCATAGTAACCACCCCACCATTATCGTTCCTCATTTTTTGCATTTTTCGTCCAAACAACTAGAATTCCGCGCGATTCCCATATTTTTGTGTGTTATAGCCCACGCCTTCCAAGTGGTCCCGGGACCTCCGGACCCCTATCGCCTAATAGTTTTCCGGACTATCAAATAATACCAAAGGAACCATAGTCACCGCCCTGCCAAGATCTTTCCACATTTTTTGCATGTTACTGAAAAAGATCTAGAATTTCGCCCGATTACCATATTTTCGTGTGCTATACCCACGCATTCCGAGTGGTCCCTAGAGCCGCGGACCCCGATCGCCTAAAATTTTTCCGGGCAATCAAATACAACCTAAGGAACCATAGTATCCACCCCGCCATGATCGTTCCTTATTTTTTGCGTTTTTCTGCCAAACAACTAGAATTCCGAGCGATTCCCATATTTTCGTGTGCTATAGCCCACGCCTTCCGAGTGGGCCGTTCCCCCCACACTCGGATCACCTAAAAAAATTTCCGGACTATCAAATAAGACCTAAGGAACCATAGTCACCTTCCCGCCATGATCGTTTCTCATTTTTTGCATTTTTTGGCGAAACAACTAGAATTCCGCCCGATTCCCATATTTTTGTGTGCTATACCCACGCCTTATAAGTGGTCCCGGGTCTCCGGACCCCTATCGCCTAAAATTTTTCCGGACTATCAAATAAAACCTAAGGAACCATAGTCACCTCCCAGCCATGATCGTTCCTTATTTTTTGCGTTTTTCGGCCAAACAACTAGAATTCCGCGCGATTCCCATATTTTTGTGTGTTATAGCCCACACCTTCCGAGTGGTCCCGGGACCTCAGGACCCCTATCGCCTAAAATATTTCCGGACTATCAAATACGACCTAAGGTACCATAGTCACTGCCCCATCATGATTGTTCCAAATGCTTTGCATTTTTTGGCCAAAAAACTAGAAATCCGCGCGATTTGCATATTTTAGTGTGCTATAGCTTATGCCTTCCGAGTGGTCCTGGGAGCCGTGGACCCCGATCGCCTAAAATTTTCCGGGCCATCAAATATGACCTAAGGAACCATAGTCACCGCCCCTCCATGATCGTTCCTCATTTATTGCATTTTTCGGCCAAAAAACTAGAATTGCGCTCGATTACCATATTTTTGTGTGCTATTGCGCACGCCTTCCAAGTGGGCCGGGCCGCCGGTCTCGGATGGCCTAAAAATTTTCGGGCCATCAATTAAGACCTAAGGAACCATAGTCACCGCCTTGCCATGATCGTTCCTCATTTTTTGCCTTTTTTGGCCAAAAAACTAGAATTCCGCCCTCATTCCCATATTTTTGTGTGCTATCGCCCACGCCTTCCGAGTGGGTCGGGCCCCCCGAGCCGGATCGCCTAAAAGATTTCTGTACTATCAAATGCGACCTAAGGAACCATAGTCACCACCCCGCCATGATCGTTCCTCATTTTTTTCGTTTTTCAGCCAAAAAACTAGAATTTCGCGCGATTTCCATATTTTCGTGTGCTTTAGCCAACGCCTTCCAAGGGGTCCCGGGAACCCCGAACCCCGATCACCTAAAAAATCTTCGGGCCATCAAATACGACCTAAGGAACCATAGTAACCACCCCGCCATGATCGTTCCTCATGTTTTGCGTTTTTCGGCCAAACAACAAGAATTCCGCTCGATTACCATATTTTTGTGTGCTATTGCCCACGCCTTCCGAGTGGGCCGGGCCGCCAGACTCGAATCGCCAAAAAAAATTTCGGGCCATCAATTAGGACCTTAGGAACCATAGTCACCGCCTCGCCATGATCGTTCCTCATTTTTTGCATTTTTTGGCCAAAAAACTAGAATTCCGCCCGATTCTCATACTTTTGTGTGCTGTCGCCCACGCCCTCCGAGTGGGTCGGGCCCCCCGGAGCCGGATCGCCTAATAATTTTCCAGACTATCAAATACGACCTAAGGAACCATAGTAACCACCCCACCATGATCGTTCCTCATTTTTTGCATTTCTCGGCCAAACAACTAGAATTCCGCGCGATTCCCATATTTTTGTGTGTTATAGCCCACGCCTTCCGAGTGGTCCCGGGACCTCCGGACCCCTATCGCCTAATAGTTTTCCGGACTATCAAATAAGACCAAAGGAACCATAGTCACCGCCCTGCCAAGATCTTTCCACATTTGTTGCATGTTACTGAAAAAGACCTAGAATTTCGCCCGATTACCATATTTTCGTGTGCTATACCCACGCATTCCGAGTGGTCCCAAGAGCCGCGGACCCCGATCGCCTAAAATTTTTCCGGGCAATCAAATACAACCTAAGGAACCATAGTATCCGCCCCGCCATGATCGTTCCTTATTTTTTGCATTTTTCGGCCAAACAACTAGAATTCCGAGCGATTCCCATATTTTCGTGTGCTATAGCCCACGCCTTCCGAGTGGGCCGTGCCCCCCGCACTCGGATCACCTAAAAAAATTTCCGGACTATCAAATAAGACCTAAGGAACCATAGTCACCTTCCCGCCATGATCGTTTCTCATTTTTTGCATTTTTTGGCGAAACAACTAGAATTCCGCCCGATTCCCATATTTTTGTGTGCTATACCCACGCCTTACAAGTGGTCCCGGGTCTCCGGACCCCTATCGCCTAAAATTTTTCCGGACTATCAAATAAAACCTAAGGAACCATAGTCACCTCCCAGCCATGATCGTTCCTTATTTTCTGCGTTTTTCGGCCAAACAACTAGAATTCCGCGCGATTCCCATATTTTTGTGTGTTATAGCCCACACCTTCCGAGTGGTCCCGGGACCTCAGGACCCCTATCGCCTAAAATATTTCCGGACTATCAAATACGACCTAAGGTACCATAGTCACCGCCCCACCATGATTGTTCCAAATGCTTTGCAATTTTTGGCCAAAAAACTAGAAATCCGCGCGATATGCATATTTTAGTGTGCTATAGCTTACGCCTTCCGAGTGGTCCTGGGAGCCGTGGACCCCGATAGCCTAAAATTTTCCGGGCCATCAAATATGACCTAAGGAACCATAGTCACCGCCCCTCCATGATCGTTCCTCATTTATTGCATTTTTCGGCCAAAAAACTAGAATTCCGCTCGATTACCATATTTTTGTGTGCTATTGCGCACGCCTTCCGAGTGGGCCGGGCCGCCTAAAAATTTTCGGGACATCAATTAAGACCTAAGGAACCATAGTCACTGCCTTTCCATGATCGTTCCTCATTTTTTGCATTTTTTGGCCAAAAAACTAGAATTCTGCCCGATTCCCATATTTTTGTGTGCTATCGCCCACGCCTTCCGAGTGGGCCGGGCCCCCCGGAGCCGGATCGCCTAAAAAATTTCCGTACTATCAAATGCGACCGAAGGAACCATAGTCACCGCCCCGCCATGATCGTTCCTCATTTTTTGCATTTTTCAGCCAAAAAACTAGAATTTTGTGCGATTTCCATATTTTCGTGTGCTTTAGCCCACGCCTTCCAAGGGGTCCCGGGAACCCCGAACCCCGATCGCCTAAAAAATTTTCGGGCCATCAAATACGACCTAAGTAACCATAGTAACCACCCCGCCATGATCGTTCCTCATGTTTTGCGTTTTTCGGCCAAACAACTAGAATTCCGCGTGATTCCCATATTTTTGTGTGTTATAGCCCACGCCTTCCGAGTGGTCCCGGGACCTCCGGACCCCTATCGCCTAAAATCTTTCCGGACTATCAATTACGACCTAAGGAACCATAGTATCCGCCCCGCCATGATCATTCCTCATTTTTTGCGTTTTTCGGCCAAACAACTAGAATTCCGCGCGATTCCCATATTTTCATGTCCTATAGCCCACGCCTTCCAAGTGAACCCGGGAACTCCGGACCCCTATCGCCTAAAATTTTTTCGGACTATCAAATACGACCTAAGGAACCATAGTATACGCCACGCCATGATCGTTCCTTATTTTTTGCGTTTTTCCGCAAAATGACTAGAATTACGCGCGATTCCCATATTTTTGTGTGTTATAGCCCACACCTTCCGAGTGGTCCCGGGACCTCCGGACCCCTATCGCCTAAAATTTTTCTGGACTATCAAATACGACCTAAGGAACCATAGTATCCGCCCCGCCATTATCGTTCCTCATTTTTTGCGTTTTTCGGCCAAACAACTAGAATTCCGCGCGATCCCATATTTTTGTGTGTTAAAGCCCACGCCTTCCGAGTGGTCCCGGGTCTCCGGACCCCTATCGCCTAAAACTTTTCCGGACTATCAAATAAGACCTAAGGAACCATAGTCACCGCCCAGCCATGATCGTTCCTTATTTTTTGCATTTTTCGGCCAAACAAATAGAATTCCACGCGATTCCCATATTGTTGTGTGTTATAGCCTACACCTTCAGAGTGGTCCCGGGACCTCAGGACCCCTATCGCCTAAAATTTTTCCGGACTATCAAATACGACCTAAGGAACCATAGTCACCGCCCAGCCATGATCATTCCTCATTTGTTGCGTTTTTCGGCCAAAACACTGGAATTCCGCCCGATTACAATATTTTTGTGTGTTATTGCCCACCCTTCCAAGTGGTTCCGGGACCCCCGGACCCCGATCGCCTAAAATTTTTCCGGGCCGTCAAATACGACATAAGGAACCATAGTAACCGCCCCGCCATCATCGTTTCTTATTTTTTGCATTTTCGGCCAAAAAATAGAATTACGCCCGATTCCCATATTTTCATGTGCTATACCCACGCCTTCCAAGTGGTGCGGGAGCCGCGGACCCCGATCGCCTAAAATTTTTCCGGACTATCAAATACGACCTAAGGTACCATAGTCACCGCCACACCATGATCGTTCCAAATGCTTTGCATTTTTCGGCCAAAAAACTAGAACTCCGCGCGATTTTCATATTTTGGTGTGCTATAGCTTACGCCTTCCGAGTGCCTTCCGAGTGGTCCCGGGAGCCGTGGACCCTGATCGCCTAAAATTTTCCAGGCCATCAAATATGACCGAAGGAACCATAGTCACCGCCCCGCCTTGATCGTTCCTCATTTATGGCATTTTTCGGCCAAAAAACTAGAATTCCGCTTGATTACCATATTTTTGTGTGCTATTGCCCACGCCTTCCGAGTGGGCCGGGCCGCCGGACTCGGATCGCCTAAAAACATTTCGGGCCATCAATTAGGACCTAAGGAACCATAGTCACCGCCCCTCCATGATCGTTCCTCATTTATTGCGTTTTTCAGCCAAAAAACTAGAATTCCGCTCGATTACCATGTTTTTGTGTGCTATTGCCCACGCCTTCCGAGTGGGCCGGGCCGCCGGTCTCGGATCGCCTAAAAAAATTTTGGGCCATCAATTAAGACCTAAGGAACCATAGTCACCGCCTCGCCATGATCGTTCCTCATTTTTTGCATTTTTTGGCCAAAAAACTAGAATTCCGCCCGATTCTCATATTTTTGTGTGCTGTCGCCCACGCCCTCCGAGTGGGTCGGGCCTCCCGGAGCCGGATCGCCTAAAAATTTACTGGACTATCAAATACGACCTAAGAAACCATAGTCAGCGCCCCGCCATGATCGTTCCTAGTCATTTGCGTTTTTCAGCCAAAAAACTAGAATTCCGCGCGATTTCCATATTTTCTTGTGCTTTAGCCCACGCCTTCCAAGGGGTCCCGGGAACCCCGAACCCCGATCGCCTAAAAATTTTCCGGGCCATCAAATACGACCTAAGGAACCATAGTAACCACCCCACCATTATAGTTCCTCATTTTTTGCATTTTTCGTCCAAACAACTAGAATTCCGCGCGATTCCCATATTTTTGTGTGTTATAGCCCACGCCTTCCGAGTGGTCCTAGGACCTCCTGACCCCTATCGCCTAAAATTTTTCCGGACTATCAAATACGACCTAAGGAACCATAGTATGCGCCCCGCCATGATCGTTCCTCATTTTTTGCATTTCTCGGCCAAACAACTAGAATTCCGCGCGATTCCCATATTTTTGTGTGTTATAGCCCACGCCTTCCGAGTGGTCCCGGGACCTCTGGACCCCTATCGCCTAATATTTTTCCAGACTATCAAATAAGACCAAAGGAACCATAGTCACCGCCCTGCCAAGATCTTTCCACATTTTTTGCATGTTACTGAAAAAGACCTAGAATTTCGCCCGATTACCATATTTTCGTGTGCTATACCCCCGCATTCCGAGTGGTCCCAAGAGCCGCGGACCCCGATCGCCTAAAATTTTTCCGGGCAATCAAATACAACCTAAGGAACCATAGTATCTGCCCCGCCATGATCGTTCCTTATTTTTTGCGTTTTTCGGCCAAACAACTAGAATTCCGAGCGATTCCCATATTTTCGTGTGCTATAGCCCACGCCTTCCGAGTGGGCCGTGCCCCCCGCACTCGGATCACCTAAAAAAATTTCCGGACTATCAAATAAGACCTAAGGAACCATAGTCACCTTCCTGCCATGATCGTTTCTCATTTTTTGCATTTTTTGGCGAAACAACTAGAATTCCGCCCGATTCCCATATTTTTATGTGCTATACCCACGCCTTACAAGTGGTCCCGGGTCTCCGGACCCCTATCGCCTAAAATTTTTCTGGACTATCAAATAAAACCTAAGGAACCATAGTCACCTCCTAGCCATGATCGTTCCTTATTTTTTGCGTTTTTCGGCCAAACAACTCGAATTCCGCGCGATTCCCATATTTTTGTGTGTTATAGCCCACACCTTCCGAGTGGTCCCGGGACCTCAGGACCCCTATCGCCTAAAATATTTCCGGACTATCAAATACGACCTAAGGTACCATAGTCACCGCCCCACCATGATTGTTCCAAATGCTTTGCATTTTTTGGCCAAAAAACTAGAAATCCGCGCGATTTGCATATTTTAGTGTGCTATAGCTTACGCCTTCCGAGTGGTCCTGGGAGCCGTGGACCCCGATAGCCTAAAATTTTCCGGGCCATCAAATATGACCTAAGGAACCATAGTCACCGCCCCGCCATGATCGTTCCTCATTTATTGCATTTTTCGGTCAAAAAACTAGAATTCCGCTCGATTACCATATTTTTGTGTGCTATTGCGCACGCCTTCCGAGTGGGACGGGCCGCCTAAAAATTTTCGGGCCATCAATTAAGACCTAAGGAACCATAGTCACCGCCTTTCCATGATCGTTCCTCATTTTTTGCATTTTTTGGCCAAAAAACTAGAATTCTGCCCGATTCCCATATTTTTGTGTGCTATCGCCCACGCCTTCCGAGTGGGTCGGGCCCCCCGGAGTCAGATCGCCTAAAACATTTCCGTACTATCAAATGCGACCGAAGGAACCATAGTCACCGCCCCGCCATGATCGTTCCTCATTTTTTGCGTTTTTCAGCCAAAAAACTTGAATTTCGCGCGATTTCCATATTTTCGTGTGCTTTAGCCCACGCCTTCCAAGGGGTCCCGGGAACCCCGAACCCCGATCGCCTAAAAAATTTTCGGGCCATCAAATACGACCTAAGTAACCATAGTAACCACCCCGCCATGATCGTTCCTCATGTTTTGCGTTTTTCGGCCAAACAACTAGAATTCCGCGTGATTCCCATATTTTTGTGTGTTATAGCCCACGCCTTCCGAGTGGTCCCGGGACCTCCGGACCCCTATCGCCTAAAATCTTTCCGGACTATCAATTACGACCTAAGGAACCATAGTATCCGCCCCGCCATGATCGTTCCTCATTTTTTGCGTTTTTCGGCCAAACAACTAGAATTCCGCGCGATTCCCATATTTTCATGTCCTATAGCCCACGCCTTCCAAGTGAACCCGGGAACTCCGGACCCCTATCGCCTAAAATTTTTCCGGAATATCAAATACGACCTAAGGAACCATAGTATACGCCACGCCATGATCGTTCCTTATTTTTTGCATTTTTCGGCAAAACGACTAGAATTACGCGCGATTCCCATATATTTGTGTGTTATAGCCCACACCTTCCGAGTGGTCCCGGGACCTCCGGACCCCTATCGCCTAAAATTTTTCCGGACTATCAAATACGACCTAAGGAACCATAGTATCCGCCCCGCCATTATCGTTCCTCATTTTTTGCATTTTTCGGCCAAACAACTAGAATTCCGCGCGATCCCATATTTTTGTGTGTTAAAGCCCACGCCTTCCGAGTGGTCCCGGGTCTCCGGACCCATATCGCCTAAAATTTTTCCGGACTATCAAATAAGACCTAAGGAACCATAGTCACTGCCCAGCCATGATCGTTCCTAGGTTTTTCCGTTTTTCGGCCAAAAAACTAGAATTCCGCGCGATTCCTATATTTTCGTGTCTTATAGCCCATGCCTTCCAAGTGAACCCGGGAACTCCAGACCCCTATCGCCTAAAATTTTTCCGGTCTATCAAATACGACCTAAGGAACCATAGTCACCGCCCAGCCATGATCATTCCTCATTTGTTGCTTTTTTCGGCCAAAACACTGGAATTCCGCCCGATTACAATATTTTTTTGTGTTATTGCCCACCCTTCCAAGTGGTTCCGGGACCCCCGGACCCCGATCGCCTAAAATTTTTTTGGGCCGTCAAATACGACCTAAGGAACCATAGTAACCGCCCCGCCATCATCGTTTCTTATTTTTTGCATTTTCGGCCAAAAAATAGAATTACGCCCGATTCCCATATTTTCATGTGCTATACCCACGCCTTCCAAGTGGTGCGGGGAGCCGCGGACCCCGATCGCCTAAAATTTTTCCGGACTATCAAATACGACCTAAGGTACCATAGTCACCGCCACACCATGATCGTTCCAAATGCTTTGCATTTTTCGGCCAAAAAACTAGAACTCCGCGCGATTTTCATATTTTGGTGTGCTATAGCTTACGCCTTCCGAGTGCCTTCCGAGTGGTCCCGGGAGCCGTGGACCCTGATCGCCTAAAATTTTCCAGGCCATCAAATACGACCTAAGGAACCATAGTCACCGCCCCGCCTTGATCGTTCCTCATTTATGGCATTTTTCGGCCAAAAAACTAGAATTCCGCTTGATTACCATATTTTTGTGTGCTATTGCCCACGCCTTCCGAGTGGGCCGGGCCGCCGGACTCGGATCGCCTAAAAAATTTTCGGGCCATCAATTAGGACCTAAGGAACCATAGTCACCGCCCCTCCATGATCGTTCCTCATTTATTGCGTTTTTCAGCCAAAAAACTAGAATTCCGCTCGATTACCATATTTTTGTGTGCTATTGCCCACGCCTTCCGAGTGGGCCGGGCCGCCGGTCTCGGATCGCCTAAAAAAATTTTGGGCCATCAATTAAGACCTAAGGAACCATAGTCACCGCCTCGCCATGATCGTTCCTCATTTTTTGCATTTTTTGTCCAAAAAACTAGAATTCCGCCTGATTCCCATATTTTTGTGTGCTATCGCCCACGCCTTCCGAATGGGTTGGGCCCCCCGGAGCCGGAACGCCTAAAAATTTTCCGTACTATCAAATGCGACCTAAGGAACCATAGTCACCGCCCTGCCAAGATCGTTCCTCATTTTTTGCGTTTTTCAGCCAAAAACCTAGAATTTCGCGCGATTTCCATATTTTCGTGTGCTTTAGCCCACGCCTTCCAAGGGGTCCCGGGAACCCCGAATCCCAATCGCTTAAAAATTTTTCGGGCCATCAAATATGACCTAAGGAACCATAGTAACCACCCCGCCATGATCGTTCCTCATTTTTAGCGTTTTTCGGCCAAACAACTAGAATTCCGCGTGATTCCCATATTTTTGTGTGTTATAGCCCACGCCTTCCGAGTGATCCCGGGACCTCCGGACCCCTATCGCCTAAAATCTTTCCGGACTATCAAATACGACCTAAGGAACCATAGTATCCGCCCCTCCATGATCGTTCCTCATTTTTTGCGTTTTTCGGCCAAACAACTAGAATTCCGCGCGATTTCCATATTTTTGTGTGTTATAGCCCACCCCATCCGAGTGGTCCCGGGACCTCCGGACCCCTATCGCCTAATATTTTTCCGGACTATCAAATAAGACCTAAGGAACAATAGTCACCGTCCAGCCATGATCGTTCCTCGTTTTTTCCCGTTTTTCGGCCAAAAAACTAGAATTCCGCGCGATTCCCATATTTTCATGTCCTATAGCCCACGCCTTCCAAGTGAACCCGGGAACTCCGGACCCCTATCGCCTAAAAGTTTTCCGGACTATCGAATACGACCTAAGGAACCATAGTATCCTCCACGCCATGATCGTTCCTTATTTTTTGTTTTTTTCGGCCAAACAACTAGAATTACGCGCGATTCCCATATTTTTGTGTGTTATAGCCCACACCTTCCGAGTGGTCCCGGGACCTCCGGACCCCTATCGCCTAAAATTTTTTCGGACTATCAAATACGACCGAAGGAACCATAGTATCCGCCCCGCCATTATCGTTCCTCATTTTTTGCGTTTTTCGGCCAAACAACTAGAATTCCACGCGATCCCATATTTTTGTGTGTTATAGCCCACGCCTTCCGAGTGGTTCCGGGTCTCCGGACCCCTATCGCCTAAAACTTTTCCGGACTATCAAATAAGACCTAAGGAACCATAGTCACCGCCCAGCCATGATCGTTCCTTATTTTTTGCATTTTTCGGCCAAACAAATAGAATTCCACGCGATTCCCATATTGTTGTGTGTTATAGCCCACACCTTCCGAGTGGTCCCGGGACCTCAGGACCCCTATCGCCTAAAATTTTTCCGGACTATCAAATACGACCTAAGGAACCATAGTCACCGCCCAGCCATGATCATTCCTCATTTGTTGCGTTTTTTGGCCAAAAACTAGAATTCCGCCCGATTACAATATTTTTGTGTGCTATTGCCCACCCTTCCCAGTGGTTACGGGACCCCCGGACCCTGATCGCCTAAAATTTTTCCGGGCCGTCAAATACGACCTAAGGAACCATAGTAACCGCCCCGCCATCATCGTTTCTCATGTTTTGCATTTTTCGGCCAAAAACCTAGTATTACGCCCGATTCCCATATTTTCGTGTGCTATACCCACGCCTTCCAAGTGGTCCGGGGAGCCGCGGACCCCGATCACCTAAAATTTTTCTGGACAATCAAATACGACCTAAGGTACCATAGTCACCGCCCCACCATGATCGTTCCAAATGCTTTGCATTTTTCGGCCAAAAAACTAGAACTCCGCGCGATTTGCATATTTTAGTGTGCTATAGCTTACGCCTTCCGAGTGGTCCCAGGAGCCGGGGACCCCGATCGCCTAAAATTTTCCGGGCCATCAAATACGACCTAAGGAACCATAGTCACCGCCCCGCCTTGATCGTTCTTCATTTATGGCATTTTTCGGCCAAAAAACTAGAATTCCGCTCGATTACCATATTTTTGTGTGTTATTGCCCACGCCTTCCGATTTGGCCGGGCCGCCGGACTCGGATCGCCTAAAAAATTTTCGGGCCATCAATTAGGACCTAAGGAACCATAGTCACCGCCTCGCCATGATCGTTCCTCATTTTTTGCATTTATTAGCCAAAAAACTAGAATTCTGCCCGATTCCCATATATTTTTGTGTGCTATTGCCCACGCCTTCCGAGTGGGTCGGGCCCCCGGGAGCCGGATCACCTAAAAATTTTCCGGACTATCAAATACGACCTAAGGAACCATAGTCACCGCCCTGCCATGATCGTTCCTAGTATTTTGCATTTTTCAGCCAAAAAACTAGAATTCCGCGCGATTTCCATATTTTCGTGTGCTTTAACCCACGCCTTCCAAGGGGTCCCGGGAACAAAGAACCCCGATCGCCTAAAAATTTTCCGGGCCATCAAATACGACCTAAGGAACCATAGTAACCACCCCGCCATGATCGTTCCTCATTTTTTGCGTTTTTCGGCAAAACAACTAGAATTCCGCGCGATTCCCATATTTTTGTGTGTTATAGCCCACGCCTTCCGAGTGGTCCCGGGACCTCCTGACCCCTATTGCCTAAAATTTTTCCGTACTATCAAATACGACCTACGAAACCATAGTATCCGCCCCGCCATGATTGTTTCTCATTTTTTGCATTTTTCGGCCAAACAACTAGAATTTCGCCCGATTCCCATATTTTCATGTGCTATACCCACGCCTTACAAGTGGTCCTGGGTCTCCGGACCCCTATCGCCTAAAACTTTTCTGGACTATCAAATAAGACCTAAGGAACCATAGTCACCGCCCAGCCATGATCGTTCCTTATTTTTTGCATTTTTCGGCCAAACAACTAGAATTCCGCGCAATTCCCATATTTTTGTGTGTTATAGCCCACACCTTCCTAGTGGTCCCGGGACCTCAGGACCCCTATCGCCTAAAAATTTTCCGGACTATCAAATACAGCCTAAGGAACCATAGTCACCACCCAGCCATGATCATTCCTCATTTGTTGCATTTTTCGGCCAATAAACTAGAATTCCGCCCGATTACAATATTTTTGTGTGCTATTGCCCACCCTTCCCAGTGGTTCCGGGACCCCCGGACCCCGATCGCCTAAAATTTTTCCGGGCCGTCAAATACGACCTAAGGCACCATAGTAACCGCCCCGCCATCATCGTTTCTCATTTTTTGCATTTTTCGGCCAAAAACCTAGAATTACGCCCGATTCCGATATTTTCGTGTGCTATACCCACGCCTTCCAAGTGGTCCGGGGAGCCGCGGACCCCGATCGCCTAAAATTTTTCTGGACTATCAAATACGACCTAAGGTACCATAGTCACCGCCCCACCATGATCGTTCCAAATGCTTTGCATTTTTCGGCCAAAAAACTAAAACTCCGCGCGATTTGCATATTTTCGTGTGCTATAGCTTACGCCTTCCGAGTGGTCCCGGGAGCCGAGGACCACGATCGCCTAAAATTTTTCGGGTCATCAAATATGACCTAAGGAACCATAGTCACCGCCCCGCCATGATCGTTCCTCATTTATTGCGTTTTTACGCCAAAAAACTAGAATTCCGCTCGATTAGCATATTTTTGTGTGCTATTGCCCACGCCTTCCGAGTGGGACGGACCGCCGGACTTGGATCGCCTAAAAAATTTTCGGGCCATCAATTAGGACCTAAGGAACCATAGTCACCACCTCGCCATGATCGTTCCTCATTTTTTGCATTTTTTGGCCAATAAACTAGAATTCTGCCCGATTCTCATATTTGTGTGTGCTATCGCCCACACCTTCCGAGTGGGTCGGGCCCCCCGGAGCTGGATCGCCTAAAAATTTTCCGGACTATCAAATACGACCTAAGGAACCATAGTCACTGCCCTGCCATGATCGTTCCTAGTCTTTTGCGTTTTTCAGCCAAAAAACTAGAATTTCGCGCCATTTCCATATTTTCGTGTGCTTTAGCCCACGCCTTCCAAGGGGTCCCGGGAACCCCGAACCCCGATCGCCTAAAATTTTTTCGGGCCATCAAATATGACCTAAGGAACCATAGTAACCACCCCGCCATGATCGTTCCTCATTTTTGCGTTTTTCGGCCAAACAACTAGAATTCTGCGCGATTCCCATATTTTTGTGTGTTATAGCCCACGCCTTCCGAGTGTTCCCGGGACCTCCTGACCCCTATCGCCTAAAATTTTTCCGGACTATCAAATACGACCTAAGGAACCATAGTAACCGCCCCGCCATGATCGCTCCTCATTTTTTGCGTTTTTCGGCCAAACAACTAGAATTCCGTTCGATTCCCATATTTTTGTGTGTTAAAGCCCACGCCTTCCGAGTGGTCCCGGGACCTCCGGACCCCTATCGCCTAATATTTTTCTGGACTATCAAATAAGACCAAAGGAACCATAGTATCCGCCCCGCCATGATTGTTCCTCATTTTTTGCGTTTTTCCGCCAAAAAACTAGAATTCCGATCGATTACCATATTTTTGTGTGCATATTGCCCACGCCTTCCGAGTGGTCCCAAGAGCCGCGGACCCCGATCGCCTAAAATATTTCCGGGCAATCAAATACGACCTAAGGAACCATAGTATCCGCCACGCCATGATCATTCCTTATTTTTTGCGTTTTTCGGCCAAACAACTAGAATTACACGCGATTCCCATATTTTGTGTTGTAGCCCACACCTTCCGAGTGGTCCCGGGACCTCCGGACCCCTATCTCCTAAAATTTTTCCGGACTATCAAATACGACCTAAGGAACCATAGTATCCGCCCCGCCCTGATCGTTCCTCATTTTTTGCGTTTTTCGGCCAAAAAACTAGAATTCCGCTCGATTACCATATTTTTGTGTGCTATTGCCCAAGCCTTCCTAGTGGTCCCAAGAGCCGCGGACCCCGATCGCCTAAAATTTTTTCGGGCAATCAAATACGACCTAAGGAACCATAGTATCCGCCCCGCCATGATCGTTCCTTATTTTTTGCATTTTTCGGCCAAACAACTAGAATTACACGCGATTCCCATATTTCTGTGTTATAGCCCACACCTTCCGAGTGGTCCCGGGACCTCCGGACCCCTATCGCCTAAAATTTTTCCGGACTATCAAATACGACCTAAGGAACCATAGTATCCGCCCCTCCATGATCGTTCCTCATTTTTTGCGTTTTCGGCCAAACAACTAGAATTCCGCGAGATCCCATATTTTTGTGTGTTATAGCCCACGCCTTCCGAGTGGTCCCGGGTCTCCGGACCCCTATCGCCTAAAATTTTTCCGGACTATCAAATAAGACCTAAGGAACCATAGTCACCGCCCAGCCATGATCGTTCCTAGTTTTTTTCCGTTTTTGGGCCAAAAAACTAGAATTCCGCGCGATTTCCATATTTTCGTGTCCTATAACCCACGCCTTCCAAGTGAACCCGGGAACTCCGGACCCCTATCGCCTAAAAATTTTCCGGACTATCAAATACGACCTAAGGAACCATAGTCACCGCCCAGCCATGATCATTCCTCATTTGTTGCGTTTTTTGGCCAAAAAACTAGAATTCCGCCCGATTACAATATTTTTGTGTGCTATTGCCCACCCTTCCAAGTGGTTCCGGGACCCCCGGACCCCGATCGCCTAAAATGTTTCCGGGCCGTCAAATACGACCTAAGGAACCATAGTAACCACCCTGCCCCATAGTTTCTCATTTTTTGCATTTTTCGGCCAAAAAACTAGAATTACGCCCGATTCCCATATTTTCGTGTGCTATACCCACGCCTTCCAAGTGGTAAGGGGAGCCGCGGACCCCGATCGCCTAAAATTTTTCCAGACTATCAAATACGACCTAAGGTACCATAGTCACCGCCCCACCATGATCGTTCCTTATTTTTTGCGTTTTTCGGCCAAACAACTAGAATTCTGCGCGATTCCCATATTTTTGTGTGTTATAGCCCACGCCTTCCGAGTGGTCCTGGGACCTCCTGACCCCTATCGCCTAAAATTTTTCCGGACTATCAAATACGACCTAAGGAACCATAGTCACCGCCCAGCCATGATCATTCCTCATTTGTTGCGTTTTTTGGCCAAAAAACTAGAATTCCGCCCGATTACAATATTTTTTTGTGCTATTGCCCACCCTTCCATGTGGTTCCGGGACCCCCGGACCCCGATCGCCTAAAATTTTTCCGGACTATCAAATACGACCTAAGGAACCATAGTCACCGCCCAGCCATGATCATTCCTCATTTGTTACGTTTTTTGGCCAAAAAACTAGAATTTCACCCGATTACAATATTTTTGTGTGCTATTGCCCACCCTTCCAAGTGGTTCCGGGACCCCCGGACCCCGATCGCCTAAAATTTTTCCAGGCCATCTAATACGACCTAAGGAACCATAGTAACCGCCCCGCCATCATCGTTTCTTATTTTTTGCATTTTTTGGCCAAAAAACTAGAATTACGCCCGATTCCCATATTTTCGTGTGCTATACCCACGCCTTGCAAGTGGGCCGGGGAGCCGCGGACCCCGATCGCCTAAAATTTTTTCAGACTATCAAATACGACCTAAGGTACCATAGTCACCTCCCCACCAGTATCGTTCCAAATGCTTTGCATTTTTTGGCAAAAAAACTAGAACTCCGCGCGATTTGCATATGTTAGTGTGCAATAGCTTACGCCTTCCGAGTGGTCCCGAGAGCCGTGGACCCCGATCGCCTAAAATTTTCCGGGCCATCATATATGACCTAAGGAACCATAGTCACCGCCCCGCCATGATCATTCCTCATTTATTGCGTTTTTCGGCCAAAAAACTAGAATTCCACTCGATTACCATATTTTTGTGTGCTATTGCCCACGCCTTCCTAGTGGGCCGGGCCGCCGGTCTCGGATCGCCTAAAAATTTTCGGCCCATCAATTAAGACCTAAGGAACCATAGTCACCGCCTCGCCATGATCGTTCCTCATTTTTTGCATTTTTTGGCCAAAAAACTTGAATTCCGCCCGATTCCCATATTTTTGTGTTCTATCGCCCACGCCTTCCGAGTGGGTCGGGCCCCCCGGAGCCGAATCGCCTAAAAATATTTCGGACTATTAAATACGACCTAAGGAACCATAGTCACCGCCCCGCCATGATAGTTCCTAGTCTTTTGCATTTTTCAGCCAAAAAACTAGAATTTCGCGCGATTTCCATATTTTCGTGTGCTTTAGCCCACGCCTTCCAAGGGGTCCCGGGAACCCCGAACCCCGATCGCCTAAAAATTTTTCGGGCCATCAAATACGACCTAAGGAACCATAGTAACCACCCCGCCATGATCGTTCCTCATTTTTTGCATTTTTCGGCGAAACAACTAGAATTCTGCGCGATTCCCATATTTTTGTGTGTTATAGCCCACGCCTTCCGAGTGGTCCTGGGACCTCCTGACCCCTATCGCCTAAAATTTTTCCGGACTATCACATACGACCTAAGGAACCATAGTCACCGCCCAGCCATGATCATTCCTCATTTGTTGCATTTTTTGGCCAAAAAACTAGAATTCCGCCTGATTACAATATTTTTTTGTGCTATTGCCCACCCTTCCATGTGGTTCCGGGACCCCCGGACCCTGATCGCCTAAAATTTTTCCGGACTATCAAATACGACCTAAGGAACCATAGTCACCGCCCAGCCATGATCATTCCTCATTTGTTGCGTTTTTTGGCCAAAAAACTAGAATTTCGCCCGATTACAATATTTTTGTGTGCTATTGCCCACCCTTCCAAGTGGTTCCGGGACCCCCGGACCCAGATCGCCTAAAATTTTTCCGGGCCGTCAAATACGACCTAAGGAACCAAAGTAACTGCCCTGCAATCATCTTTTCTCATTTTTTTCAATTTTCGGCAAAAAAACTAGGATTACGCCCGATTCCCATATTTTCGTGTGCTATACCCACGCCTTCCAAGTGGTCCGGGGAGCCGCGGACCCCGATCGCCTAAAATTTTTTCGGACTATCAAATACGACCTAAGTACCATAGTCACCGCCCCACCATGATCGTTCCAAATGCTTTGCATTTTTCGGCCAAAAAACTAGAACTCCGCGCGATTTGCATATTTTAGTGTGCTATAGCTTACGCCTTCTGAGTGGTCCCGGGAGCCGTGGACCCCGATCGCCTAAAATTTTCCGGGCCATAAAATACGACCTAAGGAACCATAGTCACCGCCCCGCCATGATCGTTCCTCATTTATTGCGTTTTTCGGCCAAAAAACTAGAATTCCGCTCGATTACCATATTTTTGTGTGCTATTGCCCACGCCTTCCGAGTGGGCCGGGCCGCCGGTCTCGGATCGCCTAAAAAATTTTCGGGCCATCAATTAAAACCTAAGGAACCATAGTCACCGCCTCGCCATGATCGTTCCTCATTTTTTGCATTTTTTGGCCAAAAAACTAGAATTCCACCCGATTCCCATATTTTTGTGTGCTATCGCCCACGACTTCCGAGTGGGTCGGGCCCCCCGAAGCCGGATCGCCTAAAAATTTTCCGGACTATCAAATACGAACTAAGGAACCATAGTCACCGCCCCGCCATGATCGTTCCTAGTCTTTTGCGTTTTTCAGCCAAAAAACTAGAATTTCGCGCCATTTCCATATTTTCGTGTGCTTTAGCCCACGCCTTCCTAGGTGTCCCGGGAACCCCGAACCCCGATTGCCTAAAACTTTTCCGGGCTATCAAATACGACCTAAGGAACCATAGTAACCACACCGCCATGATCGTTCCTCATTTTTTGCGTGTTTCGGCCAAACAACTAGAATTCCGCCCGATTCCCATATTTTTGTGTGTTCCCACGCCTTCCGAGTGGTCCCGGGACCTCCTGACCCCTATCGCCTAAAATTTTTCCGGACTATCAAATACGACCTAAGGAACCATAGTATCCGCCCCGCCATGATCGTTCCTCATTTTTTGCGTTTTTCGGCCAAACAACTAGAATTACGTGCGATTCCCATATTTTTGTGTGTTATAGCCCACGCCTTCCGAGTGGTCCCGGGACCTCCGGACCCCTATCGCCTAATATTTTTCCGGACTATCAAATACGACCTAAGGAACCATAGTCACCACCCAGCCATGATCATTCCTCATTTGTTGCGTTTTTCGGCCAAAAAACTAGAATTCCGCCCGATTACAATATTTTTGTGTGCTATTGCCCACCCTTCCAAGTGGTTCCGGGACCCCCGGACCCCGATCGCCTAAAATATTTACGGGCCGTCAAATACGACCTAAGGAACCATAGTAACAACCCTGCCATCATCGTTTCTCATTTTTTTCATTTTTCGGCAAAAAAACTAGAATTACGCCCGATTCCCATATTTTCGTGTGCTATACCCACGCCTTCCAAGTGGTCCGGGGAGCCGCGGACCCCGATCGCCTAAAATTTTTCCGGACTATCAAATACGACCTAAGGTACCATAGTCACCGCCACACCATGATCTTTCCAAATGCTTTGCATTTTTTGGCCAAAAAACTAGAACTCCGCGCGATATGCATATTTTAGTGTGCTATAGCTTATGCCTTCCGAGTGGTCCCGAGAGCCGTGGACCCCAATCGCCTAAAATTTTCCGGGCCATAAAATACGACCTAAGGAACCATAGTCACCGCCCCGCCATGATCGTTCCTCATTTATTGCGTTTTTCGGCCAAAGAACTAGAATTCCGCTCGATTACCATATTTTTGTGTGCTATTGCCCACGCCTTCCGAGTGGGCCGGGCCGCCGGTCTCGGATCGCCTAAAAATTTTCCGGGCCATCAATTAAGACCTAAGGAACCATAGTCACCGCCTCGCCATGATCGTTCCTCATTTTTTGCATTTTTTGGCCAAAAAACTAGAATTCCGCCCGATTCCCATATTTTTGTGTGTTATAGCCCACGCCTTCCGAGTGGTCCCGGGACCTCCTGACCCCTATCGCCTAAAATTTTTCCGGACTATCAAATACGACCTAAGGAACCATAGTATCCGCCCCGCCATGATCGTTCCTCATTTGTTGCATTTTTCGGCCAAAAAACTAGAATTACGCCCGATTCCCATATTTTCGTGTGCTATACCCACGCCTTCCAAGTGGTCCGGGGAGCCGCGGACCCCGATCGCCTAAGATTTTTCCGGACTATCAAATACGACCTAAGGTACCATAGTCAATGCCCCACCATGATCGTTCCAAATGCTTTGCATTTTTCGGCAAAAAAACTAGAACTCCGCGCGATTTGCATATTTTAGTGTGCTATAGCTTACGCCTTCCGAGTGGTCCCAGGAGCCGTGGACCCCGATCGCCTAAAATTTTCCGGGCCATAAAATACAACCTAAGGAACCATAGTCACAACCCCGCCATGATCGTTCCTCATTTATTGCGTTTTCGGCCAAAAACCTAGAATTCCGCGCGATTCCCATATTTTTGTGTGCTATAGCCCACGCCTTCTGAGTGGTCCCGGGACCTCCTGACCCCTATCGCCTAAAATTTTTCCGGACTATCAAATACGACCTAAGGAACCATAGTATCCGCCCCGCCATGATCGTTCCTCATTTTTTGCATTTTTTGGCCAAAAAACTAGAGTTCCGCCCGATTCCCATATTTTTGTGTGCTATCGCCCACGCCTTCCGAGTGGGTCTGGCCCCCGGAGCCGGATCGCCTAAAAATTTTCCGGCCTATCAAATACGACCTAAGGAACCATAGTCACTGCCCCGCCATGATCGTTCCTAGTCTTTTGCGTTTTTCAGCCAAAAAACTAGAATTTAGCGCGATTTCCATATTTTCGTGTGCTTTAGCCCACGCCTTACAAGGGGTCCCGGGAACCCCGAACCCCGATCGCCTAAAACTTTTCCGGGCCATCAAATACGACCTAAAGTACCATAGTAACCACCCCGCCATGATCGTTCCTCATTTTTTGCGTTTTTCGGCCAAACAACTAGAATTCCGCCCGATTCCCATATTTTTGTGTGTTATAGCCCACGCCTTCCGAGTGGTCCCGGGACCGCCTGACACCTATCGCCTAAAATTTTTCCGAACTATCAAATACGACCTAAGGAACCATAGTATCCGCCCCGCCATGATCGTTCCTCCTTTTTTTCGTTTTTCAGCCAAACAACTAGAATTTCGCGCGATTCCAATATTTTTGTGTGTTATAGCCCACGCCTTCCGAGTGGTCCCGGGATCTCCGGACCCCTATCGCCTAATATTTTTCCGGACTATCAAATACGACCTAAGGAACCATAGTCACCGCCCAGCCATGATCATTCCTCATTTTTTGCATTTTTCGGCCAAACAACTAGAATTCCGCGCGATTCCCATATTTTTGTGTGTTATAGCCCACGCCTTCCGAGTGGTTCCGGGACCCCCGGACCCCGAGCGCCTAAATTTTTTCCGGGCCATTAAATACGACCGAAGGAACCATAGTAACCGCCCTGCCATCATCGCTTCTCATTTTTTTCATTTTTCGGCAAAAACACTAGAATTACGCCCGATTCCCATATTTTCGTGTGCTATACCCTCGCATTCTGAGTGGTCCCAAGAGCCGAGGACCCCGATCGCCTAAAATTTTTCCGGGCAATCAAATACGACCTAAGGAACCATAGTATCCTCCCCGCCATGATCGTTCCTTATTTTTTGCATTTTTCGGCAAAAACACTAGAATTACGCCCGATTCCCATATTTTCGTGTGCTATACCCTCGCATTCTGAGTGGTCCCAAGAGCCGAGGACCCCGATCGCCTAAAATTTTTCCGGGCAATCAAATACGACCTAAGGAACCATAGTATCCTCCCCGCCTTGATCGTACCTCATTTATGGCATTTTTCGGCCAAAAAACTAGAATTTCGCTCGATTACCATATTTTTGTGTGCTATTGCCCACGCCTTCCGAGTGGGCCGGGCCGCTGAACTCGGATCGCCCAAAAACTTTTCGGGCCATCAATTAGGACCTAAGGAACCATAGTCACTGCCTCGCCATGATCGTTCCTCATTTTTTGCATTTTTTGGCCAAAAAACTAGAATTCCGCCCGATTCCCATATTTTTGTGTGCTATCGCCCACGCTTTCCAAGTGGGTCGGGCTACCGGGAGCCGGATCGCCTAAAAATTTCCGGACTATTAAATACGACCTAAGGAACCATAGTCACTGCCCTGCCATGATCGTTCCTAGTCTTTTGCGTTTTTCAGCCAAAAAACTAGAATTTTGCGCGATTTCCATATTTTCGTGTGCCCCACGCCTTCCAAGGGGTCCCGGGAACCCCGAACCCCGATTTCCTAAAAATTTTCCGGGCCATCAAATACGACCTAAGGAACCATAGTAACCACCCCACCATGATTGTTCCTTATTTTTTGCGTTTTTCAGCCAAACAACTAGAATTCCGCGCGATTCCCATATTTTTGTGTGTTATAGCCCACGCCTTCTAAGTGCTCCCGGGACCTCCTGACCCCTATCGCCTAAAATTTTTCCGGACTATCAAATACGACCTAAGGAACCATAGTATCCGCCCCGCCATGTTCGTTCCTCATTTTTTGCATTTTTCGGCCAAAAAACTAGAATTACGCCCGATTCCCATATTTTCGTGTGCTATACCCACGCCTTCCAAGTGGTCCGGGGAGCCGCGAACCCCGATCGCCTAAAATTTTTCCGGACTATCAAATACGACCTAAGGTACCATAGTCACCGCCCCACCATGATCGTTCCAAATGCTTTGCATTTTTCGGCCAAAAAACTAGAACTCCGCGCGATTTGCATATTTTAGTGTGCTATAGCTTACGCCTTCCGAGTGGTCCCGGGAGCCGTGGACCCCGATCGCCTAAAATTTTCCGGGCCATCAAATATGACCTAAGGAACCATAGTCACCGCCCCGCCATGATCGTTCCTCATTCATTGCGTTTTTTGGCCAAAAAACTAGAATTCCGCTCGATTACCATATTTTTGTGTGCTATTGCCCATGCCTTCCGAGTGGGCCGGGCCGCCGGTCTCGGATCGCCTAAAAGATTTTCGGGCCATCAATTAAGACCTAAGGAACCATAGTCACCACCTCGCCATGATCGTTCCTCAGTTTTTGCATTTTTTGGCCAAAAAACTAGAATTCCGCCGATTCCCATATTTTTGTGTGCTATCGCCCACTCCTTCCGAGTGGGTCGGCCCCCCGGAGCCGGATCGCCTAAAAATTTTCCGTACTATCAAATACAACCTAAGGAACCATAGACACCGCCCAGCCATGATCATTCCTAGTCTTTTGCGTTTTTAAGCCAAAAAACTAGAATTTCGCGCGATTTCCATATTTTGGTGTGCTTTAGCCCACGCCTTCCAAGGGGTCCCGGGAACCCCGAACCCCGATCGACTAAAATATTTCTGGGCCATCCAATACGACCTAAGGAACCATAGTAACCACCCCACCATGATCGTTCCTCATTTTTTGCGTTTTTCGGCCAAACAACTAGAATTCCGCGCGATTCCCATATTTTTGTGTGTTATAGCCCACACCTTCCGAGTGGTCCCGGGTCTCCGGACCCCTATCGCCTAAAATTTTTTCGAACTATCAAATAAGGCGGAACCATAGTCACCGCCTAGCCATGATCGTTCCTTATTTTTTGTATTTTTCGGCCAAAAAACTAGAATTATGCCCGATTCCCATATTTTCGTGTGCTATACCCATGCCTTCCAAGTGGTCCGGGGAGCCGCAGACCCCGATCGCCTAAAATTTTTCAGGACTATCAAATATGACCTAAGGTACCATAGTCACCGCCACACCATTATCGTTCCAAATGCTTTGCATTTTTCGGCCAAAAAACTAGAACTCCGCGCGATTTTCATATTTTAGTGTGCTATAGCTTACGCCTTCCGAGTGGTCCCGGGAGCCGTGGACCCCGATCGCCTAAAATTTTCCGGGCCATCAAATACGACCTAAGGAACCATAGTCACCGTCCCGCCATGATTGTTCCTCATTTATTGCGTTTTTCGGCCAAAAAACTAGAATTCCGCTCGATTACCATATTTTTGTGTGCTATTGCCCACGCCTTCCGAGTGGGCCGGGCCGCCGGTCTCGGATCGCCTAAAAAAATTTTGGGCCATCAATTAAGACCTAAGGAACCATAGTCACCACATCGCCATGATTGTTCCTCATTTTTTGCATTTTTTGGCCAAAAAACTAGAATTCCGCCCGATTCCCATATTTTTGTGTGCTATCGCCCACGCCTTCCGAGTGGGTCAGGCCCCCCAGAGCCGGATCGCCTAAAAAATTTCCGGACTATCAAATACTACCTAAGGAACCATAGTCCCCGCCCCGCCATGATCGTTCCTAGTCTTTTGCATTTTCAGCCAAAAAACTAGAATTTCGCGCGATTTCCATATTTTCGTGTGCTTTAGTCCACGCCTTCCAAGGGGTCCCGGGAACCCCGAACCCCGATTGCCTAAAATTTTTCCGGACCATCAAATTCGACCTAAGAAACCATAGTCACCGCCCCGCCATGATCGTTACTCATATTTTGTGTATTTCGGCCAAAAAACTAGTATTACGCCCGATTCCCATATTTTCGTGTGCTATACCCACGCCTTCCAAGTGGTCCGGGGAGCCGCGGACCCCGATCGCCTAAGATTTTTCCGGACTATCAAATACGACCTAAGGTACCATAGTCAATGCCCCACCATGATCGTTCCAAATGCTTTGCATTTTTCGGCAAAAAAACTAGAACTCTGCGCGATTTGCATATTTTAGTGTGCTATAGCTTACGCCTTCCGAGTGGTCCCAGGAGCCGTGGACCCCGATCGCCTAAAATTTTCCGGGCCATAAAATACAACCTAAGGAACCATAGTCACCACCCCGCCATGATCGTTCCTCATTTATTGCGTTTTCGGCCAAAAACCTAGAATTTCGCGCGATTCCCATATTTTTGTGTGCTATAGCCCACGCCTTCTGAGTGGTCCCGGGACCTCCTGACCCCTATCGCCTAAAATTTTTCCGGACTATCAAATACGACCTAAGGAACCATAGTATCCGCCCCGCCACGATCGTTCCTCATTTTTTGCATTTTTTGGCCAAAAAACTAGAGTTCCGCCCGATTCCCATATTTTTGTGTGCTATCGCCCACGCCTTCCGAGTGGGTCTGGCCCCCGGAGCCGGATCGCCTAAAACTTTTCCGGCCTATCAAATACGACCTAAGGAACCACAGTCACTGCCCCGCCATGATCGTTCCTAGTCTTTTGCGTTTTTCTGCCAAAAAACTAGAATTTAGCGCGATTTCCATATTTTCGTGTGCTTTAGCCCACGCCTTACAAGGGGTCCCGGGAACCCCGAACCCCGATCGCCTAAAACTTTTCCGGGCCATCAAATACAACCTAAAGTACCATAGTAACCACCCCGCCATGATCGTTCCTCATTTTTTGCATTTTTCGGCCAAACAACTAGAATTCCGCCCGATTCCCATATTTTTGTGTGTTATAGCCCACGCCTTCCGAGTGGTCCCGGGACCTCCTGACCCCTATCACCTAATATTTTTCCGGACTATCAAATACGACCTAAGGAACCATAGTATCCACCCCGCCATGATCGTTCCTCATTTTTTGCGTTTTTCGGCCAAACAACTAGAATTCCGCGCGATTCCCATATTTTTGTGTGTTATAGCCCACGCCTTCCGAGTGGTCCCGGGATCTCCGGACCCCTATCGCCTAATATTTTTCCGGACTATCAAATACGACCTAAGGAACCATAGTCACCGCCCAGCCATGATCATTCCTCATTTTTTGCATTTTTCGGCCAAACAACTAGAATTCCGCGCGATTCCCATATTTTTGTGTGTTATAGCCCACGCCTTCCGAGTGGTTCCGGGACCCCCGGACCCCGAGCGCCTAAATTTTTTCCGGGCCATTAAATACGACCGAAGGAACCATAGTAACTGCCCTGCCATCATCGTTTCTCATTTTTTTCATTTTTCGGCAAAAACACTAGAATTACGCCCGATTCCCATATTTTCGTGTGCTATACCCTCGCATTCTGAGTGGTCCCAAGAGCCGAGGACCCCGATCGCCTAAAATTTTTCCGGGCAATAAAATACGACCTAAGGAACCATAGTATCCTCCCCGCCATGATCGTTCCTTATTTTTTGCATTTTTCGGCCAAAGAACTAGAATTCCGCGCGATCCCATATTTTTGTGTGTTATAGCCCACACCTTCCGACTGGTCCCGGGTCTCCGGACACCTATCGCCTAAAAATTTTCCGGACTATCAAATAAGACCTAAGGAACCATAGTCACCTCCCAGCCATGATCGTTCCTAGTTTTTTCCGTTTTTCGGCCAAAAAACTAGAATTCCGCGCTATTCCCATATTTTCGTGTCCTATAGCCCATGCCTTCCAAGTGAACCTGGGAACTCCGGAACCCTATCGCCTATAATTTTTCCAGGCCGTCAAATACGACCTAAGGAACCATAGTAACCGCCCCGCCATCATCATTTCTCATTTTTTGCATTTTTCGGCCAAAAAACTAGAATTACGCCCGATTCCCATATTTTCGTGTGCTATACCCACGCCTTCCAAGTGGTCCGGGGGGCCGCGGACTCCGATCGCCTAAAATTTTTCCGGACTATCAAATACGACCTAAGGTACCATAGTCACCGCCACACCATTATCGTTCCAAATGCTTTGCATTTTTCGGCCAAAAAACTAGAACTCCGCGCGATTTTCATATTTTAGTGTGCTATAGCTTACGCCTTCCGAGTGGTCCCGGGAGCCGTGGACCCCGATCGCCTAAAATTTTCCGGGCCATCAAATACGACCTAAGGAACCATAGTCACCGCCCCGCCTTGATCGTTCCTCATTTATTGCGTTTTTCGGCCAAAAAACTAGAATTCCGCTCGATTACCATATTTTTGTGTGCTATTGCCCACGCCTTCCGAGTGGGCCGGGCCGCCGGACTCGGATCGCCTAAAAAATTTTCGGGCCATCAATTAGGACCTAAGGAACCATAGTCACCGCCTCGCCATGGTCGTTCCTCATTTTTTCATTTTTTGGCAAAAAAACTAGAATTCCGCCTGATTCCCATATTTTTGTGTCCTATCGCCCACGCCTTCCGAGTGGGTCGGGCCCTCGGGAGCCGGATCGCCTAAACTTTTTCCGGACTATCAAATACGACCTATGGAACCATAGTCACCGCCCCGCCATGATCGTTCCTAGTCTTTTGTGTTTTTCAGCCAAAAAACTAGAATTTAGCGCGATTTCCATATTTTCGTGTGCTTTAGCCCACGCCTTCCAAGGGGTCCCGGGAACCCCGAACCCCGATCGCCTAAAACTTTTCCGGGCCATCAAATACGACCTAAGGTACCATAGTAACCACCCCGCCATGAGCGTTCCTCATTTTTTGCATTTTTCGGCCAAACAACTAGAATTCCGCCCGATTCCCATATTTTCGTGTGCTTTAGCCCAAGCCTTCCAAGGGGTCCCGGGAACCCCGAACCCCGATCGCCTAAAACTTTTCCGGGCCATCAAATACGACCTAAGGTACCATAGTAACCACCCCGCCATGATCGTTCCTCATTTTTTGCGTTTTTCGGCCAAACAACTAGAATTCCGCCCGATTCCCATATTTTTGTGTGTTATAGCCCACGCCTTCCGAGTGGTCCCGGGACCTCCTGACCTCTATCGCCTAAAATTTTTCCGAACTATCAAATATGACCTAAGGAACCATAGTATCCGCCCCGCCATGATCGTTCCTCATTTTTTGCGTTTTTCGGCCAAACAACTAGAATTCCGCGCGATTCCCATATTTTTGTGTGTTATAGCCCACGCCTTCCGAGTGGTCCCGGGATCTCCGGACCCCTATCGCCTAATATTTTTCCGGACTATCAAATACGACCTAAGGAACCATAGTCACTGCCCAGCCATGATCATTCCTCATTTTTTGCATTTTTCGGCCAAACAACTAGAATTCTGCGCGATTCCCGTATTTTTGTGTGTTATAGCCCATGCCTTCCGAGTGGTTCCGGGACCCCCGGACCCCGATCGCCTAAATTTTTTCCGGGCCATCAAATACGACCAAAGGAACCATAGTAACCGCCCTGCCATCATCGTTTCTCATTTTTTTCATTTTTCGGCAAAAACACTAGAATTACGCCCGATTCCCATATTTTCGTATGCTATACCCACGCATTCTGAGTGGTCCCAAGAGCCGCGGACCCCGATCGCCTAAATTTTTTCCGGGCAATCAAATACGACCTAAGGAACCATAGTATCCTCCCCGCCATGATCGTTCCTTATTTTTTGCGTTTTTCGGCCAAACAACTAGAATTCCGCACGATTCCCATATTTTTGTGTGTTATAGCCCACACCGTCCGAGTGGTCCCGGGACCTCCGGACCCCTATCGCCTAAAAATTTTCCGGACTATCAAATACGACCTAAGGAACCATAGTATCCGCCCCGCCATGATCGTTCCTCATTTTTTGTGTTTTTCGGCCAAAGAACTAGAATTCCGCGCGATCCCATATTTTTGTGTGTTATAGCCCACGCCTTCCGACTGGTCCCGGGTCTCCGGACCCCTATCGCCTAAAAATTTTTCGGACTATCAAATAAGACCTAAGGAACCATAGTCACCTCCCAGCCATGAACGTTCCTAGTTTTTTCAATTTTTCGGCCAAAAACCTAGAATTCCGCGCTATTCCCATATTTTCGTGTCCTATAGCCCACGCCTTCCAAGTGAACCCGGGAACTCCGGACCCCTATCGCCTAAAATTTTTCCGGGCCGTCAAATACGAACTAAGGGACCATAGTAACCGCCCCGCCATCATCGTTTCTCATTTTTTGCATTTTTCGGCCCAAAAACTAGAATTACGCCCGATTCCCATATTTTCGTGTGCTATACCCACGCCTTCCAAGTGGTCCGGGGGGCCACAGACCCCGATGGCCTAAAATTTTTCCGGACTATCAAATACGACCTAAGGTATCATAGTCACCGCCACACCATTATCGATCCAAATGCTTTGCATTTTTCGGCCAAATAACTAGAACTCCGCGCGATTTTCATATTTTAGTGTGCTATAGCTTATGCCTTCCGAGTGGTCCCGGGAGCCGTGGACCCCGATCGCCTAAAATTTTCCGGGCCATCAAATACGACCTAAGGAACCATAGTCACCGCCCTGCCTTGATCGTACCTCATTTATGGCATTTTTCGGCCAAAAAACTAGAATTCCGCTCGATTACCATATTTTTGTGTGCTATTGCCCACGCCTTCCGAGTGGGCCGGACCGCCGAACTCGGATCGCCTAAAAACTTTTCGGGCCATCAATTAGGACCTAAGGAACCATAGTCACCGCCTCGCCATGATCGTTCCTCATTTTTTGCATTTTTTGGCCAAAAAACTAGAATTCCGCCCGATTCCCATATTTTTGTGTGCTATCGCCCACGCCTTCCAAGTGGGTCGGGCTACCGGGAGCCGGATCGCCTAAAATTTTTCCGGACTATTAAATACGACCTAAGGAACCATAGTCACCGCCCTGCCATGATCGTTCCTAGTCTTTTGCGTTTTTCAGCCAAAAAACTAGAATTTTGCGCGATTTCCATATTTTCGTGTGCCCCATGCCTTCCAAGGGGTCCCGGGAACCCCGAACCCCGATTGCCTAAAAATTTTCCGGGCCATCAAATACGACCTAAGGAACCATAGTAACCACCCCACCATGATTGTTCCTTATTTTTTGCGTTTTTCAGCCAAACAACTAGAATTCCGCGCGATTCCCATATTTTTGTGTGTTATAGCCCACGCCTTCTAAGTGCTCCCGGGACCTCCTGACCCCTATCGCCTAAAATTTTTCCGGACTATCAAATACGACCTAAGGAACCATAGTATCCGCCCCGCCATGTTTGTTCCACATTTTTTGCATTTTTCGGCCAAAAAACTAGAATTACGCCCGATTCCCATATTTTCGTGTGCTATACCCACGCCTTCCAAGTGGTCCGGGGAGCCGCGGACCCCGATCGCCTAAAATTTTTCCGGACTATCAAATACGACCTAAGGTACCATAGTCACCGCCCCACCATGATCGTTCCAAATGCTTTGCATTTTTCGGCCAAAAAACTAGAACTCCGCGCGATTTGCATATTTTAGTGTGCTATAGCTTACGCCTTCCGAGTGGTCCCGGGAGCCGTGGACCCCGATCGCCTAAAATTTTCCGGGCCATCAAATATGACCTAAGGAACCATAGTCACCGCCCCGCCATGATCGTTCCTCATTCATTGCGTTTTTTGGCCAAAAAACTAGAATTCCGCTCGATTACCATATTTTTGTGTGCTATTGCCCATGCCTTCCGAGTGGGCCGGGCCGCCGGTCTCGGATCGCCTAAAAGATTTTCGGGCCATCAATTAAGACCTAAGGAACCATAGTCACCACCCCACCATGATTGTTCCTTATTTTTTGCGTTTTTCAGCCAAACAACTAGAATTCCGCGCGATTCCCATATTTTTGTGTGTTATAGCCCACGCCTTCTAAGTGCTCCCGGGACCTCCTGACCCCTATCGCCTAAAATTTTTCCGGACTATCAAATACGACCTAAGGAACCATAGTATCCGCCCCGCCATGTTTGTTCCACATTTTTTGCATTTTTCGGCCAAAAAACTAGAATTACGCCCGATTCCCATATTTTCGTGTGCTATACCCACGCCTTCCAAGTGGTCCGGGGAGCCGCGGACCCCGATCGCCTAAAATTTTTCCGGACTATCAAATACGACCTAAGGTACCATAGTCACCGCCCCACCATGATCGTTCCAAATGCTTTGCATTTTTCGGCCAAAAAACTAGAACTCCGCGCGATTTGCATATTTTAGTGTGCTATAGCTTACGCCTTCCGAGTGGTCCCGGGAGCCGTGGACCCCGATCGCCTAAAATTTTCCGGGCCATCAAATATGACCTAAGGAACCATAGTCACCGCCCCGCCATGATCGTTCCTCATTCATTGCGTTTTTTGGCCAAAAAACTAGAATTCCGCTCGATTACCATATTTTTGTGTGCTATTGCCCATGCCTTCCGAGTGGGCCGGGCCGCCGGTCTCGGATCGCCTAAAAGATTTTCGGGCCATCAATTAAGACCTAAGGAACCATAGTCACCACCTCGCCATGATCGTTCCTCAGTTTTTGCATTTTTTGGCCAAAAAACTAGAATTCCGCCGATTCCCATATTTTTGTGTGCTATCGCCCACTCCTTCCGAGTGGGTCGGCCCCCCGGAGCCGGATCGCCTAAAAATTTTCCGTACTATCAAATACAACCTAAGGAACCATAGTCACCGCCCCGCCATGATCGTTCCTAGTCTTTTGCGTTTTTCAGCCAAAAAACTAGAATTTCGTGCGATTTCCATATTTTCGTGTGCTTTATCCCACGCCTTCCAAGGGGTCCCGGGAACCCCAAACCCCGATCGCCTAAAATATTTCTGGGCCATCCAATACAACCTAAGGAACCATAGTAACCACCCCACCATGATCGTTCCTCATTTTTTGCGTTTTTCGGCCAAACAACTAGAATTCCGCGCGATTCCCATATTTTTGTGTGTTATAGCCCACACCTTCCGAGTGGTCCCGGGTCTCCGGACCCCTATCGCCTAAAATTTTTTCGAACTATCAAATAAGGCGGAACCATAGTCACCGCCTAGCCATGATCGTTCCTTATTTTTTGCATTTTTCGGCCAAAAAACTAGAATTACGCCCGATTCCCATATTTTCGTGTGCTATACCCACGCCTTCCAAGTGGTCCGGGGAGCCGCAGACCCCGATCGCCTAAAAATTTTTAGGACTATCAAATATGACCTAAGGTACCATAGTCACCGCCCCACCATGATCGTTCCAAATGCTTTGCATTTTTCGGCCAAAATACTAGAACTCCGCGCGATTTGCATATTTTAGTGTGCTATAGCTTACTCCTTCCGAGTTGTCCCGGGAGCCGTGGACCCCAATCGCCTAAAGTTTTCCGGACCATCAAATAAGACCTAAGGAACCATAGTCACCGCCCCGCCATGATTGTTCCTCATTTATTGCGTTTTTCGGCCAAAAAACTAGAATTCCGCTCGATTACCATATTTTTGTGTGCTATTGCCCACGCCTTCCGAGTGGGCCGGGCCGCCGGTCTCGGATCGCCTAAAAAAATTTTGGGCCATCAATTAAGACCTAAGGAACCATAGTCACCACCTCGCCATGATCGTTCCTCATTTTTTGCATTTTTTGGCCAAAAAACTAGAATTCCGCCCGATTCCCATATTTTTGTGTGCTATCGCCCACGCCTTCCGAGTGGGTCGGGCCCCCCAGAGCCGGATCGCCTAAAAAATTTCCGGACTATCAAATACTACCTAAGGAACCATAGTCACCGCCCCGCCATGATCGTTCCTAGTCTTTTGCGTTTTTCAGCCAAAAAACTTGAATTTCGCGCGATTTCCATATTTTCGTGTGCTTTAGTCCACGCCTTCCAAGGGGTCCCGGGAACCCCGAACCCCGATTGCCTAAAACTTTTCCGGGCCATCAAATACGACCTAAGGAACCATAGTAACCACCCCACCATGATCGTTCCTTATTTTTTGCGTTTTTCAGCCAAACAACTAGAATTCCGCGCGGTTCCCATATTTTTGTGTGTTATAGCCCACGCCTTCTAAGTGGTCCCGGGACCTCCTGACCCCTATCGCCTAAAATTTTTCCGGACTATCAAATACGACCTAAGGAACCATAGTATCCGCCCCGCCATGTTCGTTCCTCATTTTTTGCATTTTTCGGCCAAAAAACTAGAATTACGCCCGATTCCCATATTTTCGTGTGCTATACCCACGCCTTCCAAGTGGTCCGGGGAGCCGCGAACCCCGATCGCCTAAAATTTTTCCGGACTATCAAATACGACCTAAGGTACCATAGTCAACGCCCCACCATGATCGTTCCAAATGCTTTGCATTTTTCGGCCAAAAAACTAGAACTCCGCGCGATTTGCATATTTTAGTGTGCTATAGCTTACGCCTTCCGAGTGGTCCCGGGAGCCGTGGACCCCGATCGCCTAAAATTTTCCGGGCCATCAAATATGACCTAAGGAACCATAGTCACCGCCCCGCCATGATCATTCCTCATTCATTGCGTTTTTTGGCCAAAAAACTAGAATTCCGCTCGATTACCATATTTTTGTGTGCTATTGCCCATGCCTTCCGAGTGGGCCGGGCCGCCGGTCTCGGATTGCCTAAAAGATTTTCGGGCCATCAATTAAGACCTAAGGAACCATAGTCACCACCTCGCCATGATCGTTCCTCAGTTTTTGCATTTTTTGGCCAAAAAACTAGAATTCCGCCGATTCCCATATTTTTGTGTTCTATCGCCCACTCCTTCCGAGTGGGTCGGCCCCCCGGAGCCGGATCGCCTAAAAATTTTCCGTACTATCAAATACTACCTAAGGAACCATAGTCACCGCCCCGCCATGATCGTTCCTAGTCTTTTGCGTTTTTCAGCCAAAAAACTAGAATTTCGTGCGATTTCCATATTTTCGTGTGCTTTATCCCACGCCTTCCAAGGGGTCCCGGGAACCCCGAACCCCGATCGCCTAAAAATTTTGCAGGCCATCAAATACGACCAAAGGAACCATAGTAACCACCCCACCATGATCGTTCCTTATTGTTTGCGTTTTTCGGCAAACAACTAGAATTCCGCGCGATTCCCATATTTTTGTGTGTTATAGCCCACGCCTTCCGAGTGGTCCCGGGACCTCCTGACCCCTATCACCTAAAATTTTTCCGGGCCATTAAATACGACCTAAGGAACCATAGTAACTGCCCCGCCATCATCGTTTCTCATTTGTTGCATTTTTCGGCCAAAAAACTAGAATTACGCCCGATTCCCATATTTTCGTGTGCTATACCCACGCCTTCCAAGTGGTCCGGGGAGCCGCGGACCCCGATCGCCTAAAATTTTTCCGGACTATCAAATACGACCTAAGGTACCATAGTCACCGCCCCACCATGATCGTTCCAAATGCTTTGCATTTTTCGGCCAAAAAACTAGAACTCCGCGCGATTTGCATATTGTCCCGGGAACCCCGAACCCCGATCGCCTAAAAATTTTTCGGGCCATCAAATACGACCTAAGGAACCATATTAACCACCCCGCCATGATCGTTCCCTATTTTTTGCATTTTTCGGCCAAACAACTAGAATTCCGCGTGATTCCCATATTTTTGTGTGTTATAGCCCACACCTTCCGAGTGGTCCCGGGACCTCCGGACCCCTATCGCCTAAAATTTTTCCGGACCGTCAAATAAGACCTAAGGAACCATAGTCACCGCCCAGCCATGATCGTTCCTAGTTTTTTCCGTTTTTCGGCCAAAAAACTAGAATTCCACGCGATTCCCATATTTTCGTGTCCTATAGCCCACGCCTTCCAAGTGAACCCGGGAACTCCGAACCCCTATCGCCTAAAACTTTTCCAGACTATCAAATACGACCTAAGGAACCATAGTATCCGCCCCGCCATGTTCGTTCCTCATTTTTTGCATTTTTCGGCCAAAAAACTAGAATTACGCCCGATTCCCATATTTTCGTGTGCTATACCCACGCCTTCCAAGTGGTCCGGGGAGCCGCGGACCCCGATCGCCTAAAATTTTTCCGGACTATCAAATACGACCTAAGGTACCATAGTCACCGCCCCACCATGATCGTTCCAAATGCTTTGCATTTTTCGGCCAAAAAACTAGAACTCCGCGCGATTTGCATATTTTAGTGTGCTATAGCTTACGCCTTCCGAGTGGTCCCGGGAGCCGTGGACCCCGATCGCCTAAAATTTTTCGGGCCATCAAATATGACCTAAGGAACCATAATCACCGCCCCGCCATGATCGTTCCTCATTTATTGCGTTTTTTGGCCAAAAAACTAGAATTCCGCTCGATTACCATATTTTTGTGTGCTATTGCCCATGCCTTCCGAGTGGGCCGGGCCGCCGGTCTCGGATCGCCTAAAAGATTTTCGGGCCATCAATTAAGACCTAAGGAACCATAGTCACCACCTCGCCATGATCGTTCCTCAGTTTTTGCATTTTTTGGCCAAAAAACTAGAATTCCGCCGATTCCCATATTTTTGTGTGCTATCGCCCACTCCTTCCGAGTGGGTCGGCCCCCCGGAGCCGGATCGCCTAAAAATTTTCCGTACTATCAAATACGACCTAAGGAACCATAGTCACCGCCCAGCAATGATCATTCCTAGTCTTTTGCGTTTTTCGCCAAAAAACTAGAATTTCGCGCGATTTCCATATTTTGGTGTGCTTTAGCCCACGCCTTCCAAGGGGTCCCGGGAACCCCGAACCCCGATCGCCTAAAATATTTCTGGGCCATCAAATACGAACTAAGGAACCATAGTAACCACCCCACCATGATCGTTCCTCATTTTTTGCGTTTTTCGGCCAAACAACTAGAATTCCGCGTGATTCCCATATTTTTGTGTGTTATAGCCCACACCTTCCGAGTGGTCCCGGGTCTCCGGACCCCTATCGCCTAAAATTTTTTCGAACTATCAAATAAGACCTAAGGAACCATAGTCACCGCCTAGCCATGATCGTTCCTCATTTTTTGCATTTTTCGGCCAAAAAACTAGAATTACGCCCGATTCCCATATTTTCGTGTGCTATACCTACGCCTTCCAAGTGGTCCGGGGAGCCGCAGACCCCGATCGCCTAAAATTTTTCCAGACTATCAAATACAACCTAAGGTACCATAGTCACCGCCCCACCATGATCGTTCCAAATGCTTTGCATTTTTCGGCCAAAAAACTAGAACTCTGCGCGATTTGCATATTTTAGTGTGCTATAGCTTACTCCTTCCGAGTGGTCCCGGGAGCAGTGGACCCCGATCGCCTAAAGTTTTCCGGGCCATCAAATAAGACCTATGGAACCATATTCACCGCCCCGCCATGATTGTTCCTCATTTATTGCATTTTTCGGCCAAAAAACTAGAATTCCGCTCGATTACCATATTTTTGTGTGCTATTGCCCACGCCTTCCGAGTGGGCCGGGCCGCCGGTCTCGGATCGCCTAAAAAACTTTTGGGCCATCAATTAGGATCTAAGGAACCATAGTCACCACCTCGCCATGATCGTTCCTCATTTTTTGCATTTTTTGGCCAAAAAACTAGAATTCCGCCCGATTCCCATATTTTTGTGTGCTATCGCCCACGCCTTCCGAGTGGGTCGGGCCCCCGGAGCTGGATCGCCTAAAAATTTTCCGTACTATCAAATACGACCTAAGGAACCATAGTCACCGCCCAGCCATGATCATTCCTAGTCTTTTGCGTTTTTCAGCCAAAAAACTAGAGTTTCGCGCGATTTCCATATTTTGGTGTGCTTTAGCCCACGCCTTCCAAGGGGTCCCGGGAACCCCGAACCCCGATCGCCTAAAATATTTCTGGGCCATCAAATACGACCTAAGGAACCATAGTAACCACCCCACCATGATCGTTCCTCATTTTTTGCGTTTTTCGGCCAAACAACTAGAATTTCGCGCGATTCCCATATTTTTGTGTGTTATAGCCCACACCTTCCGAGTGGTCCCGGGTCTCCGGACCCCTATCGCCTAAAATTTTTTCGAACTATCAAATAAGACCTAAGGAACCATAGTCACCGCCTAGCCATGATCGTTCCTCATTTTTTGCATTTTTCGGCCAAAAAACTAGAATTACGCCCGATTCCCATATTTTCGTGTGCTATACCCACGCCTTCCAAGTGGTCCGGGGAGCCGCAGACCCCGATCGCCTAAAATTTTTCCGGACTATCAAATACGACCTAAGGTACCATAGTCACCGCCCCACCATGATCGTTCCAAATGCTTTGCATTTTTCGGCCAAAAAACTAGAACTCCGCGCGATTTGCATATTTTAGTGTGCTATAGCTTACTCCTTCCGAGTGGTCCTGGGAGCAGTGGACCCCGATCGCCTAAAGTTTTCCGGGCCATCAAATAAGACCTAAGGAACCATAGTCACTGCCCCGCCATGATTGTTCCTCATTTATTGCATTTTTCGGCCAAAAATCTAGAATTCCGCTCGATTACCATATTTTTGTGTGCTATTGCCCACGCCTTCCGAGTGGGCCGGGCCGCCGGTCTCGGATCGCCTAAAAAAATTTTGGGCCATCAATTAAGACCTAAGGAACCATAGTCACCACCTCGCCATGATCGTTCCTCATTTTTTGCATTTTTTGGCCAAAAAACTAGAATTCCGCCCGATTCCCATATTTTTGTGTGCTATCGCCCACGCCTTCCGAGTGGGTCGGGCCCCCCAGAGCCGGATCGCCTAAAAAATTTTCGGACTATCAAATACGACCTAAGGAACCATAGTCACCGCCCCGCCATGATCATTCCTAGTCTTTTGCGTTTTTCAGCCAAAAACTAGAATTTCGCGCGATTTCCATATTTTCGTGTGCTTTAGCCCACGCATTCCAAGGGGTCCCGGGAACCCCGAACCCCGATCGCCTAAAAATTTTCCAGGCCATCAAATACGACCTAAGGAACCATAGTAACCACCCCACCATGATCGTTCCTTATTGTTTGCGTTTTTCGGCAAACAACTAGAATTCCGCGCGATTCCCATATTTTTGTGTGTTATAGCCCACGCCTTCCGAGTGGTCCCGGGACCTCCAGACCCCTATTACCTAAAATTTTTCCGGGCCATTAAATACGACCTAAGGAACCATAGTAACTGCCCCGCCATCATCGTTTCTCATTTGTTGCATTTTTCGGCCAAAAAACTAGAATTACGCCCGATTCCCATATTTTCGTGTGCTATACCCACGCCTTCCAAGTGGTCCGGGGAGCCGCGGACCCCGATCGCCTAAAATTTTTTCGGACTGTCAAATACAACCTAAGGTACCATAGTCACCGCCCCACCATGATCGTTCCAAATGCTTTGCATTTTTCGGCCAAAAAACTAGAACTCCGCGCGATTTGCATATTTTAGTGTGCTATAGCTTACGCCTTCCGAGTGGTCCCGGGAGCCGTGGACCCCGATCGCCTAAAATTTTCCGGGCCATCAAATACGACCTAAGGAACCATAGTCACCGCCCCGCCATGATCGTTCCTCAACTAGAATTCCGCGCGATTTCCATATTTTTGTGTGCTTTAGCCCACGCCTTCCAAGGGGTCCCGGGAACCCCGAACCCCGATCGCCTAAAAAATTTTCGGGCCATCAAATATGACCTAAGGAACCATATTAACCACCCCGCCATGATTGTTCCCTATTTTTTGCATTTTTCGGCCAAACAACTAGAATTCCGCGCGATTTCAATATTTTTGTGTGTTATAGCCCACACCTTCCGAGTGGTCCTGGGACCTCCGGACCCCTATCGCCTAAAATTTTTCCGGACCGTTAAATAAGACCTAAGGAACCATAGTCACCGCCCAGCCATGATCGTTCCTAGTTTTTTTCGTTTTTCGGCCAAAAAACTAGAATTCCGCGCGATTCCCATATTTTCGTGTCCTATAGCCCACGCCTTCCAAGTGAACCCGGGAACTCCGAACCCCTATCGCCTAAAATTTTTCCGGACTATCAAATACGACCTAAGGAACCATAGTCACCGCCCAGCCATGATCATTCCTCATTTGTTGCGTTTTGCGGCCAAAAAACTAGAATTCCGCCCGATTACAATATTTTTGTGTGTTATTGCCCACCCTTCCAAGTGGTTCCGGGACCCCCGGACCCCGATCGCCTAAAATTTTTTCGGACTATCAAATACGACCTAAGGAACCATAGTCACCACCCCGCCATGATCGTTCCTCATTTATTGCCTTTTTCGGCCAAAAAACTAGAATTCCGCTCGATTATCATATTTTTGTGTGCTATTGCCCACGCCTTCCGAGTGGGCCGGGCCACTGGACTCGGATCGCCTAAAAAATTTTCGGGCCATCCCGGGAACCCCGAACCCCGATCGCCTAAAACTTTTCCGGGACATCAAATACGACCTAAGGAACCATAGTAACCACCCCGCCATGATCGTTCCTCATTTTTTGCGTTTTTCGGCCAAACAACTAGAATTCCGCGCGATTCCCATATTTTTGTGTGTTATAGCCCACACCTTCCGCGGGGCCCCGGGACCTCCTGACCCCTATCGCCTAAAATTTTTTCGGACTATCAAATACGACCTAAGGAACCATAGTATCTGCCCCGCCATGATCGTTCCTTATTTTTTACGTTTTTCGGCCAAACAACTAGAATTCCGCGCGATTCCCATATTTTTGTGTGTTATATATAAGCCCACACCTTCCGAGTGGTCCCGGGACCTCCGGACCCCTATCGCCTAAAATTTTTCTGGACTATCAAATACTACCTAAGGAACCATAGTATCCGCCCCGCCATGATCGTTCCTTATCTTTTGCATTTTTTGGCCAAAAAGCTAGAATTTTGCCCGATTCCCATATTTTTGTGTGCTATCGCCCACGCCTTCCGAGTGGATCGGGCCCCCCGAAGCCGAATCTCCTAAAAATTTTCCGGACTATCAAATACGACCTAAGGAACCATAGTCACCGCCCCACCATGATCGTTCCTAGTTTTTTTTCTATTTTTCGGCCAAAAAACTAGAATTCCGCGCAATTCCCATATTTTCGTGTCCTATAGCCCAAGCCTTCCAAGTGAACCCGGGAACTCCGGACCCCTATCGCCTAAAATTTTTCTGGACTATCAAATACGACCTAAGGAACCATAGTCACCGCCCAGCCATGATCATTCCTCATTTGTTGCGTTTTTCGGCAAAAAACTAGAATTCCGCCCGATTACAATATTTTTGTGTGCTATTGCCCACCCTTCCAAGTGGTTCCGGGACCCCCGGACCCCGATCGCCTAAAATTTTTCCGGGCCGTCAAATACGACCTAAGGAACCATAGTAACCGCCCCGCCATCATCGTTTCTCATTTTTCGGCCAAAAAACTAGAATTACGCTCGATTCCCATATTTGCGTGTGCTATACCCACGCCTTCCAAGTGGTCCGGGGAGCCGCGGACCCCGATCGCCTAAAGGTTTTCCGGACTATCAAATACGACCTAAGGTACTATAGTCACCGCCCCACCATGATCGTTCCAAATGATTTGCATTTTTCGGCCAAAAAACTAGAACTCCGAGCAATTTGCATATTTTAGTGTGCTATAGCTTACGCCTTCCGAGTGGTCCCGTGAGCCGTGGACTCCTATCGCCTAAAATTTTTCGGGCCATCAAATACGACCTAAGGAACCATAGTCACCGCCCAGCCATAATCGTTCCTCATTTATTGCCTTTTTCGGCCAAAAAACTAGAATTTCGCTCGATTACCATATTTTTGTGTGCTATTGCCCACGCCTTTCGAGTGGGCCGGGCCGCCGGACTCGGATCACCTAAAAAGTTTTCGGGCCATCAATTAGGACCTAAGGAACCATAGTCACTGCCTCACCATGATCGTTCCTTATTTTTTGTATTTTTTGGCCAAAAAACTAGAATTCCACGCGATTTCCATATTTTCATGTTCTAACGCCCACGCCTTCCCAGGGGTCCCGGGAACCCCGAACTCCGATCGCCTAAAAATTTTCGGAGCCATCAAATACGACCTAAGGAACCATAGTAACCACCCCGCCATGATCGTTCCTCATTTTTTTATGTTTTTCGGCCAAACAACTAGAATTCCGCGCGATTCCCATATTTTTGTGTGTTATAGCCCACACCTTCCTAGTGGTCCCGGGACCTCCTGACCCCTATCGCCTAAAATTTTTTCGGACTATCAAATACAACCTAAGGAACCATAGTATCCGCCCCGCCATGATCGTTCCTCATTTTTTGCGTTTTTCGGCCAAACAACTAGAATTTTGCGCGATTCCCAAATTTTTGTGTGTTGTACCCCACGCCTTCCGAGTGGTCCCGGGACCTCCGGACCCCTATCGCCTAATATTTTTCCGGACTATCAAATAAGACCAAAGGAACCATAGTCACCGCCCTGCCAAGATCTTTCCACATTTTTTGCATGTTACTGAAAAAGACCTAGAATTTCGCCCGATTCCCATATTTTCGTGTGCTATACCCACGCATTCCGAGTGGTCCCAAGAGCCGCGGACCCCGATCGCCTAAAATTTTTCCGGGCAATCAAATACGACCTAAGGAACCATAGTATCCGCCCCGCCATGATCGTTCCTTATTTTTTGCGTTTTTAGGCCAAACAGCTAGAATTTCGCGCGATTCCCATATTTTTGTGTGTTATAACCCACACCTTCCGAGTGGTCCCGGGACCTCCGGACCCCTATCTCCTAAAATTTTTCCGGACTATCAAATACGACCTAAGGAACTATAGTATCTGCCCCGCCATGATCGTTCCTCATTTTTTGCGTTTTTCGGCCAAACAACTAGAATTCTGCGCGATTCATATATTTTTGTGTGTTATAGCCCACGCCTTCCAAGTGGTCCCGGGACCTCCGGACCCCTATCGCCAAATATTTTTCCGGACTATCAAATAAGACCAAAGGAACCATAGTCACCGCCCTGCCAAGATCTTTCCACATTTTTTGCATGTTACTGAAAAAGACCTAGAATTTCGCCCGATTCCCATATTTTCGTGTGCTATACCAACGCATTCCGAGTGGTCCCAAGAGCCGCGGACCCCGATCGCCTAAAATTTGTCCGGGCAATCAAATACGACCTAAGGAACTATAGTATCCACCCCGCCATGATCGTTCCTTATTTTTTGCGTTTTTCGGCCAAACAACTAGAATTCCGCGCGCTTCCCATATTATTGTGTGTTATAGCCCACGCCTTCCGAGTGGTCCCGGGACCCCCTGACCCCGATCGCCTAAAATTTTTCCGGGCCATCAAATACGACCTAAGGAACCGTAGTAACCGCCCCGCCATCATCGTTTCTCATTTTCTGCATTTTTCGGCCAAAAAACTAGAATTACGCCCGATTCCCATATTTTCGGGTGCTATATACCCACGCCTTCCAAGTGGTCGGGGGAGCCGCGGACCCCGATCGCCTAAAATTTTCCGGGCCATCAAATACGACCTAAGGAACCATAGTCACCGCCCCGCCATGATCGTTCCTCATTTATTATGTTTTTCGGCCAAAAAACAAAAATTCCGCTCGATTACCATATTTTTGTGTGCTATTGCCCACGCCTTCCGAGTGGGCCGGGCCGCCGGACTCGGATCGCCTAAAAATTTTTCGGGCCATCAATTAGGACCTAAGCAGCCATAGTCACCGCCTCGCCATGATCGTTCCTCATTTTTGGCATTTTTTGGCTAAAAAACTAGAATTCCGCCCGATTCCCATATATTTGTGTGCTATCGCCCACGCCTTCCGAGTGGGTCGGGGCCCCCGGAGCCGGATCGCCTAAAATTTTTCTGGACTATCAAATATGACCTAAGGAACCATAGTCACCGCCCCGCCATGATAGTTCCTAGTCTTTTGCATTTTTCAGCCAAACAACTGGAATTCCGTGCGATTTCCATATTTTCGTGTGCTTTAGCCCACGCCTTCCAAGGGGTCCCGGGAACCCCGAACCCCGATCGCCTAAAAATTTTTCGGGCCATCAAATACGACCTAAGGAACCATAGTAACCACCCCACCATGATCGTTCCTTATGTTTTGCGTTTTTCGGCCAAACAACTAGAATTCCGCTCGATTCCCATATTTTTGTGTGTTATAGCCCACACTTCCCGAGTGGTCCCGGGACCTCCGGACCCCTATCACCTAAAATTTTTCCAGACTATCAAATACGACCTAAGGAACCATAGTCACCGCCCAGCCATGATCATTCCTCATTTGTTGCATTTTTCGGCCAAAAAACTAGAATTCCACCCGATTACAATATTTTTGTGTGCTATTGCCCACCCTCCCAAGTGGTTCCGGGACCCCCGGACCCCGATCACCTAAAATTTTTCCGGACTATCAAAAACGACCTAAGGAACCATAGTCACCGCCCCGCAATGATCGTTCCTAGTCTTTTGCGTTTTTCAGCCAAAAAACTAGAATTCCGCGCGATTTCCATATTTTTGTGTGCCTTAGCCCACGCCTTCCAAGGGGTACCGGGAACCCCGAACCCCGATCGCCTAAAAATTTTCCGGGCCATCAAATACGACCTAAGGAACAATATTAACCACCCCGCCATGATCGTTCCCTATTTTTTGCATTTTTCGGCCAAACAACTAGAATTCCGCGCGATTCCCATATTTTTGTGTGTTATAGCCCACACCTTCCGAGTGGTCCCGGGACCTCCAGACCCCTATCGCCTAAAATTTTTCCGGACCGTCAAATAAGACCTAAGGAACCATAGTCATCGCCCAGCCATGATCATTCCTAGTTTTTTCCGTTTTTCGGCCAAAAAACTAGAATTCCGCGCGATTCCCATATTTTCCTGTCCTATAGCCCACGCCTTCCAAGTGAACCCGGGAACTCCGAACCCCTATCGCCTAAAATTTTTCCGGACTATCAAATACGACCTAAGGAACCATAGTCACCGCCCAGCCATGATCATTCCTCCTTTGTTGCGTTTTTCGGCCAAAAAACTAGAATTCCGCCTGATTACAATATTTTTGTGTGTTATTGCCCACCCTTCCAAGTGGTTCCGGGACCCCCGGACCCCGATCGCCTAAAATTTTTCCGGGCCGTCAAATACGACCTAACGAACCATAGTAACTGCCCCGCCATCATCGTTTCTCATTTTTTGCATTTTTCGGCCAAAAAACTAGAATTACGCCTGATTCCCATTTTTTCGTGTGCTATACCCACGCCTTCCAAGTGGTCCGGGGAGCCGCGGACCCCGATCGCCTAAAATTTTTCCGGACTATCAAATACGTCCTAAGGTACCATAGTCACCGCCCCACCATGATCGTTCCAAATGCTTTGCATTTTTCGGCCAAAAAACTATAACTCCGCGCGATTTGAATATTTTAGTGTGCTATAGCTTACGCCTTCCGAGTGGTCCCGGGAGCCGTGGACCCCGATCGCCTAAAATTTTCCGGGCCATCAAATACGACCTAAGGAACCATAGTCACCGCCCCGCCATGATCGTTCCTCATTTATTGCGTTTTTCAGCCAAAAAACTAGAATTCCGCTCGATTACCATATTTTTGTGTACTATTGCCCACGCCTTCCGAGTGGGCCGAACCGTCGGACTCTGATCGCCTAAAAAATTTTCGGGCCATCAATTAGGACCTAAGGAACCATAGTCACCACCTCGCCATGATCGTTCCTCATTTTTGGCCAAAAAACTAGAATTCCGCCCGATTCCCATATTTTTGTGTGCTATCGCCCACGCCTTCCGAGTGGGTCAGGCCCCCCGGAGCCGGATCGCCTAAACATTTTCTGGACCATCAAATACGACCTAAGGAACCATAGTCACCGCCCCGCCATAATCGTTCCTAGTCTTTTGCGTTTTTCAGCCAAAAAACTAGAATTCCGCGCGATTTCCATATTTTCTTGTGCTTTAGCCCACGCCTTCCAAGGGGTCCCGGGAATCCTGAACCCCGATCGCCTAAAAATTTTCCGGGCCATCAAATACGACTTAAGGAACCATAGCCCACGCCTTCCGAGTGGTCCCGGGACCTCCTAACCCCTATCGCCTAAAATGTTTCCAGACTATCAAATACGACCTAAGGAACCATAGTATCTGCCCCGCCATGATCGTTCCTCATTTTTTGCGTTTTTCGGCAAAACAACTAGAATTCCGCGCGATTCCCATATTTTTATGTGTTATAGCCCATACCTTCCGAGTGGTCCTGGGACCTCCGGACCCCTATCGCCTAATATTTTTTCGGACTATCAAATAAGACCAAAGGAACCATAGTCACCGCCGTGCCAAGATCTTTCCACATTTTTTGCATGTTACTGAAAAAGACCTAGAATTTTGCCCGATTCCCATATTTTCGTGTGCTATACCCACGCATTCCGAGTGGTCCCAAGAGCCGAAGACCCCGATCGCCTAAAATTTTTCCGGGCAATCAAATACGACCTAAGGAACCACAGTATCTGCCCCGCCATGATCGTTCCTTATTTTTTGCGTTTTTCGGCCAAACAACTAGAATTCCGTGCGATTCCCATATTTTTGTGTGTTATAGCCCACACCTTCCGAGTGGTCCCGGGACCTCCCGACCCCTATCGCCTAAAATTTTTCAAGACTATCAAATACGACCTAAGGAACCATAGTATCCGCCCCGCTATGATCATTCCTCATTTGTTGCATTTTTCGGCCAAAAAACTAGAATTCCGCCCGATTACAATATTTTTGTGTGCTATTGCCCACCCTTCCAAGTGGTTCCGGGACCCCCGGACCCCGATCGCCTAAAATTTTTCCGGGCCATCAAATACGACCTAAGGAACCATAGTCACCGCCCAGCCATGATCGTTCCTAGTTTTTTAGGTTTTTCGGCCAAAAAACAAGAATTCCGCGCGATTCCCATATTTTCGTGTCCAATAACCCATGCCTTCGAAGTGAACCCGGGAACTCCAGTCCCCTATCACCTAAAAGTTTTCCGGACTATCAAATAAGACCTAAGGAACCATAGTCACCGCCCAGCCATGATCATTCCTCATTTGTTGCATTTTTCGGCCAAAAAACTAGAATTCCGCCCGATTACAATATTTTTATGTGTTATTGCCCATCCTTCCAAGTGGTTCCGGGACCCCCGGACCCCGATCGCCTAAAATTTTTCCGGGCCGTCAAATACGACCTAAGGAACCATAGTCACCGCCCAGCCATGATCGTTCCTAGTTTTTTTCGTTTTTCGGCCAAATAACTAGAATTCCGTGCGATTCCCATATTTTCTTGCACTATAGCCCACACCTTCCGAGTGGTCCCGGGACCTCCGGACCCCTATCGCCTAAAATTCTTCCGGACTATCAAATACAACTTAAGGAACCATAGTCACCGTCCAGCCATGATCATTCCTCATTTGTTGCGTTTTTCGGCCAAAAAACTAGAATTCCGCCCGATTACAATATTTTTGTGTGCTATTGCCCACCCTTCCAAGTGGTTCCGGGACCCCCGGACCCTGATCGCCTAAAATTTTTCCGGGCCGTCAAATACGACCTAAGGAACCATAGTAACCGCCTCGCCATCATCGTTTCTCATTTTTCGGCCAAAAAACTAGAATTACGCCCGATTCCCATATTTTCGTGTGCTATACCCACGCCTTCCAAGTGGTCCGGGGAGCCGCGGACCCCGATCGCCTAAAATTTTTCCGGACTATCAAATACGACCTAAGGTACCATAGTCACCGCCCCACCATGATCGTTCCAAATGCTTTGCATTTTTCGGCCAAAAAACTAGAACTCCGCGCGATTTGCATATTTTAGTGTGCTATAGCTTACGCCTTCCGAGTGGTCCCGGGAGCCGTGGACCCCGATCGCCTAAAATTTTTCGGGCACCCAAATACGACCTAAGGAACCATAGTCACCGCCTCGCCATGATCGTTCCTCATATTTTGCATTTTTCAGCCAAAAAACTAGAATCCGCCCGATTCCCATATTTTTGTGTGCTATTGCCCACGCCTTCCGAGTGGGACGGACCGCCGGACTTGGATCGCCTAAAAAATTTTCGGGCCATCAATTAGGACCTAAGGAACCATAGTCACCACCTCGCCATGATCGTTCCTCATTTTTTGCATTTTTTGGCCAATAAACTAGAATTCTGCCCGATTCTCATATTTGTGTGTGCTATCGCCCACACCTTTCGAGTGGGTCGGGCCCCCCGGAGCTGGATCGCCTAAAAATTTTCCGGACTATCAAATACGACCTAAGGAACCATAGTCACCGCCCTGCCATGATCGTTCCTAGTCTTTTGCGTTTTTCAGCCAAAAAACTAGAATTTCGCGCGATTTCCATATTTTCGTGTGCTTTAGCCCACGCCTTCCAGGGGTCCCGGGAACCCCGAACCCCGATCGCCTAAAATTTTTCCGGGCCATCAAATACGACCTAAGGAACCATAGTAACCACCCCGCCATGATCGTTCCTTATTTTTTGCGTTTTTCAGCCAAACAACTAGAATTCCGCGCGCTTCCTATATTTTTGTGTGTTATAGCCCACGCCTTCCGAGTGGTCCCGGGACCCCCTGACCCCGATCGTCTAAAATTTTTCCGGTCCATCAAATACGACCTAAGGAACCATAGTAACCGCCCCGCCATCATCGTTTCTCATTTTCTGCATTTTACGGCCAAAAAACTAGAATTACGCCCGATTCCCATATTTTCGGGTGCTATATACCCACGCCTTCCAAGTGGTCAGGGGAGCCGCGGACCCCGATCGCCTAAAAATTTTCCGGACTATCAAATACGACCTAAGGTACCATAGTCACTGTCCCACCATGATCGTTCCAAATGCTTTGCATTTTTCGGCCTAAAAACTAGAACTCCGCGCGATTTCGATATTTTCGTGTTCTTTAGCCCACGCCTTCTAAGGGGTCCCAGGAACCCCGAACCCCGATCACCTAAAATTTTTCCGGGCCATCAAAATACGACCTAAGGAACCATAGTAACCACCCCGCCATGATCGTTCCTCATTTTTTGCGTTTTTCGGCCAAACAACTAGAATTCCGCGCGATTCCCATATTTTTGTGTGTTATAGCCCACGCCTTCCGAGTGGTCCCGAGACCTCTTGACCCCTATCGCCTAAAAATTTTCCGGACAATCAAATACGACCTAAGGAACCATAGTATCCGCCCCGCCATGATCGTTCCACATTTTTTGCGTTTTTCGGCCAAACAACTAGAATTCCGTGCGATTCCCATATTTTCTTGTCCTATAGCCCACACCTTCCGAGTGGTCCCAGGACCTCCGGACCCCTATCGCCTAAAATTCTTCCGGACTATCAAATACAACCTAAGGAACCATAGTCACCGCCCAGCCATGATCATTCCTCATTTGTTGCGTTTTTCGGCCAAAAAACTAGAATTCCGCCCGATTACAATATTTTTGTGTGCTATTGCCCACCCTTCCAAGTGGTTCCGGGACCCCCGGACCCCGATCGCCTAAAATTTTTTCGGGTCGTCAAATACGACCTAAGGAACCATAGTAACCGCCCCGCCATCATCGTTTCTCATTTTTCGGCCAAAAAACTAGAAATACGCCCGATTCCCATATTTTCGTGTGCTATACCCACGGCTTCCAAGTGGTCCGGGGAGCCGCGGACCCCGATCGCCTAAAATTTTTCCGGACTATCAAATACGACCTAAGGTACCATAGTCACCGCCCCACCATGATCGTTCCAAATGCTTTGCATTTTTCGGCCAAAAAGCTAGAACTCCGCGCGATTTGCATATTTTTGTGTGCTATAGCTTACGCCTTCCGAGTGGTCCCGGGAGCCGTGGACCCCGATCGCCTAAAAATTTCCGGGCCACCAAATACGACCTAAGGAACCATAGTCACCGCCTCGCCATGATCGTTCATCATTTTTTGCATTTTTTGGCCTAAAAACTACAATTCCGCACGATTCTCATATGTTTTGTGTGCTATCGCCCACGCCTTCCGAGTGGGTCGGGCCCCCCGGAGCCGGATCGCCTAAAATTTTTCCGGACTATCAAATATGACCTAAGGAACCATAGTCACCGCCCCGCCATGATCGTTCCTAGTCTTTTGCGTTTTTCAGCCAAAAACCTAGAATTTCGCGCGATTTCTATATTTTCGTGTGCTTTAGCCCACGCCTTCCAAGGGGCCCCGGGAACCCCGAACCCCGATCGCCTAAAATTTTTCTGGGCCATCAAATACGACCTAAGGAACCATAGTAACCACCCCTCCATGATCGTTCCTCATTTTTTGCGTTTTTCGGCCAAACAACTAGAATTCCGCGCGATTCCCATATTTTTGTGTGTTATAGCCCATGCCTTCCGAGTGGTCCCGGGACCTCCGGTCCCCTATCGCCTAAAATTTTTTCAGACTATCAAACACAACCTAAGGAACCATAGTTATCGCCCAGCCATGATCATTCCTCATTTGTTGCATTTTTCGGCCAAAAAACTAAAATTCCGCTCGATTACAATATTTTTGTGTGCTATTGCCCACCCTTCCAAGTGGTTCCGGGACCACCGGACCCCGATCGCCTAAAATTTTTCCGGGCCATCAAATACGACCTAAGGAACCATAGTAACTGCCCCTCCATCATCGTTTCTCATTTTTCGGCCAAAAAACTAGAATTACGCCCGATTCCCATATTTTCGTGTGCTATACCCACGCCTTCCAAGTGGTCCGGGTAGCCGCGGACCCCGATCGCCTAAAATTTTTCCGGACTATCAAATACGACCTAAGGTACCATAGTCACCGCCCCACCATGATCGTTCCAAATGCTTTGCATTTTTCGGCCAAAAAAGTAGAACTCCGCGCGATTTGCATATTTTAGTGTGCTATAGCTTACGCCTTCCGAGTGGTCCCGTGAGCCGTGGACCCCGATCGCCTAAAATTTTCCGGGCCATCAAATACGACCTAAGGAACCATAGTCACCGCCCAGCCATGATCGTTCCTCATTTATTGCCTTTTTCGGCCAAAAAACTAGAATTCCGCTCGATTACCATATTTTTGTGTGCTATTGCCCACGCCTTCCGAGTGGGCTGGGGCGCCAGACTCGTATCGCTTAAAAATTTTTCGGGCCATCAATTAGGACTTAAGGAACCATAGTCACCGCCTCACCATGATCGTTCCTTATATTTTGCATTTTTTGGCCAAAAAACTAGAATTCCGCCTGATTCCCATATTTTTGTGTGCTATCGCCTACGCCTTCCGAGTGGGTCGGGCCCCCCGGAGCCGGATCGCCTAAAAATTTTCCGGACTATCAAATACGACCTAAGGAACCATAGTCACCGCCTCGCCATGATCGTTCCTAGTATTTTGCGTTTTTCAGCCAAAAAACTAGAATTCCGCGCGATTTCCATATTTTCGTGTGCTTTAGCCCACGACTTCCAAGGGGTCCCGGGAACCCCAAACCCCGATCGCCTAAAAATTTTACGGGCCATCAAAGATGACCTAAGGAACCATAGAAACCACCCCGCCATGATCGTTCATCATTTTTTGCGTTTTTCGGCCAAACAACTAGAATTCCGCGCGATTCCCATATTTTTGTGTGTTATAGCCCACGCCTTCCGAGTGGTCCCGGGACCTCCTAACCCCTATCACCTAAAATTTTTTCGGACTATCAAATACGACCTAAGGAACCATAGTATCCGCCCCGCCATGATCGTTCCTTATTTTTTGCGTTTTTTGGCCAAACAACTAGAATTCCGCGCGATTCCCATATTTTTGTGTGTTATAGCCCACACCTTCCGAGTGGTCCCGGGACCTCCGGACCCCTATCGCCTAAAATTTTTCCGGACTATCAAATACGACCTAAGGAACCATAGTATCCGCCCCGCCATGATCATTCCTTATGTTTTGCATTTTTTGGCCAAAAAACTAGAATTTCGCTCGATTCCCATATTTTTGTGTGCTATCGCCCACCCCTTCCGAGTGGGTCGGGCCCCCCGGAGCCGGATCGCCTATAAATTTTCCGGACTATCAAATACGACCTAAGGAACCATAGTCACCTCCCCGCCATGATCGTTCCTAGTTATTTCTGTTTTTCGGCCAAAAAACTAGAATTCCGCGCGATTCCCATATTTTCGTGTCCTATAGCCCACGCCTTCAATGTGAACCCGGGAACTCCGGACCCCTATCGCCTAAAAATTTTCCGGACTATCAAATACGACCTAAGGAACCATAGTCACCGCCCAGCATTGATCATTCCTCATTTGTTGTGTTTTTCGGCCAAAAAACTAGAATTCCGCCCGATTCCAATATTTTTGTGTGCTATCGCCCACGCCTTCCGAGTGGGTCGGGCCCCCCGGAGCCGGATCGCCTAAAATTTTCTGGACTATCAAATACGACCTAAGGAACCATAGTCACCGCCCCGCCATCATCGTTCCTAGTCTTTTGCGTTTTTCAGCCAAAAAACTAGAATTCCGCGCGATTTCCATATTTTCGTGTGCTTTAGCCCACGCCTTCCAAGGGGTCCCGGGAACCCCGAACCCCGATCGCCTAAAAAATTTTCCGGGCCATCAAATACGACCTAAGGAACCATAGTAACCACCCCGCCATGATCGTTCCTCATTTTTTGCGTTTTTCGGCCAAACAACTAGAATTCCGCGCGATTCCCATATTTTTGTGTGTTATAGCCCATGCCTACCGAGTGGTCCCGGGACCTCCGGACCCCTATCGCCTAAAATTTTTTCGGACTATCAAATACGACCTAAGGAACCATAGTCACCGCCCAGCCATGATCATTCCTCATTTGTTGCGTTTTTCGGCCAAAAAACTAAAATTTCGCCCGATTACAATATTTTTGTGTGCTATTGCCCACCCTTCCAAGTGGTTCCGGGACCCCCGGACCCCGATCGCCTAAAATTTTTCCGGGACGTCAAATACGACCTAAGGAACCATAGTAACTGCCCCGCCATCGTCGTTTCTCATTTTTTGGCCAAAAAACTAGAATTACGCCAGATTCTCATATTTTCGTGTGCTATACCCACGCCTTCCAAGTGGTCCGGGGAGCCGCGGACCCCGATCGCCTAAAAGTTTTTCGGACTATCAAATACGACCTAAGGTACCATAGTCACCGCCCCACCATGATCGTTCCAAATGCTTTGTATTTTTCGGCCAAAAAAGTAGAACTCCGCGCGATTTGCATATTTTAGTGTGCTATAGCTTACGCCTTCCGAGTGGTCCCGGGAGCCGTGGACCCCGATAGCCTAAAATTTTCCGGGCCATCAAATACGACCTAAGGAACCATAGTCACCGCCCAGCCATGATCGTTCCTCATTTGTTGCCTTTTTCGGCCAAAAAACTAGAATTCCGCTCTATTACCTTATTTTTGTGTGCTATTGCCCACGCCTTCCGAGTGGAATGGGGCGCCGGACTCGGATCTCTTAAAAAAATTTTGGGCCATCAATTGGGACCTAAGGAACCATAGTCAACGCCTCACCATGATCGTTCCTTATTTTTTGCATTTTTTGGTCAAAAAAATAGTATTCCGCCCGATTCCCATATTTTTGTGTGCTATCACCCACGCCTTCCGAGTGGGCCGGGCCCCCCGGAGCCGGATCGCCTATAAATTTTCCAGACTATCAAATACGACCTAAGGAACCATAGTCACCTCCTCGCCATGATCGTTCCTAGTTTTTTCTGTTTTTCGGCCAAAAAACTAGAATTCCGCGCGATTCCCATATTTTCGTGTCCTATAGCCCACGCCTTCCAAGTGAACCCGGGAACTCCGGACCCCTATCGCCTAAAAATTTTCCGGACTATCAAATACGACCTAAGGAACCATAGTCACCGCCCAGCCATGATCATTCCTCATTTGTTGCGTTTTTCGGCCAAAAAACTAGAATTCCGCCCGATTCCAATATTTTTGTATGCTATCGCCCACGCCTTCCGAGTGGGTCGGGCCCCCCGGAGCCGGATCGCCTAAAATTTTCTGGACTATCAAATACGACCTAAGGAACCATAGTCACCGCCCCGCCATCATCGTTCCTAGTCTTTTGCGTTTTTCAGCCAAAAAACTAGAATTCCGCGCGATTTCCATATTTTCGTGTGCTTTAGCCCATGCCTTCCAAGGGGTCCCGGGAACCCCGAACCCCGATCGCCTAAAAAATTTTCCGGGCCATCAAATACGACCAAAGGAACCATAGTAACCACCCCGCCATGATCGTTCCTCATTTTTTGCGTTTTTCGACCAAACAACTAGAATTCCGCGCGATTCCCATATTTTTGTGTGTTATAGCCCACGCCTTCCGAGTGGTCCCGGGACCTCCGGACCCCTATCGCCTAATATTTTTCCGGACTATCAAATAAGACCAAAGGAACCATAGTCACCGCCCAGCCATGATCATTCCTCATTTGTTGCGTTTTTCGGCCAAAAAACTAGAATTCCGCCCGATTACAATATTTTTGTGTGCTATTGCCCACCCTTCCAAGTGGTTCCGGGACCCCCGGACCCCGATCGCCTAAAATTTTTCCGGGCCGTCAAATACGACCTAAGGAACCATAGTAACCGCCCCGCCATCATCGTTTCTCATTTTTCGGCCAAAAAACTAGAATTACGCCCGATTCCCATATTTCGTGTGCTATACCCACGCCTTCCAAGTGGTCCGGGGAGCCGCAGACCCCGATCGCCTAAAAGTTTTTCGGACTATCAAATACGACCTAAGGTACCATAGTCACCGCCCCACCATGATCGTTCCAAATGCTTTGCATTTTTCGGCCAAAAAGTAGAACTCCGCGCGATTTGCATATTTTAGTGTGCTATAGCTTACGCCTTCCGAGTGGTCCCGGGAGCCGTGGACCCCGATAGCCTAAAATTTTCCGGGCCATCAAATACGACCTAAGGAACCATAGTCACCGCCCAGCCATGATCGTTCCTCATTTATTGCCTTTTTCGGCCAAAAAACTAGAATTCCGCTCGATTACCTTATTTTTGTGTGCTATTGCCCACGCCTTCCGAGTGGGATGGGGCGCCGGACTCGGATCGCTTAAAAATTTTTTGGGCCATCAATTGGGACCTAAGGAACCATAGTCACCGCCTCACCATAATCGTTCCTTATTTTTTGCATTTTTTGGGCAAAAAAATTGTATTCCGCCCGATTCCCATATTTTTGTGTGCTATCACCCACGCCTTCCGAGTGGGTCGGGCCCCCCGGAGCCGGATCGCCTAAAAATTTTCCGGACAATCAAATACGACCTAATGAACCATAGTCACCGCCCCGCCATGATCATTCCTAGTCTTTTGTGTTTTTCAGCCAAAAAACTAGAATTCCGCGCGATTTCCATATTTTCGTGTGCTTTAGCCCACGCCTTCCAAGGGGTCCCGGGAACCCCGAACCCCGATCGCCTAAAAATTTTCCGGCTATCAAATACGACCTAAGGAACCATAGTTACCACCCCGCCATGATCGTTCCTCATTTTTTGCGTTTTTCGGCCAAACAACTAGAATTCCGTGCGATTCCCATATTTTTGTGTGTTATAGCCCACGCCTTCCGAGTGGTCCCGGGACCTCCTGACCCCTATCGCCTAAAATTTTTTCGGACTATCAAATACGACCTAAGGAACCATAGTATCCGCCCTGCCATGATCGTTCCTTATTTTTTGCATTTTTTGGCCAAACAACTAGAATTCCGCGCGATTCCCATATTTTTGTGTGTTATAGCCCACACCTTCCGAGTGGTCCCGGGACCTCCGGACCCCTATCGCCTAAAATTTTTCCGGACTATCAAATACGACCTAAGGAACCATAGTATCTGCCCCGCCATGATCGTTCCTCATTTTTTGTGTTTTTCGGCCAAACAACTAGAATTCCGCACGATCCCATATTTTTGTGTGCTATCGCCCACCCCTTCCGAGTGGGTCGGGCCCCCCGGAGCCTGATCGCCTATAAATTTTCCAGACTATCAAATATGACCTAAGGAACCATAGTCACCTCCCCGCCATGATCGTTCCTAGTTTTTTCTGTTTTTCGGCCAAAAAACTAGAATTCCGCACGATTCCCATATTTTCGTGTCCTATAGCCCACGCCTTCCAAGTGAACCCGGGAACTCCGGACCCCTATCGCCTAAAAATTTTTCGGACTATCAAATACGACCTAAGGAACCATAGTCACCGCCCAGCCATGATCATTCCTCATTTGTTGCGTTTTTCGGCCAAAAAACTAGAATTCCGCCCGATTCCAATATTTTTGTCTGCTATCGCCCACGCCTTCCGAGTGGGTCGGGCCCCCCGGAGCCGGATCGCCTAAAATTTTCTGGACTATCAAATACGACCTAAGGAACCATAGTCATCGCCCCGCCATCATCGTTCCTAGTCTTTTGCGTTTTTCAGCCAAAAACTAGAATTCCGCGCGATTTCCATATTTTCGTGTGCTTTAGCCCACGCCTTCCAAGGGGTCCCGGGAACCCCAAACCCCGATCGCCTAAAAATTTTCCAGGCCATCAAATACGACCTAAGGAACCATAGTAACCACCCCGCCATGATCGTTCCTCATTTTTTACGTTTTTCGGCCAAACAACTAGAATTCCGCGCGATTCCCATATTTTTGTGTGTTATAGCCCATGCCTACCGAGTGGTCCCGGGACCTCCGGACCCCTATCGCCTAAAATTTTTTCAGACTATCAAATACGACCTAAGGAACCATAGTCACCGCCCAGCCATGATCATTCCTCATTTGTTGCATTTTTCGGCCAAAAAACTAAAATTTCGCCCGATTACAATATTTTTGTGTGCTATTGCCCACCCTTCCAAGTGGTTCCGGGACCCCCGGACCCCGATCGCCTAAAATTTTTCCGGGACGTCAAATACGACCTAAGGAACCATAGTAACTGCCCCGCCATCATCGTTTCTCATTTTTTGGCCAAAAAACTAGAATTACGCCCGATTCTCATATTTTCGTGTGCTATACCCACGCCTTCCAAGTGGTCCGGGGAGCCGCGGACCCCGATCGCCTAAAAGTTTTCCGGACTATCAAATACGACCTAAGGTACCATAGTCACCGCCCCACCATGATCGTTCCAAATGCTTTGTATTTTTCGGCCAAAAAAGTAGAACTCCGCGCGATTTGCATATTTTAGTGTGCTATAGCTTACGCCTTCCGAGTGGTCCCGGGAGCCGTGGACCCCGATAGCCTAAAATTTTCCGGGCCATCAAATACGACCTAAGGAACCATAGTCACCGCCCAGCCATGATCGTTCCTCATTTATTGCCTTTTTCGTCCAAAAAACTAGAATTCCGCTCGATTACCTTATATTTGTGTGCTATTGCCCACGCCTTCCGAGTGGGATGGGGCGCCGGACTCGGATCTCTTAAAATAATTTTGGGCCATCAATTGGGACCTAAGGAACCATAGTCAACGCCTCACCATGATCGTTCCTTATTTTTTGCATTTTTTGGTCAAAAAAATAGTATTCCGCCCGATTCCCATATTTTTGTGTGCTATCACCCACGCCTTCCGAGTGGGTCAGGCCCCCCGGAGCCGGATCGCCTAAAATTTTTCCGGACTATCAAATAAGACCTAAGGAACCATAGTCACCGCCCAGCCATGATCGTTCCTAGTTTTTTCTGTTTTTCGGCCAAAAAACTAGAATTCCGCGCGATTCCCATATTTTCGTGTCCTATAGCCCACGCCTTCCAAGTGAACCCGGGAACTCCGGACCCCTATCGCCTAAAAATTTTCCGGACTATCAAATACGACCTAAGGAACCATAGTCACCGCCCAGCCATGATCATTCCTCATTTGTTGCATTTTTCGGCCAAAAAACTAAAATTCCGCCCGATTCCAATATTTTTGTATGCTATCGCCCACGCCTTCCGAGTGGGTCGGGCCCCCCGGAGCCGGATCGCCTAAAATTTTCTGGACTATCAAATACGACCTAAGGAACCATAGTCACCGCCCCGCCATCATCGTTCCTAGTCTTTTGCGTTTTTCAGCCAAAAAACTAGAATTCCGCGCAATTTCCATATTTTCGTGTGCTTTAGCCCATGCCTTCCAAGGGGTCCCGGGAACCCCGAACCCCGATCGCCTAAAAAATTTTCCGGGCCATCAAATACGACCTAAGGAACCATAGTAACCACCCCGCCATGATCGTTCCTCATTTTTTGCGTTTTTCGGCCAAACAACTAGAATTCCGCGCGATTCCCATATTTTTGTGTGTTATAGCCCATGCCTACCGAGTGGTCCCGGGACCTCCGGACCCCTATCGCCTAAAATTTTTTCGGACTATCAAATACGACCTAAGGAACCATAGTCACCGCCCAGCCATGATCATTCCTCATTTGTTGCGTTTTTCGGCCAAAAAACTAGAATTTCGCCCGATTACAATATTTTTGTGTGCTATTGCCCACCCTTCCAAGTGGTCCCGGGACACCCGGACCCCGATCGCCTAAAATTTTTCCGGGACGTCAAATACGACCTAAGGAACCATAGTAACTGCCCCGCCATCATCGTTTCTCATTTTTTGGCCAAAAAACTAGAATTACGCCCGATTCCCATATTTCGTGTGCTATACCCACGCCTTCCAAGTGGTCCGGGGAGCCGCGGACCCCGATCGCCTAAAAGTTTTCTGGACTATCAAATACGACCTAAGGTACCATAGTCACCGCCCCACCATGATCGTTCCAAATGCTTTGTATTTTTCGGCCAAAAAAGTAGAACTCCGCGCGATTTGCATATTTTAGTGTGCTATAGCTTACGCCTTCCGAGTGGTCCCGGGAGCCGTGGACCCCAATAGCCTAAAACTTTCCGGGCCATCAAATACGACCTAAGGAACCATAGTCACTGCCCAGCCATGATCGTTCCTCATTTATAGCCTTTTTCGGCCAAAAAACTAGAATTCCGCTCGATTACCTTATTTTTGTGTGCTATCACCCACGCCTTCCGAGTGGGTCGGGCCCCCCGGAGCCGGATCGCCTAAAAATTTTCCGGACAATCAAATACGACCTAATGAACCATAGTCACCGCCCCGCCATGATCGTTCCTAGTCTTTTGTGTTTTTCAGCCAAAAAACTAGAATTCCGCGCGATTTCCATATTTTCGTGTGCTTTAGCCCACGCCTTCCAAGGGGTCCCGGGAACCCCGAACCCCGATCGCCTAAAAATTTTCCGGCTATCAAATACGACCTAAGGAACCATAGTTACCACCCCGCCATGATCGTTCCTCATTTTTTGCGTTTTTCGGCCAAACAACTAGAATTCCGCGCGATTCCCATATTTTTGTGTGTTATAGCCCACGCCTTCCGAGTGGTCCCGGGACCTCCTGACCCCTATCGCCTAAAATTTTTTCGGACTATCAAATACGACCTAAGGAACCATAGTATCCGCCCCGCCATGATCGTTCCTTATTTTTTGCGTTTTTCGGTCAAACAACTAGAATTCTGCGCGATTCCCATATTTTTGTGTGTTATAGCCCACACCTTCCGAGTGGTCCCGGGACCTCCGGACCCCTATCGCCTAAAATTTTTCCGGACTATCAAATACGACCTAAGGAACCATAGTATCCGCCCCGCCATGATCGTTCCTTATGTATCGCCCACGCCTTCCGAGTGGGTCGGGCCCCCCGGAGCCGGATCGCCTAAAAATTTTCCGGACTAACAAATTCGACCTAAGGAACCATAGTCACTGCCCCGCCATGATCGTTCCTAGTTTTTTCTGTTTTTCGGCCAAAAAACTAGAATTCCGCGCGATTCCCATATTTTTGTGTCCTATAGCCCACGCCTTCCAAGTGAACCCGGGAACTCCGGCCCCTATCGCCTAAGAATTTTCCGGACTATCAAATACGACCTAAGGAACCATAGTCACCGCCCAGCCATGATCATTCCTCATTTGTTGCGTTTTTCGGCCAAAAAACTAGAATTCCGCCCGATTACAATATTTTTGTGTGCTATTGCCCACCCTTCCAAGTGGTTCCGGGACCCCCGGACCCCGATCGCCTAAAATTTTTCCGGGCCATCAAATACGACCTAAGGAACCATAGTAACCGCCCCGCCATCATCGTTTCTCATTTTTTGCATTTTTCGGCCAAAAAACTAGAATTACGCACGATTCCCATATTTTCGTGTGCTATACCCACGCCTTCCAAGTGGTCCGGGGAGCCGCGGACCCCGATCGCCTAAAATTTTTCCGGACTATCAAATACGACCTAAGGTACCATAGTCACCGCCCCACCATGATCGTTCCAAATGCTTTGCATTTTTCGGCCAAAAAACTAGAACTCCGCAAGATTTGCATATTTTAGTGTGCTATAGCTTACGCCTTCCGAGTGGTCCCGGGAGCCGTGGACCCCGATCGCCTAAAATTTTCCGGGCCATCAAATACGACCTAAGGAACCATAGTCACTGCCCCGCCATGATCGTTCCTCATTTATTGCCTTTTTCGGCCAAAAAACTAGAATTCCGCTCGATTACCATATTTTTGTGTGCTATTGCCCACGCCTTCCGAGTGGGCCGGGCCGCCGGACTCGGATCGCCTAAAAAAATTTCGGGCCATCAATTAGGACCTAAGGAACCATAGTCACCGCCTCTCCATGATCGTTCCTTATTTTTTGCATTTTTTGGCCAAAACACTAGAATTCCGCCCGATTCCTATATTTTTGTGTGCTATCGCCCACGCCTTCCGAGTGGGTCGGGCCCCCGGACCAGGATCACCTAATAATTTTCCGGACTATCAAATACGACCTAAGGAACCATAGTCACCGCCTCGCCATGATCGTTCCCAGTCTTTTGCCTTTTTCAGCCAAAAAACTAGAATTCCGCGCGATTTCCATATTTTCGTGAGCTTTAGCCCACGCCTTCCAAGGGGTCCCGGGAACCCCGAACCCCGATCGCCTAAAACGTTTCCGGGCCATCAAATACGACCTAAGGAACCATAGTAACCACCCCGCCATGATTGTTCCTCATTTTTTGCATTTTTCGGCCAAACAAATAGAATTCCGCGCGATTCCCATATTTTTGTGTGTTATAGCCCACGCCTTCCGAGTGGTCCCGGGACCTCCTGACCCCTATCGCCTAAAATTTTTTCGGACTATCAAATACGACCTAAGGAACCATAGTATCTGCCCCGCCATGATCGTTCCTTATTTTTTACATTTTTCGGCCAAAAAACTAGAATTCCGCGCGATTCCCATATTTTCGTGTCCTATAGCCCACGCCTTCCAAGTGAACCCGGGAACTCCGGACCCCTACCGCCTAAAATTTTTCCGGACTATCAAATACGACCTAAGGAACCATAGTCACCGCCCAGCCATGATCATTCCTCATTTGTTGCATTTTTCGGCCAAAAAACTAGAATTCCGCCCGATTACAATATTTTTGTGTGCTATTGCCCACCCTTCCAAGTGGTTCCGGGACCCCCGGACCCCGATCGCCTAAAATTTTTCCGGGCCGTCAAATACGACCTAAGGAACCATAGTAACTACCCCGCCCTCATTGTTTCTCATTTTTCGGCCAAAAAACTAGAATTACGCTCGATTCCCATATTTTCGTGTGCTATACCCACGCCTTCCAAGTGGTCCGGGGAGCCGCGGACCCCGATCGCCTAAAATTTTTCCGGACTATCAAATACGACCTAAGGTACTATAGTCACCGTCCCACCATGATCGTTCCAAATGCTTTGCATTTTTGGCCAAAAAACTAGAACTCCGCGCGATTTGCATATTTTAGAGTGCTATAGCTTACGCCTTCTGAGTGGTCCCGGGAGCCGTGGACCCCGATCGCCTAAAATTTTCCGGGCCATCAAATACGACCTAAGGAACCATAGTTACCACCCAGCCATGATCATTCCTCATTTATTCCCTTTTTCGGCCAAAAACCTAGAATTCCGCTCGATTACCATATTTTTGTGTGCTATTGCCCACGCCTTCCGAGTGGGCTGGGGCGCCGGACTCGGATTGCTTAAATATTTTTAGGGCCATCAATTAGGACCTAAGGAACCATAGTCACCGCCTCACCATGATCGTTCCTTATTTTTTGCATTTTTTGGCCAAAAAACTAGAATTTCGCCCGATTCCAATATTTTTGTGTGCTATCGCCCACGCCTTCCGAGTGGGTCGGGCCCCCCGGAGCCGGATCGCCTAAAAATTTTCCGGACTATCAAATACGACCTAAGGAACCATAGTCACCGCCCCGCCATGATCGTTCCTAGTCTTTTGCATTTTTCAGCCAAAAAACTAGAATTCCGCGCGATTTCCATATTTTCGTGTGCTTTAGCCCACGCCTTCCAAGGGGTCCCGGGAACCCCGAACCCCGATCGCCTAAAAAATTTTCCGGGCCATCAAATACGACCTAAGGAACCATAGTAACCACCCCGCCATGATCGTTCCTCATTTTTTGCGTTTTTCGGCCAAACAACTAGAATTCCGCGCGATTCCCATATTTTTGTGTGTTATAGCCAATGCCTTCCGAGTGGTCCCGGGACCTCCGGACCCCTATCGCCTAAAATTTTTTCGGACTATCAAATACGACCTAAGGAACCATAGTCACCGCCCAGCCATGATCATTCCTCATTTGTTGCGTTTTTCGGCAAAAAAACTAGAATTCCGCCCGATTACAATATTTTTGTGTGCTATTGCCCACCCTTCCAAGTGGTTCCGGGACCCCCGGACCCCGATCGCCTTAAATTTTTCCGGGACATCAAATATGACCTAAGGAACCATAGTAACTGCCCCGCCATCATCGTTTCTCATTTTTCGGCCAAAAAACTAGAATTACGCCCGATTCCCATATTTTCGTGTGCTATACCCACGCCTTCCAAGTGGTCCGGGGAGCCGCGGACCCCGATCGCCTAAAATTTTTCCGGACTATCAAATACGACCTAAGGTAGCATAGTCACCGCCCCACCATGATCGTTCTAAATGCTTTGTATTTTTCGGCCAAAAAAGTAGAACTCCGCGCGATTTGCATATTTTAGTGTGCTATAGCTTACGCCTTCCGAGTGGTCCAGGGAGCCGTGGACCCCGATAGCCTAAAATTTTCCGGGCCATCAAATACGACCTAAGGAACCATAGTCACCGCCCAGCCATGATCGTTCCTCATTTATTGCCTTTTTCGGCCAAAAAACTAGAATTTCGCTCGATTACCATATTTTTGTGTGCTATTGCCCACGCCTTCCGAGTGGGCTGGGGCGCCGGACTCGGATCGCTTAAAAAATTTTCGGGCCATCAATTAGGACCTAAGGAACCATAGTCACCGCCTCACCATGATCGTTCCTTATTTTTTGCATTTTTTGGCCAAAAAAATAGGATTCCGCCCGATTCCCATATTTTTATGTGCTATCACCCACGCCTTCCGAGTGGGTCGGGCCCCCCGGAGCCGGATCGCCTAAAAATATTCCGGACTATTAAATACGACCTAAGGAACCATAGTCACCGCCCCGCCATGATCGTTCCTAGTCTTTTGCGTTTTGCAGCCATAAAACTAGAATTCCGCGCGATTTCAATATTTTCGTGTGCTTTAGCCCACGCCTTCCAAGGGGTCCCGGGAACCCCGAACCCCGATCCCCTAAAAATTTTTCGGGCCATCAAATACGACCTAAGGAACCATAGTTACCACCCCGCAATGATCGTTCCTCATGTTTTGTGTTTTTCGGCCAAACAACTAGAATTCCGCGCGATTCCCATATTTTTGTGTGTTATAACCCACGCCTTCCGAGTGGTCCCGGGACCTCCTGACCCCTATCGCCTAAAATTTTTTCGGACTATCAAATACGACCTAAGGAACCATAGTATCCGCCCCGCCATGATCGTTCCTTATTTTTTGCGTTTTTCGGCCAAACAACTAGAATTCCGCGCGATTCCCATATTTTTGTGTGTTATAGCCCACACCTTCCGAGTGGTCCCGGGACCTCCGGACCCCTATCGCCTAAAATTTTTCCGGACTATCAAATAAGACTTAAGGAACTATAGTCACCGCCCAGCCATGATCGTTCCAAGTTTTTTCCATTTTTCGGCCAAAAAACTAGAATTTCGCGCGATTCCCATATTTTCGTGTCCTATGCCCACGCTTTCGTGTGCTATAGCCCACACCTTCCGACTGGGCGGGGGCCCCCGGACTCGGATCACCTAAAAAATTTTCGGGCCTTCAAATAGGACCTAAGGAACCATAGTCACCGCCCCGCAATGATCGTTCTTCATTTTTTTCATTTTTCGGACAAAAAACTAGAATTCCGCCCGATTCCCATATTTTCGTGAGTTATAGCCCACGCCTTCCAAGTGGTCCCGGGAACCCCGGACCCCGGTCGCCTAATATTTTTACGGACCATAAAATATGATTTAAGGAACCATAGTCACCGCCCTGCAATGATCATTCCTCATTTTTTGCGTTTTTCGGCCAATAAACTAGAATTCCGCGCGATTCCCATATTTACGTGTGCTATAGCACACGCCTTCCGAGTGGTCCCAGACCCACGGACCCCTATCTCCTAAAGTTCTTCCGGACCATCAAATACGACCTAAGGAACCATAGTCACCGCCCCGCCATGATCGTTCTTATGTTTTTGTATTTTTTGGCAAAAAACCTTGAATTCCGCGCGATTCCATATTTTCATTTGCTATAGCCAACGCCTTCCGAGTGGTCCCTGGAACCCCGGACCCCGATCGCCTAAAAATTTTCAAGCCATCAAATACGACCTAAGGAACCATAGTCACCGCCCCGCCATGATCGTTCCTCATTTTATGCAGTTTTCGGCCAAAATACTAGAATTCCGCCCGATTACCATATTATTGTGTGCTATTGCCCACGCCTTCCGAGTGGGCCGAGCCCCCCGTACTCGGATCGCCTAAAGTTTTTTGGGGCCATAAAATAGGACATAAGGAACCATAGTCACCACCTCGCCATGATCGTTCCTCATTTTTTGCATTTTTCGGCCAAAAAACTAGAATTCCGCCCGGTTCCCATATTTTTGTGTGCTATAGCCCACGCTTTCAAGTGGTCCCGGGATCCCCGGACCCCGATCGCCTAAAATTTTTCCGGCCCATCAAATACGACCTAAGGAACCATAGGAACTGCCCCGCCATGATAGTTCCTCACTTATTGCGATTTCCGGCAAAAAAACTAGAATTCTGCCCGATTCCCATATTTTCGTGTGCTATAGCCCACACCTTCCGAGTGGGCCAGGCTCCCCGGACTCGGGTCGCCTAAAGTTTTTTCGGGCCATCAAATAAGACCTAAGGAACCATATTCACCTCCCCGCCAAAAAATTAGAATTCTGCCCGATTCCCATATTTTCGTGTGTTATAGCACACGCCTTCCAAGTGGTCCCGGGACCCCCGGACCCCGATCGCCTAAAAAATTTTCGTGCCATAAAATAAGACCCAAGGAACCATAGTAACCACCCCGCCATGGTCGTTCCTCATTTTTTGCATTTTTCTGCCAAAAAACTAGAATTCCGCGTGATTCCTATATTTTCGTCTACTATTGCCCACGCCTTCCGAGTGGGTCGGGCCTCCAGGACTCGGATCGCCTAAAATTTTTCTGGGCCATAACATATGATTTAAGGAATCATTGTCACCGCCCTGCCATGATCGTTCCTCAGTTTTTGCGTTTTTCAGCCAAAAAACTAGAATTCCGCGCGATTCCCTTATTTTCGTGTGCTATAGCCCATGCCTTCCAAGTGGTCCCGGGAACCCCGGACCCCGATCGCCTAAAGTTTTTCCGGACCATCAAATACGACCTAAGGAACCATAGTCACCGCCCCGCCATGATCGTTCCTATGTTTTTGTATTTTTTGGCAAAAAACCTAGAATTCCGCGCGATTCCATATTTTCATTTGCTATAGCCCACGCCTTCCGAGTGGTCCCGGGAACCCCGGACCCCGATCGCCTAAAAGTTTTCCAGCCATCAAATACGACCTAAGGAACCATAGTCACCGCCCCGCCATGATCGTTCCTCATTTTATGCAGTTTTCGGCCAAAACACTAGAATTCCGCCCGATTACCATATTATTGTGTGCTACTGCCCATGCCTTCCGAGTGGGCCGAGCCCCCGTACTCGGATCGCCTAAAGTTTTTTCGGGCCATAAAATAGGACCTAAGGAACCATAGTCACCACCTCGCCATGATCGTTCCTCATTTTTCGCATTTTTCGGCCAAAAAACTAGAATTCCGCCCGATTCCCATATTTTTGTGTGCTATAACCCACGCTTTCCAAGTGGTCCCGGGATCCCCAGACCCCGATCACCTAAAATTTTTCCGGGTCATCAAATACGACCTAAGAAACCATAGGAACTACCCCGCCATGATCGTTTCTCACTTATTGCGATTTCCGGCAAAAAAACTAGAATTCCGCCCGATTCTCATATTTTCGTGTGCTATAGCCCACACCTTCCGAGTGGGCCGGGCCCCCGGACTCGGATCATCTAAATTTTATTCGGGCCATCAAATAAGACCTAAGGAACCATATTCACCTCCCCGCCATGATCGTTCCTCATTGTTTGCATTTTTCGGATAAAAAAATAGAATTCCGTACGATTCCCATATTTTCGTGTGCTATAACTGCCCACACCTTCCCAATGGGTAGGGAATCCCGGACCCCGATCGCCTAAAATTTTTCCGGACCATCAAATACGTCCTAAGAAACCATAGTCACCGCCCCGCCATGATCGTTACACATATTTTGTGTTTTTCGGCCAAAAAACAAGAATTCCGCCCGATTCCCATATTTTCGTGTGCTATAGCCCACGCCTTCCGAGTGGGCCGGGTCTCCCGGACTCGGATCGCCTAAACTTTTTCCGGGCCATCAAATACGACCTAAGGAACCATAGTCACCGTTCCGCCATGATCGTTCCTCATTTTTTGCATTTTTCAGCCAAAAAACTATAATTCTGCCCGATTCTCATATTTTCGTGTGTTATAGCACACGCCTTCCAAGTGGTCCCGGGACCCCCGGACCCCGATCACCTAAAAAATTTTTGGGCCCTAAAATACGACCCAAGGAACCATAGTAACCACCTCGCCATGATCGTTCCTCATTTTTTGCGTTTTTCTGCCAAAAACTAGAATTCCGCGTGACTCCCATATTTTCATCTACTATTGCCCACGCCTTCCGAGTGGGTCGGGCCTCCAGGACTCGGATCGCCTAAAATTTTTCCGGGCCATCAAATACGACCTAAGGAACCATATTCACCGCACCGCTATGATCGTTTCTCATTTTTTGCATTTTTCGGTCAAAAACCTAAAATTCCGCTCGATTCCCATATTTTTGTGTGCTACAGCCCACGCCTTCCAAGTGGTCCCGGGAACCTCGGACCCCGGTCACCTAATATTTTTCTGATCCATCAAATACGACTTAAGGAACCATAGTCACCGCCCCACCATGATCGGTCCTCATTTTTTGCATTTTACGTCAAAAAAACTAGAATTCCGCCCAATTCCCATATTTTCGTGTGTTATTGCCCAAGCCTTCCGAGTGGGTCAGGCCTACCAGACTCGGATCGCTTAAAATTTTTCCGGGCTATAAAATATGACCTAAGGAACCATAGTCACCACCCCGCCATGATCGTTGCTAATATTTTGCATTTTTCGGGAAAAAACTAGAATTTCGCCCGATTCCCATATTTTCGTGTGCTATAGCTCACGCCTTCCAAGTGGTCCCGGTATCCCCGGACCCCGATCGCCTAAAAATTTTCTGAGCCATCAAAAACGACCCAAGGAACAATAATAACCGCCCCGCCATGATCATTCCCCATTTTTGCATTTTTCGGACAAAAAAACTAGAATTCCGCGTGATTCCCATATTTTCGTGTGCTAAATAGCCCACGTCTTCCGAGTGGGCCGGGCCTTCCGTACTCGGATCGCCTAAAAAATTTTCGGGCCGTCAAATACGACCTAAGGAACCATAGTCACCGCCCTGCAATGATCGTTCCTCATTTTTTGCATTTTTCGGCCAAAAAACTAGAATTTCGCCCGATTCCCATATTTTCGTGTGTTATAGCCCACGCCTTCCAAGTGGTCCCGGGAACCCCGGACCCCGATCGCCTAATATTTTTACGGGCCATAAAATATGATTTTAGGAACCATAGTCACCGCCCCGCCATGATCGTTCCTCATTTTTTGCGTTTTTCGGCCAAAAAACTAGAATTCCGCGCGATTCCCATATTTTCGTGTGCTATAGCCCACGCCTTCCGAGTTGTCCCAGACCCCCGTACCCCTATCGCCTAAAGTTTTTCAGGACCATCAAATACAACCTAAGTAACCATAGTCACCGCCCCGCCATGATCATACCTATGTTTTTTGTATTTTTTGGCAAAAAACCTAGAATTTCGTGCGATTCCATATTTTCATTTGCTATAGCCCACGCCTTCCGAGTGGTCCCGGGGACCCCAAACCCCGATCGCCTAAAAGTTTTCCAACAATCAAATACAACCTAAGGAACCATAGTCACCGCCCCGCCTTGATCGTTCCTCATTTTATGTAGTTTTCGGCCAAAACACTAGAATTCTGCCCGATTACCATATTATTGTGTGCTATTGCCCACGCCTTCCGTGTGGGCCGAGCCCCCCGTACTCGGATCGCCTAAAGTTTTTTCGGGCCATAAAATAGGACCTAAGGAACCATAGTCACCACCTCGCCATGATCGTTCCTCATTTTTTGCATTTTTCGGCAAAAAAACTAAAATTCCGCCCGGTACCCATATTTTTGTGTGCTATAGCCCACGCTTTCCAAGTGGTCCCGGGATCCCCGGACCCCAATCACCTAAAACTTTTTCGGGCCATCTAATATGACCTAAGGAACCATAGGAACTGCCCCGCCATGATCGTTACTCATATTTTGTGTTTTTCGGCCAAAAAACTAGAATTCCGCCCGATACCCATATTTTCGTGTGCTATAGCCCACACCTTCCGAGTGGGCCAGGCCCCCGGACTCGGATCATCTAAATTTTATTCGAGCCATCAAATAAGACCTAAGGAACCATATTCACCTCCCCGCCATGATCGTTCCTCATTGTTTGAATTTTTCGGCTAAAAAACTAGAATTCCGTACGATTCCCATATTTTCGTGTGCTATAACTACCACGCCTTCCCAATGGGTAGGGAATCCCGGACCCCGATCTCCTAAAATTTTTTCGGACCATCAAATACGACCTAAGAAACCATAGTAACCGCCCCGCCATGATCGTTACTCATATTTTGTATTTTTCGGCCAAAAAACTAGAATTACGCCCGATTCCCATATTTTCGTGTGCTATAGCCCACGCCTTCCGAGTGGGCCGGGTCTCCCGGACTCGGATCGCCTAAACTTTTTCCGGGCCATCAAATACGACCTAAGGAACCATAGTCACCATTCCGCCATGATCGTTCCTCATTTTTTGCATTTTTCGGCCAAAAAACTAGAATTCTGCCCGATTCCCATATTTTCGTGTGTTATAGCACACGCCTTCCAAGTGGTCCCGGGACCCCAGACCCCGATCGCCTAAAAATTTTTCGAGCCATAAAATATGACCCAAGGAACCATAGTAACCACCCCGCCAAGATCGTTCCTCATTTTTTGCGTTTTTCTGCCAAAAAACTAGAATTCCGCGTGATTCCCATATTTTTGTCTACTATTGCCCACGCCTTCCGAGTGGGTCGGGCCTCCAGGACTCGGATCGCCTAAATTTTTTCCGGGCCATCAAATACGACCTAAGGAACCATATTCACCGCCCCGCCATGATCGTTCATCATTTTTTGCATTTTTCGCTCAAAAACCTAAAATTCCGCTCGATTCCCATATTTTTGTGTGCTACAGCCCACGCCTTCCAAGTGGTCCCGGGAACCTCGGACCCCGGTCGCCTAATATTTTTCTGAGCCATCAAATACGACCTAAGGAACCATAGTCACCGCCCCACCATGATCGGTCCTCATTTTTTGCATTTTACGTCCAAAAAACTAGAATTCCGCCCAATTCCCATATTTTCGTGTGTTATTGCCCAAGCCTTCCGAGTGGGCCGGGCCTACCAGACTCGGATCGCCTAAAATTTTTCCGGGCCATCAAATATGACCTAAGGAACCATAGTCACAACCCCGCCATGATCGTTGCTAATATTTTGCATTTTTCGGCCAAAAAATAAGAATTCCGCCCGATTCCCATATTTTCGTGTGCTATAGCTCACGCCTTCCAAGTGGTCCCGGTATCCCCGGACCCCGATCGCCTAAAATTTTTCTGGGCCATCAAATACGACCCAAGGAACCATAATAACCGCCCCGCCATGATCGTTCCCCATTTTTGATTTTTTCGGCCAAAAAAACTAGAATTCCGCGTGATTCCCATATTTTCGTGTGCTAAATAGCCCATGTCTTCCGAGTGGGCCGGGCCTTCCGGACTCGGATCGCCTAAAATTTTTTCGGGCAGTCAAATACGACCTAAGGAACCATAGTCACCGCCCCGCAATGATCGTTCCTCATTTTTTGCATTTTTCGGCCAAAAAACTAGAATTCCGCCCGATTCCCATATTTTCGTGTGTTATTGCCCAAGCCTTCCGAGTGGGCCGGGCCTACCAGACTCGGATCGTCTAAAATTTTTTCGGGCCATCAAATACGACCTAAGGAACCATAGTCACCGCCCCGCCATGATCGTTGCTAATATTTTGCATTTTTCGGCCAAAAAACTAGAATTTCGCCCGATTCCCATATTTTCGTGTGCTATAGCTCACGCCTTCCAAGTGGTCCCGGTACCCCCGGACCCCGATCGCCTAAAATTTTTCTGGGCCATCAAATATGACCCAAGGAACCATAATAACTGCCCCGCCATGATCGTTTCCCATTTTTGCATTTTTCGGCCAAAAAACTAGAATTCCGCGTGATTCCCATATTTTCGTGTGCAAAATAGCCCACGTCTTCTGAGTGGGCCAGGCCTTCCGGACTCGGATCGCCTAATAATTTTTTGGGCCATCAAATACGACCCAAGGAACCATAATAACCGCCCCGCCATGATCGTTCCCCATTTTTGCATTTTTCGGCCAAAAAACTTGAATTCCGCATGATTCCCATATTTTCGTGTGCTAAATAGCCCACGTCTTCCGAGTGGGCCAGGCCTTCCGGACTCGGATCGCCTAAAATTTTTTGGGCCGTCAAATATGACCTAAGGAATCATAGTCACCGCCCCGCAATGATCGATCCTCATTTTTTGCATTTTTCGGCCAAAAAACTAGAATTCTGCCCGATTCCCATATTTTCGTGTGTAATAGCCCACGCCTTCCAAGTGGTCCCGGGAACCCCGGACCCTGATCGCCTAATATTTTTACGGGCCATAAAATATGATTTAAGGAACCATAGTCACCGCCCAACCATGATCGTTCCTCATTTTTTCCGTTTTTCGGCCAAAAAACTAGAATTCCGCGCGATTCCCATATTTTCGTGTGCTATAGCCCACGCCTTCCGAGTGGTCCCAGACCCCCAGACCCCTATCGCCTAAAGTTTTTCCGGACCATCAAATACGACCTAAGGAACCATAGTCACCTCCCCGCCATGATCGTTCCTATGTTTTTGTATTTTTTGGCAAAAAACCTAGAATTCCGTGCGATTCCATATTTTCATTTGATATAGCCCACGCCTTCCGAGTGGTGCTGGGAACCCCGGACCCTGATCGCCTAAAAGTTTTCCAGCCATCAAATACGACCTAAGGAACCATAGTCACCGCCCCGCCATGATCGTTCCTCATTTTATGCAGTTTTCGGCCAAAACACTAGAATTCCGCCCGATTACCATATTATTGTGTGCTTTGCCCACGCCTTCCGAGTGGGCCGAGCCCCCGTACTCGGATCGCCTAAAGTTTTTTCGGGCCATAAAATAGGACCTAAGGAACCATAGTCACCACCTCGCCATGATCGTTCCTCATTTTTCGCATTTTTCGGCCAAAAAACTAGAATTCCGCCAGGTTCCCATATTTTTGTCTGCTATAGCCCACGCTTTCCAAGTGGTCCTGGGATCTCCGGACCCCGATCGCCTAAAAATTTTCCGGGCCATCAAATACGACCTAAGGAACCATAGGAACTGCCCCGCCATGATCGTTCCTCACTTATTGAGATTTCCGGCAAAAAAACTAGAATTCCGCCCGATTCCCATATTTTCGTGTGCTATAGCCCACACCTTCCGAGTGGGCCGGCCCCCCCGGACTCGGATCATCAAAATTTTATTCGGGCCATCAAATAAGACCTAAGGAACCATATTCACCTCCCCGCCATGATCGTTCCTCATTGTTTGCATTTTTCGGATAAAAACTAGAATTCCGTACGATTCCCATATTTTTGTGTGCTGTAATTGCCCACGCCTTCCCAATAGGTAAGGAATCCCGGACCCCGATCACCTAAATTTTTTCCGGACCATCAAATACGACCTAAGAAACCATAGTCGCCGCCCCGCCATGATCGTTACTCATATTTTGTGTTTTTCGGCCAAAAAACTAGAATTCCGCCCGATTCCCATATTTTCGTATGCTATAGCCCACGCCTTCCGAGTGGGCCGGGTCTCCCGGACTCGGATCGCCTAAACTTTTTTCGGGCCATCAAATACGACCTAAGGAACCATAGTCACCGTTCCGCCATGATCGTTCCTCATTTTTTGCATTTTTCGGCCAAAAAACTAAAATTCTGCCCGATTCCCATATTTTCGTGTGTTATAGCACACGCCTTCCAAGTGGTCCCGGGACCCCCGGACCCCGATCCCCTAAATAATATTCGGGCCATGGAAAAGTGAGCCTGGATATCCACATACCGAAAATCAGTTAGCAGATATTTTTACAAAACCATTTCTTGAAAAAAGATTTTGTTTCCTTCGTGACAAAGTTGGTACTCCCTCCGTTCTAATTTATGTGAACCTGTTTGACTGGGCACGAAGTTTAAGAAAAAATGAAGACTTTTGGAATTTGTGGTCCTAAATAAGTTAAAAAGGGGTCCAGAATATTTATGTGGTTATTAAAGCTTCTCATTAAGTGTAGAATTGGAAGTTTAAGCTAAATTATTTTAAAATTTAGAAAGGAGTCATTCTTTTTGGAATGGGCTAAAAAGAAAATAGGTTTACATAAACTGGAACGGATAGAGTATTTGTTTAATTCCCGTCTAACTGTTCTAAATTTTTCCATAATTGTCTAAGTTTATAATTTTTTTCACAATTGTTCTTTATAATTTTTGCCCAAAAAATCTTTTAGTACTTGATTACTCTGTACATGCATTAATGACTGGACTGACTGCGGGCTTGCAGAAGGCAACTTTTCAGTTGCCCGTCACACATCTCTCCAAGAATCGAGGCATCCATTCAAACTATTTTTAACTCTTCCCCCCTCGATCATATCTCCTATTCTCTCAAAGAAAATCATTCTCTCTCTCTGCTCTCTTTAACTCATGCCCAAAATCAAACCCGCTCCTTCCTCCTCAATGCCCAAAAGAAGCCATTGCTTCAAGAAAAATCATCAAACCGATGATCCTGTAGATGTAGAATCCTCAAAAAGCATAGATCATCCATTGTTCGAGGATGATTCCAGTGATTCTCAAGAAGATATTCTTATCTCCCAAAAGAGGGCTGGAAAGCGTCCAATGGAGTCCATCCCCAAATAATCGTCTCAAAAAAGAGGGAAAACAGAAAGCATAGAGTTTGGCCGTGAAGACAAGATGAATTTCTGTGGCCCCGAAGAGAAAGCTAGGTTTGTCGCTTTCAAAGGGAAGTCGATTGCTTATGGTCACACTGTAAGTTTGAAATCTATGAAAAACTCTCACTATGATGTTATCTCTGTATTTGAAACTCAAAAACTTGTCTCTCTATTTGCTATTGTTGGTGACATTGTCTATGAAAAGCCTATGCGTATGTTTTATGCAAATCTGTTTGTGAATGATAAAGATGATCTAGAATCCATGATTTTAGGAACTCGTATTATTCTTGACGCTTATCAGTTTGAGAAAATCTTTGCAACAAAGTTTGTTGGGTATAGTTTATTTGTGAAACATTCTTGGCCTGATAATTTTGAAGTGTCGTTTGAGGAAGCAAAAAGTGTGTTGTCTGAAAAACCCCCTGACATTGGTCCAAAAAATTTGAAATTTGAACACCGTGTACTAGCTCACATAATTGCTACCACTTTGCTACCCCGTACTGGTTCTCTTAGCACCCTGTCTCTCTGAGATATGTTTGTCTTGTACTGTCTAGTAAACGGGAAGACTATTAATTGGTTTGCTTGGGTACGTCAGTACATTCTTGAAAGCATCAGGGATGTTTCATCTTCTGCGAACAGTTTGTCCTATGGTTTACTAATCTCTCACATCTTGCAAGTTATGAAAGTGGATTTGTCTCTCTATACCCCTAAAACCATCTCTAGCACATATGACAAGACTACCTTTGCCATGATGGGATATACCTTGATTGAGGGAACTTGTCTTAAGAAAGACTAGGCACCTGAATCCATCCCTCAACAAGGCACTGGAGGGATTAAATTTGAAGTCAACAAATCCTCTTCCTCAGATCAGTTGCTGCTAATGCAGCAAAATATTGTAGGTATCAAGGAATTGCTAACCTCTATGAAGGAACAGGTGGACAAGATCAGGGAAGTAACCAAGGAATTTGGAGCAGATGTGGCTAGGCTAAGGATCACTCTCCAAGCCACAGGCGATAGGGGTCCGGAGGTCCCGGAACCACTCGGAAGGTGTGGGCTATAATACACAAAAATATGGGAATCGCGCGGAATTCTAGTTGTTTGGCCGAAAAACGCAAAAAATGAGGAACGATCATGGCGGGGCGGATACTATGGTTCCTTAGGTCGTATTTGATAGTCCGGAAAAAATTTAGGCGATCGGGGTCCGCGGCTCCCCGGACCACTTGGAAGGCGTGGGTATAGCACACGAAAAAATGGGAATCGGGCGTAATTCTAGTTTTTTGGCCGAAAAATGAGAAACGATGATGGCGGGGCGGTTACTATAGTTCCTTAGGTCGTATTTGACGGCCCGGAAATTTTTTAGGCGATCGGGGTCCGGTGGTCCCGCAACCACTTGGAAGGGTGGGCAATAGCACACAAAAATATTGTAATCGGGCGGAATTCTAGTTTTTTGGCCGAAAAACGCAACAAATGAGGAATGATCATGGCTGGGCGGTGACTATGGTTCCTTAGGTCGTATTTGATAGTCCGGAAAAATTTTAGGCGATAGGGGTCCGGAGTTCCCGGGTTCACTTGGAAGGCGTGGGCTATAGGACACGAAAATATGGGAATCGCGCGGAATTCTAGTTTTTTGGCCGAAAAACGGAAAAAACTAGGAACGATCATGGCTGGGCGGTGACTATGGTTCCTTAGGTCTTATTTGATAGTCCGGAAAAATTTTAGGCGATAGGGGTCCGGAGACCCGGGACCACTCGGAAGGCGTGGGCTATAACACACGAAAATATGGGATAGCGCGGAATTCTAGTTGTTTGGCCGAAAAACGCAAAAAATGAGGAACGATCATGACGGGGCGGATACTATGATTACTTAGGTCGTATTTGGTAGTCCGGAAAAATTTTAGGCGAAAGGGGTCCGGAGGTCCCGGAACCACTCGGAAGGTGTGGGCTATAATACACAAAAATATGGGAATCGCGCGGAATTCTAGTTGTTTGGCCGAAAAACGCAAAAAATGAGGAATGATCATGGCGGGGCGGATACTATGGTTCCTTAGGTCGTATTTGATAGTCCGGAAAAATATTAGGCGATAGGGGTCCGGAGACCCGGGACCACTCGGAAGGCGTGGGCTATAACACACGAAAATATGGGATAGCGCGGAATTCTAGTTGTTTGGCCGAAAAACGCAAAAAATGAGGAACGATCATGGCGGGGCGGATACTATGGTTCCTTAGGTCGTATTTGGTAGTCCGGAAAAATTTTAGGCGATAGGGGTCCGGAGGTCCCGGAACCACTCGGAAGGTGTGGGCTATAATACACAAAAATATGGGAATCGCGCGGAATTCTAGTTGTTTGGCCGAAAAACGCAAAAAATGAGGAACGATCATGGCGGGGCGGATACTATGGTTCCTTAGGTCGTATTTGATAGTCCGGAAAAATATTAGGCGATAGGGGTCCGGAGACCCGGGACCACTCGGAAGGCGTGGGCTATAACACCCAAAAATATGGGATCGCGCGAAATTCTAGTTGTTTGGCCGAAAAACGCAAAAAATGAGGAACGATCATGGCGGGGCGGATACTATGGTTACTTAGGTCGTATTTGATAGTCCGGAAAAATTTTAGGCGATAGGGGTCCGGAGGTCCAGGGACCACTTGAAAGGCGTGGGCTATAACACACAAAAATATAGGATCGCGCGGAATTCTAATTGTTTGGCCAAAAAACGCAAAAAATGTGGAAAGATCTTGGCAGGGCGGTGACTATGGATCGGGGTCCGGGGGTCCCGGAACCACTTGGAAGGGTGGGCAATAGCACACAAAAATATTGTAATCGGGCGGAATTCTAGTTTTTTGGCCGAAAAACGCAACAAATGAGGAATGATCATGGCTGGGCGGTGACTATGGTTCCTTAGGTCGTATTTGATAGTCCGGAAAAATTTTAGGCGATAGGGGTCCGGAGTTCCCGGGTTCACTTGGAAGGCGTGGGCTATAGGACACGAAAATATGGGAATCGCGCGGAATTCTAGTTTTTTGGCCGAAAAACGGAAAAAACTAGGAACGATCATGGCTGGGCGGTGACTATGGTTCCTTAGGTCTTATTTGATAGTCCGGAAAATTTTTAGGCGATAGGGGTCCGGAGACCCGGGACCACTCGGAAGGCGTGGGCTATAACACACAAAAATATGGGATCGCGCGGTATTCTAGTTGTTTGGCCGAAAAAGGCAAAAAATGAGGAACGATCATTTCAGGGCGGATACTATGGTTCCTTAGGTCGTATTTGATAGTCCGGAAAAATTTTAGGCAATAGGGGTCCGGAGGTCCCGGGACCACTCGGAAGGTGTGGGCTATAACACACAAAAATTTGGGAATCGCGCGGAATTCTAGTTGTTTGGCCGAAAAAGGCAAAAATGAGGAACGATCATGGCGGGGCGGATACTATGGTTCCTTAGGTCGTATTTGATAGTCCGGGAAAATTTTAGGCGATAGGGATCAGGAGGTCCCGGGACCACTCGGAAGGCATGGGGTATAACACACAAAAATATGGGAATCGCGCGGAATTCTAGTCTTTTGGCCGAAAAACGCAAAAAATGAGGAACGATCATGGCGGGGTGGTTACTATGGTTCCTTAGGTCGTATTTGATGGCCCGGAAAATTTTTAGGCGATCGGGGTTCGGGGTTCCCGGGACCCCTTGGAAGGCGTGAGCTAAATTTAGCACACGAAAATATGGAAATCGCGCGGAATTCTAGTTTTTTGGCTGAAAAACGCAAAAGACTAGGAACGATCATGGCGGGGCGGTGACTATGGTTCCTTAGGTCGTATTTGATAGTCCGGAAAATTTTTAGGCGATCCGGCTCCGGGGGGCCCGACCCACTCGGAAGGCGTGGGCGATAGCACACAAAAATATGGGAATCAGGCGGAATTCTAGTTTTTTAGCCAAAAAATGCAAAAAATGAGGAACGATCATGGCGAGGTGGTGACTATGGTTCCTAAGGTCCTAATTGATGGCCCGAAAATTTTTTAGGCGATCCGAGTCCGGCGGCCCGGCCCACTCGGAAGGCGTGGGCAATAGCATACAAAAATATGGTAATCGAGCGGAATTCTAGTTTTTTGGCCGAAAAACGCAATAAATGAGGAACGATCATGGCGGGGCGGTGACAATGGTTCCTTAGGTCATATTTGATAGTCCGGAAAATTTTTAGGCGATAGGGGTCCGGAGTTCCCGGGTTCACTTGGAAGGCGTGGGCTATAGGACACGAAAATATGGGAATCGCGCGGAATTCTAGTTTTTTGACCGAAAAACGGAAAAAACTAGGAACGATCATGGCTGGGCGGTGACTATGGTTCCTTAGGTCTTATTTGATAGTCCGGAAAATTTTTAGGCGATAGGGGTCCGGAGCCCCGGGACCACTCGGAAGGCGTGGGCTATAACACACAAAAATATGGGATCGCGCGGTATGCTAGTTGTTTTGCCGAAAAACGCAAAAAATGAGGAACGATCATTTTGGGGCGGATACTATGTTTACTTAGGTCGTATTTGATAGTCCGGAAAAATTTTAGGCGATAGGGGTCCGGAGGTCCCGGGACCACTCGGAAGGTGTGGGCTATAACACACAAAAATTTGGGAATCGCGCGGAATTCTAGTTGTTTGGCCGAAAAAGGCAAAAATGAGGAACGATCATGGCGGGGCGGATACTATGGTTCCTTAGGTCGTATTTGATAGTCCGGGAAAATTTTAGGCGATAGGGGTCAGGAGGTCCCGGGGCCACTCGGAAGGCATGGGGTATAACACACAAAAATATGGGAATCGCGCGGAATTCTAGTCTTTTGGCCGAAAAATGCAAAAAATGAGGAACGATCATGGCGGGGTGGTTACTATGGTTCCTTAGGTCGTATTTGATGGCCCAGAAAATTTTTAGGCGATCGGGGTTCGGGGTTCCCGGGACCCCTTGGAAGGCGTGAGCTAAATTTAGCACACGAAAATATGGAAATCGCGCGGAATTCTAGTTTTTTGGCTGAAAAACGCAAAAGACTAGGAACGATCATGGCGGGGCGGTGACTATGGTTCCTTAGGTCGTATTTGATAGTCCGGAAAATTTTTAGGCGATCCGGCTCCGGGGGGCCCGACCCACTCGGAAGGCGTGGGCGATAGCACACAAAAATATGGGAATCAGGCGGAATTCTAGTTTTTTGGCCAAAAAATGCAAAAAATGAGGAACGATCATGGCGAGGCGGTGACTATGGTTCCTTAGGTCCTAATTGATTGCCCGAAAATTTTTTAGGCGATCCGAGTCCGGCGGCCCGGCCCACTCGGAAGGCGTGGGCAATAGCACACAAAAATATGGTAATCGAGCGGAATTCTAGTTTTTTGGCCGAAAAACGCAATAAATGAGGAACGATCATGGCGGGGCGGTGACTATAGTTCCTTAGGTCGTACTTGACAGTCCGTAAAAATTTTAGGCGATAGGGGTCCGGAGTTCCCGGGTTCACTTGGAAGGCGTGGGCTATAGGACACGAAAATATGGGAATCGCGCGGAATTCTAGTTTTTTGGCCGAAAAACGGAAAAAACTAGGAATGATCATGGCTGGGCGGTGACTATGGTTCCTTAGGTCTTATTTGATAGTCCGGAAAATTTTTAGGCGATAGGGGTCCGGAGACCCGGGACCACTCGGAAGGCGTGGGCTATAACACACAAAAATATGGGATCGCGCGGTATTCTAGTTGTTTGGCCGAAAAATGCAAAAAATGAGGAACGATCATTTCGGGGCGGATACTATGGTTCCTTAGGTCGTATTTGATAGTCCGGAAAAATTTTAGGCGATAGGGGTCCGGAGGTCCCGGGACCACTCGGAAGGTGTGGGCTATAACACACAAAAATTTGGGAATCGCGCGGAATTCTAGTTGTTTGGCCGAAAAAGGCAAAAATGAGGAACGATCATGGCGGGGCGGATACTATGGTTCCTTAGGTCGTATTTGATAGTCCGGGAAAATTTTAGGCGATAGGGGTCAGGAGGTCCTGGGACCACTCGGAAGGCTTGGGCTATAACACACAAAAATATAGGAATCGCGCGGAATTCTAGTTGTTTGGCCGAAAAACGCAAATAATGAGGAACGAACATGGCGGGGTGGTTACTATGGTTCCTTAGGTCGTATTTGATGGCCCGGAAAATTTTAAGGCGATCGGGGTTCGGGGTTCCCGGGACCCCTTGGAAGGCGTGGGCTAAAGCACACGAAAATATGGAAATCGCGCGGAATTCTAGTTTTTTGGCTGAAAAACGCAAAAGACTAGGAACGATCATGGCGGGGCGGTGACTATGGTTCCTTAGGTCGTATTTGATAGTCCGGAAAATTTTTAGGCGATCCGTCTCCGGGGGCCTGACCCACTCGGAAGGCGTGGGCGATAGCACACAAAAATATGGGAATCGGGCGGAATTCTAGTTTTTTGGCCAAAAAATGCAAAAAATGAGGAACGATCATGGCGAGGCGGTGACTATGATTCCTTAGGTCCTAATTGATGGCCCGAAAGTTTTTTAGGCGATCCGAGTCCGGCGACCCGGCCCACTCGGAAGGCGTGGGCAATAGCACACAAAAATATGGTAATCGAGCGGAATTCTAGTTTTTTGGCCGAAAAATGCAATAAAATGAGGAACGATCATGGCGGTGCGGATACTATGGTTCCTTAGGTTGTATTTGACAGTCCGTAAAAATTTTAGGCGATAGGGGTCCGGAGTTCCCGGGTTCACTTGGAAGGCGTGGGCTATAGGACACGAAAATATGGGAATCGCGCGGAATTCTAGTTTTTTGGCCGAAAAACGGAAAAAACTAGGAACGATCATGGCTGGGCGGTGACTATGGTTCCTTAGGTCTTATTTGATAGTCCGGAAAATTTTTAGGCGATAGGGGTCCGGAGACCCGGGACCACTCGGAAGGTGTGGGCTATAACACACAAAAATATGGGATAGCGCGGAATTCTAGTTGTTTGGCCGAAAAACGCGAAAAATGAGGAACGATGATGGCGGGGCGGATACTATGGTTCCTTAGGTCGTATTTGATAGTCCGGAAAAATTTTAGGCGATAGGGGTCCGGAGGTCCCGGGACCACTCGGAAGGCGTGGGCTATAACACACAAAAATATGGGAATCGCGCGGAATTCTAGTTGTTTGGCCGAAAAACGCAAAAAATGAGGAATGATAATGGCGGGGTGGATACTATGGTTCCTTAGGTCGTATTTGATAGTCCGAAAAAATTTTAGGCGATAGGGGTCAGGAGGTCCCGGGACCACTCGGAAGGCGAGGGCTACACACAAAAATTTGGGAATCGCGCGGAATTCTAGTTGTTTGGCCGAAAAATGCAAAAAATGAGGAACGATCATGGTGGGGTGGTTACTATGGTTCCTTAGGTGGTATTTGATGGCCCGGAAAATTTTTAGGCGATCGGGGTTCGGGGTTCCCGGGACCCCTTGGAAGGCGTGGGCTAAAGCACACGAAAATATGGAAATCGCGCGGAATTCTTGTTTTTTGGCTGAAAAATGCAAAAGACTAGCAACGATCATGGCGGGGCGGTGACTTTGGTTCCTTAGGTCGTATTTGATAGTCCGGAAAATTTTTAGGCGATCCGGCTCCGGGGGCCCGACCCACTCGGAAGGTGTGGGCGATAGCATACAAAAATATGGGAATCGGGCGGAATTCTAGTTTTTTGGCCAAAAAATGCAAAAAATGAGGAACGATCATGGCGAGGCGGTGACTATTGTTCCTTAGGTCCTAATTGATGGCCCGAAATTTTTTAGGCGATCCGAGTCCGGCGGCCCGGCCCACTCGGAAGGCGTGGGCAATAGCACACAAAAATATGGTAATCGAGCGGAATTCTAGTTTTTTGGCCGAAAAATGCAATAAATGAGGAACGATCATGGCGGGGGCGGTGACTATGGTTCCTTAGGTCATATTTGATAGTCCGGAAAAATTTTAGGCGATAGGGGTCCGGAGTTCCCGGGTTCACTTGGAAGGCGTGGGCTATAGGACACGAAAATATGGGAATCGCGCGGAATTCTAGTTTTTTGGCCGAAAAACGGAAAAAACTAGGAACGATCATGGCTGGGCGGTGACTATGGTTCCTTAGGTCTTATTTGATAGTCCGGAAAATTTTTAGGCGATAGGGGTCCGGAGACCCGGGACCACTCGGAAGGTGTGGGCTATAACACACAAAAATATGGGATAGCGCGGAATTCTAGTTGTTTGGCCGAAAAACGCGAAAAATGAGGAACGATGATGGCGGGGCGGATACTATGGTTCCTTAGGTCGTATTTGATAGTCCGGAAAAATTTTAGGCGATAGGGGTCCGGAGGTCCCGGGACCACTCGGAAGGCGTGGGCTATAACACACAAAAATATGGGAATCGCGCGGAATTCTAGTTGTTTGGCCGAAAAACGCAAAAAATGAGGAATGATAATGGCGGGGTGGATACTATGGTTCCTTAGGTCGTATTTGATAGTCCGAAAAAATTTTAGGCGATAGGGGTCAGGAGGTCCCGGGACCACTCGGAAGGCGAGGGCTACACACAAAAATTTGGGAATCGCGCGGAATTCTAGTTGTTTGGCCGAAAAATGCAAAAAATGAGGAACGATCATGGCGGGGTGGTTAATATGGTTCCTTAGGTGGTATTTGATGGCCCGGAAAATTTTTAGGCGATCGGGGTTCGGGGTTCCTGGGACCCCTTGGAAGGCGTGGGCTAAAGCGCACGAAAATATGGAAATCGCGCGGAATTCTTGTTTTTTGGCTGAAAAACGCAAAAGACTAGGAAAGATCATGGCGGGGTGGTGACTTTGGTTCCTTAGGTCGTATTTGATAGTCCGGAAAATTTTTAGGCGATCCGGCTCCGGGGGGCCCGACCCACTCGGAAGGTGTGGGCGATAGCATACAAAAATATGGGAATCGGGCGGAATTCTAGTTTTTTGGCCAAAAAATGCAAAAAATGAGGAACGATCATGGCGAGGCGGTGACTATTGTTCCTTAGGTCCTAATTGATGGCCCGAAATTTTTTTAGGCGATCCGAGTCCGGCGGCCCGGCCCACTCGGAAGGCGTGGGCAATAGCACACAAAAATATGGTAATCGAGCGGAATTCTAGTTTTTTGGCCGAAAAATGCAATAAATGAGGAACGATCATGGCGGGGGCGGTGACTATGGTTCCTTAGGTCGTATTTGATAGTCCGGAAAAATTTTAGGCGATAGGGGTCCGGAGTTCCCGGGTTCACTTGGAAGGCGTGGGCTATAGGACACGAAAATATGGGAATCGCGCGGAATTCTAGTTTTTTGGCCGAAAAACGGAAAAAACTAGGAACGATCATGGCTGGGCGGTGACTATGGTTCCTTAGGTCTTATTTGATAGTCCGGAAAATTTTTAGGCGATAGGGGTCCGGAGACCCGGGACCACTCGGAAGGTGTGGGCTATAACACACAAAAATATGGGATAGCGCGGAATTCTAGTTGTTTGGCCGAAAAATGCGAAAAATGAGGAACGATGATGGCGGGGAGGATACTATGGTTCCTTAGGTCATATTTGATAGTCCAAAAAAATTTTAGGCGATAGGGGTCCGGAGGTCCAGGGACCACTCGGAAGGCGTGGGCTATAACACACAAAAATATGGGAATCGCGCGGAATTCTAGTTGTTTGGCCGAAAAACACAAAAAATGAGGAATGATAATGGCGGGGTGGATACTATGGTTCCTTAGGTCGTATTTGATAGTCCGGAAAAAATTTAGGCGATAGGGGTCAGGAGGTCCCGGGACCACTCGGAAGGCGTGGGCTACACACAAAAATATGGGAATCGCGTGGAATTCTAGTTGTTTGGCCGAAAAATGCAAAAAATGAGGAACGATCATGGCGGGGTGGTTACTATGGTTCCTTAGGTCGTATTTGATGGCCCGGAAAATTTTTAGGCGATCGGGGTTCGGGGTTCCCGGGACCCCTTGGAAGGCGTGGGCTAAAGCACACGAAAATATGGAAATCGCGCGGAATTCTAGTTTTTTGGCTGAAAAACACAAAAGATTAGGAACGATCATGGCGGGGCGGTAACTATGTTTCCTTAGGTCCTAATTGATGGCCCGGAAATTTTTTAGGCGATCCGAGTCCGGCGGCCCGGCCCACTCGGAAGGCGTGGGCAATAGCACACAAAAATATGGTAATCGAGCGGAATTCTAGTTTTTTGGCCGAAAAACGCAATAAATGAGGAACGATCATGGCGGGGCGGTGACTATGGTTCCTTAGGTCGTATTTGATGGCCCGGAAAATTTTAGGCGATCGGGGTCCACGGCTCCCGGGACCACTCGGAAGGGGTAAGCTATAGGACACGAAAATATGCAAATCGCGCGGAGTTCTAGTTTTTTGGCCGAAAAATGCAAAGCATTTGGAACGATCATGGTGGGGCAGTGACTATGGTACCTTAGGTCGTATTTGATAGTCCGAAAAATTTTTAGGCGATAGGGGTCCGGAGTTCCCGGGTTCACTTCGAAGGCGTGGGCTATAGGACACGAAAATATGGGAATCGCGCGGAATTCTAGTTTTTGGCCGAAAAACGGAAAAAACTATGAACGATCATGGCTGGGCGGTGACTATGGTTCCTTAGGTCTTATTTGATAGTCCGCAAAAAAATTTAGGCGATAGGGGTCCGGAGACCCGGGACCACTCGGAAGGCGTGGGCTATAACACACAAAAATATGGGATCGCGCGGATTTCTAGTTGTTTGGCCGAAAAACGCAATAAATGAGGAACGATCATGGCGGGGCGGATACTATGGTTCCTTAGGTCGTATTTGATAGTCCGGAAAAATTTTAGGCGATAGGGGTCCAGAGGTCCCGGGACCACTCGGAAGGTGTGGGCTATAACACACAAAAATATGGGAATCGCGCGGAATTCTAGTTGTTTGGCCGAAAAACGCAAAAAATAAGGAACGATCATGGCGGGGTGGATACTATGGTTCCTTAGGTCGTATTTGATTGCCCGGAAAAATTTTAGGCGATCGGGGTCCACGGCTCTTGGGACCACTCGGAATGCGTGGGTATAGCACAAGAAAATATGGTAATCGGGCGAAATTCTAGGTCTTTTTCAGTAACATGCAAAAAATGTGGAAAGATCTTGGCAGGGCGGTGACTATGGTTCCTTTGGTCTTATTTGATAGTCCGGAAAAATATTAGGCGATAGGGGTCCGGAGGTCCCGGGACCACTCGGAAGGCGTGGGCTATAACACACAAAAATATGGGAATCGCACGGAATTCTAGTTGTTTGGCCGAAAAATGCATAAAATGAGGAACGATCATGGCGGGGCGGATACTATGGTTCCTTAGGTCGTATTTGATGGCCTGGAAAATTTTTAGGCGATCGGGGTTCGGGGTTCCCTGGACCCCTTGGAAGGCGTGAGCTAAATTTAGCACACGAAAATATGGAAATCGCGCGGAATTCTGGTTTTTTGGCTAAAAAACGCAAAAGACTATGAACGATCATGGCGGGGTGGTGACTATGGTTCCTTAGGTCGTATTTGATAGTCCGGAAAATTTTTTGGCGATCCGGCTCCGGGGGGCCCGACCCACTCGGAAGGCGTAGGCGATAGCACACAAAAATATGGGAATCAGGCGGAATTATAGTTTTTTGGCCAGAAAATGCAAAAAATAAGGAACGATCATGGCGAGGCGGTGACTATGGTTCCTTAGGTCGTATTTGATAGTCCGGAAAAATTTTAGGCGATAGGGGTCCGTAGGTCCCGGGACCACTCGGAAGGTGTGGGCTATAACACACAAAAATATGGGAATCGTGCGGAATTCTAGTTGTTTGGCCGAAAAACGCAAAAAATAAGGAACGATCATGGCGGGGTGGATACTATGGTTCCTTAGGTCGTATTTGATTGCCCGGAAAAATTTTAGGCGATCGGGGTCCACGGCTCTTGGGACCACTCGGAATGCGTGGGTATAGCACAAGAAAATATGGTAATCGGGCGAAATTCTAGGTCTTTTTCAGTAACATGCAAAAAATGTGGAAAGATCTTGGCAGGGCGGTGACTATGGTTCCTTTGGTCTTATTTGATAGTCCGGAAAAATATTAGGCGATAGGGGTCCGGAGGTCCCGGGACCACTCGGAAGGCATGGGCTATAACACACAAAAATATGGGAATCGCGCGGAATTCTAGTTGTTTGGCCGAGAAATGCAAAAAATGAGGAACGATCATGGCGGTGCGGATACTATGGTTCCTTAGGTCGTATTTGATGGCCCGGAAAATTTTTAGGCGATCGGGGTTCGGGGTTCCCGGGACCCCTTGGAAGGCGTGAGCTAAATTTAGCACACGAAAATATGGAAATCGCGCGGAATTCTAGTTTTTTGGCTAAAAAACGCAAAAGACTATGAACGATCATGGCGGGGCGGTGACTATGGTTCCTTAGGTCGTATTTGATAGTCCGGAAAATTTTTTGGCGATCCGGCTCCGGGGGGCCCGACCCACTCGGAAGGCGTAGGCGATAGCACACAAAAATATGGGAATCAGGCGGAATTATAGTTTTTTGGCCAAAAAATGCAAAAAATAAGGAACGATCATGGCGAGGCGGTGACTATGGTACCTTAGGTCCTAATTGATGGTCCGAAAATTTTTTAGGCGATCCGAGTCCGGCGGCCTGGCCCACTTGGAAGGCGTGGGCAATAGCACACAAAAATATGGTAATCGAGCAAAATTCTAGTTTTTTGGCTGAAAAACGCAATAAATGAGGAACGATCATGGCTGGGCGATGACTATGGTTCCTTAGGTCGTATTTGATGGCCCGGAAATTTTTTGGCGATCGGGGTCCACTGCTCCCGGGACCACTCGGAAGGCGTGGGCTATAACACACAAAAATATGGGAATCGCACGGAATTCTAGTTGTTTGGCCGAAAAATGCAAAAAATGAGGAACGATCATGGTGGGGCGGATACAATGGTTCCTTAGGTCGTATTTGATAGTCCGGAAAAATTTTAGGCGATAGGGGTCCGGAGACCCGGGACCACTCGGAAGGCGTGGGCTATAACACACAAAAATACGGGATCGCACGGAATTCTAGTTGTTTGGCCGAAAAAAGCAAAAAATGAGGAACGATCATGGCGGGGCGGATACTATGGTTCCTTAGGTTGTATTTGATAATCCGAAAAAATTTTAGGCGATAGGGGTCCGGAGGTCCCGGGACCACTCGGAAGGTGTGGGCTATAACACACAAAAATATGGGAATCGCGCGGAATTCTATTTGTTTGGCCGAAAAACGCAAAAAATAAGGAACGATCATGGCGGGGCGGATACTATGGTTCCTTAGGTCGTATTTGATTGCCCGGAAAAATTTTAGGCGATCGGGGTCCGCGGCTCTTGGGACCACTCGGAATGCGTGGGTATAGCACACGAAAATATGGGAATCGGGCGAAATTCTAGGTCTTTTTCAGTAACATGCAAAAAATGTGGAAAGATCTTGGCAGGGCGGTGACTATGGTTCCTTTGGTCTTATTTGATAGTCCGGAAAAATATTAGGCGATAGGGGTCCGGAGGTCCCGGGACCACTCGGAAGGCGTGGGCTATAACACACAAAAATATGGGAATCGCGCAGAATTCTAGTTGTTTGGCCGAAAAACGCAAAAAATGAGGAACGATCATGGCGGGGCGGATACTATGGTTCCTTAGGTCGTATTTGATAGTCCGGAAAAAATTTAGGCGATAGGGGTCTGGAGGTCCCGGGACCACTCGGAAGGCGTGGGCTATAACACACAAAAATATGTGAATCGCGCGGAAATCTAGTTGTTTGGCCGAAAAACGCAAAAAATAAGGAACGATCATGGCGAGGCGGTGACTATGGTTCCTTAGGTCCTAATTGATGGCCCGAAAATTTTTTAGGCGATCCGAGTCCGGCGGCCCGGCCTACTCGGAAGGCGTGGGCAATAGCACACAAAAATATGGTAATCGAGCGAAATTCTAGTTTTTTGGCCGAAAAAGGAAATAAATGAGGAACGATCATGGCGGGGCGGTGACTATGGTTCCTTAGGTCGTATTTGATGGCCCGGAAAATTTTAGGAGATCGGGGTCCACGGCTCCCGGGACCACTCGGAAGGCGTAAGCTATATCACACTAAAATATGCAAATCGCGCAGAGTTCTAGTTTTTTGGCCGAAAAATGCAAAGCATTTGGAACGATCATGGTGGGGCGGTGACTATGGTACCTTAGGTCATATTTGATAGTCCGGAAAAATTTTAGGCGATCGGGGTCCGCGGCTCCCCGGACCACTTGGAAGGAGTGGGTATAGCACACGAAAATATGGGAATCGGGCGTAATTCTAGTTTTTTGGCCGAAAAATGCAAAAAATGAGAAACGATGATGGCGGGGCGGTTACTATGGTTCCTTAGGTCGTATTTGATGGCCCGGAAAAATTTTAGGCGATCGGGGTCCGGGGGTCCCGGAACCACTTGGAAGGGTGGGCAATAGCACACAAAAATATTGTAATCGGGCGGAATTCTAGTTTTTTGGCCGAAAAACGCAACAAATGAGGAATGATCATGGCTGGGCGGTGACTATGGTTCCTTAGGTCGTATTTGATAGTCCGGAAAAATTTTAGGCGATAGGGGTCCGGAGTTCCCGGGTTCACTTGGAAGGCGTGGGCTATAGGACACGAAAATATGGGAATCGCGCGGAATTCTAGTTTTTTGGCCGAAAAACAGAAAAAACTAGGAACGATCATGGCGGGGCGGTGACTATGGTTCCTTAGGTCGTATTTGATAGTCCGGAAAATTTTTAGGCGATCCGGCTCCGTGGCGCCCGACCCACTCGGAAGGGGTGGGCGATAGCACACAAAAATATGGGAATCGGGCGAAATTCTAGTTTTTCTGCCAAAAAATGCAAAACATAAGGAACGATCATGGCGGGGCGGATACTATGGTTCCTTAGGTCGTATTTGATAGTCCGGAAAAATTTTAGGCGATAGGGGTCCGGAGGTCCCGGGACCACTCGGAAGGTGTGGGCTATAACACACAAAAATATGGGAATCGCGCGGAATTCTAGTTGTTTGGCCGAAAAACGCAAAAAATAAGGAATGATCATGGCGGGGCGGATACTATGGTTCCTTAGGTCGTATTTGATAGTCCGAAAAAATTTTAGGCGATAGGGGTCAGGAGGTACCGGGACCACTCGGAAGGCGTGGGCTATAACACACAAAAATATGGGAATCGCGCGGAATTCTAGTTGTTTGGCCGAAAAACGCAAAAAATTGAGGAACGATCATGGCGGGGTGGTTACTATGGTTCCTTAGGTCGTATTTGATGGCCCGGAAAAATTTTAGGCAATCGGGGTTCGGGGTTCCCAGGACCCCTTGGAAGGCGTGGGCTAAAGCACACGAAAATATGGAAATCGGGCGGAATTCTAGTTTTTTGGCTGAAAAATGCAAAAGACTAGGAACGATCATGGCGGGGCGGTGACTATGGTTCCTTAGGTCGTATTTGATAGTCCGGAAAATTTTTAGGCGATCCGGCTCCGGGGGGCCCGACCCACTCAGAAGGCGTGGGCGATAGCACACAAAAATATGAGAATCGTGCGGAATTCTAGTTTTTTGGCCAAAAAATGCAAAAAATGATGAACGATCATGGCGAGGCGGTGACTAAGGTTCCTTAGGTCGTATTTGGTGGCCCGGAAAATTTTAGGCGATCGGGGTCCACGGCTCCCGGGACCACTCGGAAGGCGTAAGCTATAGCACACTAAAATATGCAAATCGCGCTGAGTTCTAGTTTTTTGGCCGAAAAATGCAAAGCATTTGGAACGATCATGGTGGGGCGATGACTATGGTACCTTAGGTCGTATTTGATAGTCCGGAAAAATTTTAGGCGATAAGGGTCCGCGGCTCCCCGGACCACTTGGAAGGCGTGGGTATAGCACACGAAAATATGGGAATCGGGCGTAATTCTAGTTTTTTGGCCGAAATATGCGAAACGATGATGGAGGGGCGGTTACTATGGTTCCTTAGGTCGTATTTGACAGCCCGGAAAAATTTTAGGCGATCGGGGTATGGGGGTCCCGGAACCACTTGGAAGGGTGGGCAATAGCACACAAAAATATTGTAATCGTGCGGAATTCTAGTTTTTTGGCCGAAAAATGCAGAAAATGAGAAACGATGATGGCGGGGCAGTTACTATGGTTCCTTAGGTCGTATTTGACGGCCCGAAAAAATTTTAGGCGATAGGGGTTCGGAGGTCCCGGGAACACTCGGAAGGCATGGGCTATAACACACATAAATATGGGAATCGCGCGGAATTCTAGTTGTTTGGCCGAAAAACGCAAAAAATGAGGAACGATCATGGCGGGGTGGTTACTATGGTTCCTTAGGTCGTATTTGATGGCCCGGTAAATTTTTAGGCGATCGGGGTTCGGGGTTCCCGGGACCCCTTGGAAGGCGTGGGCTGAAGCACACGAAAATATGGAAATCGCGCGAAATTCTAGTTTTTTGGCTGAAAAACGCAAAAGACTAGGAACGATCATGGCGGGGCGGTGACTATGGTTCCTTAGGTCGTATTTGATAGTCCGGAAAATTTTTAGGCGATCCGGCTCCGGGGGGCCCGACCCACTCGGAAGGCGTGGGCGATAGCACACAAAAATATGAGAATCGTGCGGAATTCTAGTTTTTTGGCCAAAAAATGCAAAAAATGATGAACGATCATGGTGAGGCGGTGACTATGGTTCCTTAGGTCGTATTTGGTGGCCCGGAAAATTTTAGGCGATCGGGGTCCACGGCTCCCGGGACCACTCGGAAGGCGTAAGCTATAGCACACCAAAATATGCAAATCGCGCGGAGTTCTACTTTTTTGGCCGAAAAATGCAAAGCATTTGGAACGATCATGGTGGGGCGGTGACTATGGTACCTTAGGTCGTATTTGATAGTCCGGAAAAATTTTAGGCGATCGGGGTCCGCGGCTCCCTGGACCACTTGGAAGGCGTGGGTATAGCACACGAAAATATGGGAATCGGGCGTAATTCTAGTTTTTTGGCCGAAAAATGAGAAACGATGATGGAGGGGCGGTTACTATGGTTCCTTAGGTCGTATTTGACGACCCAGAAAAATTTTAGGCGATCGGGGTCCGGGGGTCCCGGAACCACTTGGAAGGGTGGGCAATAGCACACAAAAAAATTGTAATCGCGCGGAATTCTAGATTTTTGGCCGAAAAACGCAACAAATGAGGAATGATCATGGCTGGGCGGTGACTAGGGTTCCTTAGGTCATATTTGATAGTCCGAAAAAATTTTAGGCGATAGGGGTCCGCAGGTCCCGGGACCACTCGGAAGGCATGGGCTATAACACACAAAAATATGGGAATCGCGCGGAATTCTAGTTGTTTGGCCGAAAAATGCAAAAAATGAGGAACGATCATGGCGGGGCATATACTGTGGTTCCTTAGGTCGTATTTGATAGTCCGGAAAATTTTTAGGCGATAGGGGTCAGGAGGTCCCGGGACCACTCGGAAGACGTGGGCTATAACACACAAAAATATGGGAATCGCGCGGAATTCTAGTTGTTTGGCCGAAAAACGCAAAAAATGAGGAATGATCATGGCGGGGCGGATACTATGGTTCCTTAGGTCGTATTTGATTGCCCGAAAAATTTTTAGGCGATCGGGGTCCACGGCTCTTGGGACCACTCGGAATGCGTGGGTATAGCACACGAAAATATGGGAATCGGGCGAAATTCTCGGTCTTTTTCAGTAACATGCAAAAAATGTGGAAAGATCTTGGCAGGGCGGTGACTATGGTTCCTTTAGTCTTATTTGATAGTCCGGAAAAATATTAGGCGATAGGGGTCCGGAGGTCCCGGGACCACTCGGAAGGCGTGGGCTATAACACACAAAAATATGGGAATCGCGCGGAATTCTAGTTGTTTGGCCGAAAAATGCATAAAATGAGGAACGATCATGGCGGGGCGGATACTATGGTTCCTTAGGTCGTAATTTGATAGTCCAGAAAATTTTTAGGCAATCGGGGTCAGGAGGTCCCGGGACCACTCGGAAGGCGTGGGCTATAACATACAAAAATATGGGAATCGCGCGGAATTCTAGTTGTTTGGCCGAAAAACGCAAAAAATGAGGAACGATCATGGCGGGGTGGTTACTATGGTTCCTTAGGTCGTATTTGATGGCCCGGAAATTTTTTAGGCGATCGGGGTTCGGGGTTCCCGGGACCCCTTGGAAGGCGTGAGCTAAATTTAGCACACGAAAATATGGAAATCGCGCGGAATTCTAGTTTTTTGGCTAAAAAACGCAAAAGACTATGAACGATCATGGCAGGGCGGTGACTATGGTTCCTTAGGTCGTATTTGATAGTCCGGAAAATTTTTTGGCGATCCGGCTCCGGGGGGCCCGACCCACTCGGAAGGCGTAGGCGATAGCACACAAAAATATGGGAATCAGGCGGAATTATAGTTTTTTGGCCAAAAAATGCAAAAAATAAGGAACGATCATGGCGAGGCGGTGACTATGGTACCTTAGGTCCTAATTGATGGTCCGAAAATTTTTTAGGCGATCCGAGTCCGGCGGCCCGGCCCACTTGGAAGGCGTGGGCAATAGCACACAAAAATATGGTAATCGAGCGAAATTCTAGTTTTTTGGCTGAAAAATGCAATAAATGAGGAACGATCATGGCTGGGCGGTGACTATGGTTCCTTAGGTCATATTTGATAGTCCGAAAAAATTTTAGGCGATAGGGGTCCGGAGGTCCCGGGACCACTCGGAAGGCATGGGCTATAACACACAAAAATATGGGAATCGCGCGGAATTCTAGTTGTTTGGCCGAAAAACGCAAAAAATGAGGAACGATCATGGCGGGGCGTATACTGTGGTTCCTTAGGTCGTATTTGATAGTCCGGAAAATTTTTAGGCGATAGGGGTCAGGAGGTCCCGGGACCACTCGGAAGACGTGGGCTATAACACACAAAAATATGGGAATCGCGCGGAATTCTAGTGGTTTGGCCGAAAAACGCAAAAAATGAGGAACGATCATGGCAGTGCGGATACTATGGTTCCTTAGGTCGTATTTGATTGCCCAGAAAAATTTTAGGCGATCGGGGTTCGGGGTTCCCGTGACCCCTTGGAAGGCGTGGGCTAAAGCACACGAAAATATGGAAATCGTGCGAAATTCTAGTTTTTTGGCTGAAAAACGCAAAAGACTAGGAACGATCATGGCGGGGCGGTGACTATGGTTCCTTAGGTCGTATTTGATAGTCCGGAAAATTTTTAGGCGATCCGGCTCCGGGGGCCCGACCCACTCGGAAGGCGTGGGCGATAGCACACAAAAATATGAGAATCGTGCGGAATTCTAGTTTTTTGGCCAGAAAATGCAAAAAATGATGAACGATCATGGCGAGGCGGTGACTATGGTTCCTTAGGTCGCATTTGGTGGCCCGGAAAATTTTAGGCGATCGGGGTCCACGGCTCCCGGGACCACGGCTCCCAGGACCACTCGGAAGGCGTAAGCTATAGCACACCAAAATATGCAAATCGCGCGGAGTTCTACTTTTTTGGCCGAAAAATGCAAAGCATTTGGAACGATCATGGTGGGGCAGTGACTATGGTACCTTAGGTCATATTTGATAGTCCGGAAAAATTTTAGGCGATCCGGCTCCGGGGGGCCCGACCCACTCGGAAGGCGTGGGCGATAGCACACAAAAATATGGAAATCGGGCGGAATTCTAGTTTTTTGGCCAAAAAATGCAAAAAATTAGGAACGATCATGGCGAGGCGGTGACTATGGTTCCTTAGGTCCTAATTGATGGCCCGAAATTTTTTTAGGCGATCCGAGTCCGGCGGCCCGGCCCACTCGGAAGGCGTGGGCAATAGCACACAAAAATATGGTAATCGAGCGGAATTCTAGTTTTTTGGCCGAAAAATGCAATAAATGAGGAACGATCATGGCGGGGCGGTGACTATGGTTCCTTAGGTCGTATTTGATAGTCCGGAAAAATTTTAGGCGATAGGGGTCCGGAGTTCCCGGGTTCACTTGGAAGGCGTGGCCTATAGGACACGAAAATATGGGAATCGCGCGGAATTCTAGTTTTTTGGCCGAAAAAACGGAAAAAACTAGGAACGATCATGGCTGGGCGGTGACTATGGTTCCTTAGGTCTTATTTGATAGTCCGGAAAATTTTTAGGCGATAGGGGTCCGGAGACCCGGGACCACTCGGAAGGCGTGGGCTATAACACACAAAAATATGGGATCGCGCGGTATTCTAGTTGTTTGGCCGAAAAACGCAAAAAATGAGGAACGATCATTTCGGGGCGGATACTATGGTTCCTTAGGTCGTATTTGATAGTCCGGAAAAATTTTAGGCGATAGGGGTCCGGAGGTCCCGGGACCACTCGGAAGGTGTGGGCTATAACACACAAAAATTTGGGAATCGCGCGGAATTCTAGTTGTTTGGCCGAAAAAGGCAAAAATGAGGAACGATCATGGCGGGGCGGATACTATGGTTCCTTAGGTCGTATTTGATAGTCCGGGAAAATTTTAGGCTATAGGGGTCAGGAGGTCCCGGGACCACTCGGAAGGCATGGGCTATAACACACAAAAATATGGGAATCGGCCGGAATTCTAGTCTTTTGGCCGAAAAATGCAAAAAATGAGGAACGATCATGGCGGGGTGGTTACTATGGTTCCTTAGGCCGTATTTGATGGCCCGGAAAATTTTTAGGCGATCGGGGTTCGGGGTTCCCGGGACCCCTTGGAAGGCGTGGGCTTTAGCACACGAAAATATGGAAATCGCGCGGAATTCTAGTTTTTTAGCTGAAAAATGCAAAAGACTAGGAACGATCATGGCGGGGCGGTGACTATGGTTCCTTAGGTCGTATTTGATAGTCCGGAAAATTTTTAGGCGATCCGGCTCCGGGGGCCCGACCCACTCGGAAGGCGTGGGCGATAGCACACAAAAATATGAGAATCGTGCGGAATTCTAGTTTTTTGGCCAAAAAATGCAAAAAATGATGAACGATCATGGTGAGGCGGTGACTATGGTTCCTTAGGTCTTATTTGGTGGCCCGGAAAATATTAGGCGATCGGGGTCCACGGCTCCCGGGACCACTCGGTAGGCGTAAGCTATAGCACACCAAAATATGCAAATCGCGCGGAGTTCTAGTTTTTTGGCCGAAAAATGCAAAGCATTTGGAACGATCATGGCGGGGCGGTGACTATGGTTCCTTAGGTCGTATTTGATAGTCCGTAAAAATTTTAGGCAATAGGGGTCCGGAGTTCCCGGGTTCACTTGGAAGGCGTGGGTTATAGGACACGAAAATATGGGAATCGCGCGGAATTCTAGTTTTTTGGCCGAAAAACGAAAAAAACTAGGAACGATCATGGCTGGGCGGTGACTATGGTTCCTTAGGTCTTATTTGATAGTCCGGAAAATTTTTAGGCGATAGGGGTCCGGAGACCCGGGACCACTCGGAAGGCGTGGGCTATAACACACAAAAATATGGGATCGCGCGGTATTCTAGTTGTTTGGCCGAAAAACGCAAAAAATGAGGAACGATCATTTCGGGGCGGATACTATGGTTCCTTAGGTCGTATTTGATAGTCCGGAAAAATTTTAGGCGATAGGGGTCCGGAGGTCCCGGGACCACTCGGAAGGTGTGGGCTATAACACACAAAAATTTGGGAATCGCGCGGAATTCTAGTTGTTTGGCCGAAAAAGGCAAAAATGAGGAACGATCATGGCGGGGCGGATACTATGGTTCCTTAGGTCGTATTTGATAGTCCGGGAAAATTTTAGGCTATAGGGGTCAGGAGGTCCCGGGACCACTCGGAAGGCATGGGCTATAACACACAAAAATATGGGAATCGGCCGGAATTCTAGTCTTTTGGCCGAAAAATGCAAAAAATGAGGAACGATCATGGCGGGGTGGTTACTATGGTTCCTTAGGCCGTATTTGATGGCCCGGAAAATTTTTAGGCGATCGGGGTTCGGGGTTCCCGGGACCCCTTGGAAGGCGTGGGCTTTAGCACACGAAAATATGGAAATCGCGCGGAATTCTAGTTTTTTGGCTGAAAAACGCAAAAGACTAGGAACGATCATGGCGGGGCGGTGACTATGGTTCCTTAGGTCGTATTTGATAGTCCGGAAAATTTTTAGGCGATCCGGCTCCGGGGGGCCCGACCCACTCGGAAGGCGTGGGCGATAGCACACAAAAATATGAGAATCGTGCGGAATTCTAGTTTTTTGGCCAAACAATGCAAAAAATGATGAACGATCATGGTGAGGCGGTGACTATGGTTCCTTAGGTCGTATTTGGTGGCCCGAAAAATTTTAGGCGATCGGGGTCCACGGCTCCCGGGACCACTCGGAAGGCGTAAGCTATAGCACACCAAAATATGCAAATCGCGTGGAGTTCTACTTTTTTGGCCGAAAAATGCAAAGCATTTGGAACGATCATGGCGGGGCGGTGACTATGGTTCCTTAGGTCGTATTTGATAGTCCGTAAAAATTTTAGGCGATAGGGGTCCGGAGTTCCCGGGTTCACTTGGAAGGCGTGGGTTATAGGACACGAAAATATGGGAATCGCGCGGAATTCTAGTTTTTTGGCCGAAAAACGGAAAAAACTAGGAACGATCATGGCTGGGCGGTGACTATGGTTCCTTAGGTCTTATCTGATAGTCCGGAAAATTTTTAGGCGATAGGGGTCCGGAGACCCGGGACCAATCGGAAGGCGTGGGCTATAACACACAAAAATATGGGATCGCACGGTATTCTAGTTGTTTGGCCGAAAAACGCAAAAAATGAGGAACGATCATTTCGGGGCGGATACAATGGTTCCTTAGGTCGTGTTTGATAGTCCGGAAAAATTTTAGGCGATAGGGGTCCGGAGGTCCCGGGACCACTCGGAAGGTGTGGGCTATAACACACAAAAATTTGGGAATCGCGCGGAATTCTAGTTGTTTGGCCGAAAAAGGCAAAAATGAGGAACGATCATGGCGGGGCGGATACTATGGTTCCTTAGGTCGTATTTGATAGTCCGGGAAAATTTTAGGCGATAGGGGTCAGGAGGTCCCGGGACCACTCGGAAGGCATGGGGTATAACACACAAAAATATGGGAATCGCGCGGAATTCTAGTCTTTTGCCCGAAAAACGCAAAAAATGAGGAACGATCATGGCGGGGTGGTTACTATGGTTCCTTAGGTCGTATTTGATGGCTCGGAAAATTTTTAGGCGATCGGGGTTCGGGGTTCCCGGGAACCCTTGGAAGGCGTGGGCTAAAGCACACGAAAATATGGAAATCGCGCGGAATTCTAGTTTTTTGGCTGAAAAACGCAAAAGACTAGGAACGATCATGGCGGGGCAGTGACTATGGTTCCTTAGGTCGTATTTGATAGTCCGGAAAATTTTTAGGCGATCCGGCTCCGGGGGGCCCGAACCACTCGGAAGGCCTGGGCGATAGCACACAAAAATATGAGAATCGTGCGGAATTCTAGTTTTTTGGCAAAAAAATGCAAACAATGATGAACGATCATGGCGAGGCGGTGACTATGGTTCCTTAGGTCGTATTTGGTGGCCCGGAAAATTTTAGGCGATCGGGGTCCACGGCTCCCGGGACCACTCGGAAGGCGTAAGCTATAGCACACCAAAATATGCAAATCGCGCGGAGTTCTACTTTTTTGGCCGAAAAATGCAAAGCATTTGGAACGATCATGGTGGGGCAGTGACTATGGTACCTTAGGTCGTATTTGAAAGTCCGGAAAAATTTTAGGCGATCGGGGTCCGCGGCTCCCCGGACCACTTGGAAGGCGTGGGTATAACACACGAAAATATGGGAATCGGGCGTAATTCTAGTTTTTTGGCCGAAAAATGAGAAACGATGATGGCGGGGCGGTTACTATGGTTCCTTAGGTCGTATTTGATGGCCCGGAAAAATTTTAGGCGATCGGGGTCCGAGGGTCCCGGAACCACTTGGAAGGGTGGGCAATAGCACACAAAAATATTGTAATCGGGCGAAATTCTAGTTTTTTGGCCAAAAAACGCAACAAATGAGGAATGATCATGGCTGGGCGGTGACTATGGTTCCTTAGGTCGTATTTGATAGTCCGGAAAAATTTTAGGCGATAGGGGTCCGCGGCTCTTGGGACCACTCGGAATGCGTGGGTATAGCACACGAAAATATGGGAATCGGGCGAAATTCTAGGTCTTTTCAGTAACATGCAAAAAATGTGGAAAGATCTTGGCAGGGCGGTGACTATGGTTCCTTTGGTCTTATTTGATAGTCCGGAAAAATATTAGGCGATAGGGGTCCGGAGGTCCAGGGACCACTCGGAAGGCATGGGCTATAACACACAAAAATATGGGAATCGCGCGGATTTCTAGTTGTTTGGCCGAAAAACGCAAAAAATGAGGAACGATCATGGCAGGGCGGATACTATGGTTCCTTAGGTCGTATTTGATAGTCTAGAAAAATTTTAGGCGATAGGGGTCCGGAGGTCCCGGGACCACTCGGAAGGTGTGGGCTATAACACACAAAAATATGGGAATCGCGCGGAATTCTAGTTGTTTGGCCGAAAAACGCAAAAAATAAGGAACAATCATGGCGGGGCGGATTCTATGGTTCCTTAGGTCGTATTTGATTGCCCGGAAAAATTTTAGGCGATCGGGGTCCGCGGCTCTTGGGACCACTCGGAATGTGTGGGTATAGCACACGAAAATATGGGAATCGGGCGAAATTCTAGGTCTTTTTCAGTAACATGCAAAAAATGTGGAAAGATCTTGGCAGGGCGGTGACTATGGTTCCTTTGGTCTTATTTGATTGTCCGGAAAAATATTAGGCGATAGGGGTCCGGAGGTCCAGTGACCACTCGGAAGGCATGGGCTATAACACACAAAAATATGGGAATCGCGCGGATTTCTAGTTGTTTGGCCGAAAAACGCAAAAAATGAGGAACGATCATGGCGGGGCGGATACTATAGTTCCTTAGGTCGTATTTGATAGTCCAGAAAAATTTAAGGCGATAGGGGTCAGGAGGTCCCGGGACTACACGGAAGGCGTGGGCTATAACACACAAAAATATGGGAATCGTGCGGAATTCTAGTTGTTTGGCCGAAAAATGCAAAAACTGAGGAACGATCATGGTGGGGTGGTTACTATGGTTCCTTAGGTCGTATTTGATGGCCCGGAAAATTTTTAGGCGATCGGGGTTCGGGGTTCCCGGGACCCTTGGAAGGCGTGGGCTAAAGCACACGAAAATATAAAAATCGCACAGAATTCTAGTTTTTTGGCTGAAAAATGCAAAAGACTAGGAACGATCATTGCAGGGCGGTGACTATGGTTCCTTAGGTCGTATTTGATAGTCCGAAAATTTTTTAGGCTATCCGGCTCCGGGGATCCTGACCTACTCGGAAGGCGTGGGCGATAGCACACAAAAATATGGGAATCGGGCGGAATTCTAGTTTTTGGCCAAAAAATGCAAAAAATAAGGAACGATCATGGCGAGGCGGTGACTATGGTTCCTTAGGTCCTAATTGATGGCCCGAAAAATTTTTAGGCGATCCGAGTCCGGCGGCCCGGCCCACTCGGAAGGCGTGGGCAATAGCACACAAAAAATGGTAATCGAGCGGAATTCTAGTTTTTTGGCCGAAAAACGCAATAAATGAGGAACGATCATGGCGGGGCGGTGACTATGGTTCCTTAGGTCGTATTTGATGGGCCGGAAAATTTTAGGCGATCGGGGTCCACGGCTCCCGGGACCACTCGGAAGGCGTAAGCTATAGCACACTAAAATATGCAAATCGCGCGGAGTTCTAGTTTTTTGGCCGAAAAATGCAAAGCATTTGGAACGATCATGGTGGGGCGGTGACTATGGTACCTTAGGTCGTATTTGATAGTCCGGAAAAATTTTAGGCGATCGGGGTCCGCGGCTCCCCGGACCACTTGGAAGGCGTGGGTATAGCACACGAAAATATGGGAATCGGGCGTAATTCTAGTTTTTTGGCCGAAAAATGCAGAAAATGAGAAACGATGATGGCGGTGCGGTTACTATGGTTCCTTAGGTCGTATTTGACGGCCCAGAAAATTTTTAGGCGATCGGGGTCCGGGGGTCCCGGAACCACTTGGAAGGGTGGGCAATAGCACACAAAAATATTGTAATCGGGCGGAATTCTAGTTTTTTGGCCGAAAAACGCAACAAATGAGGAATGATCATGGCTGGGCGGTGACTATGGTTCCTTAGGTCGTATTTGATAGTCCGGAAAAATTTTAGGCGATAGGGGTTCGGGGTTCGGAGTTCCTGGGTTCACTTGGAAGGCGTGGGCTATAGGAAACGAAAATATGGGAATCGCGCGGAATTCTAGTTTTTTGGCCGAAAAACAGAAAAAACTAGGAACGATCATGGCTGGGCGGTGACTATGGTTCCTTAGGTCTTATTTGATAGTCCGTAAAATTTTTAGGCGATAGGGGTCCGGAGACCCGGGACCACTCGGAAGGCGTAGGCTATAATACATAAAAATATGGGATAGCGCAGAATTCTAGTTGTTTGGCCGAAAAACGCAAAAAAAGAGGAACAATCATGGCGGGGCGGATACTATGGTTCCTTAGGTCATATTTGGTAGTTCGGAAAAATTTTAGGCGATAGGGGTCAGGAGGTCCCGGGACCACTCGGAAGGCGTGGGCTACACACAAAAATATGGGAATTGCGCGGAATTCTAGTTGTTTGGCCGAAAAACAGAAAAAACTAGGAACGATCATGGCTGGGCAGTGACTATGGTTCCTTAGGTCTTATTTGATAGTCCGTAAAATTTTTAGGCGATAGGGGTCCGGAGACCCGGGACCACTCGGAAGGCGTAGGCTATAACACACAAAAATATGGGATAGCGCAGAATTCTAGTTGTTTGGCCGAAAAATGCAAAAAATGAGGAACGATCATGGCGGGGAGGATACTATGGTTCCTTAGGTCGTATTTGATAGTCCGGAAAAATTTTAGGCGATAGGGGTCAGGAGGTCCCGGGACCACTCGGAAGGCGTGGGCTACACACAAAAATATGGGAATTGCGCGAAATTCTAGTTGTTTGGCCGAAAAATGCAAAAAATTAGAAACGATGATGGCGGGGCGGTTACTATGGTTCGTTAGGTCGTATTTGATGGCCCGGAAAATTTTAGGCGATCGGGGTTCGGGGTTCCCGGGACCCCTTGGAAGGCGTGGGCTAAAGCACATGAAAATATGAAAATCGCGCGGAATTCTAGTTTTTTGGCTGAAAAACACAAAAGAGTAGGCACGATCATGGCGGGGCGGTAACTATGGTTCCTTAGGTCCTAATTGATGGCCCGAAAATTTTTTAGGCGATCCGAGTCCGGCGGCCCGGCCCACTCGGAAGGCGTGGGCAATAGCACACAAAAATATGGTAATCGAGCGGAATTCTAGTTTTTTGGCCGAAAAACGCAATAAATGAGGAACGATCATGGCGGGGCGGTGACTATGGTTCCTTAGGTCGTATTTGATGGCCCGGAAAATTTTAGGCGATCGTGGTCCACGGCTCCCGGGACAGTCGGAAGGCGTAAGCTATAGCACACGAAAATATGCAAATCGCGCGGAGTTCTAGTTTTTTGGCCGAAAAATACAAAGCATTTTGAACGATCATGGTGGGGCGGTGACTATGGTACCTTAGGTCATATTTGATTGTCCGGAAAAATTTTAGGCGATCGGGGTCCGCGACTCCCCGGACCACTTGGAAGGCGTGGGTATAGCACACGAAAATATGGGAATCTGGCGTAATTCTAGTTTTTTGGCCGAAAAATGCAAAAAATGAGAAACGATGATGGCGGGCGGTGACTATGGTTCCTTAGGTGGTATTTGATAGTCCGGAAAAATTTTAGGCGATAGGGGTCTGGAGACCCGGGACCACTCGGAAGGCGTAATAAACAAAAATATGGGATCGCGCGGAATTCTAGTTGTTTGGCCGAAAAACGCAAAAAATGAGGAACGATCATGGCGGGGCGGATACTATGGTTCCTTAGGTCGTATTTGATAGTCTAGAAAAATTTTAGGCGATAGGGGTCCGGAGGTCCCGGGACCACTCGAAAGGTGTGGGCTATAACACACAAAAATATGGGAATCGTGCGGAATTCTAGTTGTTTGGCCGAAAAACGCAAAAAATAAGGAACGATCATGGCGGGGCGGATATTATGGTTCCTTAGGCCGTATTTGATTGCCCGGAAAAATTTTAGGCGATCGGGGTCCGCGGCTCTTGGGACCACTCGGAATGCATGGGTATAGCACACGAAAATATGGGAATCGAGCGAAATTCAAGGTCTTTTTCAGTAACATGCAAAAAATGTGGAAAGATCTTGGCAGGGCTGTGACTATGGTTCCTTTGGTCTTATTTGATAGTCCGGAAACATTTTAGGCGATAGGGGTCAGGAGGTCCCGGGACCACTCGGAAGGCGTGGGCTATAACACACAAAAATATGGGAATCGCGCGGAATTCTAGTTGTTTGGCCGAAATCGCAAAAATTGAGGAACGATCATGGCGGGGTGGTTACTATGGTTCCTTATGTCATATTTGATGGCCCGGAAAAGTTTTAGGTGATCGGGGTTCGGGGTTCCCGGGACCCCTTGGAAGGCATGGGCTAAAGCACACGAAAATATGGAAATCGCGCTGAATTCTAGTTTTTTGGCTGAAAAACGCAAAAGACTTGGAACGATCATGGCGGGGCGGTGACTATGGTTCCTTAGGTCGTATTTGATAGTCCGGAAAATTTTTAGGTGATCCGGCTCCGGGGGGCCCGACCCACTTAGAAGGCGTGGGCGATAGCACACAAAAATATGGGAATCGGGCGGAATTCTAGTTTTTTGGCCAAAAAATGCAAAAACGAGGAACGATCATGGCGAGGCGGTGACTATGGTTCCTTAGGTCTTATTTGATAATCCGGAAAAATATTAGGCGATAGGGGTCCGGAGGTCCCGGGACCACTCGGAAGGCGTGGGCTATAACACACAAAAATATGGGAATCGCGCAGAATTCTAGTTGTTTGGCCGAAAAACGCAAAAAAAGAGGAACGATCATGGCGGGGCGGATACTATGGTTCCTTAGGTCATATTTGGTAGTCCGGAAAAATTTTAGGCGATAGGGGTCAGGAGGTCCCGGGACAACTTGGAAGGCGTGGGCTACACACAAAAATATGGGAATTGCGCGGAATTCTAGTTGTTTGGCCGAAAAACAGAAAAATCTAGGAACGATCATGGCTGGGCGGTGACTATGGTTCCTTAGGTCTTATTTGATAGTCCGTTAAAGTTTTAGGCGATAGGGGTCCGGAGACCCGGGACCACTCGGAAGGCGTAGGCTATAACACACAAAAATATGGGATAGCGCAGAATTCTAGTTGTTTGGCCGAAAAATGCAAAAAATGAGGAACGATCATGGCGGAGCGGATACTATGGTTCCTTAGGTCGTATTTGATAGTCCGGAAAAATTTTAGGCGATAGGGGTCAGGAGGTCCCGGGACCACTCGGAAGGCGTGGGCTACACACAAAAATATGGGAATTGCGCGGAATTCTAGTTGTTTGGCCGAAAAACGCAAAAAATGAGGAACGATCATGGCGGGGTGGTTACTATCATTCCTTAGGTCGTATTTGATGGCCCGGAAAATTTTAGGCGATCGGGGTTCGGGGTTCCCGGGACCCCTTGGAAGGCGTGGGCTAAAGCACATGAAAATATGGAAATCGCGCGGAATTCTAGTTTTTTGGCTGAAAAACACAAAAGAGTAGGCACGATCATGGCGGGGCGGTAACTATGGTTCCTTAGGTCCTAATTGATGGCCCGAAAATTTTTTAGGCGATCCGAGTCCGGCGGCCCGGCCCACTCGGAAGGCATGGGCAATAGCACACAAAAATATGGTAATCGAGCGGAATTCTAGTTTTTTGGCCGAAAAACGCAATAAATGAGGAACGATCATGGCGGGGCGGTGACTATGGTTCCTTAGGTCGTATTTGATGGCCCGGAAAATTTTAGGCGATCGTGGTCCACGGCTCCCGGGACAGTCGGAAGGCGTAAGCTATAGCACACGAAAATATGCAAATCGCGCGGAGTTCTAGTTGTATGGCCGAAAAATACAAAGCATTTTGAACGATCATGGTGGGGCGGTGACTATGGTACCTTAGGTCATATTTGATTGTCCCGAAAAATTTTAGGCGATCGGGGTCCGCGACTCCCCGGACCACTTGGAAGGCGTGGGTATAGCACACGAAAATATGGGAATCTGGCGTAATTCTAGTTTTTTGGCCGAAAAATGCAAAAAATGAGAAACGATGATGGCGGGCGGTGACTATGGTTCCTTAGGTGGTATTTGATAGTCCGGAAAAATTTTAGGCGATAGGGGTCTGGAGACCCGGGACCACTCGGAAGGCGTAATAAACAAAAATATGGGATCGCGCGGAATTCTAGTTGTTTGGCCGAAAAACGCAAAAAATGAGGAACGATCATGGCGGGGCGGATACTATGGTTCCTTAGGTCGTATTTGATTGTCTAGAAAAATTTTAGGCGATAGGGGTCCGGAGGTCCCGGGACCACTCGGAAGGTGTGGGCTATAACACACAAAAATATGGGAATCGTGCGGAATTCTAGTTGTTTGGCCGAAAAACGCAAAAAATAAGGAACGATCATGGCGGGGCGGATATTATGGTTCCTTAGGCCGTATTTGATTGCCTGGAAAAATTTTAGGCGATCGGGGTCCGCGGCTCTTGGGACCACTCGGAATGCGTGGGTATAGCACACGAAAATATGGGAATCGAGCGAAATTCAAGGTCTTTTTCAGTAACATGCAAAAAATATGGAAAGATCTTGGCAGGGCTGTGACTATGGTTCCTTTGGTCTTATTTGATAGTCCGGAAACATTTTAGGCGATAGGGGTCAGGAGGTCCCGGGACCATTCGGAAGGCGTGGGCTATAACACACAAAAATATGGGAATCGCGCGGAATTCTAGTTGTTTGGCCGAAATTGCAAAAATTGAGGAACGATCATGGCGGGGTGGTTACTATGGTTCCTTATGTCATATTTGATGGCCCGGAAAAGTTTTAGGCGATCGGGGTTCGGGGTTCCCGGGACCCCTTGGAAGGCGTGGGCTAAAGCACACGAAAATATGGAAATCGCACGGAATTCTAGTTTTTTGGCTGAAAAACGCAAAAGACTTGGAACGATCATGGCAGGGCGGTGACTGTGGTTCCTTAGGTCGTATTTGATAGTCCGGAAAATTTTTAGGCGATCCGGCTCCGGGGGCCCGACCCACTCGGAAGGCGTGGGCGATAGCACACAAAAATATGGGAATCGGGCGGAATTCTAGTTTTTTGGCCAAAAAATGCAAAAACGAGAAACGATCATGGCGAGGCGGTGACTATGGTTCCTTAGGTCTTATTTGATAGTCCGGAAAAATATTAGGCAATAGGGGTCTGGAGGTCCCGGGACCACTCGGAAGGCATGGGCTATAACACACAAAAATATGGGAATCGCGCGGAATTCTAGTTGTTTGGCCGAAATTGCAAAAATTGAGGAACGATCATGCCGGGGTGGTTACTATGGTTCCTTATGTCATATTTGATGGCCCGGAAAAGTTTTAGGCGATCGGGGTTCGGGGTTCCCGGGACCCCTTGGAAGGCGTGGGCTAAAGCACACGAAAATATGGAAATCGCGCGGAATTCTAGTTTTTTGGCTGAAAAACGCAAAAGACTTGGAACGATCATGGCAGGGCGGTGACTGTGGTTCCTTAGGTCGTATTTGATAGTCCGGAAAATTTTTAGGCAATCCGGCTCCGGGGGGCCCGACCCACTCGGAAGGCGTGGGCGATAGCACACAAAAATATGGGAATCGGGCGAAATTCTAGTTTTTTGGCCAAAAAATGCAAAAACGAGAAACGATCATGGCGAGGCGGTGACTATGGTTCCTTAGGTCTTATTTGATAGTCCGGAAAAATATTAGGCGATAGGGGTCTGGAGGTCCCGGGACCACTCGGAAGGCGTGGGCTATAACACACAAAAATATGGGAATCGCGCGGAATTCTAGTTGTTTGGCCGAAAAACGCAAAAAAAGAGGAACGATCATGGCGGGGCGGATACTATTGTTCCTTAGGTCATATTTGATAGTCCGGAAAAATTTTAGGCGATAGGGGTCAGGAGGTCCCGGGACAACTCGGAAGGCGTGGGCTATAACACACAAAAATATGGGAATCGCGCGGAATTCTAGTTGTTTGGCCGAAAAACGCAAAACTTGAGGAATGATCATGGATGGGTGGTTACTATGATTCCTTATGTCGTATTTGATGGCCCAGAAAATTTTTAGGCGATCGGGGTTCGGGGTTCCCGGGACACCTTGGAAGGCGTGGGCTAAAGCACACGAAAATATGGGAATCGGGCGTAATTCTATTTTTTGGCCGAAAAATGCAAAAAATTAGAAACGATGATGGTGGGGCGGTTACTATGGTTCGTTAGGTCGTATTTGACGGCCCAGAAAAATTTTAGGCGATCGGGGTCCGGGGGTCCCGGAACCACTTGGAAGGCGTGGGCTAAAGCACATGAAAATATGGAAATCGCGCGGAATTCTAGTTTTTTGGCTGAAAAACACAAAAGAGTAGGCACGATCATGGCAGGGCGGTAACTATGGTTCCTTAGGTCCTAATTGATGGCCCGAAAATTTTTTAGGCGATCCGAGTCCGGCGGCCCGGCCCACTCGGAAGGCGTGGGCAATAGCACACAAAAATATGGTAATCGAGCGGAATTCTAGTTTTTTGGCCGAAAAACGCAATAAATGAGGAACGATCATGGCGGGGCGGTGACTATGGTTCCTTAGGTCGTATTTGATGGCCCGGAAAATTTTAGGCGATCGTGGTCCACGGCTCCCGGGACAGTCGGAAGGCGTAAGCTATAGCACACGAAAATATGCAAATCGCGCGGAGTTCTAGTTTTTTGGCCGAAAAATACAAAGCATTTTGAACGATCATGGTGGGGCGGTGACTATGGTACCTTAGGTCATATTTGATTGTCCGGAAAAATTTTAGGCGATCGGGGTCCGCGACTCCCCGGACCACTTGGAAGGCGTGGGTATAGCACACGAAAATATGGGAATCTGGCGTAATTCTAGTTTTTTGGCCGAAAAATGCAAAAAATGAGAAACGATGATGGCGGGCGGTGACTATGGTTCCTTAGGTGGTATTTGATAGTCCGGAAAAATTTTAGGCGATAGGGGTCTGGAGACCCGGGACCACTCGGAAGGCATAATAAACAAAAATATGGGATCGCGCGGAATTCTAGTTGTTTGGCCGAAAAACGCAAAAAATGAGGAACGATCATGGCGGGGCGGATACTATGGTTCCTTAGGTCGTATTTGATAGTCTAGAAAAATTTTAGGCGATAGGGGTCTGGAGGTCCCGGGAACACTCGGAAGGTGTGGGCTATAACACACAAAAATATGGGAATCGTGCGGAATTCTAGTTGTTTGGCCGAAAAACGCAAAAAATAAGGAACGATCATGGCGGGGCGGATATTATGGTTCCTTAGGCCGTATTTGATTGCCTGGAAAAATTTTAGGCGATCGGGGTCCGCGGCTCTTGGGACCACTCGGAATGCGTGGGTATAGCACACGAAAATATGGGAATCGGGCGAAATTCAAGGTCTTTTTCAGTAACATGCAAAAAATATGGAAAGATCTTGGCAGGGCTGTGACTATGGTTCCTTAGGTCTTATTTGATAGTCCGGAAAAATATTAGGCAATAGGGGTCTGGAGGTCCCGGGACCACTCGGAAGGCATGGGCTATAACACACAAAAATATGGGAATCGCGCGGAATTCTAGTTGTTTGGCCGAAATTGCAAAAATTGAGGAACGATCATGCCGGGGTGGTTACTATGGTTCCTTATGTCATATTTGATGGCCCGGAAAAGTTTTAGGCGATCGGGGTTCGGGGTTCCCGGGACCCCTTGGAAGGCGTGGGCTAAAGCACACGAAAATATGGAAATCGCACGGAATTCTAGTTTTTTGGCTGAAAAATGCAAAAGACTTGGAACGATCATGGCAGGGCGGTGACTGTGGTTCCTTAGGTCGTATTTGATAGTCCGGAAAATTTTTAGGCAATCCGGCTCCGGGGGCCCGACCCACTCGGAAGGCGTGGGCGATAGCACACAAAAATATGGGAATCGGGCGGAATTCTAGTTTTTTGGCCAAAAAATGCAAAAACGAGAAACGATCATGGCGAGGCGGTGACTATGGTTCCTTAGGTCTTATTTGATAGTCCGGAAAAATATTAGGCAATAGGGGTCTGGAGGTCCCGGGACCACTCGGAAGGCGTGGGCTATAACACACAAAAATATGGGAATCGCGCGGAATTCTAGTTGTTTGGCCGAAAAACGCAAAAAAAGAGGAACGATCATGGCGGGGCGGATACTATGGTTCCTTAGATATTATTTGATAGTCCGAAAAAATTTTAGGCGATAGGGGTCAGGAGGTCCCGGGACAACTCGGAAGGCGTGGGCTATAACACACAAAAATATGGGAATCGCGCGGAATTCTAGTTGTTTGGCCGAAAAATGCAAAACTTGAGGAATGATCATGGATGGGTGGTTACTATGATTCCTTATGTCGTATTTGATGGCCCAGAAAATTTTTAGGCGATCGGGGTTCGGGGTTCCCGGGACACCTTGGAAGGCGTGGGCTAAAGCACACGAAAATATGGGAATCGGGCGTAATTCTAGTTTTTTGGCCGAAAAATGCAAAAAATTAGAAACGATGATGGCGGGGCGGTTACTATGGTTTGTTAGGTCGTATTTGACGGCCCAGAAAAATTTTAGGCGATCGGGGTCCGGGGGTCCCGGAACCACTTGGAAGGGTGGGCAATAGCACACAAAAATATTGTAATCGGGCGGAATTCTAGTTTTTTGGCCGAAAAACGCAACAAATGAGGAATGATCATGGCTGGGCGGTGACTATGGTTCCTTAGGTCGTATTTGATAGTCCGGAAAAGTTTTAGGCGATAGGGGTCCGGAGTTCCCGGGATCACTTGGAAGGCGTGGGCTATAGGTCACGAAAATATGGGAATCGCGCGGAATTCTAGTTTTTTGGCCGAAAAATGGAAAAAAATTAGGAACGATCATGGCTGGGCGGTGACTATGGTTCCTTAGGTCTTATTTGATAGTCCGGAAAACTTTTAGGCGATAGGGGAACGGAGACCCGGGACCACTCGGAAGGCGTGGGCTATAACACACAAAAATATGGGATAGCACGGAATTCTAGTTGTTTGGCCGAAAAACGCAAAAAATGAGGAACGATCATGGCGGGGCGGATACTATGGTTCCTTAGGTCGTATTTGATAGTCTAGAAAAATTTTAGGCGATAGGGGTCTGGAGGTCCCGGGAACACTCGGAAGGTGTGGGCTATAACACACAAAAATATGGGAATCGTGCGGAATTCTAGTTGTTTGGCCGAAAAACGCAAAAAATAAGGAACGATCATGGCGGGGCGGATATTATGGTTCCTTAGGCCGTATTTGATTGCCTGGAAAAATTTTAGGCGATCGGGGTCCGCGGCTCTTGGGACCACTCGGAATGCGTGGGTATAGCACACGAAAATATGGGAATCGGGCGAAATTCAAGGTCTTTTTCAGTAACATGCAAAAAATATGGAAAGATCTTGGCAGGGCTGTGACTATGGTTCCTTTGGTCTTATTTGATAGTCCGGAAACATTTTAGGCGATAGGGGTCAGGAGGTCCCGGGACCACTCGGAAGGCGTGGGCTATAACACACAAAAATATGGGAATCGCGCGGAATTCTAGTTGTTTGGCCGAAATTGCAAAAATTGAGGAACGATCATGGCGGGGTGGTTACTATGGTTCCTTATGTCATATTTGATGGCCCGGAAAAGTTTTAGGCGATCGGGGTTCGGGGTTCCCGGGACCCCTTGGAAGGCGTGGGCTAAAGCACACGAAAATATGGAAATCGCACGGAATTCTAGTTTTTTGGCTGAAAAACGCAAAAGACTTGGAACGATCATGGCAGGGCGGTGACTGTGGTTCCTTAGGTCGTATTTGATAGTCCGGAAAATTTTTAGGCAATCCGGCTCCGGGGGCCCGACCCACTCGGAAGGCGTGGGCGATAGCACACAAAAATATGGGAATCGGGCGGAATTCTAGTTTTTTGGCCAAAAAATGCAAAAACGAGAAACGATCATGGCGAGGCGGTGACTATGGTTCCTTAGGTCTTATTTGATAGTCCGGAAAAATATTAGGCAATAGGGGTCTGGAGGTCCCGGGACCACTCGGAAGGCGTGGGCTATAACACACAAAAATATGGGAATCGCGCGGAATTCTAGTTGTTTGGCCGAAAAATGCAAAAAAAGAGGAACGATCATGGCGGGGCGGATACTATGGTTCCTTAGATCATATTTGATAGTCCGAAAAAATTTTAGGCGATAGGGGTCAGGAGGTCCCGGGACAACTCGGAAGGCGTGGGCTATAACACACAAAAATATGGGAATCGCGCGGAATTCTAGTTGTTTGGCCGAAAAACGCAAAACTTGAGGAATGATCATGGATGGGCGGTTACTATGATTCCTTATGTCATATTTGATGGCCCAGAAAATTTTTAGGCGATCGGGGTTCGGGGTTCCCGGGACACCTTGGAAGGCGTGGGCTAAAGCACACGAAAATATGGGAATCGGGCGTAATTCTAGTTTTTTGGCCGAAAAATGCAAAAAATTAGAAACGATGATGGCGGGGCGGTTACTATGGTTTGTTAGGTCGTATTTGACGGCCCAGAAAAATTTTAGGCGATCGGGGTCCGGGGGTCCCGGAACCACTTGGAAGGGTGGGCAATAGCACACAAAAATATTGTAATCGGGCGGAATTCTAGTTTTTGGCCGAAAAACGCAACAAATGAGGAATGATCATGGCTGGGCGGTGACTATGGTTCCTTAGGTCGTATTTGATAGTCCGGAAAAGTTTTAGGCGATAGGGGTCCGGAGTTCCCGGGATCACTTGGAAGGCGTGGGCTATAGGTCACGAAAATATGGGAATCGCGCGGAATTCTAGTTTTTTGGCCGAAAAATGGAAAAAAATTAGGAACGATCATGGCTGGGCGGTGACTATGGTTCCTTAGGTCTTATTTGATAGTCCGGAAAACTTTTAGGCGATAGGGGAACGGAGACCCGGGACCACTCGGAAGGCGTGGGCTATAACACACAAAAATATGGGATAGCACGGAATTCTAGTTGTTTGGCCGAAAAACGCAAAAAATGAGGAACGATCATGGCGGGGCGGATACTATGGTTCCTTAGGTCGTATTTGATAGTCTAGAAAAATTTTAGGCGATAGGGGTCTGGAGGTCCCGGGACCACTCGGAAGGTGTGGGCTATAACACACAAAAATATGGGAATCGTGCGGAATTCTAGTTGTTTGGCCGAAAAACGCAAAAAATAAGGAACGATCATGGCGGGGCGGATATTATGGTTCCTTAGGCCGTATTTGATTGCCTGGAAAAATTTTAGGCGATCGGGGTCCGCGGCTCTTGGGACCACTCGGAATGCGTGGGTATAGCACACGAAAATATGGGAATCGGGCGAAATTCAAGGTCTTTTTCAGTAACATGCAAAAAATATGGAAAGATCTTGGCAGGGCTGTGACTATGGTTCCTTTGGTCTTATTTGATAGTCCGGAAACATTTTAGGCGATAGGGGTCAGGAGGTCCCGGGACCACTCGGAAGGCGTGGGCTATAACACACAAAAATATGGGAATCGCGCGGAATTCTAGTTGTTTGGCCGAAATTGCAAAAATTGAGGAACGATCATGGCGGGGTGGTTACTATGGTTCCTTATGTCATATTTGATGGCCCGGAAAAGTTTTAGGCGATCGGGGTTCGGGGTTCCCGGGACCCCTTGGAAGGCGTGGGCTAAAGCACACGAAAATATGGAAATCGCACGGAATTCTAGTTTTTTGGCTGAAAAACGCAAAAGACTTGGAACGATCATGGCAGGGTGGTGACTGTGGTTCCTTAGGTCGTATTTGATAGTCCGGAAAATTTTTAGGCAATCCGGCTCCGGGGGCCCGACCCACTCGGAAGGCGTGGGCGATAGCACACAAAAATATGGGAATCGGGCGGAATTCTAGTTTTTTGGCCAAAAAATGCAAAAACGAGAAACGATCATGGCGAGGCGGTGACTATGGTTCCTTAGGTCTTATTTGATAGTCCGGAAAAATATTAGGCAATAGGGGTCTGGAGGTCCCGGGACCACTCGGAAGGCGTGGGCTATAACACACAAAAATATGGGAATCGCGCGGAATTCTAGTTGTTTGGCCGAAAAACGCAAAAAAAGAGGAACGATCATGGCGGGGCGGATACTATGGTTCCTTAGATCATATTTGATAGTCCGAAAAAATTTTAGGCGATAGGGGTCAGGAGGTCCCGGGACAACTCGGAAGGCGTGGGCTATAACACACAAAAATATGGGAATCGCGCGGAATTCTAGTTGTTTGGCCGAAAAACGCAAAACTTGAGGAATGATCATGGATGGGTGGTTACTATGATTCCTTATGTCGTATTTGATGGCCCAGAAAATTTTTAGGCGATCGGGGTTCGGGGTTCCCGGGACACCTTGGAAGGCGTGGGCTAAAGCACACGAAAATATGGGAATCGGGCGTAATTCTAGTTTTTTGGCCGAAAAATGCAAAAAATTAGAAACGATGATGGCGGGGCGGTTACTATGGTTTGTTAGGTCGTATTTGACGGCCCAGAAAAATTTTAGGCGATCGGGGTCCGGGGGTCCCGGAACCACTTGGAAGGGTGGGCAATAGCACACAAAAATATTGTAATCGGGCGGAATTCTAGTTTTTGGCCGAAAAACGCAACAAATGAGGAATGATCATGGCTGGGCGGTGACTATGGTTCCTTAGGTCGTATTTGATAGTCCGGAAAAGTTTTAGGCGATAGGGGTCCGGAGTTCCCGGGATCACTTGGAAGGCGTGGGCTATAGGTCACGAAAATATGGGAATCGCGCGGAATTCTAGTTTTTTGGCCGAAAAATGGAAAAAAATTAGGAACGATCATGGCTGGGCGGTGACTATGGTTCCTTAGGTCTTATTTGATAGTCCGGAAAACTTTTAGGCGATAGGGGAACGGAGACCCGGGACCACTCGGAAGGCGTGGGCTATAACACACAAAAATATGGGATAGCACGGAATTCTAGTTGTTTGGCCGAAAAACGCAAAAAATGAGGAACGATCATGGCGGGACGGATACTATGGTTCCTTAGGTCGTATTTGATAGTCCGAAAAAATTTTAGGCGATAGGGGTCCGGAGGTCCCGGGACCACTCGGAAGGTGTGGGCTATAGCACACAAAAATATGGGAATCGCGCGGAATTTTAGTTGTTTTGCCGAAAAATGAAAAAAATAAGGAACGATCATGGATGGGCAGATACTATGGTTCCTTAGGTCGTATTTGATTGCCCGGACAATTTTTAGGCGATCGGGGTCCGCGGCTCTTGGGACCACTCGGAATGCGTGGGTATAGTACACGAAAATATGGGAATCGGGCGAAATTCTAGGTCTTTTTCAGTAACATGCAAAAAATGTGGAAAGATCTTGGCAGGGCGGTGACTATGGTTCCTTTAGTCTTATTTGATAGTCCGGAAAAATATTAGGCGATAGGGGTCCGGAGGTCCCGGGACCACTCGGAAGGCGTGGGCTATATAACACACAAAAATATGGGAATCGCGCGGAATTCTAGTTGTTTGGCCGGAAAACGCAAAAAATGAGGAATGATCATGGCGGGGCGGATACTATGGTTCCTTAGGTCGTATTTGATAGTTTGGAAAAATTTTAGGCGATAGGGGTCAGGAGGTCCCGGGACCACTCGGAAGGCGTGGGCTATAACACACAAAAATATGGGAATCGCGCGGAATTCTAGTTGTTTGGCCGAAAAACACAAAAATTGAGGAACGATCATGGCGGGGTGGTTACTATGGTTCCTTATGTCGTATTTCATGGCCCGGAAAATTTTTATGCGATCGGGGTTCGGGGTTCCCGGGACACCTTGGAAGGCGTGGGCTAAAGCACACGAAAATATGAAAATCGCGCGGAATTTTAGTTTTTTGGCTGAAAAACGCAAAAGACTAGGAATGATCATGGCGGGGCGGTGACTATGGTTCCTTAGGTCGTATTTGATAGTCCAGAAAACTTTTAGGCGATCCGGCTCCGGGGGGCCCGACCCACTCGGAAGGCGTGGGCGATAGCGCACAAAAATATGGGAATCGGGCGGAATTCTAGTTTTTTGGCCAAAAAATGCAAAAAATAAGGAACGATTATGGCGAGGCAGTGACTATGGTTCCTTAGGTCCTAATTGATGGCCCGAAAATTTTTTAGGTGATCCGAGTCTGGCGGCCCGGCCCACTCGGAAGGCGTGGGCAATAGCACACAAAAATATGGTAATCAAGCGGAATTCTAGTTTTTTGGCCGAAAAAAGCAATAAATGAGGAACGATTATTGCTGGGCGGTGACTATGGTTCCTTAGGTCGTATTTGATGGCCCGGAAAATTTTAGGCGATCGGGGTCCATGGCTCCCGGGACCACTCGGAAGGCGTAAGCTATAGCACACTAAAATATGCAAATCGCGCGGAGTTCTAGTTTTTTGGCCGAAAAATGCAAAGCTTTTGGAACAATCATGGTGGGGCGGTGACTATGGTACCTTAGGTCGTACTTGATAGTCCGGAAAAATTTTAGGCGATCGGGGTCCGCGGCTCTCCGGACCACTTGGAAGGCGTGGGTATAGCACACGAAAATATGAAAATCGGGCGTAATTCTAGTTTTTTGGCCGAAAAATGCAAAAAATGAGAAACGATGATGGCGGGGCGGTTACTATGGTTCCTTAGGTCGTATTTGACGGCCCAGAAAAATTTTAGACGATCGGGGTCCGGGGGTCCCGGAACCACTTGGAAGGGTGGGCAATAGCACACAAAAATATTGTAATCGGGCGGAATTCTAGTTTTTGGCCGAAAAACGCAACAAATGAGGAATGATCATGGCTGGGCGGTAACTATGGTTCCTTAGGTCGTATTTGATAGTCCGGAAAAATTTTAGGCGATAGGGGTCCGGAGTTCCAGGGTTCACTTGGAAGGCGTGGGCTATAGGACACGAAAATATGGGAATCGCGCGGAATTCTAGTTTTTTGGCCGAAAAACGGAAAAAAACTAGGAACGATCATGGCTGGGCGGTGACTATGGTTCTTTAGGTCTTATTTGATAGTCCGGAAAAATTTTAGGCGATAGGGGTCCGGAGACCCGGGACCACTCGGAAGGCATGGGTTATAACACACAAAAATATGGGATCGCGCGAAATTCTAGTTGTTTGGCCGAAAAACGCAAAAATTGAGGAACGATCATGGCGGGGCGGATACTATGGTTCCTTAGGTCGTATTTGATAGTCCGGAAAAATTTTAGGCGATAGGGGTCCGGAGGTCCCGGGACCACTCGGAAGGTGTGGGCTATAACACACAAAAATATGGGAATCGCGCGGAATTCTAGTTGTTTTGCCGAAAAATGCAAAAAATAAGGAACGATCATGGCGGGGCGGATACTATGGTTCCTTAGGTCGTATTTGATTGCCCGGAAAATTTTTAGGCGATCGGGGTCCGCGACTCTTGGGACCACTCGGAATGCGTGGGTATAGTACACGAAAATATGGGAATCGGGCGAAATTCTAGGTCTTTTTCAGTAACATGAAAAAAATGTGGAAAGATCTTGGCAGGGCGGTGACTATGGTTCCTTTAGTCTTATTTGATAGTCCGAAAAAATATTAGGCGATAGGGGTCCGGAGGTCCTGGGACCACTCGGAAGGCATGGGCTATAACACACAAAAATATGGGAATCGCGCGGAATTCTAGTTGTTTGGTCGAAAAATGCACAAAATGAGGAACGATCATGGCGGGGCGGATACTATAGTTCCTTAGGTCGTATTTGATAGTCCGGAAAAATTTTAGGCGATAGGGGTCAGGAGGTCCCGGGACCACTCGGAAGGCGTGGGCTATAACACACAAAAATAAGGGAATCGCGCGGAATTCTAGTTGTTTGGCCGAAAAACACAAAAATTGAGGAACGATCATGGCGGGGTGGTTACTATGGTTCCTTATGTCGTATTTCATGGCCCGGAAAATTTTTAGGCTATCAGGGTTCGGGGTTCCCGGGACCCCTTGGAAGGCGCGGGCTAAAGTACACAAAAATATGGAAATCGCGCGGAATTCTAGTTTTTTGGCAGAAAAAATGCAAAAGACTAGGAACGATCATGGCAGGGCGGTGACTATGGTTCCTTAGATTTTATTTGATAGTCGGGAAAATTTTTAGGCGATCCGGCTCCGGGGGGCCCGACCCACTAGGAAGGCGTGTGCGATAGCACACAAAAATATGGGAATCCGGCGAAATTCTAGTTTTTTGTCCAAAAAATGCAAATATGAGGAACGATCATGGCGAGGCGGTGACTATGGTTCCTTAGGTCCTAATTGATGGCCCGATAACTTTTTAGGCGATCCGAGTCCGGCGGCCCGGCCCACTCGGAAGGCGTGGGCAATAGCACACAAAAATATGGTAATCGAGCGGAATTCTAGTTTTTTGGCCGAAAAACGCAATAAATGAGGAACGATCATGGCTGGGCGGTGACTATGGTACCTTAGGTCGTATTTGATGGCTCGGAAAATTTTAGGCGATCGGGGTCCACGGCTCCCGGGACCACTCGAAAGGCGTAAGCTATAGCACACTAAAATATGCATATCGCGCGGAGTTCTAGTTTTTTGGCCGAAAAATGCAAAGCATTTGGAATGATCATGGTGGGGCGGATACTATGGTTCCTTAGGTCGTATTTGATAGTCCGGAAAAATTTTAGGCGATAGGGGTCAGGAGGTCCCGGGACCACTTCGAAGGCGTGGGCTATAACACTCAAAAATATGGGAATCGGGGGTAATTCTAGTTTTTTGGCCGAAAAATGCAAAAAATGAGAAACGATGATGGCGGGGCGGTTACTATGGTTCCTTAGGTCGTATTTGACGTCCCGGAAAAATTTTAGGCGATCGGGGTCCGGTTGTCCCGGAACCACTTGGAAGGGTGGGCAATTGCACACAAAAATATTGTAATCGGGCGGAATTCTAGTTTTTTGGCCGAAAAACGCAACAAATGAGGAATGATCATGGCTGGACGGTGACTATGGTTCCTTAGGTCGTATTTGATAGTCCAAAAAAATTTTACGCGATAGGGGTCCGGAGTTCCCGGGTTCACTTGGAAGGCGTGGTCTATAGGACACGAAAATATGGGAATCGCGCGGAATTCTAGTTTTTTGGCCGAAAAACGGAAAAAACTAGGAACGATCATGGCTGGGCGGTGACTATGGTTCCTTTGGTCTTATTTGATAGTCCAGAAAAATATTAGGCGATAGGGGTCCGGAGGTCCCGGGACCACTCGTAAGGCGTGGGCTATAACACACAAAAATATGGGAATCGCGCGGAATTCTAGTTGTTTGGCCGAAAAACGCAAAAAAGGAGGAACGATCGTGGCGGGGCGGATACTATGGTTCCTTAGGTCGTATTTGATTTCCCGGAAAAATTTTAGGCGATCGGGGTCCGCGGCTCTTGGGACCACTCGGAATGCGTGGGTATAGCACACGAAAATATGGGAATCGGGCGAAATTCTAGGTCTTTTTTAGTAACATGCAAAAAATGTGGAAAGATCTTGGCAGGGCGGTGACTATGGTTCCTTTGGTCTTATTTGATAGTCCGGAAAAATATTAGGCGATAGGGGTCCGGAGGTCCCGGGACCACTCGGAAGGCGTGGGCTATAACACACAAAAATATGGGAATTGCGCGGAATTGTAGTTGTTTGGCCGAAAAACGCACAAAATGAGGAACGATCATGGCGGGGCGGATACTATGGTTCCTTAGGTTGTATTTGATAGTCCGGAAAATTTTAGGCGATAGGGGTCATGAGGTCCCGGGACCACTCGGAAGGCGTGGGCTATAACACACAAAAATAAGGGAATCGCGCGGAATTCTAGTTGTTTGGCCGAAAAACACAAAAATTGAGGAACGATCATGGCGGGGTGGTTACTATGGTTCCTTATGTCATATTTCATGGCCCGGAAAATTTTTAGGCTATCAGAGTTCGGGGTTCCCGGGACCCCTTGGAAGGCGCGGGCTAAAGCACACGAAAATATGGAAATCGCACGGAATTCTAGTTTTTTGGCAGAAAAAATGCAAAAGACTAGGAACGATCATGGCGGGGCGGTGACTATGGTTCCTTAGATTGTATATGATAGTCCGAAAAATTTTTAGGCGATCCGGCTCCGGGGGGCCCGACCCACTAGGAAGGCGTGGGCGATAGCACACAAAAATATGAGAATCCGGCGGAATTCTAGTTTTTTGTCCAAAAAATGCAAAAATGAGGAACGACCATGGCGAGGCGGTGACTATGGTTCCTTAGGTCCTAATTGATGGCCCGACAATTTTTTAGGCGATCCGAGTCCGGCGGCCCGGCCCACTCGGAAGGCGTGGGCAATAGCACACAAAAATATGGTAATCGAGCGAAATTCTAGTTTTTTGGCCGAAAAACGCAATAAATGAGGAACGATCATGGCTGGGCGGTGACTATGGTACCTTAGGTCGTATTTGATGGCCTGGAAAATTTTAGGCGATCGGGGTCCACGGCTCCCGGGACCACTCGGAAGGCGTAAGCTATAGCACACTAAAATATGCAAATCGCGCGGAGTTCTAGTTTTTTGGCCGAAAAATGCAAAGCATTTGGAATGATCATGGTGGGGAGGATACTATGGTTCCTTAGGTCGTATTTGATAGTCCGGAAAAATTTTAGGCGATAGGGGTCAGGAGGTCCCGGGACCACTTGGAAGGCGTGGGCTATAACACACAAAAATATGGGAATCGGGCGTAATTCTAGTTTTTTGGCCGAAAAATGCAAAAAATGAGAAACGATGATGGCGGGGCGGTTACTAAGGTTCCTTAGGTCGTATTTGACAGCCCGGAAAAATTTTAGGCGATCGGGGTCCGGTGGTCCAGGAACCACTTGGAAGGGTGGGCAATAGCACACAAAAATATTGTAATCGGGCAGAATTCTAGTTTTTTGGCCGAAAAACGCAACAAATGAGGAATGATCATGGCTGGACGGTGACTATGGTTCCTTAGGTCGTATTTGATAGTCCAGAAAAATTTTACGCGATAGGGGTCCGGAGTTCCCGGGTTCACTTGGAAGGCGTGGTCTATAGGACACGAAAATATGGGAATCGCGCGGAATTCTAGTTTTTTGGCCGAAAAACGGAAAAAACTAGGAACGATCATGGCTGGGCGGTGACTATGGTTCCTTTGGTCTTATTTGATAGTCCGGAAAAATATTAGGCGATAGGGGTCCGGAGGTCCCGGGACCACTCGTAAGGCGTGGGCTATAACACACAAAAATATGGGAATCGCGCGGAATTCTAGTTGTTTGGCCGAAAAACGCAAAAAAGGAGGAACGATCGTGGCGGGGCGGATACTATGGTTCCTTAGGTCGTATTTGATTTCCCGAAAAAATTTTAGGCGATCGGGGTCCGCGGCTCTTGGGACCACTCGGAATGCGTGGGTATAGCACACGAAAATATGGGAATCGGGCGAAAATCTAGGTCTTTTTAGTAACATGCAAAAAATGTGGAAAGATCTTGGCAGGGCGGTGACTATGGTTCCTTTGGTCTTATTTGATAGTTCGGAAAAATATTAGGCGATAAGGGTCCGGAGGTCCCGGGACCACTCGGAAGGCGTGGGCTATAACACACAAAAATATGGGAATTGCGCGGAATTCTAGTTGTTTGGCCGAAAAACGCAAAAAATGAGGAACGATCATGGCGGGGCGGATACTATGGTTCCTTAGGTCGTATTTGATAGTCCGGAAAAATTTTAGGCGATAGGGGTCAGGAGGTCCCGGGACCACTCGGAAGGCGTGGGCTATAACACACAAAAATATGGGAATCACGCGGAATTCTAGTTGTTTGGCCGAAAAACACAAAAATTGAGGAACGATCATGGCGGGGTGGTTACTATGGTTCCTTATGTCGTATTTCATGGCCCGGAAAATTTTTAGGCTATCGGGGTTCGGGGTTTTTTGGCTATCGGGGTTCGGGGTGGTTACTATGGAAATCGCGCGAAATTCTAGTTTTTTGGCTGAAAATTGCAAAAGACTAGGAATGATCATGGCGGGGCGGTGACTATGGTTCCTTAGGTCGTATTTGATAGTCCGGAAAATTTTTAGGCAAACCGGCTCTGGAGGGCCCGACCCACTCGGAAGGCGTGGGCGATAGCACACAAAAATATGGGAATCGGGCGGAATTCTAGTTTTTTGGCCAAAAAATGCAAAAATGAGGAACGATCATGGCGAGGTTGTGACTATGGTTCCTTAGGTCCTAATTGATGGCCCGAAAATTTTTAGGCGATCCGAGTCTGGCGGCCCGGCCCACTCGGAAGGTGTGGGCAATAGCACACAAAAATATGGTAATCAAGCGGAATTCTAGTTTTTTGGCCGAAAAACGCAACAAATGAGGAATGATCATGGCTGGGCGGTGACTATGGTTCCTTAGGTCGTATTTGATAGTCCGGAAAAATTTTACGCGATAGGGGTCCGGAGTTCCCGGGTTCACTTGGAAGGCATGGGCTATAGGACACGAAAATATGGGAATCACGCGGAATTCTAGTTTTTTGGCCGAAAAACGGAAAAAACTAGGAACGATCATGGCTAGGTAGTGACTATGGTTCCTTAGGTCTTATTTGATAGTCCGGAAAAATTTTAGGCGATAGGGGTCCGGAGACCCGGGACCACTCGGAAGGCGTGGGCTATAACACACAAAAATATGGGATCGCGCAAAATTCTCGTTGTTTGGCCGAAAAATGCAAAACATGAGGAACGATCATGGCGGGGCGGATACTATAGTATCTTAGGTCGAATTTGATAGTCCGGAAAAATTTTAGGCGATAGCGGTCCGGAGGTCCCGGGACCACTCGGAAGGTGTGGGCTATCACACACAAAAATATGGGAATCGCGCGGAATTCTAGTCGTTTTGCCGAAAAATGCAAAAAATAAGGAACGATCATGGCGGGGCGGATACTATGGTTCCTTAGGTCGTATTTGATTGCCCGGAAAAATTTTAGGCGATCGGTGTCCGCGGCTCTTGGGACCACTCGGAATGCAGGGGTATAGCACACGAAAATATGGGAATCGGACGAAATTCTAGGTCTTTTTCAGTAACATGCAAAAAATGTGGAAAGATCTTGGCAGGGCGGTGACTATGGTTCCTTTGGTCTTATTTGATAGTCCGGAAAAATATTAGGCGATAGGGGTCCGGAGGTCCCGGGACCACTCGGAAGGCGTGGGCTATAACACACAAAAATATGGGAATTGCGCGGAATTCTAGTTGTTTGGCCGAAAAACGCAAAAAATGAGGAACGATCATGGCGGGGCGGATACTATGGTTCCTTAGGTCGTATTTGATAGTCCGGAAAAATTTTAGGCGATAGGGGTCAGGAGGTCCCGGGACCACTCGGCAGGCGTGGGCTATAACACACAAAAATATGGGAATCGCGCGGAATTCTAGTTGTTTGGCCGAAAAATGCAAAAAATGAGGAACGATCATGGCGGGGTGGTTACTATGGTTCCTTAGGTCATATTTGATTTCCCGGAAAATTTTTAGGCGATCGGGGTTCGGGGTTCCCGGGACCCCTTGGAAGGCGTGGGCTAAAGCACACGAAAATATGGAAATCGCGTGGAATTATAGTTTTTTGGCTGAAAAATGCAAAAGACTAGGAACGATCATGGCGAGGCAGTGACTATGGTTCCTTAGGTCGTATTTGATAGTCCGAAAAATTTTTAGGCGATCCGGCTCCGGGGGGGCCCGACCCACTAGGAAGGCGTGGGCGATAGCACACAAAAATATGGGAATCGGGCGGAATTCTAGTTTTTTGGCCAAAAAATGCAAAAATGAGGAACGATCATGGCGAGGCGGTGACTATGGTTCCTTAGGTCCTAATTGATGGCCCGAAAATTTTTAGGCGATCCGAGTCCGGCGGCCCGGCCCACTCGGAAGGTGTGGGCAATAGCACACAAAAATATGGTAATCGAGCGGAATTCTAGTTTTTTGGCCGAAAAACATAACAAATGAGGAATGATCATGGCTGGGCGGTGACTATGGTTCCTTAGGTCGTATTTGATAGTCCGGAAAAATTTTACGCGATAGGGGTCCGGATTTCCCGAGTTCACTTGGAAGGCGTGGGCTATAGGACACGAAAATATGGGAATCGCGCGGATTTCTAGTTTTTTGGCCGAAAAACGGAAAAACTAGGAACGATCATGGCTGGGCGGTGACTATGGTTCTTTAGGTCTTATTTGATAGTCCGGAAAAATTTTAGGCGATAGGGGTCCGGAGACCCGGGACCACTCGGAAGGCGTGGGCTATAACACACAAAAATATGGGATCGCGCGGAATTCTCGTTGTTTGGCCGAAAAACGCAAAAAATGAGGAACGATCATGGAGGGGCGGATACTATGGTTCCTTAGGTCGTATTTGATAGTCCGGAAAAATTTTAGGCGATAGGGGTCCGGAGGTCCCGGGACCACTCGGAAGGTGTGGGCTATCACACACAAAAATATGGGAATCGCGCGGAATTCTAGTTGTTTTGCCAAAAAATGAAAAAAATAAGGAACGATCATGGCGGGGCGGATACTATGGTTCCTTAGGTCGTATTTGATTGCCCGGAAAAATTTTAGGCGATCGGTGTCCGCGGCTCTTGGGACCACTCGGAATGCGTGGGTATAGCACATGAAAATATGGGAATCGGGCGAAATTCTAGGTCTTTTTCAGTAACATGCAAAAAATGTGGAAAGATCTTGGCAGGGCGGTGACTATGGTTCCTTTGGTCTTATTTGATAGTCCGGAAAAATATTAGGAGATAGGGGTCCGGAGGTCCCGGGACCACTCGGAAGGCGTGGGCTATAACACACAAAAATATGGAATTGCGCGGAATTCTAGTTGTTCGGCCGAAAAACGCCAAAAATGAGGAACGATCATGGCGGGGCGGATACTATGATTCCTTAGGTCATATTTGATAGTCCGGAAAAATTTTAGGCGATAGGGGTCAGGAGGTCCCGGGACCACTCGGAAGGCGTGGGCTATAACACACAAAAATATGGGAATCGCGCGGAATTCTAGTTGTTTGGCCGAAAAACGCAAAAATTGAGGAACGATCATGGCGGGGTGGTTACTATGGTTCCTTATGTCATATTTTATGGCCCGGAAATTTTTAGGCGATCGGGGTTCGGGGTTCCCGGGACCCCTTGGAAGGCGTGGGCTAAAGCACACGAAAATATGGAAATCGAACGAAATTCTAGTTTTTTGGCTGAAAAACGCAAAAGACTAGGAACGATCATGGCGGGGCGGTGACTATAGTTCCTTAGGTCGTATTTGATAGTCCGGAAAATTTTTAGGCGATCCGGCTCCGGGGGGCCCGACCCACTAGGAAGGCGTGGGCGATAGCACACAAAAATATGGGAATCGGGCGGAATTCTAATTTTTTGGCCAAAAAATGCAAAAATGAGGAACGATCATGGCGAGGCGGTGACTATGGTTCCTTAGGTCCTAATTGATGGCCCGAAAATTTTTAGGCGATCCGAGTCCGGCGGCCCGGCCCACTCGGAAGGTGTGGGCAATAGCACACAAAAATATGGTAATCGAGCGGAATTCTAGTTTTTTGGCCGAAAAACATAACAAATGAGGAATGATCATGGCTGGGCGGTGACTATGGTTCCTTAGGTCGTATTTGATAGTCCGGAAAAATTTTACGCGATAGGGGTCCGGATTTCCCGGGTTCACTTGGAAGGCGTGGGCTATAGGACACGAAAATATGGGAATCGCGCGGAATTCTAGTTTTTTGGCTGAAAAATGGAAAAACTAGGAACGATCATGGCTGGACGGTGACTATGGTTCTTTAGGTCTTATTTGATAGTCCGGAAAAATTTTAGGCGATAGGGGTCCGGAGACCCGGGACCACTCGGAAGGCGTGGGCTATAACACACAAAAATATGGGATCGCGCGGAATTCTCGTTGTTTGGCCGAAAAACGCAAAAAATGAGGAACGATCATGGAGGGGCGGATACTATGGTTCCTTAGGTCGTATTTGATAGTCCGGAAAAATTTTAGGCGATAGGGGTCCGGAGGTCCCGGGACCACTCGGAAGGTGTGGGCTATCACACACAAAAATATGGGAATCGCGCGGAATTCTAGTTGTTTTGCCGAAAAATGCAAAAAATAAGGAACGATCATGGCGGGGCGGATACTATGGTTCCTTAGGTCGTATTTGATTGCTCGGAAAAATTTTAGGCGATCGGGGTCCGCGGCTCTTGGGACCACTCGGAATGCGTGGGTATAGCACACGAAAATATGGGAATCGGGCGAAATTCTAGGTCTTTTTCAGTAACATGCAAAAAATGTGGAAAGATCTTGGCAGGGCGGTGACTATGGTTCCTTTGGTCTTATTTGATAGTCCGGAAAAATATTAGGCGATAGGGGTCCGGAGGTCCCGGGACCACTCGGAAGGCGTGGGCTATAACACACAAAAATATGGGAATTGCGCGGAATTCTAGTTGTTTGGCCGAAAAACGCAAAAAATGAGGAACGATCATGGCGGGGCGGATACTATGGTTCCTTAGGTCGTATTTGATAGTCCGGAAAAATTTTAGGCGATAGGGGTCAGGAGGTCCCGGGACCACTCGGAAGGCGTGGGCTATAACACACAAAAATATGGGAATCGCGCGGAATTCTAGTTGTTTGGCCGAAAAATGCAAAAAATAAGGAATGATCATGGCGGGGTGGTTACTATGGTTCCTTAGGTCATATTTGATTTCCCGGAAAATTTTTAGGCGATCGGGGTTCGGGGTTCCCGGGACCCCTTGGAAGGCGTGGGCTAAAGCACACGAAAATATGGAAATCGTGTGGAATTATAGTTTTTTGGCTGGAAAACGCAAAAGACTAGGAACGATCATGGCGAAGCGGTGACTATGGTTCCTTAGGTCGTATTTGATAGTCCGGAAAATTTTTAGGCGATCCGGCTCCGGGCGGCCCGACCCACAAGGAAGGCGTGGGCGATAGCACACAAAAATATGGGAATCGGGCGGAATTCTAGTTTTTTGGCCAAAAAATGCAAAAATGAGGAACGATCATGGCGAGGCGGTGACTATGATTCCTTAGGTCCTAATTGATGGCCCAAAAATTTTTAGGTGATCCGAGTCCGGCGGCCCGGCCCACTCGGAAGGTGTGGGCAATAGCACACAAAAATATGGTAATCGAGCGGAATTCTAGTTTTTTGGCCTAAAAACATAACAAATGAGGAATGATCATGGCTGGGCGGTGACTATGGTTCCTTAGGTCGTATTTGATAGTCCGGAAAAATTTTACGCGATAGGGGTCCGGATTTCCCGGGTTCACTTGGAAGGCGTGGGCTATAGGACACGAAAATATGGGAATCGCGCGGAATTCTAGTTTTTTGGCTGAAAAACGGAAAAACTAGGAACGATCATGGCTGGACGGTGACTATGGTTCATTAGGTCTTATTTGATAGTCCGGAAAAATTTTAGGCGATAGGGGTCCGGAGACCCGGGACCACTCGGAAGGCGTGGGCTATAACACACAAAAATATGGGATCGCGCGGAATTCTCGTTGTTTGGCCGAAAAACGCAAAAAATGAGGAACGATCATGGAGGGGCGGATACTATGGTTCCTTAGGTCGTATTTGATAGTCCGGAAAAATTTTAGGCGATAGGGGTCCGGAGGTCCCGGGACCACTCGGAAGGTGTGGGCTATCACACACAAAAATATGGGAATCGCACGGAATTCTAGTTGTTTTGCCGAAAAATGCAAAAAATAAGGAACGATCATGGCGGGGCGGATACTATGGTTCCTTAGGTCGTATTTGATTGCCCGAAAAATTTTAGGCGATCGGTGTCCGCGGCTCTTGGGACCACTCGGAATGCGTGGGTATAGCACATGAAAATATGGGAATCGGGCGAAATTCTAGGTCTTTTTCAGTAACATGCAAAAAATGTGGAAAGATCTTGGCAGGGCGGTGACTATGGTTCCTTTGGTCTTATTTGATAGTCCGGAAAAATATTAGGAGATAGGGGTCCGGAGGTCCCGGGACCACTCGGAAGGCGTGGGCTATAACACACAAAAATATGGAATTGCGCGGAATTCTAGTTGTTTGGCCGAAAAATGCCAAAAATGAGGAACGATCATGGCGGGGCGGATACTATGGTTCCTTAGGTCGTATTTGATAGTCTGGAAAAATTTTAGGCGATAGGGGTCAGGAGGTCCCGGGACCACTCGGAAGGCGTGGGCTATAACACACAAAAATATGGGAATCGCGCGGAATTCTAGTTGTTTGGCCGAAAAACGCAAAAATTGAGGAACGATCATGGCGGGGTGGTTACTATGGTTCCTTATGTCATATTTTATGGCCCGGAAAATTTTTAGGCGATCGGGGTTCGGGGTTCCCGGGACCCCTTGGAAGGCGTGGGCTAAAGCACACGAAAATATGGAAATCTAACGAAATTCTAGTTTTTTGGCTGAAAAACGCAAAAGACTAGGAACGATCATGGCGGGGCGGTGACTATGGTTCCTTAGGTCGTATTTGATAGTCCGAAAAATTTTTAGGTGATCCGGCTCCGGGGGCCCGACCCACTAGGAAGGCGTGGGCGATAGCACACAAAAATATGGGAATCGGGCGGAATTCTAATTTTTTGGCCAAAAAATGCAAAAATGAGGAACAATCATGGCGAGGCGGTGACTATGGTTCCTTAGGTCCTAATTGATGGCCCGAAAATTTTTAGGCGATCCGAGTCCGGCGGCCCGACCCACTCGGAAGGTGTGGGCAATAGCACACAAAAATATGGTAATCGAGCGGAATTCTAGTTTTTTGGCCGAAAAACGCAACAAATGAGGAATGATCATGGCTGGGCGGTGACTATGGTTCCTTAGGTCGTATTTGATAGTCCGGAAAAATTTTACGCGATAGGGGTCCGGAGTTCCCGGGTTCACTTGGAAGGCATGGGCTATAGGACACGAAAATATGGGAATCGCGCGGAATTCTAGTTTTTTGGCCGAAAAATGGAAAAAACTAGGAACGATCATGGCTGGGCAGTGACTATGGTTCCTTAGGTCTTATTTGATAGTCCAGAAAAATTTTAGGCGATAGGGGTCCGGAGACCCGGGACCACTCGGAAGGCGTGGGCTATACCACACAAAAATATGGGATCGCGCGGAATTCTCGTTGTTTGGCCGAAAAACGCAAAGAATGAGGAACGATCATGGCGGGGCGGATACTATGGTTCCTTAGGTCGTATTTGATAGTCCGGAAAAATTTTAGGCGATAGGGGTCCGGAGGTCCCGGGACCACTCGGAAGGTGTGGGCTATCACACACAAAAATATGGGAAACGCGCGAAATTCTAGTTGTTTTGCCGAAAAATGCAAATAATAAGGAACGATCATGGCGGGGCGGATACTATGGTTCCTTAGGTCGTATTTGATTGCCCGGAAAAATTTTAGGCGATCGGGGTCCGCGGCTCTTGGGACCACTCGGAATGCGTGGGTATAGCACACGAAAATATGGGAATCGGGCGAAATTCTAGGTCTTTTTCAGTAACATGCAAAAAATGTGGAAAGATCTTGGCAAGGGCGGTGACTATGGTTCCTTTGGTCTTATTTGATAGTCCGGAAAAATATTAGGCGATAGGGGTCCGGAGGTCCCAGGACCACTCGGAAGGCGTGGGCTATAACACACAAAAATATGGGAATTGCGCGGAATTCTAGTTGTTTGGCCGAAAAACGCAAAAAATGAGGAACGATCACGGCGGGGTGGTTACTATGGTTCCTTAGGTCGTATTTGATGGCCCGCAAAAATTTTAGGCGATCGGGGTTCGGGGGTCCCGGGACCACTCGGAAGGCGTGGGCTAAAGCACACGAAAATATGGGAATCGCGCGGAATTCTAGTTTTTTGGCCGAAAAATGCAAAAATTGGGGAACGATCATGGCGGGGCGGTGACTATGGTTCCTTAGGTCGTATTTGATAGTCCTGAAAATTTTTAGGCGATAGGGGTCCGGAGACCCGGGACCACTCGGAAGGCGTGGGCTATAACACACAAAAATATGGGATCGCGCGGAATTCTCGTTGTTTGGCCGAAAAACGCAAAAAATGAGGAACGATCATGGAGGGGCGGATACTATGGTTCCTTAGGTCGTATTTGATAGTCCGGAAAAATTTTAGGCGATAGGGGTCCGGAGGTCCCGGGACCACTCGGAAGGTGTGGGCTATCACACACAAAAATATGGGAATCGCACGGAATTCTAGTTGTTTTGCCGAAAAATGCAAAAAATAAGGAACGATCATGGCGGGGCGGATACTATGGTTCCTTAGGTCGTATTTGATTGCCCGGAAAAATTTTAGGCGATCGGTGTCCGCGGCTCTTGGGACCACTCGGAATGCGTGGGTATAGCACATGAAAATATGGGAATCGGGCGAAATTCTAGGTCTTTTTCAGTAACATGCAAAAAATGTGGAAAGATCTTGGCAGGGCGGTGACTATGGTTCCTTTGGTCTTATTTGATAGTCCGGAAAAATATTAGGAGATAGGGGTCCGGAGGTCCCGGGACCACTCGGAAGGCGTGGGCTATAACACACAAAAATATGGAATTGCGCGGAATTCTAGTTGTTTGGCCGAAAAACGCAAAAAATGAGGAACGATCATGGCGGGGCGGATACTATGGTTCCTTAGGTCGTATTTGATAGTCCGGAAAAATTTTAGGCGATAGGGGTCAGGAGGTCCCGGGACCACTCGGAAGGCGTGGGCTATAACACACAAAAATATGGGAATCGCGCGGAATTCTAGTTGTTTGGCCGAAAAACGCAAAAATTGAGGAACGATCATGGCGGGGTGGTTACTATGGTTCCTTATGTCATATTTTATGGCCCGAAAAATTTTTAGGCGATCGGGGTTCGGGGTTCCCGGGACCCCTTGGAAGGCGTGGGCTAAAGCACACGAAAATATGAAAATCGAACGAAATTCTAGTTTTTTGGCTGAAAAACGCAAAAGACTAGGAACGATCATGGCGGGGCGGTGACTATGGTTCCTTAGGTCGTATTTGATAGTCCGGAAAATTTTTAGGTGATCCGGCTCCGGGGGCCCGACCCACTAGGAAGGCGTGGGCGATAGCACACAAAAATATGGGAATCGGGCGGAATTCTAATTTTTTGGCCAAAAAATGCAAAAATGAGGAACAATCATGGCGAGGCGGTGACTATGGTTCCTTAGGTCCTAATTGATGGCCCGAAAATTTTTAGGCGATCCGAGTCCGGCGGCCCGGCCCACTCGGAAGGTGTGGGCAATAGCACACAAAAATATGGTAATCAAGCGAAATTCTAGTTTTTTGGCCGAAAAACACAACAAATGAGGAATGATCATGGCTGGGCGGTGACTATGGTTCCTTAGGTCGTATTTGATAGTCCGAAAAAATTTTACGCGATAGGGGTCCGGAGTTCCCGGGTTCACTTGGAAGGCGTGGGCTATAGGACACGAAAATATGGGAATCGCGCGGAATTCTAGTTTTTTGGCCGAAAAATGGAAAAAACTAGGAACGATCATGGCTAGGTAGTGACTATGGTTCCTTAGGTCTTATTTGATAGTCCAGAAAAATTTTAGGCGATAGGGGTCCGGAGACCCGGGACCACTCGGAAGGCGTGGGCTATACCACACAAAAATATGGGATCGCGCGGAATTCTCGTTGTTTGGCCGAAAAATGCAAAGAATGAGGAACGATCATGGCGGGGCGGATACTATGGTTCCTTAGGTCGTATTTGATAGTCCGGAAATATTTTAGGCGATAGGGGTCCGGAGGTCCCGGGACCACTCGGAAGGTGTGGGCTATCACACACAAAAATATGGGAATCGCGCGAAATTCTAGTTGTTTTGCCGAAAAATGCAAATAATAAGGAACGATCATGGCGGGGCGGATACTATGGTTCCTTAGGTCGTATTTGATTGCCCGGAAAAATTTTAGGCGATCGGGGTCCGCGGCTCTTGGGACCACTCGGAAAGCGTGGGTATAGCACACGAAAATATGGGAATCGGGCGAAATTCTAGGTCTTTTTCAGTAACATGCAAAAAATGTGGAAAGATCTTGGCAGGGCGGTGACTATGGTTCCTTTGGTCTTATTTGATAGTCCGGAAAAATATTAGGCGATAGGGGTCCGGAGGTCCCAGGACCACTCGGAAGGCGTGGGCTATAACACACAAAAATATGGGAATTGCGCGGAATTCTAGTTGTTTGGCCGAAAAACGCAAAAAATGAGGAACGATCACGGCGGGGAGGTTACTATGGTTCCTTAGGTCGTATTTGATGGCCCGGAAAAATTTTAGGCGATCGGGGTTCGGGGGTCCCGGGACCACTCGGAAGGCGTGGGCTAAAGCACACGAAAATATGGGAATCGCGCGGAATTCTAGTTTTTTGGCCGAAAAATGCAAAAATTGAGGAACGATCATGGCGGGGCGGTGACTATGGTTCCTTAGGTCGTATTTGATAGTCCTGAAAATTTTTAGGCGATCCGGCTCCGGGGGGGCCGACCCACTCGGAAGGCGTGGGCGATAGCACACAAAAATATGGAAATCGCGCGGAATTCTAGTGTTTTGGCCAAAAAATGCAAAAATGAGGAACGATCATGGCGAGGCGGTGACTATGGTTCCTTAGGTCCTAATTGATGGCCCGAAAATTTTTAGGCGGTCCGAGTCCGGCGGCCTGGCCCACTCGGAAGGTGTGGGCAATAGCACACAAAAATATGGTAATCGAGCGGAATTCTAGTTTTTTGGCCGAAAAACGCAATAAATGAGGAACGAATCATGGCGGGGCGGTGACTATGGTTCCTTAGGTCGTATTTGATGGCCCGTAAAATTTTAGGCGATCGGGGTCCACGGCTCCCGGGACCACTCGGAAGGCGTAAGCTATAGCACACGAAAATATGCAAATCGCGCGGAGTTCTAGTTTTTTGTCCGAAAAATGCAAAGCATTTGGAATGATCATGGTGGGGCGGATACTATGGTTCCTTAGGTCGTATTTGATAGTCCGGAAAAATTTTAGGCGATAGGGGTCAGGAGGTCCCGGGACCACTCGGAAGGCGTGGGCTATAACACACAAAAATATGGGAATCGGGCATAATTCTAGTTTTTTTGGCCGAAAAATGCAAAAAATGAGAAAAGATGATGGCGGGGCGGTTACTATGGTTCCTTAGGTTGTATTTGACGGCCCGGAAAAATTTTAGGCGATCGGGGTCCGGTGGTCCCGGAACCACTTGGAAGGGTGGGCAATAGCACACAAAAATATTGTAATCGGGCGGAATTCTAGTTTTTTGGCCGAAAAACGCAACAAATGAGGAATGATCATGGTTGGGCGGTGACTATGGTTCCTTTGGTCGTATTTGATAGTCCTGAAAATTTTTAGGCGATAGGGGTCCCGAGTTCCCGGGTTCACTTGGAAGGCATGGGCTATAGGACACGAAAATATGGGAATCGCGCGGAATTCTAGTTTTTTGGCCAAAAAATGGAAAAAACTAGGAACGATCATGGCTGGGCGGTGACTATGGTTCCTTAGGTCTTATTTGATAGTCCGGAAAAATTTTAGGCGATAGGGGTCCGGAGACCCGGGACCACTCGGAAGGCGTGGGCTATAACACACAAAAATATGGGATCGCGCGGAATTCTAGTTGTTTGGCCGAAAAACGCAAAAAATGAGGAACGATCTTGGCGGGATGGATACTATGGTTCCTTAGGTCGTATTTGATTGCCCGAAAAAATTTTAGGCGATCGGGGTCCGCGGCTCTTGGGACCACTCGGAATGCGTGGGTATAGCACACGAAAATATGGGAATCGGGCGAAATTCTAGGTCTTTTTCAGTAACATGCAAAAAATGTGGAAAGATCTTGGAAGGGCGGTGACTATGATTCCTTTGGTCTTATTTGATAGTCCGGAAAAATATTAGGCGATAGGGGTCCGGAGGTCCCGGGACCACTCGGAAGGCGCGGGCATAACACACAAAAATATGGGAATCGCGCGGAATTCTAGTTGTTTGGCCGAAAAACGCAAAAAATGAGGAACGATCATGGCGGGGCGGATACTATGGTTCCTTAGGTCGTATTTGATAGTCCGGAAAAATTTTAGGCGATAGGGGTCAGGAGGTCCCGGGACCACTCGGAAGGCGTGGGCTATAACACACAAAAATATGGGAATCGCGCGGAATTCTAGTTGTTTGGCCGAAAAACGCAAAATTTGAGGAACGATCATGGCGGGGTGGTTACTATGGTTCCTTATGTCATATTTGATGGCCCGGAAAATTTTTAGGTGATCGGGTTTCGGGGTTCCCGGGATCCCTTGGAAGGCATGGGCTAAAGCACACGAAAATATGGAAATCGCGCGGAATTTTAGTTTTTTGGCTGAAAAACGCAAAAGCCTTGGAACGATCATAGCGGGGCGGTGACTATGGTTCCTTAGGTCATATTTTATAGTCCGGAAAATTTTTAGGCGATCCGGCTTCGGGGGGCCCGGCCCACTCGGAAGGTGTGCGCAATAGCACACAAAAATATGGTAATCGAGCGGAATTCTTGTTTTCTGGCCGAAAAACGCAATAAATGAGGAACGATCATGGCTGGCGGTGACAATGGTTCCTTAGGTCGTATTTGATGGCCAGGAAAATTTTAGGCGATCGGGGTCTACGGCTCCCGGGACCACTCGGAAGGCGTAAGCTATAGCACACTAAAATATGCAAATCGCGCGGAGTTCTAGTTTTTTGGCCGAAAAAGTCAAAGCATTTGGAACGATCATGGTGGGGCGGTGTCTATGGTACCTTAGGTCGTATTTGATAGTCCGAAAAACTTTTAGGCGATCGGGGTCCGCGTCTCCCCGGACCACCTGGAAGGCGTGGGTATAGCACACGAAAATATGGGAATTGGGCGTAATTCTAGTTTTTTGGACGAAAAATGAGAAACTATGATGGCGGGGCGGTTACTATGGTTCCTTAGGTCGTATTTGACGGCCTGGAAAACTTTTAGGCGATCGGGGTCCGGGGGTCCCGGAACCACTTGGAAGGGAGGGCAATAGCACACAAAAATATTGTAATCGGGCGGAATGCTAGTTTTTTGGCCGAAAAACGCAACAAATGAGGAATGACATGGATGGGCGGTGACTATGGTTCCTTAGGTCGTATTTGATAGTCCGAAAAATTTTTAGGCGATAGGGGTCCGGAGTTCCCGGGTTCACTTCGAAGGAGTGGGCTATAGGACATGAAAATATGGGAATCGCGCGGAATTCTAGTTTTTTGGCCGAAAAATGGAAAAACTATGAACGATCATGGCTGGGCGGTGACTATGGTTCCTTAGGTCTTATTTGATAGTCCGGAAAAATTTTAGGCGATAGGGGTCCGGAGACCCGGGACCACTCGGAAGGCGTTGGCTATAACACCCAAAAATATGGGATCGCGCGGAATTCTAGTTGTTTGGCCGAAAAACGCAAAAAATGAGGAACGATCATGGCAGGGCGGATACTATGGTTCCTTAGGTCATATTTGATAGTCCGGAAAAATTTTAGGCGATAGGGGTCCGGAGGTCCCGGGACCACTCGGAAGGTGTGGGCTATAACACACAAAAATATGGGAATCACGCGGAATTCTAGTTGTTTGGCCGAAAAACGCAAAACATAAGGAACAATTCATGGCGGGGCGTCTACTATGGTTCCTTAGGTCGTATTTGATTGCCCAGAAAATTTTAGGCGATCGGGGTCCGCGGCTCTTGGTACCACTCAGAATGCGTGGGTATAGCACACGAAAATATGGGAATCGGGCGAAATTCTAGGTCTTTTTCAGTAACATGCAAAAAATGTGGAAAGATTTTGGCAGGGCGGTGACTATGGTTCCTTTGGTCTTATTTGATAGTCCGGAAAAATATTAGGCGATAGGGGTCCGGAGGTCCCGGGACCACTCGGAAGGCGTGGGCTATAACACTCAAAAATATGGGAATCGCGCGGAATTCTAGTTGTTTGGCCGAAAAACGCAAAAAATGAGGAACGATCATGGCGGGGCGGATACTATGGTTCCTTAGGTCGTATTTGATAGTCCGGAAAAATTTTAGGCGATAGGGGTCAGGAGGTCCCGGGACCACTCGGAAGGCGTGGGCTATAACACACAAAAATATGGGAATCGTGCGGAATTCTAGTTGTTTGGCCGAAAAACGCAAAAAATGAGGAACGATCATGGCGGGGAGGTTACTATGGATCCTTAGATCGTATTTGATGGCCCAGAAAATGTTTAGGCGATCGGGGTTCGGGGTTCCCGGGACCCCTTGGAAGGCTTGGGCTAAAGCACACGAAAATATGGAGATTGCGCGGAATTCTAGTTTTTTTGCTGAAAAACGCAAAACACTAGGAACGATCATGGCGGGGCGGTGACTATGGTTCCTTAGGTCGTATTTAATAGTCCGGAAAATTTTTAGGCGATCAGGCTCCGGGGGACCCGACCCACTCGGAAGGCTTGGGCGATAGCACACAAAAATATGGGAATCGGGCGGAATTCTAGTTTTTTGGCCAAAAAATGAAACAAATAAGGAACGATCATGGCGAGGTGGTGACTATGGTTCCTTAGGTCCTCATTGATGGCCCGAAATTTTTTTAGGCGATCCGAGTCCGGCGGCCCGGCCAACTCGGAAGGCGTGGGCAATAGCACACAAAAATATGGTAATCGAGCGGAATTCTAGTTTTTTGGCCGAAAAACGCAATAAATGAGGAACGATCATGGCTGGGCGGTGACTATGATTCCTTAGGTCGTATTTGATGGCCCAGAAAATTTTAGACGATCGGGGTCCACGGCTCCCGGGACCACTCGGAAGGCGTAAGCTATAGCACACTAAAATATGCAAATCGCGCGGAGTTCTAGTTTTTTGGCCGAAAAATGCAAAGCCATTGGAACGATCATGGTGGGGCGGTGACTATGGTACCTTAGTTGTATTTGATAGTCCGGAAAAATTTTAGGCAATCGGGGTCCGCGGCTCCCCGGACCACTTGGAAGGCGTGGTTATAGCACACGAAAATATGGGAATCGCGGGGAATTCTAGTTTTTTGGTCGAAAAATGAGAAACGATGATTGCGGGGCGGTTACTATGGTTCCTTAGGTCGTATTTGACAGCCCGGAAAATTTTTAGGCGATCGGGGTCCGGGGGTCCCGGAACCACTTGGAAGGGTGGGCAATAGCACACAAAAATATGGTAATCGGGCGGAATTCTAGTGTTTTGGCCGAAAAACGCAACAAATGAGCAATGATCATGGCTGGGCGGTGACTATGGTTCCTTAGGTCGTATTTGATAGTCCGGAAAAATTTTAGGCGATAGGGGTCCGGAGTTCCCAGGTTCACTTAAAAGGCGTGGGCTATAGGACACGAAAATATGGGAATCGCGCGAAATTCTAGTTGTTTGGCCGAAAAACGCAAAAAATGAGGAACGATCATGGCGGGGCAGATACTATGGTTTCTTAGGTCGTATTTGATAGTCCGGAAAACTTTTAGGCGATAGGGGTCAGGAGGTCCTGGGACCACTCGGAAGGCGTGGGCTATAACACACAAAAATATGGGAATCGCGCGGAATTCTAGTTGTTTGGCCGAAAAACGCAAAAAATGAGGGACGATTATGGCAGGGTGGTTACTATGGTTCCTTAGGTTGTATTTGATGGCCCGGAAAATTTTTAGGCGATCGGGGTTCGGGCTTCTCGGGACCCCTTGGAAGGCTTGGGCTAAAGCACACGAAAATATGGGAATCGCGCGGAATTCTAGTTGTTTGGCCGAAAAATGCACAAAATGAGGAACGATCATGGTGGGGTGGTTACTATGGTTCCATAGGTTGTATTTGATGTCCCGGAAAAGTTTTAGGCGATCGGGGTTCGGGGTTCCCTGGACCCCTTGGAAGGCGTGGGCTAAAGCACACGAAAATATGGAAATCGCGCGGAATTCTAGTTTTTTGGCTGAAAAACGCAAAAGACTAGGAACGATCATGGCGGGGCGGTGACTATGGTTCCTTAGGTCGTATTTTATAGTCCGGAAAATTTTTAGGCGATCCGGCTCCGGGGGCCTCGACCCACTCGGAAGGCGTGGGCGATAGCACACAAAAATATGGGAATCGGGCGGAATTCTAGTTTTTTGGCCAACAAATGCAAAAAATGAGGAACGATCATGGCGAGGCGGTGACTATGGTTCCTTAGGTCCTAATTGATGGCCCGAAAATTTTTTAAGCGATCCGAGTCCGGCGGCCCGGCCCACTCGGAAGGCGTGGGCAATAGCACACAAAAATATGGTAATCGAGGGGAATTCTAGTTTTTTGGCCGAAAAACGCAATAAATGAGGAGCGATCATGGCAGGGCGGTGACTATGGTTCCTTAGGTTGTATTTGATGGCCCAGAAAATTTTAGGCGATCGGGGTCCACGGTTCCCAGGACCACTCGGAAGGCGTAAGCTATAGCACACTAAAATATGCCAATCGCGCAGAGTTCTAGTTTTTTGGCCGAAAAATGCAAAGCAGTTGGAACGATCATGGTGGGGTGGTGACTATGGTACCTTAGGTCGTATTTCATAGTCCGGAAAAATTTTAGGCGATCGGGGTCCGCGGCTCCCCGGACCACTTGGAAGGCGTGGGTATAGCACACGAAAATATGGGAATCGGGCGTAATTCTAGTTTTTTGGCCGAAAAATGCAAAAAATGAGAAACGATGATAGCGGGGAGGTTACTATTGTTCCTTAGGTCGTATTTGACGGCCCGGAAATATTTTAGGCGATCGGGGTCCGGGGGTCCCGGAACCACTTGGAAGGGTGGGCAATAGCACATAAAAATATTGTAATCGGACGGAATTCTAGTTTTTTGGCCGAAAAACGCAAAAAATGAGGAATGATCATGGCTGGGCGGTGACTATGGTTCCTTAGGTCGTATTTGATGGTCCGGAAAAATTTTAGGCGATAGGGGTCCGGGGTTCCCGGGTTCACTTGGAAGGCGTGGCCTATAGGAAACGAAAATATGGGAATCGCGCGGAATTCTAGTTTTTTGGCCGAAAAACGGAAAAAACTAGGAACGATCATGGCTGGGCGGTGCCTATGGTTACTTAGGTCTTATTTCATAGTCCAGAAAAATTTTAGGCGATAGGGGTCTGGAGACTCGGGACCACTCGGAAGGCGTGGGCGATAGAACACAAAAATATGGGAATCGGGCGGAATTCTAGTTTTTTGGCTAAAAAATGCAAAAAATGAGGAACGATCATGGCGAGGCGGTGACTATGGTTCCTTAGGTCCTAATTGATGGCCCGAAAATTTTTTAAGCGATCCGAGTCCGGCGGCCCGGCCCACTCGGAAGGCGTGGGCAATCGCACACAAAAATATGGTAATCGAGGGGAATTCTAGCTTTTTGGCCGAAAAACGCAATAACTGAGGAACGATCATGGCGGGGCGGTGACTATGGTTCCTTAGGTCATATTTGATGGCCCGAAAAATTTTAGGCGATCGGGGTCCACGGCTCCCGGGACCATTCGGAAGGCGTAAGCTATAGCACACTAAAATATGCAAATCGCGCGGAGTTCTAGTTTTTTGGCCGAAAAATGCAAAGTAGTTGGAACGATCATGGTGGGGTGGTGACTATGGTACCTTAGGTCGTATTTTATAGTCCGAAAAAATTTTAGGCGATCGGGGTCCGCGGCTCCCTGGACCACTTGGAAGGCGTGGGTATAGCACACGAAAATATGGGAATCAGGCGTAATTCTAGTTTTTTGGCCGAAAAATGCAAAAAATGAGAAACGATGATGGCGGGGCAGTTACTATGGTTCCTTAGGTCGTATTTGACGGCCCGAAAAAATTTTAGGCGATCGGGGTCCGGGGGTCCCGGAACCACTTGGAAGGGTGGGCAATAGCACACAAAAATATTGTAATCGGGCGGAATTCTAGTTTTTTGGCCGAAAAACGCAAAAAATGAGGAATGATCATGGCTGGGCGGTGACTATGGTTCCTTAGGTCGTATTTGATAGTCCGGGAAATTTTTAGGCGATAGGGGTTCGGAGTTCCCGGGTTCACTTGGAAGGCGTGGCCTATAGGACACGAAAATATGGGAATCGCGCGGAATTCTAGTTTTTTGGCCGAAAAACGAAAAAAACTAGGAACGATCATGGCTGGGCGGTGCCTATGGTTCCTTAGGTCTTATTTGATAGTCCAGAAAAATTTTAGGCGATAGGGGTCCGGAGACCCGGGACCACTCGGAAGGTGTGGGCTATAACACACAAAAATATGGGATCGCGCGGAATTCTAGTTGTTTGGCCGAAAAGCGCAAAAAATGAGGAACGATTTTGGCAGGGCGGTGACTATGGTTCCTTAGGTCTTATTTGATAGTCCGGAAAAATATTAGGCGATAGGGGTCCGGAGGTCCCGGGACCACTCGGAAGGCGTGGGCTATAACACACAAATATATATGGGAATCGCGCGGAATTCTAGTTGTTTGGCCGAAAAACGCAAAAAATGAGGAACGATCATGGCAGGGCGGATACTATGGTTCCTTAGGTCGTATTTGATAGTCCGGAAAAATTTTAGGCAATAGGGGTCAGGAGATCCCGGGACCACTCGGAAGGCGTGGGCTATAACACACAAAAATATGGGAATCGCGCGGAATTCTAGTTGTTTGGCCGAAAAACGCAAAAAATGAGGAACGGTCATGGCGGGGTGGTTACTATGGTTCCTTAGGTCGTATTTGATGGCCCGGAAAATTTTTAGGCAATCGGGTTTCAAGGTTCCCGGGACCCCTTGGAAGGCGTGGGCTAAAGCACACGAAAATATGGAAATCGCGTGGAATTCTAGTTTTTTGGCTGAAAAACGCAAAAGACTAGGAACGATCGTGGCGGGGCGGTGACTATGGTTCCTTAGGTTGTATTTGATAGTCCGGAAAGTTTTTAGGCGATCCGGCTCCGGGGGGCCCGACCCACTCGGAAGGCGGGGGCGATAGCACTCAAAAATATGGGAATCGGGCGGAATTCTAGTTTTTTGGCCGAAAAACGCAATAAAGGAACGATCATGGTGGGACGGTGACTATGGTTCCTTAGGTCGTATTTGATGGCACGGAAAATTTTAGGCGATCGGGGTCCACGGCTCCCGGGACCACTCGGAAGGCGTAAGCTATAGCACACTAAAATATGCAAATCACGCGGAGTTCTAATTTTTTGGCCGAAAAATACAAAGCATTTGGAACGATCATGGTGGGGCGGTGACTATGGTACCTTAGGTCGTATTTGATAGTCTGGAAAATTTTTAGGCGATCGCGGTCCGCGGCTCCCCGGACCACTTGGAAGGCGTGGGGATAGCACACGAAAATATGGGAATTGGGCGTAATTCTAGTTTTTTGGCCGAAAAATGCAAAAAATGAGAACCACTTGGAAGGGTGGGCAATAGCACACAAAAATATAGTTATCGGGCGGAATTCTAGTTTTTTGGCCGAAAAACGCAACAAATGAGGAATGATCATGGCTGGGCGGTGACTATGGTTCCTTAGGTCGTATTTGATAGTCCGAAAAAATTTTAGGTGATAGGGGTCCGAAGTTCCCGGGTTCACTTGGAAGGCGTGGGCTATATGACACGAAAATATGGGAATCGTGAGGAATTCTAGTTTTTTGGCCGAAAAACGGAAACAACTAGGAACGATCATGGCTAGGCGGTGACTATGGTTCCTTAGGTCTTATTCGATAGTCCGGAAAAATTTTAGGCGATAGGGGTCCAGAGACCCGGGACCACTCGGAAGGCGTGGGCTATAACACATAAAAATATGGGATCGCGCGGAATTCTAGTTGTTTGGCCGGAAAATGCAAAAAATGAGGAACGATCATGGCGGGGCGGATACTATGGTTCCTTGGGTCGTATTTGATAGTCTGGAAAAATTTTAGGCGATAGGGGTCATGAGGTCCCGGGACCACTTGGAAGGTGTGGGCTATAACACACAAAAATATGGGAATCACGCGGAATTCTAGTTCTTTGGCCGAAAAACACAAAAAATAAGGAACGATCATGGCGGGGCGGATACTATGGTTCCTTAGGTCATATTTGATTGCCCGGAAAAATTTTAGGCGATCGGGGTCCGCGGCTCTTGGGACCACTCAAAATGTGTGGGTATAGCACACGAAAATATGGGAATCGGGCGAAATTCTAGGTCTTTTTCAGTAACATGCAAAAAATGTGGAAAGATCTTGGCAGGGCGGTGACTATGGTTCCTTTGGTTTTATTTGATAGTCCGGAAAAATATTAGGCAATAGGGGTCCGGAGGTCCCGGGACCACTCGGAAGGCGTGGGCTATAACACACAAAAATATGGGAATCGCGCGGAATTCTGGTTGTTTGGCCGAAAAACGCAAAAAATGCGGAACGATCATGGCGGGGCGGATACTATGGTCGTATTTGATAGTCCAGAAAAATTTTAGGAGATAGGGGTGAGGAGGTCCCGGGACCACTCGGAATGCGTGGGCTATAACACATAAAAATATGGGAATCACGCGAAATTCTAGTTTTTTGACTGAAAAACGCAAAAGACTAGGAACGATCATAGAGGGGTGGTGACTATGGTTCCTTAGGTCGTATTTTATAGTCCGGAAAGTTTTTAGGCGATCCGGCTCCGGGGTGCCCGACCCACTCGGAAGGAGTGGGCGATAGCACACAAAAATATGGGAATCGGGCGCAATTATAGTTTTTTGGCCAAAAAATGCAAAAAATGAGGAACGATCATGGCGAGGCGGTGACTATGGTTCCTTAGGTCCTAATTGATGGCCCGAAAGTTTTTAGGCGATCCGAGTCCGGCGGCCCGGCCCACTCGGAAGGCGTGGGCAATAGCACACAAAATATGGAAATCGAGCGAAATTCTATTTTTTTGGCCGAAAAACGCAATAAATGTGGAACGATCATGGCGGGGCGGTGACTATGGTTCCTTAGGTCGTATTTGATGGCCCGAAAAATTTTAGGCGATCGGGGTCCACGGCTCCCGGGACCACTCGGAAGGCGTAAGCTATAGCACACTAAAATATGCAAATCGCGCGGAGTTCTAGTTTTTTGGCCGAAAAATGCAAAGCATTTGGAACGATCATGGTGGGGCGGTGACTATGGTACCTTAGGTCGTATTTGATAGTCCGGAAAAATTTTAGGCGATCGGGGTCCGCTGCTCCCCAGACCACTTGGAAGGCGTGGGTATAGCACACGAAAATATTGGAATCGGGCATAATTCTAGTTTTTTGGCCGAAAAATGCAAAAAATGAGAAACGATGATGGCGGGGCGGTTACTATGGTTCCTTAGGTCGTATTTGACGGCCCGGAAAATTTTTAGGCGATCGGGGTCCTGGGGTCCCGGAACCATTTGGAAGGGTGGGCAATATCACACAAAAATATTGTAAACGGGCGGAATTCTAGTTTTTTGGCCGAAAAACGCAACAAATGAGGAATGATCATGGCTGGGCGCTGACTATGGTTCCTTAGGTCGTATTTGATAGTCCGTAAAAATTTTAGGCGATAGGGGTCCGGAGTTCCCGGGTTCACTTGGAAGGCGTGGGCTATAGGACACGAAAATATGGGAATCGCGCGGAATTCTAGTTTTTTTGCCGAAAAACGGAAAAAACTAGGAACGATCATGGCTGGGCGGTGACTATGGTTCCTTAGGTCTTATTTGATATCCGGAAAAATTTTAGGCGATAGGGGTCCGGAGACCCGGGACCACTCGGAAGGCGTGGGCTATAACACACAAAAATATGGGATCGCGCGGAATTCTAGTTGTTTGGCCGAAAAACGCATAAAATGAGGAACGATCATGGCGGGGCGGATACTATGGTTCCTTAGGTCGTATTTGATAGTCCGGAAAAATTTTAGGCGATAGGGGTCATGAGGTCGCGGGACCACTCGGAAGGTGTGGGCTATAACACACAAAAATATGGGAATCGCGCGGAATTATAGTTCTTTGGCCGAAAAACACAAAAAATAAGGAACGATCATGGCGGAGCGGATACTATGGTTCCTTAGGTCGTATTTGATTGCCCGGAAAAATTTTAGGCGATCGGGGTCCGCGGCTCTTGGGACCACTCGGAATGTGTGGGTATAGCACATGAAAATCTGGGAATCGGGCGAAATTCTAGGTCTTTTTCAGTAACATGCAAAAAATGTGGAAAGATCTTGGCAGGGCGGTGACTATGGTTCCTTTGGTTTTATTTGATAGTCCGGAAAAATATTAGGCAATAGGGGTCCGGAGGTCCCGGGACCACTCGGAAGGCGTGGGCTATAACACACAAAAATATGGGAATCGCGCGGAATTTTTGTTGTTTGGTCGAAAAACGTAAAAAATGTGGAACGATCATGGCGGGGCGGATACTATGGTTCCTTAAGTCGTATTTGATAGTCCGGAAAAATTTTAGGCGATAGGGGTGAGGAGGTCCCGGGACCACTCGGAATGCGTGGGCTATAACACACAAAAATATGGGAATCACGCGAAATTCTAGTTTTTTGGCTGAAAAACGCAAAAGACTAGGAACGATCATAGAGGGGTGGTGACTATGGTTCCTTAGGTCGTATTTTATAGTCCGGAAAATTTTTAGGCGATCCGGCTCCGGGGTGCCCGACCCACTCGGAAGGAGTGGGCGATAGAACACAAAAATATGGGAATCGGGCGCAATTATAGTTTTTTTGCCAAAAAATGCAAAAAATGAGGAATGATCATGGTGAGGCGGTGACTATGGTTCCTTAGGTACTAATTGATGGCCCGAAATTTTTTTAGGCGATCCGAGTCCGGCGGCTCGGCCCACTCGGAAGGCGTGGGCAATAGCACACAAAATATGGAAATCGAGCGAAATTCTAGTTTTTTGGCCAAAAAATGCAATAAATGAGGAACGATCATGGCGGGGCGGTGACTACAGTTCCTTAGGTCGTATTTGATGGCCCGAAAAATTTTAGGCGATCGGGGTCCACGGCTCCCGGGACCACTCGGAAGGCGTAAGCTATAGCACACTAAAATATGCAAATCGCGCGGAGTTCTAGTTTTTTGGCCGTAAAATGCAAAGCATTTGGAACGATCATGGTGGGGCAGTGACTATGGTACCTTAGGTCGTATTTGATAGTCCGGAAAAATTTTAGGCGATCGGGGTCCGCGGCTCCCCAGACCACTTGGAAGGCGTGGGTATAGCACACGAAAATATGGGAATCGGGCATAATTCTAGTTTTTTGGCCGAAAAATGCAAAAAATGAGAAACGATGATGGCGGGGTGGTTACTATGGTTCCTTAGGTCGTATTTGACGGCCCGGAAAATTTTTAGGCGATCGGGGTCCTGGGGTCCCGGAACCATTTGGAAGGGTGTGCAATATCACACAAAAAAATTGTAATCGGGCGGAATTCTAGTTTTTTGGCCAAAAAACGCAACAAATGAGGAATGATCATGGCTGGGCGGTGACTATGGTTCCTTAGGTCATATTTGATAGTACGGAAAAATTTTAGGCGATAGGGGTCCGGAGTTCCCGGGTTCACTTGGAAGGCGTGGGCTATAGGACACGAAAATAAGGGAATCGCGCGGAATTCTAGTTTTTTTGCCGAAAAACGGAAAAAACTAGGAACGATCATGGCTGGGCGGTGACTATGGTTCCTTAGGTCTTATTTGATATCCGAAAAAATTTTAGGCGATAGGGGTCCGGAGACCCGGGACCACTCGGATGGCGTGGGCTATAACACACAAAAATATGGGAATCGCGCGGAATTCTAGTTGTTTGGCCGAAAAACGCAAAAAATGAGGAACGGTCATGGCGGGGTGGTTACTATGGTTCCTTAGGTCGTATTTTATGGCCCGGAAAATTTTTAGGCGATCGAGGTTCGGGGTTCCCGGGACCCCTTGGAAGGCGTGGGCTAAAGCACACGAAAATATGGAAATCGCGCGGAATTCTAGTTTTTTGGCTGAAAAATGCAATAGACTAGGAACGATCATGGCGAGGCGGTGACTATGGTTCCTTAGGTATTATTTTATATTCAGGAAAATTTTTAGGCGATCCGGCTTCGGGCGGCCCGACCCACTCGGAAGGCGTGGGGGATAGCACACAAAAATATGGGAATCGGGCTGAATTCTAGTTTTTTAGCTAAAAAATGCAAAAAATGAGGAACGATCATGGCGAGGCGGTGACTATGGTTCCTTAGGTCCTAATTGATGGCCCGAAAACTTTTTAGGCGATCAGAGTCCGGCGGGCCGGCCCACTCGGAAGGCGTGGGCAATAGCACACAAAAATATGGGATCGCGCGGAATTCTAGTTCTTTGGCCGAAAAACACAAAAAATAAGGAACGATCATGGCGGGGCGGATACTATGGTTCCTTAGGTCATATTTGATTGCCCGGAAAAATTTTAGGCGATCGGGGTCCACGGCTCCCGGGACCACTCGGAAGGCGTAAGCTATAGCACACTAAAATATGCAAATCTCGCGGAGTTCTAGTTTTTTGGCCGAAAAATGCAAAGCATTTGGAACGATCATGGTGGGGCGGTGACTATGGTACCTTAGGTCGTATTTTATAGTCCGAAAAAATTTTAGGCGATCGGGGTCCACGGCTCCCCGGACCACTTTGAAGGCGTGGGTATAGCACACGAAAATATGTGAATCGGGCGTAATTCTAGTTTTTTGGCCGAAAAATGCAAAAAATGAGAAATGATGATGGCGGGGCGGTTACTATGGTTCCTTAGGTCGTATTTGATGGCCCGGAAAAATTTTAGGCGATCGGGGTCCGGGGGTCCCGGAACCACTTGGAAGGGTGGGCAATAGCACACAAAAATATTGTAATCGGGCGGAATTCTAGTTTTTTGGCCGAAAAATGCAACAAATGAGGAATGATCATGGCTGGGCGGTGACTATGGTTCCTTAGGTCGTATTTGATAGTCCGGAAAAATTTTAGGCGATAGGGGTCCGGAGTTCCCGGGTTCACTTGGAAGGCGTGGGCTATAGGACACGAAAATATGGGAATCGCGCGGAATTCTCGTTTTTTGGCCGAAAAATGGAAAAAACTAGGAACGATCATGGCTGGGTGGTGACTATGGTTCCTTAGGTCTTATTTGATAGTCCGGAAAAATTTTAGGCGATAGGGGTCCGGAGACCCGGGACCACTCGGAAGTCGTGGGCTATAACACACAAAATATGGGATCGCGCGGAATTCTAGTTGTTTGGCCGAAAAACGCAAAAAATGAGGAACGATCATGGCGGGGCGGATACTATGGTTCCTTAGGTCGTATTTGATAGTCCAGAAAAATTTTAGGCGATAGGGGTCCGGAGTTCCCGGGACCACTCGGAAGGTGTGGGCTATAACACACAAAAATATGGGAATCGCGCGTAATTCTAGTTGTTTGGCCGAAAAACGCAAAAAATAAGGAACGATCATGGCGGGGCGGATACTATGGTTCCTTAGGTCGTATTTGATTGCCCGGAAAATTTTTAGGCGATCGGGGTCCGCGACCCTTGGGACCACTCGGAATGCGTGGTTATAGCACACGAAAAAATGGAAATCGGGCGAAATTCTAGGTCTTTTTAAGTAACATGCAAAAAATGTGGACAGATCTTGGCAGGGCGGTGACTATGGTTCCTTTGGTCTTATTTGATAGTCCGGAAAAATATTAGGCGATAGGGGTCCGGAGGTCCCGGGACCACTCGGAAGGCGTGGGCTATAACACAAAAAAATATGGGAATCGAGCGGAATTCTAGTTTTTTGGCCGAAAAATGCAATAAAATAGGAATGATCATGGCGGGGCGGTGACTATGGTTCCTTAGGTCGTATTTGATATTCTGAAAAAAGTTTAGGCGATAGGGGTCCGGAGACTCGGGACAACTCGGAAGGCATGGGCTATTACACACAAAAATATGGGATCGTGCGGAATTCTAGTTGTTTGGCCGAAAAACGCAAAAAATGAGGAACGATCATAGCGGGGCGGATACTATGGTTCCTTAGGTCATATTTGATAGTCCGGAAAAATTTTATGCGATAGGGGTCCGGAGGTCCCGGGACCACTCGGAGGGTGTGGGCTATAACACACAAAAATATGGGAATCGCGCGGAACTCTAGTTGTTTGGCCGAAAAACGCAAAAAATAAGGAACGATCATGGCAGGGCAGATACTATTGTTCCTTAGGTCGTATTTGATTTCCCGAAAAAATTTTAGGTGATCGGGGTCCGCGGCTCTTGGGACCACTCGGAATGCATGGGTATAGCACACGAAAATATGCGAATCGGGCGAAATTCTATGTCTTTTTCAGTAACATGCAAAAAATGTGGAAAGATCTTGGCAGGGCGATGACTATGGTTCCTTTGGTCTTATTTGATAGTCCAGAAAAATATTAGGCGATAGGGGTCCGGAGGTCCTAGGACCACTCGGAAGGCGTGGGCTATAACACACAAAAATATGGGAATCGCGCGGAATTCTAGTTGTTTGGCCAAAAACCGCAAAAAATGAGGAACGATCATGGCGGGGCGGATACTCTGGTTCCTTAGGTTGTATTTTATAGTCCGGAAAATTTTTAGGCGATCCGTCTCCGGGGGACCGACCCACTCGGAAGGCGTGGGCGATAGCACACAAAAATATGGGAATCGGGCGGAATTCTAGTTTTTTGGCCAAAAAATGCAAAAAATGAGGAACGATCATGGCGAGGCGGTGCCTATGGTTACTTAGGTCCTAATTGATGGCCCAATAACTTTTTAGGCGATCCGAGTCCGGCGGCCCGGCCCACTCGGAAGGCTTGGGCAATAGCACACAAAAATATGGTAATCGAGCGGAATTCTAGTTTTTTGGCCGAAAAACGCAATAAATGAGGAACGATCACGGCGAGACGGTGACTATGGTACCTTAGGTCGTATTTGATGGCCCGGAAAATTTTAGGCGATCGGGGTCCGCGGCTCCCCGGACCACTTGTAAGGCGTGGGTATAGCACACGAAAATATGGGAATCGGGCGTAATTCTAGTTTTTTGGCCGAAAAATGCAAAAAATGAGAAACGATGATGGCGGGGCGGTTATTATGGTTCCTTAGGTCGTATTTGACGGCCCGAAAAAATTTTAGTCGATCGGGGTCCGGGGGTCCCGTAACCACTTGGAAGGGTGGGCAATAGCACACAAAAATATTGTAATCGGGCAGAATTCTAGTTTTTTGGCCGAAAAACGCAACAAATGAGGAATGATCATGGCTGGACGGTGACTATGGTTCCTTAGGTCGTATTTGATAGTCCGGAAAAATTTTAGGCGATAGGGGTCCGGAGTTCCCGGGTTCACTTGAAAGGCGTGGGCTATAGGACACGAAAATATGGGAATCGCGCGGAATTCTAGTTCTTTGGCCGAAAAACGGAAAAAACTAGGAACGATCATGGCTGGGCGGTGACTATGGTTTCTTAGGTCGTATTTGATAGTCCAGAAAAATTGTAGGCGATAGGAGTCCGGAGACCCGGGACCACTCGGAAGGCGTGGGCTATAACACACAAAAATATGGGATCGCGCGGAATTCTAGTTGTTTGGCCGAAAAACGCAAAAAATGAGGAACGATCATGGCGGGGCAGATACTATGGTTCCTTAGGTCGTATTTGATAGTCCGGAAAAATTTTAGGCGATAGGGGTCCGGAGTTCCCGGGTTCACTTGGAAGGCGTGGGCTATAGGACACGAAAATATGGGAATCGCGCGGAATTCTCGTTTTTTGGCCGAAAAATGGAAAAAACTAGGACTAATCATGGCTGGGTGGTGACTATGGTTCCTTAGGTCTTATTTGATAGTCCTGAAAAATTTTAGGCGATAGGGGTCCGGAGACCCGGGACCACTCGGAAGTCGTGGGCTATAACAAACAAAATATGGGATCGCGCGAAATTCTAGTTGTTTGGCCGAAAAACGCAATAAATGAGGAACGATCATGGCGGGGCGGATACTATGGTTCCTTAGGTCATATTTGATAGTCCAGAAAAATTTTAGGCGATAGGGGTCCGGAGGTCCCGGGACCACTCGGAAGGTGTGGGCTATAACACACAAAAATATGGGAATCGCGCGTAATTCTAGTTATTTGGCCGAAAAACGCAAAAAATAAGGAACGATCATGGCAGGGCGGATACTATGGTTCCTTAGGTCGTATTTGATTGCCCGGAAAATTTTTAGGCGATCGGGGTTCGCGACTCTTGCGACCACTCGGAATGCGTGGTTATAGCACACGAAAATATGGGAATCGGGCGAAATTCTATGTCTTTTTCAGTAACATGCAAAAAATGTGGAAAGATCTTGGCAGGGCGGTGACTATGGTTCCTTTGGTCTTATTTGATAGTCCGGAAAAATATTAGGCGATAGGGGTCCGGAGGTCCCAGAACTACTCGGAAGGCGTGGGCTATAACACACAAAAATATGGGAATCGCGCGGAATTCTAGTTGTTTGGCCAAAAACCGCAAAAAATGAGGAACGATCATGGCGGGGCGGATACTATGGTTCCTTAGGTCGTATTTTATAGTTCGGAAAATTTTTAGGCGATCCGTCTCCGGGGCCCGACCCACTCGGAAGGCGTGGGCGATAGCACACAAAAATATGGGAATCGGGCAGAATTCTAGTTTTTTGGCCAAAAATGCAAAAAATGAGGAACGATCATGGCGAGGCGGTGACTATGGTTCCTTAGGTCCTAATTGATGGCCCAAAAATTTTTTAGGCGATCCGAGTCCGGCGGCCCGGCCCACTCGGAAGGCTTGGGCAATAGCACACAAAAATATGGTAATCGAGCGGAATTCTAGTTTTTTAGCCGAAAAACGCAATAAATGAGGAACGATCATGGCGGGGCGGTGACTATGGTTCCTTAGGTCGTATTTGATGGCCCGGAAAATTTTAGGCGATCGGGGTCCGCGACTCCCCGGACCACTTGTAAGGCGTGGGTATAGCACACGAAAATATGGGAATCGGGCGTAATTCTAGTTTTTTGGCCGAAAAATGCAAAAAATGAGAAACGATGATGGCGGGGCGGTTACTATGGTTCCTTAGGTCTTATTTGACGGCCCGAAAAAATTTTAGTCGATCGGGGTCCGGGGGTCCCGGAACCACTTGGAAGGGTGGGCAATAGCACACAAAAATATTGTAATCGGGCGGAATTCTAGTTTTTTGGCCGAAAAACGCAACAAATGAGGAATGATCATGGCTGGGCGGTGACTATGGTTCCTTAGGTCGTATTTGATAGTCCGGAAAAATTTTAGGCGATAGGGGTCCGGAGTTCCCGGGTTCACTTGGAAGGCGTGGGCTATAGGACACGAAAATATGGGAATCGCGCGGAATTCTAGTTTTTTGGCCGAAAAACGGAAAAAACTAGGAACGATCATGGCTGGGCGGTGACTATGGTTCCTTAGGTCTTATTTGATAGTCCGGAAAAATTTTAGGCGATAGGGGTCCGGAGACCCGGGACCACTCGGAAGGCGTGGGCTATAACACACAAAAATATGGGATCGCGCGGAATTCTAGTTGTTTGGCCGAAAAATGCAAAAAATGAGGAACGATCATGGCGGGGCGGAAACTATGGTTCCTTTGGTCGTATTTGATAGTCCGGAAAAATTTTAGGCGATAGGGGTCCGGAGTTCCCGGGTTCACTTGGAATGCGTGGGCTATAGGACACGAAAATATGGGAATCGCGCGGAATTCTCGTTTTTTGGCCGAAAAATGGAAAAAACTAGGAACGATCATGGCTGGGTGGTGACTATGGTTCCTTAGGTCTTATTTGATAGTCCGGAAAAATTTTAGGCGATAGGGGTCCGGAGACCCGGGACCACTCGGAAGTCGTGGGCTATAACACACAAAATATAGGATCGCGCAGAATTCTAGTTGTTTGGCCGAAAAATGCAAAAAATGAGGAACGATCATGGCGGGGTGGATACTATGGTTCCTTAGGTCGTATTTGATAGTCCAGAAACATTTTAGGGGATAGGGGTCCGGAGGTCCCGGGACCACTCGGAAGGTGTGGGCTATAACACACAAAAATATGGGAATCGCGCGTAATTCTAGTTGTTTGGCCGAAAAACGCAAAAAATAAGGAACGATCATGGCGGGGCGCATACTATGGTTCCTTAGGTCGTATTTGATTGCCCGGAAAATTTTTAGGCGATCGGGGTCCGCGACTCTTGGGACCACTCGGAATGCGTGGTTATAGCACACGAAAAAATGGGAATCGGGCGAAATTCTAGGTCTTTTTAAGTAACATGCAAAAAATGTGGACAGATCTTGGCAGGGTGGTGACTATGGTTCCTTTGGTCTTATTTGATAGTCCGGAAAAATATTAGGCGATAGGGGTCCGGAGGTCCCGGGACTACTCGGAAGGCGTGGGCTATAACACACAAAAATATGGGAATCGAGCGGAATTCTAGTTTTTTGGCCGAAAAACGCAATAAATTAGGAATGATCATGGCGGGGCGGTGACTATGGTTCCTTAGGTCGTATTTGATATTCTAAAAAAATTTTAGGCGATAGGGGTCCGGAGACCCGGGACAACTCGAAAGGCATGGGCTATTACACACAAAAATATGGGATCGCGCGGAATTCTAGTTGTTTGGCCGAAAAACGCAAAAAATGAGGAACGATCATAGCGGGGCGGATACTATGGTTCCTTAGGTCATATTTGATAGTCCGGAAAAATTTTAGGCGATAGGGGTCCGGAGGTCCCGGGACCACTCGGAAGGTGTGGGCTATAACACACAAAAATATGGGAATGGCGCGGAATTCTAGTTGTTTGGCCGAAAAATGCAAAAAATAAGGAACGATCATGGCAGGGCAGATACTATGGTTCCTTAGGTCGTATTTGATTGCCCGGAAAAGTTTTAGGCGATCGGGGTCCGCGGCTCTTGGGACCACTCAGAATGCGTGGGTATAGCACACGAAAATATGGGAATCGGGCGAAATTCTATGTCTTTTTCAGTAACATGCAAAAAATGTGGAAAGATCTTGGCAGGGCGGTGACTATGGTTCCTTTGGTCTTATTTGATAGTCCGGAAAAATATTAGGCGATAGGGGTCCGGAGGTCCCAGGACCACTCGGAAGGCGTGGGCTATAACACATAAAAATATGGGAATCGCGCGTAATTCTAGTTGTTTGGCCAAAAACCGCAAAAAATGAGGAACGATCATGGCAGGGCGGATACTATGGTTCCTTAGGTTGTATTTTATAGTCCGAAAAATTTTTAGGCGATCCGTCTCCGGGGGACCGACCCACTCGGAAGGCGTGGGTGATAGCACACAAAAATATGGGAATCGGGCGGAATTCTAGTTTTTTGGCAAAAAAATGCAAAAAATGAGGAACGATCATGGCGATGCGGTGACTATGGTTCCATAGGTCCTAATTGATGGCCCGAAAATTTTTTAGGCGATCCGAGTCTGGCGGCCCGGCCCACTCGGAAGGCTTGGGCAATAGCACACAAAAATATGGTAATCGAGCGAAATTCTAGTTTTTTGGCCGAAAAATGCAATAAATGAGGAACGATCATGGCGGAGCGGTGACTATGGTTCCTTAGGTCGTATTTGATGGCCCGGAAAATTTTAGGCGATCGGGGTCCGCGGCTCCCCGGACCACTTGGAAGGCGTGGGTATAGCACACGAAAATATGGGAATCGGGCGTAATTCTAGTTTTTTGGCCGAAAATGCAAAAAATGAGAAACGATGATGGCGGGGCGGTTACTATGGTTCCTTAGGTCGTATTTGACGGCCCGAAAAAATTTTAGACGATCGGGGTCCGGGGGTCCCGGAACCACTTGGAAGGGTGGGCAATAGCAAACAAAAATATTGTAATCGAGCGGAATTCTAGTTTTTTGGCCGAAAAATGCAACAAATGAGGAATGATCATGGCTGGGCGGTGACTATGGTTCCTTAGGTCGTATTTGATAGTCCGGAAAAATTTTAGGCGATAGGGGTCCGGAGTTCCCGGGTTCATTTGGAAGGCGTGGGCTATAGGACACGAAAATATGGGAATCGCGCGGAATTCTAGTTTTTTGGCCGAAAAACGGAAAAAACTAGGAACGATCGTGGCTGGGCGGTGACTATGGTTTCTTAGGTCGTATTTGATAGTCCGGAAAAATTGTAGGCGATAGGGGTCCGGAGACCCGGGACCACTCGGAAGGCGTAGGCTATAACACACAAAAATATGGGATCGCGCGGAATTCTAGTTGTTTGGCCGAAAAACGCAAAAAATGAGGAACAATCATGGCGGGGTGGATACTATGGTTCCTTAGGTCGTATTTGATAGTCCGGAAAAATTTTAGGCGATAGGGGTCCGGAGGTCCCGGGACCACTCGAAAGGTGTGGGCTATAACACACAAAAATATGGGAATCGCGCGGAATTCTTGATGTTTGGCCGAAAAATGCAAAAAAATAAGGAACGATCATGGCGGGGCAGATACTATGGTTCCTTAGGTCGTATTTGATTGCCCGGAAAAATTTTAGGCGATCGGGGTCCGCGGCTCTTGGGACCACTCGGAATGCGTGGGTATAGCACACGAAAATATGGGAATCGGGCGAAATTCTAGGTCTTTTTCAGTAACATGCAAAAAATGTGGAAAGATCTTGGCAGGGCGGTGACTATGGTTCCTTTGGTCTTATTTGATAGTCCGGAAAAATATTAGGCGATAGGGGTCCGGAGGTCCCGGGACCACTCGGAAGGCATGGGCTATAACACACAAAAATATGGGAATCGCGCGGAATTCTAGTTGTTTTGCCGAAAAACGCAAAAAATGAGGAACGATCATAGCGGGGCGGATACTATGGTTCCTTAGGTCGTATTTGATAGTCCGGAAAATTTTTAGGCGATAGGGGTCAGGAGGTCCCGGGACCACTCGGAAGGCGTGGGCTATAACACACAAAAATATGGGAATCGCGCGAAATTCTAGTTGTTTGGCCGAAAAACTCAAAAAATGAGGATCGGTCATGGCGGGGTGGTTACTATGGTTCCTTAGGTCGTATTTAATGGCCCGGAAAATTTTTAGGCGATCGGGGTTCGGGGTTCCCGGGACCCCTTGGAAGGCGTGGGATAAAGAACACGAAAATATGGAAATCGCGCGGAATTCTAGTTTTTTGGCTGAAAAACGCAAAAGACTAGGAACGATCATGGCGGGGCAGTGACTATGGTTCCTTAGGTCATATTTTATAGTCCGGAAAATTTTTAGGCGTTCCGTCTCCGGGGGCCCGACCCACTCGGAAGGCGTGGGCGATAGCACACAAAAATATGAGAATCGGGCGGAATTCTAGTTTTTTGGCCAAAAAATGCAAAAATTGAGGAACGATCATGGCGAGGCGGTTACTATGGTTCCTTAGGTCCTAATTGATGGCCCGAAAATTTTTAGGCGTTCCGTCTCCGGGCGGCCCGGCCCACTCGGAAGGCTTGGGCAATAGCACACAAAAATATGGTAATCGAGCGGAATTCTAGTTTTTTGGCCGAAAAATGCCATAAATGAGGAAAGATCATGGCGGGGCGGTGACTATGGTTCCTTAGTTCGTATTTGATGGCCCGGAAAATTTTAGGCGATCGGGGTCCGCGGCTCCCCGGACCACTTGGAAGGCGTGGGTATAGCACACGAAAATATGGGAATCAGGCGTAATTCTAGTTTTTTGGCCGAAAAATGCATAAAATGAGAAACGATGATGACGGGGCGGTTACTATGGTTCCTTAGGTCGTATTTGACGGCCCGGAAAATTTTAGGCGATCGGGGTCCGGGGGTCCCGGAACCACTTGGAAGGGTGGGCAATAGCACACAAAAATATTTGTAATCGGGCGGAATTCTAGTTTTTTGGCCGAAAAACGCAAAAAATGAGGAATGATCATGGCTGGGCGGTGACTATGGTTCCTTAGGTCGTATTTGATAGTCCGGAAAAATTTTAGGCAATAGGGGTCCGGAGTTCCCGGGTTCACTTGGAAGGCGTGGGCTATAGGACAAGAAAATATGGGAATCGCGCGGAATTCTAGTTTTTTGGCCGAAAAACGGAAATAACTAGGAACGATCATGGCTAGGCGGTGACAATGGTTCCTTAGGTCGTATTTGATTGTCCGAAAAAATTTTAGGCGATAGGGGTCCGGAGACCCGGGACCACTCGGAAGGCGTGGGCTATAACACACAAAAATATGGGATCGCGCGGAATTCTAGTTGTTTGGCCGAAAAACGCAAAAAATGAGGAACGATCATGGCGGGGCGGATACAATGGTTCCTTAGGTCGTATTTGATAGTCCGGAAAAATTTTAGGCGATAGGGGTCTGGAGGTCCCGGGACCACTCGGAAGGTGTGGGCTATAACACACAAAAATATGGGAATCGCGTGGAATTCTAGTTGTTTGGCCGAAAAATGCAAAAAATAAGGAACGATCATGGCGGGGCGGATACTATGGTTCTTAGGTCGTATTTGATTGCCCGGAAAAATTTTAGGCGATCGGGGTCCGCGGCTCTTGGGACCACTCGGAATGCGTGGGTATAGCACACGAAAATATGGGAATCGGGCGAAATTCTAGGTCTTTTTCAGTAACATGCAAAAAATGTGGAAAGATCTTGGCAGGGCGGTGATTATGGTTCCTTTGGTCTTATTTGATAGTCCGGAAAAATATTAAGCGATAAGGGTCCGGAGGTCCCGGGACCACTAGGA